>NC_049203.1:45238131-46438131 GCF_013347855.1 Anguilla anguilla | reverse complement strand
GGCCAATTATCTAATTCCTAACCAATTATCTAACTAGCCAGGTCTAATTAGCTTGACCCAGGGCAGGTGTGGCTGCTTAAACCAGCCATCCCCACACCACAGTGTTCATTTGCATATTGAGCGGGGAAGTGAAATTGAACTGTTTGTTGAACAATATGATAATGCACTGATAAGACATGAGGGGATGTGGTCATTCATTTTGGGAGTACAGCAGAGATAGTGTTACATTAGCTGCCTAACGTTACTCATTATAATGTTCATAGTACACAATCCTGATGATGCAGACAGTGAGTCAGTAATAGTTCCCTAGCTTACCAATTGTTTGATATCATAGCTCTATGTGCATTAATGGCCCTGCCACTGTTCTGTCACTATTCATTTCCTATCTCACTGTTCATTCAGCACACATAATGCATATAGCTAGCGAGTTATCAGAACAGCTAATGTTAAAATTCTCCATATTGGTGCATTTGATCCATACTGGAGAGTTTGTAAAACAAGTTGATTCAAGCAATGGGATTTTATGTTCTTATGATGTGTGAGGCTACACCCCAATGCACTCAAACCTGCTTAGATATATTGCGTATACTGTTTACTGTTTATACTGTATATCTAAGCAAGTTTGAGTATGTACACACACGCGCACACAACTGGAGCTCTAGCAGACCTAGTGGTGATTTAAAAAATGTAAATGGTAAATGGACTGCATTTATATAGTGCACTTATCCAAAGCGCTTTACGCTTTAATTGATGCCTCTCATTCACCCATAGTACAAGTCAGCTGGTTGGGAGCAATTAGGGGTTAGGTGTCTTGCTCAGGGAGACTTTGACACTCCCAGGGCGGAGGATTGAACCGGCAACCCTCCGACTGCCAGACAACCGCTCTTACCTCATGAGCTATGTCGCCCCTATGTATACATACATAAGGACAAAATATTATTGTGATTTAAAATACATATACATACATAATTACATAAGCGCTTCATTGCTTCATAAATATGAGTAACACATTAACTAGTACCTACAATACCGAGAACCTTGTGAATTACGGATAACAACTATGAATAACAAATATAACAACAGATCAACGATGGATAAGCCGATGCTGACCTGTCCGTCATCTCCACAGCAATTGTGCTATCAGGCTCTAAGGCCCATTAAAATAAGGAGGATAATGAGGCTAGTTGCTAGTGCAGCGGCTGATCACCAACAATGTGGAGTGTCTGTCAGAACACTCAATTAGTCAGAGATCAGATTTGGTCTGGCATATTTATTCAAACACAGGTGCCACATGGGCACAGGTCCTTGAGGCAGAACAATGAGTGTGGTTACTGACAGAGAAAATGAAAATAAAATGAATTATATTTACACTGCACATTGGCAGTAGAACAAGTTAGCTGGCATCAATAACCCAATTGCATACCTCCGATATGTACGCGTACATAATAAGGAAAGTGTGGAGATCACATAACAGCAGACAGCACAATTTGCCAGCTGGTGTACAACAGTACCACATGCATTATACAGTATATCACAGTGAATAATATAACACAATACTTACAAAACATGGCTGTGTGCAGGTTGGGTGAGGTGTTGAAAGGGTGGTTGTGTGAGTGAGACATGGAGCAGACAAGGACTCTAATATTAAAGCTGACAAATGTACATATTCAAGTTGCCTTATGTGTTTGAAGCAGGATTCAGAGCATTATCAAAAGATTCATAGTTCTAATCTGTATTGAGACAAAATGTGAATATGTCAGGAGATAATACAGCTAGCTTTTGAATATCTCTTAAAAATGGTAGTTTACTTCAAACAACAGTGGTGAGGTTTGTAGACAAATCCTTCAAGTTAAATCTCGCCAGTTGGAATCTCCACCTGCAGGTAAAATATTTTACAAAACCAAATCACCCCATGTTGTTTTCCACTTGAAACTGGAACTGGTTTTAAAAAATTCAACTATCAGGCCTTGACAATCTTTATCTAGATCACATTAAGATTTGCAATCAATGATTTCAATTAATTTTCACAGATTGCATTTGACTTAAAATGAAAAGGAACCTGATCTATGTGCGTTTGTTGCCACACAGGGTCTGGGACCTCCAATATAGTGTGCTGTCTTCAAGTAATAAAGTAATAAAACTTTAAAAGAAGAGAAAGTTCCTGGACACTTTTTATGCTTGTCGTAAGGAAGGGGAGAAAAACAGACCCCTCAGTGAGGCTAATTGCCACAAGGATGTTTCCTGTGATGTTTGTGGTGGGGGAATCAGGGATAGAAACAAAGAGTAAACAGATAACATTCTTATGCTCACTCAGGGAAAGTTTGCCAGATCAAATTATATTGTCTGTTTCTCAAAGGTGATAATCGAAAAAACTATATCTCCATCAATGGTGTGCCTGGTCACATATTTCACATGACATGCGTGAACTGCGTTGATATGTACAAAGTATAACTAATTTAAACATAAAATAATCAGCACTAAATAGAGGAATGAAAGTGATACAATGCTGCTTCCTCGTGTGATTGAAAATGAAGCGTTCAAACCATGAAGCAGTAGTAAACCTGTAGCATTTAGCATAAATAAAAAATGTACCACACAGAAACATATTTAATATTTAAACAAACATTCAGGTAGCTATCTGAACAGTACAACCTTAGTTTTGAGACATTTAATTCACAAAAGGACTGTTGTAAATGATGCCCACTCTTACAAAAGGTTAGTCGTGGACTGGCAGATTACTAAAATTTAGTTCATGGATTGGCAGATGATATAAGGAATTCCATAGTTTTTTATTGAAGTAATACACTATATGACCAAAAGTATCTGGACACCCCTTGGTCTGGTGCTGTTTTTCATGGTTTGGGCTTGGCTCCTTATTTCCAGTGAAGGCAAATCGTATTGCTACATCATGCAATCACATTCTAGATGATGATGTGCTTCCCTTGCAGGTTTCTGCATGACAATGCCCCCGAGAATTGATTTTGTCAAAAAAGATGTGGAAGAACTTGACTGGCCTGCACAGACCTCTGACCTTAGCCCAATCCAATATCTTTTGGATCAATTGGAAAGCCAACTGCGAGCCAGGCCTAATCGCCCAATCAGTGCCTGACCTCACTAATGGTCTTCTGGCTGAATGGAAGCATATCTCTGCAGCAGTGCTCCAACATCTAGTATAAAGCCTTCCCGGAAGAGTGTAGGTTGTTATAGCAGCAAAGGGTGGACCAACTCCATATTAACGTCACATACTTTTGGTCATGTAGTGTATGTTCGTAACTCTCGTTAATAATAGATAAGTGAATAGATCGCTTCTGTATGCATGCATGTATACAGACATGTATAAATATATGATCTCCCTCTCTTTAAAGCCCAATTGTCAAGACTGATAAATGAAAAATAATAGATTTGGCATTGCCATCTCGTACATCTCTATTATACGGAATAGCCTGTGGTCATTATCTTTTCCTACTGTGCTGAAATTAGAGGATCAGACTCTAGGTGAACTTCTTAATAAAAATAAAAGCAATATCCACTCCAGTGAAGTACGAAAGTGCAGTAAATTGGTGCTGTTCACATAATAGTGAAACAATTTAATGTAGCTTTAAATTGGATTTCTTCTTTATGATGTATAATCAGCACATGCATGTTACTTGGTAACAATTTTGTGTCAACAATATTTCCAAATGGCACAGAGTAAAATGAAAGTTAGAAAAAAATAGTATGCTTTCTGCCAGTTTTTTTTTTGTTTCTCCCAGAGACCTTTCCACTTGAATACTACAGTAAAACACAATTTTTTTTTAGCTTTTACACCTCATAAAACGTATGACATTGTCTTGTACAGTACTGGCAATCCAGTGTACCACTGCTTGTCTTTAATCTCTATTATTATGACTAATTAGCACTTCCTTGAGATAATGCAATTTGAAATTAACTTCAATTGCTGCACCTCTTTTAAACGTCTTCATTGTTAGGAGACAGTGATGGTGAGAAGAGACATTATTTATTTTGTGGATTCAGAAACTCCTCTGTTTGCATGTCTGCAGTACTGACTGCGTACTGTGACAGGATTGCTCTTGGCAAGAGCACAGGTCTAGTTTTCTTATGGTTCAGGGAAAAAGAAGGCCAGGCCTCCCCTGTGAGATGGTGTGGCAGTTGCCCTCAGAAAGATATTTGGAAGAATCAAAGCTAACAGCAGAGCTATTTTCTCAGCTGATTTGGAGCTGCTTTAACAGTATAAACAATGGAAGGGTTGCTTGGCCTCCATACTAGGGAGCCTTTAGATTCATCTTATTTCTGACATAGACATCGATAAGTATTTGAATGGAATCATGTTGCTAAATGTATCCAGTGTTTCTGTAATCGCGTTTGATAATGGCTCTTCCAGCATTAAAGCATTGAATTAAAGTGATCATGTTGTGTGCCGTGTCTCAGCTGGCACTGAAATGAGGTGTGCATACTAAGTAAATGAATCCATGGGCTATATTCTGTTTTCCCTTCAGAGTGTAACTGTTTTTATGTTAATTACAACGTTTGAAATGAGCACAAATATTTCAGCGAGAATCGGTTGTTTTTCAGTTGAATTTCACTTCAACATGTAACCCTGGTGTAAATATGGCACATCAGAATATATAGTTAATGACTTTACCAATGCCACTGACAGGATGTTTTCTATCCAAGTGGCATGACTGTCACAGCCTGTAGGAGTAGATGATAGGTGTTCTTTGTGTCATAACAAATGAAATTCAAAATACTTGCTGCCAGGTTCAGTGACACCACTTATTTTATTCATGTCAATCAATGCTCTCATTCACTCCTGCAATGATCTTGAATGCAATACAGCAATATTTTCAAATATATCTATATATCAGCATATATCTCTTCAAATTGGAGGAAAATATTCAACATAATGGACACTCAAGTATATTCTTGGGTAATTGATGTCAGAGCATATGAATTAAAATATGACTGACTTTTTGTCCATACCTAATATATGTCTGAAATTCAGCCTCACCAAGTCGCACATGTAAGTGCCAGTGAAATTGACAATCCTTTGGCGTCTATTTGTGGTCAGACATTATATTTAATGTAAAACCGGTGTGCCTGGTATGTCATCCTGGCAGAATCTCTCATCTTTGCTTACTTTAAAATGACCTGCATATGCCTTATGGGGAGTAATACGTTGAGCAGCGATGTACAAAAACACCCCTGTTTAAAGGTGTGCCATCTGTAACTGAGGGCTCTATGGGCTTTATATGAATTTATTTATACTGCATAGAAATGTGCTTTTAACAGCATTTGAACATTCCTAACAGACGGAAAAAGAGCCCGGTTGCTATGGGAGCGGTAAAAAGAAATGAGAGTGCTAAGAGCCCCTGAATGGGCATGTAAATGGACACAATGTTCCTGTGCTAACAGCAGACTAACAAAGACTTTTTTCCAGTGCGTTCTAGACAATGCTAACCCGAGCAGCATGTCATCTTCAAAAGCTAAATAAAGTTACCCTGACATGTCTTGAAAGTCAAGACATACTCAAGAAAATGAAAGGGGGGGGGGGGGGCATTTGTATTAATCACCAAACCTTAGTCTTCGTATTACATTTTTTTTTGTCAATTTGGAAAATCATTGAGAAATCTGGTGAGCTGAATAGGATAAAAGGGAACATGTACTATAGCAGTGTCAGCACGTCCAATGACTTCTTTCTTTAATCACCCTTACAAGGTCACAGACAGGCACGTGCCCTCCAAGCAGGTGCAAAACCCCCTTCCTAATCTCCCAACCCCCTGCATGGCACAGCTGCCCCTGTGTCATGTTTCCTAACTCACAGAGTAAACTTAATTACCCTGGCAGAGTCACCAGCAGGAGGGTAACTGCCTGCCACAGTTTGTTTGTTTTTATATTCTCATATTTTTAATTGAGTTTTACTAATACATGTGTGGAGATCAGCAGTTAGGCGTGGGATATCCAAAGGGTTTTAGTCTGACAAATATAACAAAGTAAGTATAGGACCACAAGGACAATGATGGAAGTCACACATCCAAAATCATTTGTAATCCACATAGTGGTGTCAGTTGGTTTGTCCACAGTGAGTACTTAAATACCCATCATTTATTTTGCTAGATATTTGGATTTTATTTTCTTAATTATCATTTTTGCTACACATATATACATTGTGTGTCTGTCTGTGTGTGTGTGTGTGTGTGTATACAGTATGTACACACTCTTGCATTATCATAGATGTAGTGAGTTCCCTGTGCCCTTCTATATGTACAGTACAGGCCACCTGTGTTTAAAAAAAAATATATTTAAAACCTTTTGGTACAGAAACATTCGATTAATTTATGTGCATTTATTGAATAACAAACAGAATACTTTTTTTTCCATTTGTACAAACAATAACACAAAAATATGAGTTTTAGTTAAAAATAATCTTAGCCATGACTTTCCTCAAAATGGCCTCCTTTGGTTTTGATTACAATTAAACACATTATTGGAAGTCTGTCCAATCGTTTTGCAAAATGGGAGATGAAGAGGTGGGAGGGAGGTGGAGATGTAGTTAAATTAAATTCAATCTTATCTACCTTAAGTTTTTTTTTTTTTTTTTTGTTTTACCACACGTATCCTACTACCTGTAGCCTGTAGTGCAATTAATTAAAATAGACACCAAAAGTTACAAGAAATAAGAAGGAGTTAGTTAAGGCCAAGTAAACATATTGTGGCAAGGTTATACCCAGCGAGAAATTTCACAAAAGCTTAAAATTTCCAGGTGCAGTGTTCAGCACACACTCAGAAGGATCCAGCTGATGGACAGTAACGTTAACAGGAGAAGACCAGGAAGATCAAGAGGCAGATGACAAATGTCTTGTGTTGTCTAGCAATAGAAACCATCATAAAACAGCGCCATAAGTACAGGAATGCAACAGAAAACCAATTTCCCTGGCTACAGTGAAACGGCAACTACAATCTGCTGGTCTAATTGTGCATCAACCTATGAAGCTACTGGCTACAGTTGGCAATGGCATAGTCTGGATTCGATCCGAGATTTTGGGGCTCATCCCTGCACCAAACTTTTTCCATAACTGCATAATTATGTTTGCATTGCTTTCAATTGATCTAACTGCAGCATGACATGTTGCTGCATTGCAGTTAGCTTTAAGGGAATCCCTTGCTGAGTCTAGCATGAGCTTAGCACAAACTTTTTTTTTTTTAAAAACAAATATTATTGTTAGGTGTTTCTCAGAGGAGTCTATTACATGAGCTAGTTCTACAGCGAGCTGAGCTCTCTGCTCTCTGTCTACACCAGAGGCTTAGCTATCAGCACAGTCGAGGAAAAATGTATTTATTTATTTATTTTTAAGGAGAATATTAGAATCAGCAAGAGGTCCAAGTGGGGTCACCACCTATTTGACAACATACAAACTAGAAAAAAACAATCTTCACCTCATCCAGGGTCTCTGTGGGAAAGAAGGAAAAAAATTCTGCATTCCTCCGCTTCTCTCTTGGTGACAGACTAAAATGAATTTCAAACTCATCCTGTCACATACAATTTGCTTTGAGCCATGGCGGTGTTGTTGTCATAATCAGGACAGTTGATTATCGAGGGTGACAGTCTCAACCCAGAACCCGCAAGGCCCTGTACGCAGGGTACAGATGTAATTTCCATTTAGCAAAATGCTGTGCACATTTTGTCTGTAGCTGCTGATAATCTCCCTTCAAGCAAAACACTGTCAGGATCTGTTATAGGCCTCCTGTTGCATACATCTGGCACCTTCTGAACAGCAGATATTACCCTACCTGCAGTGGTGACTACAGCAAGGAGGGAGAAGGGGATTCACAGAAATGATTTAGCCAGTTTTTTTTTTTAACTCGGCGATGTATAATACCAGTTATCACCATCATCATCTTCTTCATTAGCAGACAATGTTGACCTTTTGACACTGAGATTAGCAAGAAATGTATAAGAAACAGCAGTATATGATATTTTCTATTAAGAAAAAAAAAATCTTTCAATTTCAGCATTAACACTTTGAAAGCATTATTAAGATTTTTTATGAGGGCAAAACTATTTTTCTTTTTCTTTCTTTGTGCCCACCCCCACTTAGGAGGGCAACTTCATTATGATATTATCCTTGAGCCTTGAATTTCCATGTAGCCCCCTCCTCCCCCAGGTTGCAAGTTTATAGTTCAACTCATCTATGGTGATGTCTTTAATTAATTAATTCATTTAGTGTGTTGGGTTGCTATAATGTGAGTGGTTGGATAAATGTTGCTCTATAGCCCCCCAGCAGTCTTCAGGGAGTTTGTCCTCCAAGCTAAATGATTATGATTGAATTGATTAAGAATATGCTTTTTTTGGTGACATTGCAGTTGTTTAGATCTCCATTATATATGTTTGTGGGGGAAAGGATACACATATTTTCTGGTGACTAGATAGTACTTCCACAGTTGTTTTTCATAACTTTTGAATGTAACTGAATTCCCACATGTGTAATAATGAGTAATGAATTTTGCATTTGAGACAGTTCCATTTGTGTGGAAATCACACTAAATAAATACATAAAACAACCATAAACAATGACTATCATCATACACAATTCTGACAGGTGGTAACTGTATCAGCCAGCCTGTGTATATCTGTGCAGGGCTGTTAGTCTTCTGCAACCATAGCAGAGGGAGAATGTTGCCGTAGTGATGATGAGGGGGATGATTATGGGATTACTGTATCCAATTGTGCTGATATTGATTCACTCTTCCATCTTTGAGGATTTACTGTGTCTGCATGCACGGGTCAATATCTTTGTGACACCATGCCAGGCCTCCCGATGCTGGCCGCTCCTTACCTCAATTCCAGAAAGACACTGATCTCAGCGAAGTTTGACGAGCAGTGAGAGGCTACGAGAGGCCCAACATTTTTTTCGAGCTCTGCATTTCTGTGTAGCACTAGGTTCCTTTCAAATATTGCAATACAGAGAACAGCCCACTTGTGACTTTGGACTCCGTGGAAAGAAAAGGAAACACAAATAAATAATAAAATCCACCATTTCTCCCATGCTGAAAGGCAAATCTCATTCAGAGGCTCATGCCAGCGCTGCGACGTCCTCTGCCAATCCGGGACGCCCCGCGCTAGCAGGTGGGCTCTTCGGAATGAGAGCAGCCGGGCTCCGGTGCTTTTCACACTGCGGCCTACCTGCTGAGTTATTGTCGTGCCAGAGGACCGTTCCTTTAATGAAGCTGGCACAGCCGAGCCGCGGGCACCCAGTCTACTGGCGGAGTGCCTACTGCGTGATGAGGTGTGGGACACCCTACTGACTGAAGGGCTTCCTCCCCGGGGGGACACTGAGGTCCATCATGCAATGTCCTGCAGTGCTCCCAAGCATAGTCAGAATTGAATTCCACGGGGCATGTCACTGAACCAAGCGCTATTGTAGAGGTGCAAAACTAGGGCCTGGTTCAGGATTTCCTTTAAATATAGGTTTCAGCTGGAGACTGCACATACGCCCTTGGTGAAAATGTTTTACAGTGCACTGCATTACAATCACTTAGCAGATGCTCTTATGCACAATGACTTACAAATGTGGTGGAGATCAGCTCTCAAAAAAAAAAAAATAAAATAAAAAATAAATAAATAATAATAATAATAATGTACCAAAAATCCAGACAGCCTATATATAATAAATAAGTGTAAAAGATACTGAAAAAAAACTAAAAATATAACTGTGAACAAAAGTAAATACCACAGTACAGCTAACCTTCAACAATATTTACACAGCTATACCTTGAACAATGTTATCCCAAATTCAACACAATAATGAACCAGTATTGGTGTATGCAGCTATTTAGAACAACTAAGTCAGTATTAGGTTAGAACAGAAACTACATACACAGTAATCTCTGAGACTATGGTTGCCCATCCTTAAGTGGGATGTACTATCCAAGATATGCTCCCTCCCTTTTTTTTTCTTTTTACCTCAATTTTGAATGTACAATGAATATAATATGCATATCATCACAGCAGTGTCTACTTTCCCGCCATGCAATCCACATTATACAGTCAAGAAAACAATGACTACATTCAGGATTTACAGTTAACATTTTAGTTAAGATGTTAAGAGGCTAAAAGAGTAAAACATTTTGGCATATTTGCTTCATCAGTTAAATGGTGTTGTATGCTGATGGCAGGCTTGTATAGCAAAAATCTACAGGCTAATTACAGAGTAGTGTACATTTTTCCTGTTGTAGATTTCTAGTTACAATCTTAAGAAAAAATAGTATTGTAAGAAGTGGGGTTATTTCCAAAGCCACACTCATTTGTAAAACAAGGACTCATTGTTAATTGTGATAGATGGCCATCTACAGTTATTTCCATGTATTGTTTATGAAGGCACTATGGAAAGAAACTTACAGGACTGTGGTGTGCAAGTTCTCATTGATACATTTATTTGAATTATTTGACTCTCCTCCTTAAAAGAAACAGTTTAGATAACAGCATTACTTGCATGGCCCTTTACCACAGTGTGTATCATGAAGGTTGACAACGCTGAGCAAACAGAACCATACGGCAGAAAACATGAATCGGTGTCTCTTTGCAGGGGAAGCAGAGTCTCAATTCTCACCTTCCTTTTGTGTTGTGTGTTATCTAACCTGGCACCATGCACTGTACTCGCATATCTCCTATTTCTCACATGAAATGGGTTCCACAGTTAGGTTTTCTCCTGCATTTTGTGTATAGTTTGGTGTTTTGCCTGTCGCCTGAACTGAATATTTACCTGTCTGCTAGTTGCATTCATTTATATATTTAGTTTTATTCTATTTTTTTTTTCCAGCAGCCAATGTCAACCCAGAAAAAAAGGACTGTGTTCAACAAGGAAGATCTGAGAACCTGAATGGGTTTAATGTGGCTTTTTGCTATGTGAGATTAAAGCATATTCTTTTCTTACAAGAACACCTGGGAACACTTTACCTTATGTCTGTTAAATAATTTATAAACTCTGAGTTACTCACAGAGTTGCTGGGCTAGTTATATATTTGTGTGAACTATACTGCATATGTAAAACAGTAGGTTAAAAGCAAGCTTGGTTGTCTTCGCACTCTGAACTGTGCCTATGGTATTGTATAATTTAACTTATTGGTTGCTGTAGGGTAAAAAAGGAAAGTCGCTTTTTCTCAATTATGTCTTTGCCTTGTCTTTACATTCCTAGGCCAACTACAAATTACCTTTGAAAAATAAATAAATAAATAAATAATAGATACATGCCCCCATTCACAGGGCATGAGGGGTCACTGAATGATTTGATGAGCATGGAAATGATGTGAAAAATATGTTATAGCCTTTGCAGTCACCAGATCTCAACCCCATTGAGATTCTGGACCAACGCTCTCCACCATAATCATCAAAACATTGAATGAGGGAATATCTTTTGGAAAAATGGTGTTCCACCCCTTCAGTTCTGGAGACTTGTATAATGTACGCTAAGGTACACTGAAGTTCTGGCAGCTTGTGGTGGCCCAACACCTTACTAAGACACTTTATATTAGTTTTTCCTTTGTCACCCGTCTGTATATATATATATATATATATATATATATATATAGTATAATTTATGGATTTCAATGATGATTGGTAGCTCTGTGTCCACTAAACTATGTGTCCACTAAATAAATGCTCTAAAAGCCTTTCTACAGACCAATGGTAATACCCTGACTGATTTAGTGGTAATACCCTGATTTAATGGTAATACCCTGACTGATTTAAAATACATAGAATTAAAAAGCCATTGGATGTACTGTTATTGTTCTGTAATCACTTTGACTGGTTTTGCAACATGTTTTTCAATGCATTCATGTAGACTGGGCTCTAAGCTTTAGTGAAAGACAGTTCACATTTTAATAATATTTGACTGTATGGTCTATATTCCCTCCAGTCTCCTATAACTGACTGAGCGGTGACTAATTGAAAGCAAATTACGGGGCTTCGATCTCTTTTCAGTAGTTGGGAGGAACATTTCGGAACACATTTGAGATTCATGAAGAGAGTACTGGTGCATGTCTTTTTAATTGCCTTGCTCAGTTTGAGCTTCCAATGTGTCTCTGGATAGCAACCATAGGAAACTGCCAGTTCATTTGTGTCCTTTTCTCCTAATAGAATACCCATGACCTTCAATGAAGTCTACTATTAAGTCTAATTGGTTCAAAGCAATACAGTTCTGACCACAGGAGCATTGTAGTGCAATAGTGTATAATTTTATTTAAGGTTGTAGTATAGATCACATAGCAGGTGATAAGATGGCATGTTTGCTCATATTTAGATGATTGTTGTAAAAAGTATATAAAAGCTCACTTTTTATAATCTCTCTTCGTAATGTGAAAAAATGTCTGCAACAAGAATGTTTGTTATGTTTAGTATTATTACTATTCCTCCCTGTGGTTTGCATATATATATAGTACAATCCGAATTTGACTATTCACCCTTCAATGCAGCTTGCCTTTTTATGCTGACTTTTTTTATTTTTTTTTATTGTAGAAAACCAATAGCAGACTTTATGCTGGGTCAGTATCAATTTTTAAATAAATAAATAAATAAAAAAGGCCTTTATGGATGATTTTAACTTCCCTCCATGCTTCTGTAAGGTTAGCTAAACCTGTTTGTCTCCCTTCGTTTTCTCGCATTGTACTTTGTACAATTATCCCATTTAAGTAATCGCCAATTGTAATTCAAGTAAAATCCTTTTAGGGACATGATAGGTTTTGTTCAAAGCAGTGAGAAATCCCTACAATAAAAATTAGAGCGGTTTTATGACATTTAAACTTGCACAAAAAAGTGATTAACAATTCAACTAATCCTGGCTGGGGCCTGTCTGCGTGGAGTTTGCATTCTCTCCCCATGTTCACGCGGGTTACATCCGGGTACTCTGGTTTCCTTCCGCAGACCAATAACAAGCAGGTTAGGTTAATTGGACAGTTAACTGCCCCTAGGTATGAGTGCTTAGGTGAATAGTGTGTGAGTGTGTGTGTGGCCTGCGATGGACTGGTGACCTGTCCAGGGGTGCATTCCAACCACTTATTTTTTCTGCTTTCCTTATCTCTGTTCCTAGTATGGAAGGCCAAACAAGTCAAAAATACGTGAAATTGACATCTGGAATCACACATTACCATGAACTTTGGTTGATTCCATTTGCTTATTTTATCTCCTAGCTTCCTTCAATTGCTCCAAGCTCCACCCATCAAAGGATTCCAGGAAACTAGGAAAGGAGGTGGGGACAAAGAAATCAAGGAAATGTGTAAAAGGCAATTGGAACATCCTTACTCCTTCAATATTTATGTCACATGTTCCAAAAAAAAAAGAAACTTCTGCAAAGGATGCACTCGTGTTTCCTTTGGGAGCCTCCTAGCTCCTTGATGGAGCATTAATCAGGTTTGAATGTCCTCAAAAATGATGCACCTCAATCGATTTCCAGGTTAAATAATGGATGGATGGATGGATGGATGGATGGATGATCTTAATTAAGACCATAAGTAGAATCAGGTGTCTTAGTCCTGGTCCAAAACAAAAACCTGCTTTATATGGATGCATTTTTCTTTTTACTGAAGTGATATTCAATAGGAGAGCCACCAAGTCTGCAGTTTTTTCCCCCCCTTAAGATCAGTAACTGATTTAGACCCAAGAAACCAGATGGCTTTCAACTGATCAACTTCTGTGCTACTCAAGTAACAGGTACTTCTGAGTAACAACGAAAGCCAGCAGACCCTGCGGCTCTCCATGACAAGAAGTGAGGACCACTTGCTCAAAGACATGCTTATCATAGCATTTAAACTTCCATCCATGTTCACAATAATAATAATAATAATAATAATACATTTTCATTATCCCTCTTATCAGCACATGTTGATTTTTTCTGTTTAGTAGTCATTTTCTTAGTTGCAATATTTGACTGCAAAGCCATTAAGAAAAATTGAAATTTCATAGGAAAAATTATTTGGAACATCTCTGCGTCGATAGCCTTCAGTTTTTACATTGCTGCTCCATATTAGCACATTTTTTCAAAGAAGCAAACTAACTTGGGATTTGCTGCATATTAAGTTTAGGAAGGTCTTGATTGCCGCATACAATTGGAGTTCCGTATCAGCAGATTCCAAGAAAGTCTCCTGCTAGTCTCCAGGGTTCACAGTTTATTCTTTGTATGCAGTTATGCACATGCTCCTGACTGCATTCTGAGATATTTATAGGTGCAGCCAGGGGTGGGTAGAGTACTGAACAATTGTACTTGAGTAGGAGTAAAGTTACTCATATAAAAATTTACTCAAGTATAAGTAAAAGTTATCTTTTAAGAAAACTACTCAAGTAAGAGTAAAAAAGTATCCAGTCAAAAAACTACTCGAGTACTAAATTTAGTTACAAATCTAGTTTGGTACATTTTCACACCATGGGCATGATTTTCAGGCTCTTGTGCAGTGTCCTGTGCCCTAAAGCATGTGGTATGTGGCATGGGAATGCTCTGAGTCTGCATTCAATTCCAAGCCACATTTCATGCTATACCACATGCTTTAGGGCACAGGACACTGCAAAAGAAAATCGCACCCCATATGTAATAAAATAGGAACTGTAATTCAAAAGGTAGCAATTTAACCACATTTTTATTTAAACTTGGCACACATTTCATCTTACATTATTTAAATAACATATAATGAAGTTAATGAATGCCTTTGCCAGGTACAACAGTAACTAGAACCCTTTCCAATGGGGGGAAAATATTTTTTGGAGATGTTATTTTATGTAAATATTGTGAAAAAACAAATCACAAATCAGACTCTCTCTTAAGCTTGGCACACATTTAAACTCAAATCATTTAAATGTAGGTAGGCTATGTAAGCTCAATACGATGTTACAGAAATGTGACAGACCAATGATTTCTTTTTGAGGGGCAAGTAGCAGACGTCCTAGTTTTATGAGAATGGCTAATTCTATCTCGTTCAGTGAGTGCAGGCTGCCTGCCTGTCTCGGCTCAAGTCCGATTAAACCCGACGTCCGATAGTTTGAGAGAGAACATTCGATCTCGTTCTTGTTCTCATTCAGTGAGTGTGTACTGTGTCAGAGCAGGCTGTCTGTCTCGAGTCAAGTCCGATTCAGCTCGCTCATTCATTGGTTGTCCCAATGATGGTTCATTTGATCTCGCACATTCATTGGTTGTTCTGCTTGCTATGCTTTAAGCACGACACCTACCGTATGTACATAGTAGCAGGCAGCAGTTTTGGAGAGTCCGATGAGCGCTCGGATGTTCGACAGGCTGATCCAGTACATACCGGACACTAAAAAGAATCGTTCAAAAAGATTTATTTGTTCATTTTCACCCATCACTAATTTGTAACACAAATGAGTTGGCTAAACGTAATGAAGTAAAGAGTAAGTTACTCATTCAAAAAAAAAATACTTGAGTAAGAGTTTTGAGTACACCTGATAAAAAAATAACGTGAGAAGTGCCTGTTCCTCAAAAAACAAACTCTGTTCTGCCATAGGCAGAGTGAAAGCAGATAAGGGAAAACTTTATATATTTGATGTGGAATATGTATATTTTTACAATTTCTGCAACACCCGTGATTGTACTTACAACAAAGAGCCCATATAAACAAGACAATCCCTGAAAATAACTTCAAAAATGTAAATATCCTTGCTGAACTTTCTTCTAAAATGTTGCATTCACAACTTCAACATTTGCCTCCTCACTAAATAACTAGCGTAAATGTTGTGATTACCAACATTATTTGCCCCTGTATTGCCATCAGAATAGCATATGAAACTGATAATTAGATAATATATTCGGTCAAAAGATGACTCCATCTACGCATTAATTGCTACAGTTAATACCGATAACTTCCTCCAGGATCAAGGCATCAGAAAAAATCTTAAGTACTGCATGTCCAGCATAGGGTAGTAAGGCATGCCTGGGGTTAAACAAATTCCAACAAGAGGCTTCAGTCCTCCTCCTGTACTCCATTACTATGGTCCTCCTCCTGTACTCCATTACTATGGTCCTCCACCTTACTTGTGCATTGGAGATCAGCTCTTGTGTCCTGCCATGGACCCCCTGGATGCTGTAGACTGGTGTTCTTGTTATTGGGGGCCAGAATCACTTGTGCTCCCAGTGCTGTGTTGTCACAGACTGGAATGCTTTCCTATGCAGAACATGAAGGAATAAACACACTCACTGTTTAACTGCCAGAATGAGCTCAATTCCTGATATCAGCAAATGGAGAATGTATACAAATGTAAAATTACCAAAATTACTATCAGATCCCAACATAATTTAACTTCATATGATAACTGGTTAATTTTCCATGTGTCATAAGTACTCCGACACTCTAAGCAGTTAACTTTTTGGTCGACTGAGGAACGACTTTAACTCGTCCTTACAACGTGCTTTCATATGAAGTCTTGTCTTTATCTTGCTTTAATTAAAGACTAAAAATACACTGGTAAATATAATGAACAGAAACGCATTGTGCCTAAACAGGCTTCCTGCCTACCAGGATAGTTCTACTTCATCCATATTATGCATGATGTATTTTTATGAAATATTATATAATGTATTAAGTTTTATATATAAAGCATACAAATCAGTAAGAAATATTTGATTAGTTTCTCAGCAGGTTGAAATATTCAAGTTTAATAAAATATGGAACATGACTTAAGGCTGTTTTGAATATTTAGGTATATTTCAAGTAAATGTAAATCTTATTGAGAACTGTCGACAGCTTCCTTGTGGAATACAAATTGACATGAATGAAACTTGCAATCAAAAGATACTGAATTCAGGAGAAAATAATAATTTAAAAAAATCCACTTTTTTGAGCAATACAATAAATCTGTGTTTATTTTATGCAGCCATTTTTGCTTGTCTTTGTTATGTGTACCATACTTTTGGAGAGCACATACAGTGTGAGTGCAGATTCTCAGCTTTTATGCAAGGGTATTTCCACATACCCTTAAAGAAATGGTATATGTAAAGTATTTTTTAAAATATTGTATACATTTTGGTTTCAACATTTAGACATTCCAGCATTTTTTATCAATAGACCCCCCATTTCAGGGCATCATAATGTTGACAGACAGCATCACAGGTGTTTCTGACTGGTCATGTGTGTTCAACGTCTTCCTTAATGCAGGTATATGACAGCTATCAGTATCTAGATTTGATTCTAGCCTTTTGATTGCCTTTGGAGTTTGCTGTTGGTGTTTGACAACATGAGGACCACAGGTAAAGTCAAGGAAGCCATTATGAGGGTGTGAAATACAATAAAATGAATAAAAAATTAAATAAAAGTCAGAGACATAGGCCAAAACTTGTGTGTGCTTTATCTGAAAATGATTCTACTTTTGTTCACACAAGAGACGTGGTGGAAGGTGTCCATAAATCTTACTAGGTCCTGACCTGGCAAATAGGATGAACGTCTTACACGGAAAATGGACCCCGGCTCTATTCACACATGACGCTAACAATGAAAAATGCCGGAACATTTATGGGTTAAGAGGGCTGTGTAAATTAGCCTTTTGTTTATCACTTCATCGTGTAAGCATAACCAAAATACATTTTATGGAGTAAGCAACAATAACAATCAGCAGGAAAAAAATACAAAAAATATATATATATATATACTTTTTCACAACATTTATTTCAAAAACCATCCACCATTCAGATGTTTTCAGCACTTCTTGTTCATGGCAAATTTCACTTTGAATCAAGACAATGCAACCATTTAACTCTGTATTTTCTTTAATCTTGCAGTGCATATACAAACAAATCACCTACAGAAAATGAATAAATATTAGCACTTCAAAAACAAGTTGGGATGCTTGTTTTTTACTCCACCTTCACTAACAGGAGAGTAGAAGTGTGAGAAACATTCTATTGTTAGTGTGAGTGAAAGGATATATATATATATATATATGTATGTATATATACTCATCTCATTATTCTCAATGCTTTCACAGGATTCACAGTAAACAAGCTCAATATATATATATATATATATATATACATATATATATATATATATATATATATGAAAACAAAAGCAAAGTAGTTTTAGACAAGGGATTTTCTGTCATTACTGTTGTTCAGTCATGTTTGTAACCTATAATGCTTTTTTCCCCCTCTGAAATATATGCAAATCACAATGGTGCTTTATCTGAGATACAGTTCACAACTTCCTTAATCACACCTTTGATAACGATGAAAAAACGATATCAAATAAAGTATACATGTACTGACGTACACTTAATGCTAAAAGTGGAGATAATTTTATTCTCTAATAATAATGCATTGTTCAAACCACAATCGCATGGTTCACAAATTCACAATGAGCTCCATAATGTGTGTACACGTATATATTACGGATGAAATTTTTAGGAATTTCCTTGGTCAATCTCTCCTAACATTAATGAACAGTCATTGAAGAACTGTTAACATCTAATCATAGGTTATGTCTAAGGCTGGTGTCACATGCTGGTGTGACACCCCTGGGAGGGAGATGCGGCAGTTCCGGCAGTGGACTATTGGTTGCCACATGGAGAGAGAGCACGCACCAACATGAACATCAAATAAACAAAAAACTTCACCCTTCCCCCTCACAGATTCTAGGCAAAAACAATAAATGAAAACAACAAACGAAATAACAGTTTTTCAACTTCTTGCCAGTCCATGAAGCTCTCTCTTGGCTTGTAACTTCCCCAGTCACAGCTGCCTACTGAGAGCACACTTTAAATACCTGGACTAATTGGTGATGCTCTCCAGGTGCGTGTGCATACTTATCCAGTAGGCGTGGTCACACGATTGCCCTGAACCTCTGCTTTTCCCGCAAACTGCTCCTGGTCACCGCTGAGTCGAATCATGGAGAAGTCAGAAAAAAAGTTGTTGAAAATCAAAGAAAAATTAAACAAAAGTAGAAGAAATCACAGTGGGAAGTGATTTAAATAACACGTGCAACTGTAGAAACAGTAACAAGTGCTTGAGGTGCCAAAAAATCAATGGAGAGTAACAAGCTGCTGGGAACAAATAGCCTAATGTAGCAGCATAGAAATATTGGTTTCTCTGTGCTTCTTGGTTGTGTGTCGCTCCCAGGTGGTGGGTGTGTCACTCGATAGAGCGCAGCTGGTAGTTATTCATTGAGCTGGGGTGGCGTATTTAAGCAGTGGCCTCCCCCCTGCTTCTTGCTCTCCTCCCGTTGTGTCACTTCCGGGTCATAGGCGTTGTCTTGCTGTCTGCGACAGGTACGTTTGCTCTTGCTTCAACTCACTGGTTGCTTGTCGTATTGATTGAATGCTTATGGCGTTTATTTTGCGCTACAGAGTTGTTGGTGCGCCCCGGCTTTGTGCGTGCGTCTTTGGCTTGTGTGCCGCTCGCTTGGTTTCGCTGTGGTAAGTGTTCTCCCTCTCTCAGCATTAGTGTATGTTATGCTATTGGCTAATGCTGGTGTGGTCACAGGTTAAAGCGCTGGTAGCTGAGTTGCTGGGGTGCATGGGCCCCTCTCACTTCCTCCTCTGTGCTAATGCCCTGCAGATGAAGGTGATATTTTTGGAATCAGCTGATATTCACCGCCGCTACCGAACATCATCAAAACGTGACGCGCTGCTGCGCTGCTGCTGTTGTGTCTCCGGCTGCCACTTTTCCATTGCTCGTGCTGCGCTGTATGCCATTTTGTATGCTGCTTTTTCGCACGGCTGCCTCTGGCTGATCGCTACATTCTGTGTCCTGCATGGCTGTATTGCAAAGCTAGCCGCTCTGCTTTCTCTCTATACAAAAAAAAGACACTTTGGCTATACACAAGGCTTTTAGCCGGGGTTAAAATCCCCCTTCCCGTAATTGTGTGGATGATTTGTGGTTTATTTCTTTAGTTTTTCTTAGTTTGGATTACTCCCATTATTAGTTTGAATTAATTATTAATATACATCTTTTTTTTATTACTTCTGTTTGTTCATTTTGATTTAGTTATTTTAGTTGCCCCCTTCAGTCCTTATTTGTTTTTGGGTTAATTTCAACATTTTTCCTGTGGTTTTATATTAAGACAATTTGGTTTTTATTTTCATTTGTTTATTTTCCTGATTTCCCTTCCACTAATTGTTTTATCCCTTTTCAGTTGCTGAGGTCGGTGGCGGTGCTGGTGGCAGGATCCCCCCCCCCCCTTTTTTTTTGTGTGCTGTGCTCCCTGGGATTTGAGTTGTGTCACGACCGTGTGTGTGTGTTTCACGTGTGCGTGGGTGATTTTTGGTTTGTGTTGGGTGACTTCCTCCCCACTGGCCCCTGTCCATCCGGTAAGCCTCAGCCCTGATCAGGTTCCCCTTTCCCTCCCTGCATGAATGGTGTTTTAAAAGAAATATTTTAATAGTTGAGTGTAAAATAAAGATCTATTTTCTTTACAAATTGGAACCACGTCTCTGCCCTTTTGAGTGTTACGAACCTGTGCGTCTTGTGTTCAGATTTAAAATATTTCCCTGGGTGAACTTCCCAGGGTGGCGTTGTCTGGCAACTTAAAATTATAAATGTTATTATCGATGCGCTTGTGTGAGTACTCGCTGCCACACTAAGAATAAAATACAGTAATAGGCTGGTGCATTTAATTTCTTAATCACAGAAAGTAAGAGCATGCTGTGTTGCCTTTCATTTAAAAGATCATGGACACAGGGAAAACATGCAAACTGCACACAGAAAGGCCCCGGCTGGGATTTGAACCAAGGACCTCCTTGCTGTGAGGCAACAGTGATACCCACTTTTGTTGGATTTTATATGTAAGAATATTTATCAGCATATTTATCACGCCAGCATAATTGTGAACCAAGTGTTTTCTGGAGGAAAAATATGAATGAAACAAAATATGTTTTTTGAACAAGTCTATTAGTATTATAGGTGTGTCTCCATGTTTTGAGAATAAGATATACCTTAGTACCTGTATATTTCATACAATTTTCATATTAATCTTCATCAAGAATGTGAATAAAAGGAGTATCCTGCATGTTGATCAGACAGAACCATGTTTTTTTTTTTTTTTGTTCCCATTTGGTTATTGCCATTTCTCTCACCAGTGACAGCTGCAACACTCACAAGATAGACCTGCAAATTAAGCAATCAAAGCAGAGCAGACATCTTCACTCCACTGCACATCATGTAAATACGATTAGCATAGAGCAGGAGTGAGTGCCCTGTTTGGAGAGACCATCTGCATCCTCCTTTGCTGCACCAAATGGCTGGGTCAACACTGTAAATGATAATGGATTGATTGGAATGCAATCAAGGGGTTGTTCTGCCTGATTAACTTTGCTCAGCAACAACTCGGACACACATTTGTTTCCCTCACCCAAAAAATAAATAAATAAATAAAAAATGCTGTCTGCTCTGTGATGAATGGCTCCAGCATTTTCCACAGTGTAGACCTGGCACAATAGACAGCTGGTGGCAGGAGACCAATCTTTTTTTTCTTTTTTTTTTTTTTTAAATCAGTTTGCTCTCAAAAGCATGATTGCACAATTCTGAGCTCAACTGCAAGCTAGCATGTATATGCTGGGTTCAGACTAGAAGTCAGCTATTCTCTGAATGTGGGGCATTTTCCTCATCTTTAGAATCTCCATATGACATGAAATGACTCCATAAACATACTAAAATGTCTTCAATGTTTTTGAAGACTGTAATGCATCTCATAAATTCATAAATACTCAGAATTATGAAAATCGTTCTCATGTACACACTACTGGCCTGAAGTATTAAGCCACCTGTGGCTAAAATTCTGTTAATATATGCATGTTTATTGAATAACTAATGCAAGTATAACCTTTTTTCAGTTCAGAGAGAGAGGGACACTGAGGGTGTGTGTGACTGAGATAAGATCAGTCCTTATCTTCACTCCCCATCAGCTCTTCTTCATCTCCTCTCTGTTGCTGCTTGGGTTTGAAGCCCAGTCTGTGTTTCTGAAAGGCTGCAAGACCACCAGTGCTGTACATCTGTGTCAGTGTCAAAATATGACAGGACAGGGCCTGGAAAGTAACAGAAGCCTCTGAAGCTGTGGTGTTGGCAAACCTGTTCTCCAGTCACTCTTTACCCTCATCATGGTGGAAAAGCCTCACTCACAGTTTGCAGTGGAACCTGCAAGGACAAGATATATCTCCATGAGATGACTCAGACCGCAGAACATAGCTCTGCTCTTCTCTAAGAAAACAGTGATACAATAATTGTAAATATAAGAATAAACAAATTGTCATTATTAAACATTCTATATAATAAATTCTACTTTCAGTCATGATTTAACACTCCTCTCACTTATTCCTGACAGTAAGGCAGTGTTGAACATCTGCCCCATCGATATTGCTGCAAGTCCCTGGAAAAAGATCTTATACCCATTATACTACGACATGACATCCTTAGTCTGAATGGCAACTGAATGTCTTAGAGCTCTTTATAGAATGTGGCCATTGTCCTCATTGCATCTTGACCACACTGTCTGAACCTTTCCATAGCCACTAGGTCGATATTTTTGCACACTGGCCAGCCTGACAGCAAGTCATTCAGATATTCGTCAAGGTGTGTGATGATGGAATTTGTTAGGCAATCAAGAGTCATACACTACTCTGTCTAAATCAGTATCTTCCATTTTCATTTTCTTTAGTTTTTTAACACACACACACACACGTTTTCTTACTGATCAACTTCATCCACTCTGCTTCCAGCTTGGACAGCATTTCTGCCTGGAGCCTCACACCTTTATATTCACCAGTGTCCAGAACAACATGGTAAACCCTCTTAATCTGTGGACCCATGATCATCTTCAACACAATGATCTTTCAGAAGCATGCCTCCTGGGTCTCCACTGCCTGGTACACAGTGATTTCACCCTTCTGGAATACATTTCTGATAGTGGCAGGGTGGTCCAGGACATCTGCCATGAAGTGGAGAAAGAGGACATTCTCAAGTCTCAGTCTTTGGACTGTGGGAGGAACCTGGAGTGCCCAGAGGAAACCCACACGGACAGGGGGAGAACATGCAAACTCCACACAGAAATTCAAACCCAGAACCTTCATGCTGTGAGGTGACAGTGCTACCCACTGCACCACTGTGCCGCCCAAAATCTGAAGCAAAATATTATAATTGCTGCACTGCAAATAATATTAGGAATGATTTTAAAAGCTTCAAATCTGCATGTAGACCTTACTGTGATTGCACGGTGTACATCGGGTGCTAAGAAGGTTGGATGGTTTTAGCACCTTCTCCTCAATTGCCTCGGCTGGCATCTGGAGCTCTCTTAGGGCCTTGGGGGAGCAATGATATTGGTCATTAAGGTGTTTTAGCATGGCCTGCATCTCCTGGACCTTCTCATTCTCTTTAATGGCCCTCACTACTCAAGCTCCAGTTGATGTGCAATGCAATGGATGGAGCAGGTGGCTAATCTCCTGCTGCAGACATGATGCCCCACCATTCCTGCAGCCCACATTCACAGCTGTTCCATCGCTGCCGAACCCCACCAAATGATTCTGCCAATCATCAAAGCCAGCTTCCTCAAAAGCTGAGAAACCAACGAGAGAAAAAGAAAAGAGATCCTTGTCATTTTAATCCTTACAACAGAAAAGCATAGTGACATAATAGGAAAATTAAGATTCTTAAAGCAATGTTTTATCTAATCATCACTACCAAAATATATGGAGTCCAGGATTCCCTCTGCATTCCCATATGTGATGTCCTGAATGGAAAAGTACACATTCACTGGCCCCTCGTTTGAGAAAAGGCACACATTCTCCAATGTAACCGCATCAGTTATCCCATCAATGAGGATTGAGAAGTGTCATGCCCTCTTCACTTTCTCCAGAATCCTCCATCTCATAGATGCACATGATGAACCTGAACAAAGGGTAAAAATAATTTTTTTATCATATGTGTGTGTGTGTGTGTGTGTGTGTGTCTGTGTGTGAACCCCTCAGACACCGTACAGTAGAACTATCTGAGTGGCCAAAGAACGTGTGCTTACCCGGTGCTACAGGAATGGGATTAATTTAATGTTACCTGACTCCAAAACAATGTTTTAACCTTTTCTCTGTGCTAACAGTTATGCATAGACATAGGAGACTGCTTGCCGCCAGTAGTGTGTCTCTATACAGATATCTATCTAGTCTATCTTGCTAGATGCGGACGTGCCTCTGGCTTATGTAGCCTGCATAAATACAATTCTGTATCTTGCTACGACACTATTATATAGGTGAGTGACTATGGGGTGCAGATAGCCTAAGTTCTATTGTGTGTTAGGACCTTAAAACTGCTATGTGTGGAGTGGTAAGAGTCAAAGAGAAATGCCAGGTCAAAATGAAAGTATTTGTACAGTATGTTAATAATGGCAATATACAATAGTGCAAATATGTACGCAGTAGAATGGCTATATGCATATGATGCACAGGAGACCGTGTTGACAATTTTCTGAATACCTTCCGAAGGCACTGTACATTCATTTTACTCTCATACATACTGTATACTCTCAATCTCACATACACGTATGTATGTAAGGGCATAATGTATGTGAGAGTGAAATGTATGCATGAGTAGGATGTATGTACTGTGAGCTCCATAATGTTTCCATAAAGGCAAATTTTTGTTGTTTCGACTCAATTTGGATTTGTAATCAAACAACTAAAAAGTGATTAATGTGTACCCAGCTTTTATTTAAGGGTATTTTATACATTTTAGTTTCACAATGTAGAAATTATCACAATTTTTATACATAGCCCCCCATTCTCTGTCCTCTAGTCTCCAGGCCGGCACGCTCGTCCCCTCCCAGTCCATGGATATCTGACCCCCTCCGAACCAACCGGGCCAGCCTACGTGCAGCGGAGAGGAAGTGGAGGAAATCCATGGCTCAATCTGACCTGTCTGCCTACCAGTCTCTGCTAGCTACATTTTCTACTGCTGTAACCTCTGCTAAAATTAATTATTATCAAACAAAAATTCATAAATCTACCTCTAACCCTCATCAACTGTTCTCCATTTTTTCTTCTCTCCTCAGCACTCCTCCTTCCCCACCTCAGTCCTCCCTCGCTGCAGATGACTTTGCGGTTTTCTTCGATGAGAAGATTGCAGACATCCGCAGCTCCTTCACGTCCACCGCCACCCTTCCCCACTCCCCCCTCTCTGTTCCCTCCCCTTGTTTCTCCACTTTCTCTCCCCTCACTGACTCTGATGTTTCCCAGCTCCTACTCTCCCACCGCCCTACCACCTGTGCTCTTGACCCTGTCTCCTCCAGACTATCACACCTGACATCCTCCCGTTTGTCACCTCCCTTGTGAACTCCTCCTTGTCTTCTGGATGTTTCCCCTCTTCCTTCAAGCTGGCCCACATCACCCCAGTGCTGAAAAAGCCCACTCTGGATCCCTCCGTCATCCAGAACTACCGTCCTGTTTCCCTTCTCCCTTTTTTATCCAAAACAATTGAACGAGCTGCTTCTAACTAACTCTCCTCTTTTCTCTTACTGAACAACCTCCTAGACCCCCACCAGTCCGGCTTCAGACCTGGCCACTCGACAGAGACCGCACTCCTCTCGGTCAGTGAGTCGCTTCACGCCGCACAAGCAGCCTCCCATTCGTCTGTCCTGATCCTCCTAGACCTTTCTGCTACCTTCGACACAGTCGACCACCCCATCCTCCTGTCCTCCCTGGCAGCTATGGGGATCTGTGGCACAGCACTAGACTGGATCGAGTCCTACCTCTCCGGTCGCTCCTTCCAAGTCGCCTGGGCTGGTGCAGTATCGGCACCTCGCCCCCTTGCCACAGGAGTTCCCCAGGGCTCAGTCCTTGGTCCCCTCCTATTCTCCCTGTACACCCAATCTCTTGGTCCTGTAATCTCTGCCTATGGGTTGTCCTATCATTGTTATGCCAATGACACCCAACTCTTTCTCTCCTTCCCCCCCTCTGACACACAGGTCTCCGCTCGCATCTCTGCTTGCCTGAGAGACATCCAGAGCTGGATGGATAACCACCATCTTAAGCTGAACCCAGGTAAGACAGAGATGATCTTCATCCCTGCTCCATCCTCTAACCTCCTTGACTTTTCCATTTCTCTAGGGGACACTGTGGTGTCATCATCACCCACCGCAAAAAACCTCGGAGTGGTGATGGACAACAGACTGTCCCTCTCCCAGAACATCACAGCGGTGAGTCGAACGTGCAGGTTCTTCCTGTACAACATCCGGAGAATCCGCCCCTTCCTCACCACCTACGCAACCCAGCTCCTGGTTCAAGCGATGGTCCTGTCCCGCCTGGACTACTGCAACTCGCTGCTGGCTGGTCTGCCAGCATCTGCCATCAGACCCCTGCAGCTCATCCAGAATGCTGCATTGCGTCTGGTCTACAACCTCCCCAGACATTCCCATGTCACCCCCCTGCTCACTAACCTCCACTGGCTGCCTGTTATGGCTCGCATCAAATTTAAGACCTTGGTGCTTGCATACCAGGCAGCTAAGGGGTCAGCACCAGGATACATCCAGAGGATCATCAGACCCTACACACCAGCCAGACCTCTCCGTTCTGCCACCTCTGGACGCTTGGCACCTCCCCCTCTTCGTGTCTGTACTTCCCGCTCGCGTCTGCTGTCTGTCCTGGCCCCTCGCTGGTGGAATGACCTCCCCGTGGCGGTCAGAACAGCAGAGAATCTGACTACCTTCAAACGCAGACTAAAGACTCATCTCTTCAGGCTGCACCTCTCCCCACCCCCCCCAAGCCTATAGTTTAGCTCAATGTACCTAATTAGGCTAATACGATCACATTAGTTTTTATTTGGCAGGATTGTTTTTGTCTGATTCTGATTAGGCATATGTGATTTCAGTGCTAGTTTGTACTTGGCAGGATTGTTTGTTTGTTTGCTGAACAGGTTACCCTACAGGGTTGAGTCCTGATCTATGTGGTCACTTCTGGCACTATGATCTTTACTTCACTCTAGTGTGTTTCTTCTGCACCTCTGCACCTTGAACTAATGCACTTGTTGTACGTCGCTCTGGATAAGAGCGTCTGCTAAATGCCTGTAATGTAATTTCAGGGCACCATAATATTTGGGACAAATGGCTTCACAGGTGTTTATTATCAGTCAGGTGTGTTCAATTGTTTCCTTAATGCAGGTATAAGATAACTTTTAGTACTTAGTCTTGATTCTAGGCTTTTGATTGCCTTTGGAGTCTGTTATTAGCATTTGTCAACATGAGGACCAGAGTTGTACCAATGAAAGTAAAGGAAGCCATTTTAAGGCTGAGAAATAAGAAAAAATCAGTCAGAGACATAGGCTAAACCTTCGACTTACTAGAATCAACTGTTTGGAACATCAATAAGAAGAAAGAGAGCACTGGTGAGCTCAGTAATTGCAAAGGGCTTGCTAGGCTAAGGACGACCTTTGCAGTTGATGACCGAACAATTCTCACCATAATGAAGAAACACCTCTCTGACAGATCAGAAACATTCTTCAGGAGGCCGGCATGGATGTGTCAGTGATGACTGTCCACAGAAGACTTCACGCACAGAACTACAGAGGCTACACTACAAGATGCAAACCACTAGTTAGCTGCAAAATCAGGATGGCCAGTACCTACAGTACTGTAAATGGTGTATAACCAAAGTGTATAAGCATACCCTTAAATAAAAGCAGAATCTGCACTTTAACCACAATGTGAATTTTTTGATTACAAATCTAAAATTGCGGAGTACAGAGCCAAATAAAGAAAAAAACATATGTATTTATCCCAAACATTATGGCTCACTGTACATGAGAGAAAATGTAGTGGAAACAGAAGGCATAGTTTTAATGAATTGTGATTGACTCAGAAGCTGGTACAGGAAGCTCTTGTCCAGCTCCTGCACACCATGGAGGGTGAAGACCAGAGACACGTATTACAGCAGGCAGTTGGAATAATAAATAATAAAAAGCACTCTCATCTCGCTGTCAGCTTTGCTGTGAGTAGGTGCAGAATACACGTTTGTGAGGAAGAAAATATATGTGCGTGAGGGTAAAATGAATGTATGTGAAAGTGACAATGTGAGAGTGAGAATATATACTCTATGTGAGAGTGAGAACATACGTATGTGAGTGAGAGAATACATGTATGGGACAGTGATAATATATGTATGTGAGAGTGAGAACATACTGTATGCATGTAAGAGTGATAATATATGTATGTGAGAGTAAAATAAATGTGAGAGGTGAACTGAATTATCGTCTAAATACACCACACACACACCCCTCTCTCTCTCTCTCCCTCTCCCTCACTCACACCCACAAACACACATGTGTATGTGTGCACACACACACACACAGTCCTTTCTTGTCTTTTGCTCTGTCCTCCATTTTAAAATGTTACTTTCTATGTGCTTTTTCACTCGTCCAGAAAGAGAGAAAACACATAAACATGTGCCTGTGGCAGCTACAGAGAGGATGACGTCCATTACCTTCATTCAAATTACTCATCTTGCTAATGATATCCTTAATTACTGCTTAACTAATGTATGGGCGTTAGATAATGTGCAGGTCATTGCGCTGCAAGTCCTTCAACATGACAGTTTTGGGCATAATGGTATCGTCATTTTGATTTATGGACCAATCTCTTTGCTCTCCCTATTTTATATTTATTTATATGTATTTTTTGCATAGCAACCAGAATACAGAGCTGCATTATGTGTATGCTGCTAATTGTGTCAAAAAAGAACCCAGAAAATGTGTCAATCAAAGCTGTTAAATGCATTGTATGTTTCTGACAGGCTTCATATATTTGTGGAATTCTGATCTGACATTTTCTTTTGGGTATCATCAAACTTTCACTTAATGTAGATAAACGGAAATTGAATTCCTTCGGCAAAAGATGGATGAGGTAAGTGGCAAATAGATAATAAAACTAAATTTAGCATTTGAAGTGTGTATCCGTTTAGGTGTTTCACAACTCTTTTACGAAGGGGGCATTTATCAGGATTAAGAAATCACTTGCTCATGTGATTACCTAGGGAAGATTAAAACTGTGTTATGTTTGAGAGACCAGAGATCAATCTTATATTGGTTTTTTGGCAGCTATGTTTCCACTAGTTACAAAGGCCCTAAATTACATTGTGTTGACTATAAAGAAGACTTGGTGTAATCACTGAGCAGTGTTTATTTGGATCTAGATATTGTGACAGGGCAGTGGAAATGACTTTGTGCCGGGATAACAAAATGATTGCCGTTGAAACGCCATTGACTATAAATCAAGGGAGGTTACATTTCTGTTATAAAATCCATTTATCAGACCACATTTACAGCACTCTGTTCAGCCATGCGAACCACACTATTAGAAGGACAATGTAGCTCTCGAAAAAAGTACAGAGGAGGGCAATAAAGCTGGTTCTGGATATTAAACATTTGAGTTAAGTACACTTTGGAGATTAAGGGTGGATTTCAATGAGATGTTTACATTTAGAAGGATTCACAAAGCGGATTAAGATATTTCAAGTTGATTTCTGACAGCAGGACAAAAGGGTGAAGATTAGTTAAAAGTCAATATTGTTCTTACACATGGGAGAATTATTTTGAACGGATGACCGGGACCTCTCACAGAAGCAGAGGACCTCAAGTATGTGCAAAATATACAGTAGATGCACAGACAGATTATAATTCCTTGTCATTGTATTTGTTATATGCGGTGGCACTAATGCTTCATTCACATTTAAACAAAACAAAAAAAAACTTATAATTTTTTTTTTTTTCATATCTATGTTGTGTATTTTACTTAGCTCATTAGTTGGTCTAAAATACTAAGAATTGGAAAGTAGGCAAACATACATTTTTTAGCTATATGACTAGAAAAACAGCAAATGTTCCAACTTCAAGGCTTGACATGTTGTGCGTTCAGAGAAATCCTTCTGCACACCATTGTTGTAAACAGCTGCCATTTGAGTAATGTGTAATGAGTAATGTGTATAAAATAACGAGTGCATGGAGAAAGAGAAAAAATTGAATAATTTGGCCTTTCTGTTAGCTTGAATGAGTCTGCTCATTTTCCTCAACTCTTTCATTAAAAAGCTGTTTTTACTCAGAGAACTGCTGCTCACTGGATGTTTTCTTGTTTATTTCACATTGCTCTGTAAACTCTAGAGACTGTAGTGCATGAAAATCCAAGGAAAATATGAAAATCTGTTTCTGAGATTCTAGAACTACCGCGTCCATGGTTAAAATCCCTTAGATAATGTGTGGTGCATATTCTAATGTTTGGCTGAAGAAAAACTAAACCTCTTCATCATGCCTGCATGCTTTAGTTGCAGCTACGTGATTCGTTGTTCAGAGTAGTTATTAGTAGCTATTAATGCAAATAGCCTGCTCCTCCAAACCTCTTCACCATATCTGTGTGCTTTAGCTGCAGTCACGTGACTCATGATTCAGTGTTTAGAGGAGCAGACTATTTGCATTGAATGAGCAGGTGTACCTAATAAACTGGCCACTGAATTTAGTATTAAGCTTACAAATTATTTGTACATTTATTTATACATGCATATGCCTATCCATAAACACAGTTTTTTTGCTGATCAAATATAATTTCCTTTAATAAGCATGCAACATTATGTGGTAAGATCAGTGATTTAAATCAGGCAAAAGTGAGCTATAATCCTGGATTTATTTTAATTTCACTTGCCGGTGCCTGTTCAGTTTACATTTAAATTGTATAAAGCTTGTGAATGAAGGGGTATAAAGTGGGGCAAATCATCGGTAGCCTAGGTACATCAAACATGTACAATAATCTGAAAAACAAAAATATTGGTCAGTAAATAGATGAGATCAAACTTAAAAGTAGTAGTTCAAGTTCTGTTTTTTCTCCCCATATTATTTTCAGCTTTTTTTATGAATGGGATGGTTTTCATCTGTGTTAAAGGATATTTTAGATACTTACACAAGTTTCTTTTGATCTGCTGTTTTAGCGGGATTATAGTATAGTATAGTATATAACAAAAAGTGAGATGCTCACAGACACATTTTTTTTTGAAACCAAGTTTCTAATTCATTTTAAATAACCTAAACTTTATAGAAAAGACCAGACAAATGCGGAATGTGAAAGTCCGTATCATCGTGAGTGTATGTGTGGAAAGTATAGTGAAGCATTGTTGTATAGTGCAAACCGAAATAGAACCAAACAAATGTGGCCACCGCCTAAACAAAAGCCCAAAGGTGCCTGTGGGGAGACAGCTCTCTCGGCCTGGAAACAGGTGCATCTTTACATCTTTGGGAGCACCGACGACAGGTGCTTCCAACTGTGCTTTGACCCTCTGCTCCACCCACCAGGTACCTGTGCAGAAACACACCAGAACAAGCAGTACTGGCAGGCAGAGCAGGGGGCCATCACACCATACAGATTGCTTTTCTGTTACATGAAGTGCATTTTCTTGCATTAGATCACAAACCCCCCCACATGTCCCTATACTAGCTATTGTAAAGCTTGCTGGTTGTCAGAAAAACATAAAATTAAAAAGTCTGGGCCAATGGGAAACATGCACAAAAACTGGGGGAAAAACAAACATTTTCCAAGCACTATCTTTCTCCTTTCAATAAACCCATACAATATGCTGCAGTTCAGAAATAGTTACAACTAATTGCATATGCTGTTAAATGACATGGACCCAATTGTAGGAGTAGTGTGGAGGTGGGCAGTTACGTAGGAGTATTTCAGCATAACCCTCTCTCAGTGCCTGCCAAGACAAATAAAAAATAAGCAATATACTATATTAACCCTGCTCACATAATATGACAACAGTACATTGCCACTAAACACTTAACTACATATTTTCTCTGAATGTTACTATTGATCTGTATTTGTGTTTGACTTATGGTTAGGCAATGCGTTTTTCCTGACTTTGTTTAACCCGCAGTTCCCAAATCAGCACAAGCAATCAACACATTGTGATACCATAATAATCTCAATGAATCATGCAGGTTACCACAGGGGAGTGCAATTGTCAGTGCCAGGTGTGAGAAACCCACCCCCCCATTTTGGGATTATGTATTATCTGGCCACGCCCCCTCCACTCTGGTCCTGCTTCCTGTCTCAATGCTGGCTGGAGTAATGCAGTTATAAGGAGAGGAACAGCAGAGGTGCAAGGGGTATCATTAGTAAAGGCTTGCAACCCCCTGCTTTTTTTGGATAGTAAAATGATCAGTGTTGACCTTTCTGACTTAGCATCTGTATCGGAAAGGTATTCGACATGGCCATAGGACCATAAGACAACTGAGTCTGCATGACCTTGCCAACTGAAAATACTGCATGCTGGGTCAAGGAACACAGTTGGCTTTGCTCCACCAGAGGTGGTATAGGGTGGTTGTAATACCAGGTTTTCTCAGGGCTAACATATGCTTCTCTTAACATTGTGTAAGGTTGCACAGGCTACCAAATTTGATTTATGCTTCACCTACAAAAGGCTACAGTGCTCTCACGTAGTACTGTGTGGCTTGCATAAAACAGCTACTGAATTTTCTGTAGTACTATGTTGAATATAAAGTGTAAAACAATAACCAGTTTGCAGGTCTTCAGACCTTTATGTGGTCTTAAGCTTTGATATTTTTCTACAGTTTTTGAGAGCATCAACACTGACAAAGGAATCGGAAAAAGTAAAATAACAGTGAGAGCAAACCCGAGTACAGGTACAGGCAGAAAAATTGAATAGTAGGCCCAAATAAACCTTGTCATCTTCAATGTCCAGTGTGTACAGTGACTCAGCTCAAGAATCATTGTGCACTTCATCAGGTTCAAATCAAACAAACTCACAATAACCTGGAATAAAATCACATTTGTCGAAGGTAATTTAAAAAAAAAAGACGATAGAGGTTTCCACTCTTACAAAACCCTGTATTTTAAATGTTCATTAAAATGTTTGATTTGAATGTGTAAGATCATATGGTCATATGCAAATCATGTCTGTAGCTTGAGGAAGTGAAACAGAGGGTCAAAAGAACAGAGCTAATGAATGTATCCTAGAGATAACAGGCAGAGGGTGTCAAGATTGACAGTGAAAACCAGCAAGCAGACAGGAGCCACCATAACAATAAGGAAGAAACCGATTAATGAGTCCACACCCGTAGCAGGTTTGGAGAAAACAGACCTGAATAACATACAGACAGCTGTAAGCAATTAGCCTTCTTCCTTTGCCTGCCACTGTTATATTCTGAATTTTTATCACTCTTTCACCTTAGTGTAAAGACACATGGATAGAATAGTTCAGAGTAGTTGTGCAGCAGCATAGCGTTGACTGATGAGACAGGCTTCCCCTATATTCACTGTTTTTCTTTTTTTGCTTTTCATTATCATCTTGCATTTTTCTCTTCTTAGAATCCATATGAAAGCTACACTCCGATTGTCTCCCATCTTATAGAATGACCTCCATTTGATTATTCCAAGAGATATGCTGAGATTATCAAAAGTGGCCATGAAAAATGCTCATCCATCATGTCCAGCCCCTGGTCAAGAAATGGCACTGCAGTAAACACGTCCCTTTCCTGCTTCTTAATGTTCAAGCTGTTTTCAGCATAGATTTTCACCATGACCATAAAACAGACTGTCATGAGTGACTGCTCTTGCTCCAAAGTCATTACTGATAGGAAGGTAGAACATCTTTTGCAGAATAACAGAAAATTATAAATATGTCGAGCTTGTGAAGGCTGTTTTTGCACCTTTCTCAAGGTCACATGAATATGTATATTTTATTTTGTTCAGTAAAGTTTAAGATTGTGTTTAATCGTGGACTTAGTTTGCCATGTCTGAGAAGAGTAAAATGAGAAAGCAGACGTTTAGTCGAATGCTACAGGGTGAAGGCAATCAGCTACATTAATTTCATTTCAGCTAGCAAGCCTCAATCTGATGACGATCACATATTAAGGTCACTGTGATTTATTATCTAATCCATGTCAGAAATATCAGCTAGGATATAACATGATCATTCCTTACCGGTGTCCAACATACAATCATAAAGTACATTAGTACTAATAAATGTTCACCAAACCTATCTAGCTAAACATGCAACAGAAATATTAAACACTTTTAATGATACATTTTCTACAGAAGCGTCATTTATTTGCTCATGGTAAGATAACTATGGAGGTAACAAAGCAAATAAGTTATGTGGGTCTTGATACAGTCAGACTGAATTATTTGAGTATTATAAAACATGGTCCTTTGGTTCTCTCCCAGACTGTCAGCTTTTGCTTCTATACTTGCTTGTCTCTACATCAGACCCTTGTGTTTGTTTAATGAGTCTTCTAATTTACAAGGCCCATTTTCAAAGCTACTGTTTCTTTTTTATGTATTATTGTTTCAGGAGATCACTCATCTCTCTCTCTCTCTCTCTCTCTCTCTCTCTCCCACACACACAGTTTCTCCCTCCCTCCCGTTCTCTCATTTCCTTCTAAAAAAACATGAAGGCACCTTTAGAAAGGTCATGGTCTCTGCAGAATATCAATTTAAACTCGCCAAGAGCGCCCCTCGCCAAGGAGCTTAATTACGAGTCTGATCCTCATTCATCTGCAGCCCGGAGCAAAGCGCCTGTGAGATAGGAGGCCCCCAGCAGGTCCAGCAGGGGAAAGGAGGCGCAGCCAGAACTGCTGAGTGACGTGGGGGCCCCCGCTGGCAGATTGATGGCCCTCATAGAGCGACACACTCGCCGGATCAGCCCTTGCTTAAGATCTTATCAAAGACAATAAGGTCACAGACTCTCACGTAGTCTGTGAGCTCTTCACAGTGTGGCACTGCAGTTTCCAATGGTGAAAGGATTTAATTGGGAAGCTACCTTATCATACTTTGAATTTAGAAGTGAGTGCCAACTATGCTAGCACTGCTATCTATTTTTTTTTTTTTTTTTTATCATGAAGAAAAGCTGATAATGGCTGGTTTTCAGAGCTGAGTAAAATATGTGGTGATAAATAATGTCTTGGGGAAAGCTTTGAAAATATTATTTTTGTATATTACCATTCAAAGTAATTTTTTGTTTCATTATGACAGGGTGCTTAGATATGTTAATTAAGTACATTCTTCAGTAATTTATTACCTCTTCCCTGTCGGGTTTGGGTAGCACTTTTTTCTGGTTGGAGTTTAAATTCAGTAGGGACACAGAAGGGATTTCCAGTTAATTGTGACAATCACGTCTTCTCTTGGGCACTGCAAATTTGATTATCTATTCACAAAATGTCATAATTAGATATAAAGCAGACTAGGCAGGAGAATTCTCTCAATTTATTAAGCATATTACATGTAATTCTTTTATTTCTTGTTCCTAGACATAGAAAATATAACCAACCGAAATGTCAGAAGGACACAAATCTGTCTCCCTTGTTTTGTATGAATTGCCACAAATGATAAACATTACTTGCGTTGTATGCCTCGTCCCATTAATGTAAATGATTTATCTCAGATGAAGTTGAATGAACATGAACCTTGTTTGTAAATTAGTCATTTTACTTTGGCCCTGGATAATCTGAAATAAAAGAAGGAAACAGAATCCATCCAGAATTCAGTTATTCTAGTGTAAAATGAAAGTTATTTTATTGCAAATATTCTAGTTAAAATTCAGAATCATCCCAGAAGTAATTGTAAGACTAAGATAAATTATGCACTTGATAAATTTTAGGATTCACAAGGGACTCACTTGTCACAAGCTGGTACCCATGGATACCAGTTGTAATCAGCGAGAACTATAATTCTCACCTGTAGTAATGTGGGGCCTGCGGTATTGAAAATAGTCACAACAATGGCTCACAAGACACAACAGTTGATTTAAAATTGGGGCAAACAAAACGTATTCAAATCTGAGCCTAAACACAATCTCAAACTCAGCTTCTGTGTGGCTCTCACCATGACACCTATTGGTAGAAATGATGTCATGGATTGGCTGAAATGTACCAAACCTAAAGGTTATATAGGTACAGGTTATATAGCTAAACAAGAAGAGCACCACTGATGGTATACAAAAAGGTTTCATTTGCATTTTGTTCTTTATTTTAATTATTACTATGGTAATATTCTCAGAACTGTCTGAATGAACCAACAGAGGTCAAGAAAAAGCAAATTTCCAATTTCCACTGAATATAAACAAGGTTAAAGCCTGGAATATTGCAAAACCATATTCATCAAGCATCACCAGTGAATGTTTGCCTTAAATATGGGCAACTCATAAACCACAGATTTCCACTAGTTCATGTGAATGAATATGTAATTTTAGTGGTCCTTTTGGGAAAAAAAAATAAATATATATATATATATACCGATGCCAGATTTTTGGGTCCGATGCCGATCCCGATTTTGGAGAGTCCTAGCCCACCGATGTGTTGACCAATATTTTGTCAAAAAGAGCAACATTTTCAAATCAATTTGAAAAACTTATATTTTATTAAAGTTTCTATATTTAAGAGCATTTAACTTATAAGCAAACAAATAAAAATAAACACACAAAGAACTTTTTAGATAAAAAAGTAAAAGATGGTATTAAATTAAATATACATATTAACACCATCTTTAAGTGTGTGAAATCAAAATAACTCCACACCTTGCTTTTACTCCTTTCTTTTCCAGCCATCTATACAAAATTAATCTAAAAAAATCAGTTTTCCAGTTTCAAACATGTATTTTTATGAATATTATTATTGTTGTTGTTGTTATTATTAATTTGTTATTATTCTTTCTTATAATCTATTCTCAGTACATTAATTATATTTTCTTATTTTATTCCTACTACATGATCTCAAAGAGTAAGACTATCTAGCGAGCTTCCCTGTCCATAAGAATTAGGCGGTGAAAATAACTACAATGCGCTCTGACGCGTGACTAGATGACACACTCGCTCGCAATAACGCATTAGCTATTGACACAGCCTCATTATTTCTTATTATATATTCTCAGCAAGTTAAATGAATGATTTTTCTTATTTTATATCTACTACATGATCTCAAAGAGTAAGACATTATCTAGCGGAGCTAAAGAGTGAATCAAGTGTAACGTTAGATGAAATTAAATTGACTGGATGAAATAGGCTACGTGAAAAAAACTACAATGCACTTTCGTGCAGGTTACCCGCGCTAACTGTTGGTTGATTCACTTCTCCAACAGCAATCCTTCTCTCATGTTATCACGACAAAGCTAGATAACACGGCTTAAAATGATCCATGTTAGAAGTGTTTTATCTGTGTTTTTACTGTCTGGCTAGCTTGCTATGATGACGCGTGACTAGATGACACACTCGCTTGCAATCACGCGTTGGCTATTTACACAGCATCATACAGTAGCTAATATCATTATCTCAGATAAAAAAACAAATGTGTGATACATTCAATCACCATTTTATTTTGGCTGGTTATTTATTTGAGAATACAGCGATGTCCTCTGGAAATGTAGATCCTACGCTGCTTATGTGCTCTCTGCCACTTCATAAAGGCTTGCTAGCCAGCTAGCTTGCTAAAGTGAACCAAATATGTTAGCTAGCTCGCTCGCTTGACAATGAGGATTGATAAACATAGTGGTCGTATAAACGCATTTAATTAAAAACTTTCACTAAATATACATACCTTTATTGCGGCAATCGAATCTGTGCAGACAAGTCTTGCAGTGGAGAATATTGGATGAGGCACGAGTGACAAACGTCTTATTAGAGAAGTAGCGCGTCAGCTGCTGCAGTTCACACTTGTATTAGAGCTCCCTCTACTGGATAATTCTAGTAAATAGCAATTACAACGTTCGAACAGACAAGTACAGATAAATAATCATTGTTTTTTTGTTTATTATACTTATTAAAAAATCGGGGCACATCGGCGGCATAACTGCCGATCCCGATGTCGTCAAAAAAGTCAAATAATGGCCGATATATCGGTCGGGCTCTAATATATATATATATATATATATATATAGGGAGGAAAAGGTTCTACCTGTTATCTATCTAACATCTTTACTCAAATTGAAATGGCAATTGAAACATGGTGATTGCACCCATATTTTGATATACAATGGAAGCAGATACTAATATAAACCGTTTCAATGGCTGCTAACAATTGCAATGACTGTTATTTTGAGCTCACAGACATGAACTTTGAGAAAAGGACAGACAAATAATGTGTCTGTAATATTTGCTTTCTGCATATTGCATACCATTACTCTGTTTTACATCCAGTTCAAGTGCTTAGAATCCTCAGATTCCAGGAACCTGCTCCAAGAAGGTGAGCTGTACATGCTATTTAATTGGCATTAATTCCACTCAATCAGTTGGACCTTTACCCAGATTTTATTTCAGTTTAATTACGAGCAGCTTTTTTAAATTTTATGCAAAGAGGCCAAATCTTGCAAGCATTGTTTAATTCCATTAGATTTTTCCCCTACTGCATGGATTTTATCACATAATTTTCCACATTTTTCTTCTTGCTTTAGTGTCTGTCTGAAGCTGCAGCACTTTGACATATTGGTTTCCGTCTGCTACCAATGCTTCAAGTTCTTGTATATTAAATTTTATTTTCCACTTATGGGTTTTTCTGGGCATGTGCCCAGTTGCACATCTGTTGAAAAAACATCCAGTCAAAAAACATTTATTTATTTGTTTATTTTCTATGCAAAATGAGTTTTTCGTGGGAATGGCCCACATTTAAATCTGTTTTTTTTTTTTTTTTTTACTGTAATCATTTACATAATTACTATTTAATATCTCTCCTGAAAGGAAATGTTTCATGTGCATTATCTTAATTTCCTCAGGTAGAACAGCAGCCAGTATCAATGTTCTTAGTATTTTAATAAATCAAGCCCTTAGTCTTAATTCAATTATTCTTTTTAAACATTTGCTTCATTTCGATATTAATAATTTTAATGGCAGACCAAATTCTCCCCATGTATTCAAGTGTTTTATTCCAAGTGTGTATTGTACTTTTATAACCTAAATCATATATATATATATATATATATATATATTATTCTTCATGACAGCAACCCTGACCAGCAGCTCTGATCATGGAATGGTCTTCCTACACTCTCAGAAAAAAAGGTACCATTCAGTACCTAGAAAGGTACAATCACTTGTCACTGTGGCAGTACCCCTTGAAGGTACATAACCGTACCTTTACCAGAAAAAAGGTACCATTCAGTACCTAGGGAGGTACAATCGCTTGTCACTAGTACCTTTAGAGGCACAGTTTTGTACCCTTGTGTACCTTTATTTCTGAGAGTGTATTCACCCTGAGCCAATCATCCCTGAGCAGTTGCGTGTGTAAGTAAGTACGTAAATAAATAAATAGTCAGATATTGGAACTCAACAAAGAGAAACCTTATTTTTTCATTTTGTGTAGGTTGTCGTGTTATGGGAGCTAGCTCTCAGCTCTGCAACTGTTCCTGACAAAAAACACACTAGGCCCTGGAAGAGCCAGCCCTTGTGATGAATCATACAACATGAGAAACTTGATCCGCTTGATATGTACTGTCTAAACCTCAAGTACCAGCTATATCTGAGGAATCAAATTATTATTCAAATACTGCATGTTGTGTGGCTTTCAAAGAACTTTACGAAAGCATGCATGCAAGTATATTCAGGACAAATACTCTCTTTTTGTTAGATCCATGAATCACACATGAATCACATAAGTATGGCCTGGATGCAGTGAGAAAATATTAGCATTTCTGTTGCCGGGTCTCAGACAGTGGTAAACACAAGGTGGCAAGAAAACCCCCTATACCAGTAAATTCTCAACTTAATCTTAAATATCCTCTCAAATGCCATTTTGTTCTTTTGCTAACAATACTGTATTGAATCATTGCTGCATCTATCAACACAAGATCCTTCAGTCATGTCGGGACCAGCTGTCTGACACCCAGTGCATAAGGTGTTTGCCGGATGCCAGCCTTACAGGAAAAAGCTAATCCTTGCCGCCCTTTATGTTTGATCATCACTGCCAATGCCAGAATGATCGAATGCTAACAGTCAAGGAAGGAACACAGTGTTTGTGGTGGCATATAAATATATATATTAAAAAATTATAATTATATATATATAATTTTGAAGTCTGAAACTCATAGACATCACCAGATGTTGGGCATCTTAACTGGTGATGCTCTTCCAGGGCTGTACTGTAGCCACCTTCAGTTCCTGTTTGTTTCTGGGGCGGCTTGCTTTCAGTTTTGCCTTTAAAGTTTGGGACATGTTAGTTGCTTGTTGTTTTACGTTTTCTCTTCAGCATATTAAACGCATGTTCAGGTGGATTTAGATTGGTTGAATGACTTGACCAGTCAAGAACTTCAGCAGTATGTTTGGGATCATTGTCTTGCTGTAGGATGAGCACCTGTACTCTTCAGAAGTCTGAAGTGCACTTCACTTCAGAATTCTCATACAGTTCAGAATGAATTTTGCTGCTGCTATCTGCAGTTACAGCATCGCTAAAGACAAGTGAGCAAGTATATGTGGCAGCCATATATACCGAAACCATAACACCCCCACCATCATGTTTCACAGATGGGGGGGGGGGGGTGCTTTGGATCTTGGCCGCTTCCTTTTGGCTTATACAATTTGTGATTTATATCACTCTGATACAAGATCATTTTGGTCTCATCTGTCTACAAGGCCTTCTTCTACAACTATACGGACTCTTTTAGGTACTTCTTAGCAAACTGGAACATGACCATTCTGTTTTTGCGGCTAACTAGTGATTTGGATCTTGCAGGCTAGCCTCTGTAGAGGACAGTAGTCACTGACACATCCGTTGCCTGCCTTCTGAAGGGTGTTTCTGATCTGTTGACATGTGTTTGGGGTTTTTTCTTTATTATGGTGAGAATGTGCCAAGCAGTTGATTTTAGTAAGCCTAACGTTTAGCCTAAGTCTCTGATTGTTTTTTCTTTTTTTTCCTGTTTCTCAGCCTCGTGGCTTCCTTGACTTATATTAGCGCAACTCTGGTTTTCATGTTGACCAATGCCAATTAGTCTCCGAAGGCCATCAAAAGCTGAACACACCTGATTAATCAGAAACACTTCTGAAGCCACTATAATGTCCCAGACATTATGGTGCCCTGAAATGGGGGACTGTGTATAAAAATTGCAATGATTTATGCATGGCAAAACCAAAATGTATAAAAGTACTCTTTAATAAAAGCTGAAGATCTGCACTTTAATCACATGTGAATTGTTGGATTACTAACAAAATTGTTGAGTACAGAGCCAAATTAAAAAAATAGTATTTGTCCCAAACAATATGGAGCTCACTATACAGAATGATTTATAAAGCTCTTCTTCTTACAGAGAGAATTTGTCTCTGTAAGAAGAGGACATTTATAAAAATGTCCTGTTTCAAGTGGTTTTATTCTTTTTTTCCCCCATTGTTTCTGCTTCAGTTGGACCGATACGTCTGTACTACATCCTAGGCTGTCCCGTGACTTTTTTCTTGTGAATCATTTTGTGAGAAGGTTTGCATCAGTGAATAATGAGTGTGTGCAGTACAGTATGTGCTTGTCTACATATTTGCCTAGGTCTTCTACGTGTGCAATAGCAAATCATTTTGTTTTTGTTTCAGTAGCATATGTGAAGTCCTTATGCTAAACAGTAAATTAATGAATCGGCTTTAGTCAGTCTTAGTGTCCTGTGTTGCAAGGCACCCTGCCTCACCCCCCCACTAAAGCAGAACTCTCAAAGTTAGGATCGTGATGATGGTTGTTCAGCTCTCTTCACCCCACACAAAGGAAGGTTATGCAAAGAACCTTGCATGAACCCCCTTTGTCACTTGCTGCTTGCTACCATGTTTTTTCCCCCTGCAAGATTCACAATTTTTCCATATTGATCACTAAAATGTGTATTAAACTCAGCAAACACATTTCACCACTCATTGGTTGAGTTTTGTCTTGTTTTAAACCTTGATATAAGCATAAGGATAATTCAATACTCGTATTATAGAGGTCACACTATATCACGTGTGGTTCAATGACGCAAAAAAGCTACCATGGTTCATTTCAAAACATGAGGCTATAAATATTCAGGCATGCGAACGACATGACTCACTGACATCTGCACTTTTCTTAAGTGGAAAGGACATTCTCTTTGCTGACGGCGACTAATCAACGATTAGGGTGATAATACGAGAGGCATCACAAGCCTGCCAAATCAGAGGTCCTCACAGTGACTAGAATAACCACTATAGGAATCAAAGGGGTCATTTGTTCAAACGGCTCTCTTTTAGCCAAGGTCACAGTCTCCGTGAAGTCAATGCAATTTAGCTTGAGGGTACAAAGTGTAATTTTGCTAAAATAGCAATGTGGGTCATCTCACTGTCATTTTAGGCATAAGCACTGGCCCCGTGTCATGTCAAGGACTACTGAAAGAGTTGATGTCTAGATTAAGCAAAGCTTCTGGAAGGTCGCAGGTTTGACCTTTATTTTATTCTTAGGAAAAAAAATAATCTGTTCTTTACCCTCAGAGCAGGACATGCAAACCATATTCATTAATGAATTTGATTAAATTAATTGTATTACACTGATGCAGTTGAATAGCAATGTATGAATATTGTTTAATTGCCTTTGGCAAGTACTGGCATTGTAGAATTAGATTAATTTAAACCAAAGATTCAGTGCCTGATTGAGACTGCCGCTGCTGCGGATGTCTTTCCTGCTACACCTCCTGCCCCTGGGAGCCTCATTCAAAAGGAGCTCTGCATGTGCATCCCTTGATATGGCCGCCACCCCCTCTAAGGGAGGATGCCCTATTCAAGCCCTGGAAGCTTCCTTTTTGGCCTCACTGGCTGCCATATGTCCACAATTGCGAGCTGTATGTTCTGCCGATGTAATGTCATCAACTTTGTGAAAATTCTGCTGCGCTCTGAGCCTAGTTATAAATGCATACATATTGCGAGGATGTCTCAGTCATGCTTAAAAACAGTGACCTCATACCATAGTTGGAATCAATACTGCTTTGGGTCTAACGGGACACTTATCAGTATTATTATTGACCTTGTAATTTCCATGGAGGTTTTATGAATATCGCAAGTCCTTCCACTAAAGTAGCCACGTTTGTCCCACAATGCGCATTTTAATTGACACGAGTCAATGACAAAGTCATAGTTCAGTTGTTTTACTCATCGAAGAGTCAATGCTAGATGCTCTCATAGCTGAAGAATCCCTGGTGTGAATGCTTTAGTGTCTGGAATGAGTGATCAACTGCAGCATAGAATGCAACATGACTAAAGCTGGCACCTGATCTAGGTGTGGACAGTGAACATTTTATCAGACTGATTGGGTGCCAGCATTAGTCATAATGCTTGTAGAAACTAATGGTAGCAACAATTACCAAATTTTCCATTTGAACGGCTCCACTATGGGTCGTGGTTAGTTTTGCTACAAAGGAGTGTTCAGTCTGCTTCTGGCAAACTGCGACTGATGTCCTAGAATGCTAAATGAGCACTACCGAATGGCCCAGGGGCTAGCTTTTAGCTCCCAGCCTCAGCACCAGATATAATGTTGTCATACTGATAAATGTTCAATGATAAAATTTGGTCTCTTATCCGAGTAGCTAATTTTAGCTGTCAGATGATGCTGAAAAGTTGAGGAGATCTAATGTCCTTTTAACAAAACAATGTCTAATTTGGTTGAAATAGTTTTCTCGATACCGTAGTGCTGCTAGCAGTCTGTGAATGCATGCATTTTTCCGCATACATAAGTGCATTGTCTTCTCACTAGTGAAAACATTATTTGGCCAGTATCACCTGTGGAAAAGTGAATAGAGCCGTTTGGTGTTAAACCTAAACCTAATAACATGAAATAGGTTGTATTTGAAATAAGAGATGGAGTACATAATCCACTTCATTTAACTTTGTTTAAGACAGATGAATATCATCACGCTTGCGTTAATTTTATTTGAACGCAGTAGAATTATATAATGGTCATTGAAATTAATTTGTTTAAGCTCGTGGAGAAGGGGGCTTTGATGTAGCCTTTTTTTTCATTTTAGGCCGGAAAGTGGCATCGGAATTCTATGTATCCAGTGCCATTTATGAGAGAAATGTGTATGGATAAAAAATGTCTTGAACACCAACTTTGCCCTTTGGTCTAGAAATCCATATTTGGGCAAAGGTTTTTGCTATGCGTTACGTCAGACTTCCAAGGCCTATGGTATCACAGGTATTTGGCATCTAAGACCAAATTTAGATAATAACTGATATTTTAAGCTCTACTGTGAAAGTGTTGTGAATTGTTAAGAAATTGGATGTTATATACTTTTTCCCCAGAGACAGAAATAAAGATTAATGGCTTAGCAATACTATATGTAAAAGACTTGAATGGCCCAAACAATGAAAATGATTGTAGACGCTTTAAAGATTTAATCATTAATATTTTATGCAAAACTTGAATGACCATGATAAGGGGCATGCCGTAATGCCAACTCTTAATTAAAAATACCATGGTTAATTTTAATAAAGATGTACATTCAGATGACTGTCATTGTACTTTGTCATACTGAGATGCGTGCTCTTTGAAATAAATATATTACTTCGCTCTTCATTAATATATTGTTACTATGTTTTGTGAAATTTTGTAGGAAAAAACACTAGGAAAAAAGCACAACATTGGTGGAATGACCCTGTTTCATGACCAATCTCAAAATATACATTAGATAGAAGGGTTCCACTGATAAATTGCTTGACTAATATGACTGATAATTCTAAATATATCTATCAGCTTGTGTTGCAGTGCTAATCTATTCTGAACAGCAGACATGTGGGCACATTACTTGGTGTCAGAGAAAGACAACCACCTTGCTATATGTAACCAGTGCTCCAGAGAGATTTAAAAAGGAAGTAACTCCAATAATGATTTTAATTTGAGCTGTTGACGTCAATGTGTTAACTCATGCAATTAGCTTTCTATGATTAATGCAATAAACTTTTTTAAAGCAATTAATCACAATGTCTTATTTTAGCTGTAGCAAATGTGCCATCTACCATACTATCTCTAACAATTGTACTTAATCACTGTAATTAAAATTAACTGCATGAGTGAGTTTGTTAACGCTGACAGCCCTAATTGTAATTCTTCAAATCTGATCAGCCATTTAAAGTAAGACATGGGACAGTAACCTGCAATCAGTTTCTGAAAACCACAGTGGCTAGAAACATCAAGCTACCAGACTGACTTTGACTTCGCTAACCAAAGCATTCGAGGGGGGCCGAAAGTTAAGTAGGGGCAGTGCCAGACAAAAGGGCATCGTTAACAAGTTGATGGAGTTTATTGCCTTAGATGACCAGCTGTTCTCCTTTGTGGTGGTTGATGGAGTATATGGAGCCCAGGTACACTCTACCAATCAGCGTTACTTTTCCTACATCTGTCCACCTGAATTAAAGAACTCTTTTTCATCATGTATAAAATATTAGTCAAGCATAGGGATAAAAATATTTCAAACAATAATTTTTTTTAATTTTTTTTTTAAGTTATGTAAAAAAATTGTTACGTGAAAGGGTGTTACAATAAACGTTGTTCCATACATTTGCATTATTGAACTGAAGGGTGGAATATTGTATGTGTTGCCTGGCCACGCATAGGATAATAAATAAGAAAATATCAGTACTGATATCAGCCCGTGTAATTGTTTACACAATAGGGTATCGGTTTTGACACATAATTTTCATATCAGTGCATTCCTAGTGGATAGTACAATTACCTATTGGCAACTGTGATTGAAGAGTTCTATTACTGTTTCTGTGTTCACCGAGGTCATTGCAAGACAAATTATTGGGAGAAAGAAATAAAAAATAAAACCAAAAATCTACATTGAATTATCACTGGGGTTTCCACTAGGTTAGTTCGGACCAATGTGAGCAGTGGTGTCTAGTTATTGTCCTCTACATTGCTTTATTGGCACTGCCAGATCAGCAACAAGAAACACTCTTTACAACTTCATTGTCATATTGCCAGAAGCTATTTGATTATCTCATCTGACACTTCACAGACATGAAGAAACATTCTCTGCCCTCAGTTTAAGAACCGTATATAAGCAACTCTAGAAACTGGCAGCAAAACAAGTGTTTTGTATATTCTAAAATGCTCTTTGAAAATGAAACAAAAATATTAAATACCTGGTGGTACATTCTTCCAAAAATCTCACTTTGATTGACATGGAATTTCAGTTGAATGAATTTTAAATCAAATTCAGTATGTGTAACATGCCTTATTCGCCAGAGCCAGGCAAATTCAGTGCACATATAGCACGTAGATATTTCAAGGGCACTTTTAAATGAACAAAAATGTATTTAGTTATACATCTACTTGATACACTACTTTCTCAAAATTCTTATAATGAATGTGTACATGCACCATGAAAACAAGGTTTGCAGCTCAGTACATTTAGCATTGTGCATGTATTATTTATGTTTAACACAGAACTTGGTTTTCTTTTGTTTCCCAAATATACATTCCCCCAATAAACAATTTAGTGCCATTAAATAGTTGTGATTTGAAGCAGTTCTAGGAAACTGTTAAGCACAACATGCTCACTACAACCTAATAATTACAAACAGTGACACTTTCAGTCAAAGTTATTAATTACTAGGTGAGTATTATGTCTGAGGTGAGCAAACGTGTGGGATGTGATATTCATGTGTTAAGCTAAAGATAAAGACAAATAACACATCACTAGTAGACAACTGAAAATCACTGGAGATGTTTTTGTTAGTTTTGCATGATTAAAAAGCATGCAAATTAAAATAAGGTTTGTGGTTCTGATTTATTTTACTTGATTGCATCCAATCAGTGTCACTCTGTGCCCTTCAAATGAAATAAATATATAAAATCTAGTGGCCACTTTATTAGGTATGCCTGCTCGTTAACGCAACTAGCCTGTTCCTCCAACAGTGAATTGTGTGGCTGCAACTCAATATGTAAAGCATGCAGACGTGGTGAAAAGGTTTAGAATGGGCAACATGTTATCTGAGCGACTTTGACTGTGCTATGATTGTTGGTTCCACACAAGGTGATTCCTCCATCTCCAAAACAACTGCCCTCCTGGGATTTTAATGCATTATAGTAGTTTACACAGAATGGTGTCATTGATAAAAATATCCAACAGTTCTGTGGGAGAAAGCATCTTGTCAAAGAAAGGTAAGATGAGAATGGGAAGCCCATAACAGCTGTTTTCAACAGTGGTGTGCTGAAGGGCAGCTCTGAACGCACAACGCATCAAACCTTGAAGCAGATGGGCTATAGCAGCAGAAGACCAAGTTGGGATCCGCTGAACTAAGAACAGGAAAATGAAGTTACAGTGAGCATTTGACCACCAATACTGGATGACTGAAGATTGGAAAAGCTTCACCTGGACTGACTAAGCTCAGTTTCTACTGTGACACGCAGATGGTAGGGTAAGAGTTTGACATAAGCAGCCTGAATCCATGGATCCACCTTGCTTTTTGTCAATGATTCAGGCTGGTGGTGTTGGAGGGAAATATTTCCTGGGAACACATTAGACACCTTAATGCCAATACAGCATCATTTGAATGCCACAGGATACCTTAGTATTGTTGGTGACCATCTGTATCCCTCCATGGCCACAGTTTACTGTTTTTCAACTGTGCCATGTGAGAAAGTACACATCATCTCAGACTGGTTCCACGAACATGCAACATCGTTTTTAAGGTAACATGACATGAAAGTTGACCATTGATTTCAGATTTAGTATTTAGGATTTCCTGACAAGAGATAAGATGGAGTATGCCTAAAGTTAGTTAAGATTTGCTTCTATAATACAAATTTGTGAAAAATCATATTTTGGACTTGACAGATATCACATTTGGACTTAAGATATGATGTTTCTGTAATACAGCCAAAGGACACTACAATTTTAGATTTTCTTCTTTGCAAAATTGCTCTGTAGCTGTCACGGCGCGGGTAGGGGGGGACCCAAACGCAGAGGGAAAAGAAAACACAAATCCAAAATGGGAGGGGAACAAAGACTTTACTATGGACAGGCAAACAAGCAGGGAACAGACAAGGCCACAAAGGGAAAAAACACGAACTCAAAAAATCTCTAAATAAAACAGAAAACAAGAGGAACTCAAACACGGGCAGGGCAGAACACAGTCAGGGCAGAACGCAGGCAGGCAGAACACAAGGGCAAATCAACAAGTCAGGAACTAAACAAATCAGGAACTAAACAAGTCAGGAACAAAACAAGTCAGGAACAAAACAAGTCAAGAACAAAACAAGTCAAGAACAAAACAAGTCAAGAACAAAACAAGTCAAGAACAAAACAAGTCAAGAACAAAACAAGTCAGGAACAAAACAAGTCAGGAACAAAACAAGTCAGGAACAAAACAAGTCAGGAACAAAACTAGTCAGGAAACAAACACAAGCAGGCAGGTACATGTAAGTCAGGGAACAAACACAAGCAGGCAGGTACATGTAAGTCAGGGAACAAACACAAACAGGTAAAAGAACGCAGGCAGGTATAAATGGACTGAACATACATCGGTAACAAACACAAGGCAGAACAAACGCAAGGAACCAGCACCCGAGTCAAGGGAACAGAGAACTTAAATAGACAAGGGGTAACAAGACACAGGTGAACTCAAAAAACAATCAAACCAGAAGGAGGGGATAACAAGACACAGGTGGGAACAATGATGGGATAACGAGACAATTGAAACAATCATACAATTAACAGGGGGGGAGCAGGACACAAAACAGAAGTGCCGCCATCTGGCGGCCCAACAGGGGAAACACAGAGAGGAAAACAGGACCATGACAGTACCCCCCCCCCAAGGGACGGCTCCTGACGTCCCAGGAGGCCGACCCGGGGAGGGAGTCAACAGAGGGTGGGGGCTAGAGACAGGACAAGACTCAGGGCTGGACTGGACAGGACAGGAACAAGACAAGAACAAGACTCGGGGCTGGACTGGGCAGGACAGGAACAAAACAAGAACAAGACTCGGGGCTGGACGGGAACTCGGGGCTGGACGGGAACTCAGGGCAGAAACAGGACTGGACAGGAACAGGACTGGACACAGGACTCAGGGCAGAAACAGGACTGGACAGGAACAGGACTGGACACAGGACTGGAACGGGACGCAGGACTCGGGACTGGACTCGGACGGGGGAACAGGACTCGGGACTGGACTCGGACGGGGGAACAGGAGGACGGGGGAAAACAGAACACAGGAAAACTGGGACAAAACTCAGGAACTAGGAAAACAGGGCGACACGGGGAGACTCAGGGCTGGGCAGGACCCGGGCAACACAGGGAGACTCAGGGCTGGGCAGGACCCGGGCAACACAGGGAGACTCAGGGCTGGGCAGGACCCGGGCGACACGGGGAGACTCAGGGCTGGGCAGGACCCGGGCGACACGGGGAGACTCAGGGCTGGGCAGGACCCGGGCGACACGGGGGAAACTCAGGGCCCGCACATCGGGCGACACGGGGGAAACTCAGGGCCCGCACATCGGGCGACACGGGGGAAACTCAGGGCCCGCACATCGGGCGACACGGGGGAAACTCAGGGCCCGCACATCGGGCGACTCGGGGGAAACTCAGGGCCCGCACATCGGGCGACACGGGGGAAACTCAGGACCCGCACATCGGGCGACTCGGGGGAAACTCAGGGCCCGCACATCGGGCGACTCGGGGGAAACTCAGGGCCCGCACATCGGGCGACTCGGGGGAAACTCAGGGCCCGCACATCGGGCGACTCGGGGGAAACTCAGGGCCCGCACATCGGGCGACTCGGGGGAAACTCAGGGCCCGCACATCGGGCGACTCGGGGGAAACTCAGGGCCCGCACATCGGGCGACTCGGGGGAAACCCAGGGCCCGCACATCGGGCGACTCGGGGGAAACCCAGGGCCCGCACATCGGGCGACTCGGGGGGAAAACTCAGGGCCCGCACTCGGGTGACAGGGGGACTCAGGAAACCAGGGGGGACTTGGACAGGGGCAAGGCAGACATACAGGACAGGACTGAGACGGGGCACGACAACACTGGACTGGGTTGGACAAGACTGAGGGGGAAACAGACTGCCAGATACTGGCACAATCGGGAGACCTACAAGGACAGACACAGGGACAAGCAGGCGGGGAGGCACACGGCGACACCGACGGACACACAAAGGGACAGGCAGACAGGGAAGGCGAGGGGGGAGCCCAACAACTGACATAGGGACTGACACACAGGCAAACAAGACAAAACACACGCGGACTGGCACACTGACAGACAGGCAGACAGGCGGGCAAACACGTTGGCCGATGGGCTGACGGCTTGGGGGGCAGACAAACAGGCCAACAAACTGGCTGACACACATACGGGTAGACCAACAGACAAACAGGCGGGCAGACAATTAGACAGGGGGGCCGGGGAACACACGGACACACGGTTGGGAGGACGAACACCAAAGGGAGAATGGACACCAGGGGGAGTGACGAGACCGGGGGAGGGACGACCACTGGGGGGAGGACGGACTCCGGGGAAGAGACGATCACTGGGGGAAGGACCGACACCGGGGGAGACACGACCACTGGGGGGAGCGACGAGACCGGGGGAGGGACGACCACTGGGGGGAGGACAGACTCCGGGGAAGAGGCGACCACTGGGGGAAGCGACGACACCGGGGGAGAGACGATCACTGGGGGAAGGGCGAACACTAGGGGGAGCGAGAACACTAGGGGAAGCACGAACGCCAGGGGAAGCACGAACGCCAGGGGGCAAGGTGTGGACACTAGGGGGAGCGAGGACACTAGGGAAAGAACGGACACTGGGGGGCGTGAGAACACTAGGGGAAGCACAAACGCCAGGGGGAGCACGAACGCCAGGGGGCAAGGTGTGGACACTAGGGGGAGCGAGAACACTAGGGAAAGAACGGACACTGGGGGACGCGAGAACACTAGGGGGAGCACGAACGCCAGGGGGAGCACGAACGCCAGGGGGCAAGGAGTGGACACTAGGGAGAGCAAGAACACTAGGGGAAGAACGGACACTGGGGGGCGCGAGAACACTAGCGGGAGCACGAACGCTAGGGGGAGAACGAACGCCAGGGGGAGCACGAACGCCAGGGGGAGCACGAACGCCAGGGGGAGCACGAACGCTAGGGGGCAAGGCAGGCGGCTTAGCCTGCGGGGCGGCCAGAGCAGTCTGCGGCGGCCCCTGCGGGACAACAGATGGGACCGTTGTCCTCTCCGGGGCTCTGGACGGCTCTGGAGGCCTCTCCGGAGCTCTGGACGGCTCCGGAGGCCCCCCCGGGACTCGAGGCGGCTGCGGAGGCTCCCCTGGGGCTTGAGGCACAAGTACAGCCCGAAACTTGGGTGTAGCAGGCGGCCTCCGCGGAAGGGTCAGAGCAGGCGAGGCCTCCGGGGCTGCAGGCGGCTCTGGGGGCCTCTCCGGGGCTGGAGGCGGCTCTGGGGGCCTCTCCGGGGCTGGAGGCGGCTCTGGGGGCCTCTCCGGGGCTCGAGGCGGCTCTGGGGGCCTCTCCCGGGCTCGAGGCGGCTCTGGGGGCCTCTCCGGGGCTCGAGGTGGCTCTGGGGGCCTCTCCGGGGCTCGAGGCGGCTCTGGGGGCCTCTCCGGGGCTCCAGGTGGCTCTGGGGGCCCCTCTGGGACTTGAGGCAGAGCAGGCCGTGATGGCCGCTCCGGGACTTGAGGCAGAGCAGGCCGTGAAGGCCGCTCCGGGACTTGAGGCAGAGCAGGCCGTGAAGGCCGCTCCGGGACTTGAGGCAGAGCAGGCCGTGAAGGCCGCTCCGGGACTTGAGGCAGAGCAGGCCGTGAAGGCCGCTCCGGGACTTGAGGCAGAGCAGGCCGTGAAGGCCGCTCCGGGACTTGAGGCAGAGCAGGCCGTGAAGGCCGCTCCGGGACTTGAGGCAGAGCAGGCCGTGAAGGCCGCTCCGGGACTTGAGGCAGAGCAGGCCGTGAAGGCCCCTCCGGCACTCGGGGCAGAGCAGGCCGTGAAGGTCCCTCCGGCACTCGGGGCAGAGCAGGCCGTGAAGGTCCCTCCGGCACTCGGGGCAGAGCAGGCCGTGAAGGTCCCTCCGGCACTCGGGGCAGAGCAGGCCGTGAAGGTCCCTCTGGGACTTGGGGTGGAGCAGGCCGAGGGCCCTGCCATCTGGGCTGGGCAGGGGACAGGAACACAGACCACAGCCGTAGGGAACCTGGCTGGGCAGCCGGACGGGACCGGCGGGACCCCCGCGGGCCGGACCCCGGAAAGATCGCCAGTCGAGACCCTTCAAATGACGCAGGGCCGGGAACCGCTGGCTGGGCAGCTGCAGGTCTGGCCGACCGGGAGGCAGCCCGACCACGGCGCCTCCGTGACCGTCCGCCCCGGGCGCTGGGAAGCTCAAGGGCGAGGGACTCCCAGTCGCTGGGTGGCGAGTCCTCCGGGTCACTCCACCACCCCGGTGGCATGATAAACAAAAAAAAAAAAAAAAAAAAAAAAACTCTGCTGGGTCCCAAACTGGCTGGTTCCTTCTGTCACGGCGCGGGTAGGGGGGGACCCAAACGCAGAGGGAAAAGAAAACACAAATCCAAAATGGGAGGGGAACAAAGACTTTACTATGGACAGGCAAACAAGCAGGGAACAGACAAGGCCACAAAGGGAAAAAACACGAACTCAAAAAATCTCTAAATAAAACAGAAAACAAGAGGAACTCAAACACGGGCAGGGCAGAACACAGTCAGGGCAGAACGCAGGCAGGCAGAACACAAGGGCAAATCAACAAGTCAGGAACTAAACAAATCAGGAACTAAACAAGTCTGGAACAAAACAAGTCAAGAACAAAACAAGTCAAGAACAAAACAAGTCAAGAACAAAACAAGTCAAGAACAAAACAAGTCAGGAACAAAACAAGTCAGGAACAAAACAAGTCAGGAACAAAACTAGTCAGGAAACAAACACAAGCAGGCAGGTACATGTAAGTCAGGGAACAAACACAAGCAGGCAGGTACATGTAAGTCAGGGAACAAACACAAACAGGTAAAAGAACGCAGGCAGGTATAAATGGACTGAACATACATCGGTAACAAACACAAGGCAGAACAAACGCAAGGAACCAGCACCCGAGTCAAGGGAACAGAGAACTTAAATAGACAAGGGGTAACAAGACACAGGTGAACTCAAAAAACAATCAAACCAGAAGGAGGGGATAACAAGACACAGGTGGGAACAATGATGGGATAACGAGACAATTGAAACAATCATACAATTAACAGGGGGGGAGCAGGACACAAAACAGAAGTGCCGCCATCTGGCGGCCCAACAGGGGAAACACAGAGAGGAAAACAGGACCATGACAGTAGCATTGAATGGGAACCGTGAATAAACAGCAAATTTTATGTCCTGCCACTAATGTTCATCCGGATTGAAGTCCAGGCTCTGACTTGGCCACTCCAGGACATTGAGATTTTGGCTTTCAAGTCATTCGTGTGTGATTTTGGCTTTGTGATTGAAGTCATTCTCCTGCTGGAAATGGAATATTCTCCCAAATTGCAGTTTTCTTGCAGACTGCAGCATGTTCTCCTCCAGGATTTCCCTGTACGTTGTTGCACTGATTTTTCCCCACTATCTTCACAAGCCGTCCAGGCCCTGCTGCAGAGAAACAGCTGCCACCAACATGCATAACAGTAGAGATGGTCTGTTTATGGTTATGCACAGTGTTAGGCTTATGCCAAAAATAGTGCTTAGTGTTACCTTTTTGTTTCATCGTTTCATCAGACCATATAACCTTCTTCTTTTAGACTCACACAGACGTCTTCTGGGCAAACTATTTTTTTATTTTATTTTTTTTTACATTTTTTAAATGGCTTTCTTTTTACCACTCTCCAATAAAGCTTAGACTGGTGAAGCACCTCAGCTTGTAGTTCCACCTCTGCTGTGGAATACTGTAACTCAGAGTTGCACAGAGGCCTGATGATGGCCTCCCTGACTGCTTCCCTTCTCCTCCAGATACTCAATTTGTGAGGAGGGCTTGTTCTTGGTAGATTCACTGTTATGCCATATTTCCTTTTTCTTTGTAATTGACCCTACTGTGCTCTGAGGGATCTAGGACATATTATTTTATCCTTTCTCTCATTGATGCTTTTCAAGAACCTTATCTTAGTTTCCTTTGGAATGTTCCTTCATCATGATGTTTTCGTTTTTCTCAGTGTCACAAGGAACTCATGGCAGGGCTCGAGATTAACAGTGTCCCGACATCCCAGAGAAGATAAAAAATGTGTTTGGGATGAACAGAAATCATCCACGGGATGCCATCTGCACAAAGGGGAAAAAAAAGTTTTTTTGCAGATCTTTGTCGTGAATGGTCTCCGAGTTTGGGTGCGGAGAATAGAGCACATGCATCCACACTTTCAAATGATGTTGATAAAATGTACAACATTTGTCTGTCTAGTAATGGGAAAAAGAATTGTGAAATACACAGTTCTACACAACGTTATCGGCCAATTTGTTTATCAACCAGTTGCTGAGTTGATAATACCGAACGGGACAATAGTGAAGTGTTGTATCCAACTTCCAACAAAAATAATGTTAGAAAATGTTAGCTAGCTTGTGTAAGCGAAAGACTAACATTAGTTAACAGTTGCAACATTAGCTAAAACTTGCTCTGGTATAATAATTAGCTAGATAACTTGGTGACTTGGTGAAGGCTTATCTGTTACATGAATCTGATGCTTTTACACAGTTAACAGCATCAGGATTGTGCCCATTAATTTGATTTTTTCCTAAAACTTTTAGTCAGATATTGTATGTTCACCTACCTCCCCCCTGGTTCTCTGTGGTCCTTCATATACAGTATTCAGTGAGTTTGAATGGAATAGAATGTATCCCCCCTCCCCACTCAGCATATCTAATTACCTTTTTTTACCCGTGATGTGTTCGTAGGTCTGAATAAGTATGTTATTACCTAATAACCTAATTCATTAATACTGGCTATATTTGATGGTATTGAGTATTTTTTGAATGAATTGTTGTATTATTAATCAAGGGAAATAATCAAGGCCAATATTCTGTTTAAAGGGAAGTTTTCCACCCTGTCAGTTTTCAGCCCAGCAGCTGCCACTGCTTCCTGAACCAAGATGGTAAAATAATTTTTGAAATTAGGTGGTGTAGTGAATACTACAGCCGCTGTGGCCCGCAGGACCTGAAGTTGAGTAACGCTGCTATAAAAAAAAATACTGGTTGATGTCCCACCACTAGGGGGCCACCGTGGATAGAGCTAATGAGCCTATCAAGAAGCCAACATGAGATCATATAAATGGCTGGGGTAATTATTGTTAAAAGTATGACATCCAGAAACAGATAGGGTCGTCCTTGTCCACCCCTGCCTGACAATGTGCCATGATGAATAATTTTTATGAAGTCCAAGCCAGGTCACAAAAAACGAGGAAAATAATTGCTTCTGTCTCATCTTTGCTATGTGACATGGCCTACTTACGCATGTGTATTAATTGGTTCATTTTTTAAATTTATTTAATTATTTATTTTTGTACGGCTATTAACCGTGTTCCTGTTTACAAGGCAGCTGTAGTACAGGTAGTCCTGATATTGATATAACCTGGGCCAAAGCATATATAAAAGTATTGATATTTACACCAATGGAAAATTGACTTTGATCAAACCCACATGAAATACTTTTTAGACATGTAGTTCTTACCCACTTTAGTGAATAACCTTCTCATTTAGGAGGCTTAGTCCAATAAGAAAAGTGCTATATTTACTTAGTATGCTGCAAATTAACGGCAATATCGCTGAGTGTTTTCAATTTAACAGGGTTTTTTCTGAGACTGGTTATGTAAATAAGCACACAGCCACAGCAATTTCATTTAAATGCACCGTTGGTATTTAAGATGCGCCTTGCGCATGGCAGGAAAGCAATATTGTTGAACTACTCAATCTCTGGTGAAGTCAGGTTTTGGACAGGTGTCAGGATTTATGGATGTAATAGACAGGCACTGTCACCTTTAAATGTTAACACGTCTCATTTGTTAAAACTTCAGAACACAGTTTTAATATTTAAAGTTGTTTAATTTCATATCCAATAGCCAACCATCTCCAGAACCACCATATCTAAACTTATCTAACAGGCAGCTGTTCCTAAAATGAAGGAGCCATGTGTTTTAATAAGATTCTCTTTTCACAAATATTAATAAGATTCTCTTTTCACAACTTAATGTACAATGCATTTCAGGTCTGTACATGTGAAATCCAGTCCTCTACCACCTCCCAAAGCAACAGAGCAAGGTGATAACCTTTGTGGAAAATTGTTCCAAAAAAACGGTTTTTGAGCAAGATAAGTAAAAAACAGTTCTGAAAGGAATTTCTGGGTATAAGGCTTTATTTTAATTTGCAATAAATCATTCATAATTTTAAAAAGCTAGTCTGGTTTTTGGAGTGTATTCTAATGGGAATTAGATGCTAGGTGATAATTTTTGTTTTTTTAAAGACATTATGTCACAATGTTTTTTTTTGCTGCTATATGTTCATAGAACGCTATCTAAACAGAAAATGAGAGGGTTGGTATCCTGGGAGGCCATGGGGAGGGCTTCAGATTTGGAGATTAGAGACAGTAGATAGTATTGAAAACCATCTACATGGGGTGTTCTTTTGGGGAGACTTTAGGCATTTTAAATTGTGTTTAAAATGTATGGAATAAATTAATTTTACACCTCTACGTGTTTGAAATTCAGTCTTTAATGTTGTTACGACCACTTCACTCTTTGTGATTCACATCAGAAAACTGTAAACTCAGTCTAGGTTTTTTAACACCAAACGAGATAAATTGTCATAAGCATACGGAAATAATGCTATAATAAAATCTACTGCACTGCCTCATAACCTGCATTAATGGGGAAACAAGTGACTCACTTGTGGGCTCCTGCACACAGAGACCACACCATAATCTTGGATGTTCACCAGCACTCCAGAGCTCCTCACGCTTCTGGCTGGGCAAGCATAAACCATCGGAATGTCCAGTCTTCAAACAGGTTATGGCTTCTAATCTCTGCTTCAAAAAGGACCTCTGCCACAGCCATCCACCATTTTCGTCCAGGTGCATGTGTCACCTCTTTTGTTCTAACCTGCTGTAGGTGACCCCCCCACCAATCAATGCAGGCAGGGGACTGGTGCGTTGTTTTTAATTTTTTTATTTATTTACACCATTTGCTGTTATACATTCTCGCTTTCCTCATGGGCATACACAATTATGTTAACTGTGTTCAGCTAATTTGTTTGCTCTGTTTACATTGCCTCATCTTCTGGATGCTCCAAGTAATTCATGGACCAGAAAAAGCTACCTGGTCACAGGCATTTGTAATAAGCCAAGTTGGTCTGTATGGTGGGCTATTTGTTCGTAAAAGCTTACCTGAGTGTTAAGAAACAAACAAAAGCAGCTTTCCTCATCTATATGGATGTTACCATAACTCACTTCACGGTAAGTTACGAAGTTGCTTGTGAATCAATGTTTACTCATGAAAAAAGCCCCATTCTTCATAATCAGAAGATGTGCCTGGTCTCAGATTACCACTGGAAATGTGTTTATTTGATTAACATTAGTATGTGCAGAATAAACCTGAGTACACACATTATAGTGTGACTTCATTCACTCTTAAAATTATTCCACTCCTTCTGATACAATGATATTGACTTGGTTGAATAAATTTAACATCAGGCTGTGTATACTTTGGTTGTAATTGTTTCTAATGTGATTAAGTTATGAATGTAATTGAAAAGGCTAGTAACTACTGACACATCAAAGTTGTTTAAAGTAAAATTAAATTTTGCAAGGTTAAATATTTTCTGAATAAATGTACAAAATCCAAAAACATTTATGGTGACTCTCCCGACTCTAACATGGGGAGAGAATGGCCATGCTGATTGTGTGCTGGAAAGAAGTTAATGCCCACTTTTCCCAGACGTTTACAAAACATGCAATTACCTTCGCTGCAGTGGCCACCAGCCATGATAAATCAGTAGCAGGTTGTATGCATACATTTCCATTCTCACCCATATTTTTACAGTCTGATCAACATCAGAATACCCCAAAAATACATATCCACAAATGACATCCAATATAAAATGGTTACTATTCTTGGACCCATTTGAGATACAGGCATAATCGTGGTCTCTTCTGACAGTTTTAGAAAAATTACTTTAAATACTAGTAACTTAAGCTCACACATAGTGGAAGTGGAAGTTTTTTCTTACCTAAAAGTGTTTTTGAATGGATACAGAGGCTTGTGGTTGTGTGCAGTGGACTAAGATAAAACAATGCAGACACAGTCACAAAGCTGGAAAAATCCTGGTTCAAATTTGATGACAATACCACCAAAAATGAGCATTCTGTATTGTTTTTTGTCTAATGTCTAGGCAGGTTTCCAAAAAATCCATTTGGAGGCTCCAAAAGGACACTTGGTAACTGTCACATGCTGCATGGAGAGAGAGAAAGCGCACCAACACAAAATCAAATAAATACACACCTCTACCCTTCCTCACATGTTCTGGGAAAAAACAACAAACTGAAACAACAAAAACAAAAGAAAGCAAAACAGAGCAACAGCTTTTCAGCTTGCTGCTTGCATCTAGCCAGCTTTCCAGTTTTTCAGTGGTAGTTTCCTTTTTTATGTGTACCAACAAACAAAAACTCACAAAACAGACTCGCTCTGTTGGTTCGTACTACTGGTCTCATCCCCATACCATGAAGAAGAACACAGCTTTAAGCACCTTGGCTGATTGCTTAATGCAAACCAGGTGCGTGTGTTCTCTCCATTGGTAGGCATAGCCAAGACAAATCCAGTTCCCCGCCAGACCGAATGCTACATTAACCTAATGATATTATGTGTGTAAAATTCCATATATTTTAATACTATATGCTCCTGGAAGAAGTGGCTTGCTTTCCCCCTGCCTGTCACCCACCCCTTCCCTCCCTTTCCTCCTGTCTACATCTCCCTCTCCTTGCTCTCCTCTTGTGTACTTCTAGCAGCAGGAGAGATCATAGAAAATAAATGCATTAGCTATCCAGTTTACTAATCCATTGATTGGCATCCAAGTTTAGGTCAAATACCCCACCCTCATCAATATGTCAAAATACTCTCAATTATAAAAATATGTTAGGACTACTGCATAATAAGTAATAGAGCACTGAATCAAAAAAAAAAAAATGTTTTGAGAATGTGTTTAGATGACCAATGTTCTGAGAATTTGTTTAGATGACATTCCTGTGAACCCCTCCCCCAAACAAATTATTGTGCTCCCTGCCCCAATCCCTGTTACTAGCCCTATACAACTTTATATACATATTTATGAAATGTATTTTATTTTTTATTTTTATAAAGTTACATCAAACAGAAATCATCTTAAAAGTGTATACACTGCCAGTCATTTGTAATATTTAAAATTTGGTGGAAGTGGGCTCATTGGTGAGCATGATTTGAATTTGATGTCATTACGTTACACGTATAGTGGGGCACGTACAGTAGGACTCCTCCTACAGCTTTTCAGCAATATATATATAAATATAAGTTTAACTCATAACTTCACTGAGTTGTTTGTGCTTTTAGTGTCAATAGTGCAAATAGTCAGATATTTACAATTTTATATTTAAAAAAAATTAACACTGATTAACTCTGATTAGAACAGTCAGAATCTGAACAAGACACTTGGAGCAGACACAATTGTCTATTGCAGCTGCTACAGATACAGACCGTCTCTCTGTTTCACAAAGCTTCTAATGGACAGAATATCTGGCAAGTGGGGTAACTTTCGCAGCAGTAATATGATTTCAACCCAAACTAATTATTTTCTTAATGTTTTTTTTTGTTGTTGTTATAATTCCTGCAAGCTAACATGTATATTTCAACATTCAGCATAATGTTAATTCTCGTAAGATATTGACTCTCAAAAATATGTTGGAATTAAGTTTCCTCTGTTATCTGTTCAACATACAGCATGTCAATTTGGAGAGGTATTGGGACATCTTGGAAAAACCCTTGTAGAATTTCACTTTTTTTTTCACAATTATTTGTACAATTATTTTTCCACTGGTGGGAAACATGTTGGTGATGGACTGTGTGCAATAAATTTGCTGCTAGCTGATATGAACTTTGTTAAATAAATAGTAGAGTTGCATTTTTATGTACACTGTGTGTTTCCCATGAATACTTCTTCACAAAGTTCTGTTACATAGCCTTGATGGTACACAACGGTGCCCTTCAAACAAGGCCATAATCCATGTCTCTGCTCTGTTATAAGCTTTTATTTAAGAGTAGTGTGTACCAGGTGGAAATGGTATTTTAAGTGCTTGGGGTTAGCTAAAGCACTGAGCGAAGCACCATAAGTATAAATAACACATAACATGTCAATCAAACTAAATTAAATAAGCTGCACATGGACCTCTTATTCGGTACTTATTGAAACAGAGAAGATCAGTGAAAAGGCATGTCATCAGTCATGAAAAAAAATAGAACAAGTTCAGGACAGTTATAAGTTTAAATGCAAGGTTACTACATTCCCTTATTCCTTGCTCATTGGATCCCAGTTATGCCAATTGATGTAAAATTACAGCCTTGTGAAAGAATCAAACACGCAAGTCAAGTTTAATGAGAGCATAAGTGTTCCTTTTCCATTATTCATAGACCACTCAAGTCCAATTAGACACCAATTCATTCTTAACACATGCATTATGGTGCAACTTTGAAGTGCCACCCCACTATCCTGTGGAAGTTATGCACTTTTACATTTTGTTTTAAATTCCTTTGAAGAGTAAGTACTTTTTCTTTATTATAAACCATTGCATTTATTCATACCTACTGTGATTTTCCAACTGAAATGAGAGGGAGAGTGCAAGAGAGATACATTGAGCATGCTTTTGATTAATGCATACATTACAAATTACATGTGTAAATACATGTAATGCATAATTTCCTAAATATACATGTAAATTATACAGTGACATTTTCAGTGTTAAATGAACTCTTTCAGAATACACATGGTTCCAATTGGACTATGTACTCTGTTAGAGTATAATTAACACTGGACATTTTAGTGTGTCTCAATGTATAATTATAACATATTCAAAATTGCCCATTGCATGTGCATTCTCTTACCAGAAGTATTAGTCGTGTGGGTGTGTGTTTTTTATTTATTGTTAATGTTGTACCATGTTCAAGCATAACAAATTAGCTCTTCTGCAAATGCAATGGACTTTTCTTTCCGTAGATATTAATGTTTGCATCTGTTAAAGAGAGTATACAGAAACAAATGGAAAATAGCTATGTTCATATTTATGTTTTCATTTTGTCCATAAGGTGCATCGTACTTGCCACTCAGCATTTCAACTCAAATGCAAAACCAGGAACTTCCTGGCTTGCTATCATTTGCTTCTGCATTTCCCACTTTCAGCTGCTTGAACTGTCCATCATTCCCAGTCGGCGGGTTTGGAGGGGACCAGAGAAGTGTGACTGATTTGGATGTACAAAGCTACTGTCTGACAGTGTTTAACTATCTAATGTTGATTGTTTGTTCATTAGCCATCTGCTTAATGTGCCTCCTCTGCATTGTATTTCATGCTTAGCCCCCCATAATAATAGAGACTGGATTTTGTTTGCCTCATTTTCTATTTTTTCCTATCTGAATATTTACAATATTTATTCATTTTAGATAAAATGAATCTTGTGATGCCCTTTGAATATTAAATTGAATTGAATATTTGAATATTATTTATAAATTCCAAAAGAAAGTCCGTTACACATATTATTATTATTATTGTTATTGTTTTTGTTGTTAATAATAATAATAATAATAATAATGATAATAATAATAATAAAAGTATTGTTACAAACAGTTTGAACTGCTTTGAAAAAAACATACAAAAATTTAAATTGAGATAAAATAACATCTAAAAACATTTAAAAAATTAGCACATACTTTTAACCAAATCTCATTTGTTATCTGTGGTTCATAGCCATCTGCTCCCTCTGTAGTTCTGGGATATGTTTGTCCTATTAAGGTATTTGTCTGTCATTCTATGCCTCTTGCAGTGCTATCATGAGGGCCAACTCATTTTTAATTCTGGCTCCTCGGTAGTGGAAAGAGTCACCCACCACTAACTAAAGAGTCACTCTCCATCTGTCACCACCTACGGACTCACCCCTTTAAACTATGGGCAGTATTAATTTAACTCTAATAAGAGCTCATATAAGGACCAAATGTTGTCTATCTCCGTTAACTGTAATGAACTGAAATACAACTTTAAATGAAGTATTTTGTCTTGTACTGACCTTATACTGTGTACACTTGCACTGAGAACTAATGATGCAAAGACACACGGCTAGCCAAAAAACAGTTGAGCTGCCAATTGTACAATTACTTTTGCTCCTGTAAAATGGGGTCACAACAGATAACATTCCTATATGGATCACCCAACATGGTTGTAAACACCCTCAAAGTAAAGCTAACAGCTTGCACTTTAACTATTTACATGCCTGATTGGTATGACTGTCAGACATGTACAGACATGACGTTTCGCTCATCAAATTATTTTAAAAGGCAAACATTGACAAATACAGTGGATAGATGTTGTCCCCATCCCATCCTCTTTTTCATCTTTGCATTTTTATTCACATTGTCATAGGATGTGATTTCCAATATTACCTTATTTGACACTGAGATATTTAAGCAATTTAAGATATTCTACATGTTTAAATGTTTGCAGAAATTTAAACATTTGAAAAAAAAAATTTAAATTAAACTTTCTTCTGTATGTCCAAGCACAGTAATTTCAAAATCAATCATCATCAATTCAATTATTAAACTAACTTGAGATTTATAGTACATTATGAAAAGCGGTGCACTCTGAAGTTAGTTCTACTTGATTCCCAGTTTTAATTAAATTTCCCTACTGTCAAGGGTAATACTATTTATTAAGTATTTCAGTCCTCCCACACAAATAGAAATAATCTCAGTGTGAATACTTCATGCATCTGAGCATTTCCACTTGACAGGATACCTCTTTTGCAGCCAGACACAGCAGCTGTTTAGGTTGGAGCTTAAATGTGCAAGGCAGAGTGCCCTATCTTTCCTGCTAACAGATCTTGTCGAACAACATTACTGTACATATGGTCAGTCTGTCCTGAGGCAGAGCTGCTGTGCAGACTAAATATCTGGCAATGTCATCTGAAACAGAGGAGCAGGAAATCTCTTAGACAGGCAGGAAAACCCCCAGACCTGTATGATTACATTTGACAGCAGACGCAACATCACAGCTGGACCAAAGTCTGGACCAAAGTCTGATTTGAATAAAGGTCTGCAGATGGTGCCAGGCCTGCATGCATCATTGAAAGAACTTTCTTGCACACAGGGCAAGAACAATACGTGATGAGTGTTTTGAAATACAAATGGTAAACAAAATCATAATTTTCATGCAAATGGGTTTATGCAGGGAACAATGTCAGTTCGCCGACTGGGATTCTCAAACTCGTTGCTTGGGGACCCAGTGTATATTTATTTATTTATTCATTTTACAGTCAATCTCTTAATCAGTTAAGGTTGTTGAAAACAATTGTTTGAGTTATATATATATATATATTTTTTTTTTTTTTTCTTGCCTGCATAGCATTAAGCAGATTTTTTTAATTTTTTTTTTATTCAGACAAATTAGTAGGTTTTCAGTTATGAAATGCTTGTTTCCTGTCACAGCATGTGTATTGGGCTCATGTCCGGAATTTGACTAGGACACTCCAAAACTTAAATTTTATTTATTTTCAGTCATTCAGATGTGCTGAAGTTTCTTTTGTGTTTCTTAACGTCAGACATAATAAGACACATGTTCAGTTCCAGTCATCCATGTACTTTTTTGCAAATGTGAGATGAGCATTGCTATTTCTTTTGGTTAGCAGTGGTTTTACTCTTGCTACTCTGACATGTCCAGTGTCTTTTCCAGGGCCGGCCCGTGGCATAAATGGTCTATGTGGTTATTTAGGGCCACAACCGCTAGGGGGGGGGCACAAGACCACGAGGGGGGGCCACACGATCCAATGTTTATCAAAGCTAAATAACGTTATTTTTCCAATTACGTTATTCATCCCCTATTGCGGAAACAGCGGTATAAATTTTAAATGGAATGGCAACCGAATTTGCCATGCGAACCCCCCCCCCCCCCCCCCTTCCCCCCCGCTCGACAGAATTCTCAACAGAATCCATCCTAGGGCCAGTCATGAATGCTGACCTAAGCTGAGGCTAGAGAGGCCTGCAGTTCTTTGGAGTTCCTGGTTGAATTGTTGCTGAGCTCTTGGAGAAATTTTGGCAGGCTGGCTGCTCCTGGAAAGATTCACCAATGTTCCAAGTGTTATCCATTTGGAAAGAATGGCCCACAGCCTTGGCTTTATAACCCTTTCCAGACTGATGCATGTCAGTAACCTTTTTTTCTGATTACTTTTGTGATTTCCTTTGATCATGGTATAGTGTGCTTGTAGACACTTTGTGGTTACTACTTCACTCTGATGGTAAGGATCAATATGAGCAAGGTTTAACAGGCCTGGCTGCAATCAAGCCTGGCTGTGTTCAATCAGCGGAATCAATTATCAATTAAATTCGATTCATTAGTTGATTGAGTAACACAGGGGGGGCAATTACTTTTGGGTGATATGGGTGTTTGATAATGTTTTTCATTAAATAAATGAAATAATAATTTTAAAAATGTGTTTCTGTTTACTGAATTTCCCTTTGTCTAACATTTTTTTTTCTTCTAAACAATTCAGTGTGACATAATATGTTATTATATTATATGCGATAATAGAGGAAATCGGGAAGGGGGCAAATACTTTTTCATAGCACTGTATGTAGCCTATTGCTGGGGTGTCCAATACATCAATCACAGAGGCCTGGCTGGTAGATTGCATGTCATTTTAAAAAAATGCACCAGGTAAAATTGCAGTCCTTCCTGTTTTCATCCCTCTTCCCTATGGCTTCTGCCTGACAGACAGGTACACTTGAGTGACATGATAAAGCCAACCTGCTGCTTTTGAGAACTTTGTTACATTCAGCATGTCCATTCATGACATAATTGCGCACTCAAAATTTAGGATTATGTTCACGTAAATTTCCAATATTATGTGATAGTAACATGATAACTTTGCCAATTAATTTTATATAAGGCAGAGTGGTCATGGTGGTGACACAATATACCTTGTCCCTTTTAGGCAAGGGATTTTGCTTTCAGTATCCAACAGATTATTATGGTGTAAATCAAAAGCTGGGATTTTGTCCAGATATTAATCTTATTTAGTTATTTATTCCTGTTTAGGAACAAATGTTTTTTTTTTTTTTTTTTGCAAAAATGGTAATTATGTGACTTTTTGTAGTTTTCTGGAAAAAGTTTTTTTTTAATTTTTTTATATATAATTATAAATCGTTTTGTAATATTCACCATCCAATTTAAAACATTTTCTTGCACTGCTGTGAAAATACATATACCAGCAGTTGTCATGCCTGTAGATTTAGACTGAGATGTGCAGGTGAGCAAAAACACCCCAGTCTCAAGCAACAGATGCTGGGGTTTACTGGTGTGCAAAGTACTTAAATGCACAAATCAACTGATGTATATATATTTAGAAGCTATATATGTGGAAACATCTATAAGAATAGATGTGGCAGTCACATAGCTGGCAAACTAAACTCACGCAATTTATACAGTCGGTCAAAATGCTATGACAGACAGCACATAAAGATCGATGATGAGAATTTTGTCAGGTAGTTATGGGGCAGAGAATAGTAGCTTAACCAAAATCAATCTTGTGCCAAGAATCCTTCCTGCCGGAAAGACTGAACTAATTCAAACTTGCAGGGTTGGGACGTGGAGAGCTTCTGTCTCAGCAGGTTCAGAAAGCTAGGCTAATCAATCTCCGACACAGCAGTAATGTCTCAAGAAGCCATGTACATGCAACCATGCTCCTGCAGAGGTCAACAAGTAAGCTAGTATGCCATGGTGTGAGACTTATACTTGTTGAAAAAAGCTGTTGGCTTGAAAGAAACTTGCATGATAAAGGAATTGTTGATGCTTTTTCTTTAGACAGTTCCTCACAAATAGAAAACAGCTAGTCTAACATATCCCTTTACTCTTAATACTATACACAACGGCATATGTTTCACAGTTATTCACATTCATAATGTGAATAATATAATAATGAGAATAACTGCATACTACATGCTATGCACTTAAAGGAGAAACTTTAAGAAACTTGTTGATTAAGTTAGAAGATAATTTGTACATGAGTGTAGTGTCTACTTAATGTTTATGCTCAAGCCAGTATACTTTCAGGGGAAATAAAGGGTAACAATATGCAACTTTGTTAGCACAAAAAAAGAAAATAATGTAAAAGGGGGCATCTGCTCTCTACTCTCAAAACAAAGGATCATTTTGAGTACTTTTGCAATGTTGTTGAGTAGAAATGGAAGTAGTGGAAATAATACAGTACGCCTGAATACCAACTGCCTTGTAAAGTAAATTCTGTATCTTGCTCTATGCCATTCCTTAGGCATAATGCATAGCAAAAATTTACGTTTAGATAATGTTTGTCAATCGTTGTGACTATTACATAATTTGTCAACATTTAGAAAATTCCTTCATTTGCCACTCACAGTCCATTTGCAACTCACAAGTGCTACAGTATGAGCATTGCCAGTTAAATGAACTGTATTTGCCATCAAGCCCTTTCAGGGTTTCGCCGTGTGCTTTCAACATGTACCTTGCATTCAGTTACATTGATGAAATCAAACACAAATTGCAATATTCATAGTTTGTTGGTGTCTGTGACTGAGCTGTAATTTTCAGCATCAAGGTACATAGTGTTGGCAAGAATAACTCTTAAATTTATTTTTCTTGCAGAAGAAATAAAATGTGCAAAACATAATTGTGTATGCCATCTGTTGACTTTACTGTGACCATAGACTGACTAGTTCCACCATTTATAACTTCTAACTTAAAACTCAAAATGCATCTGTCAAATCTCGGATGACATTTGTCAACTGTTAAACTTGTTTTTTTTTTTTTTTTTTTCCCACTGACAATGGATTCCCCTTTGATGTTTTTTTTGTCTGTAAATGCCAGTCTGTGTTTGGGTTTGAGCCTGCATTAATTTGTTGACAACTGCAAAATAAATGTACTGTGTACCCAGGGAGCTAATGTTGGTGTTGCACTCAGTCACTCAAAGGCTTTTTTTGTGTAGCTTTTGTCCCTGTCATTCTTTCCTGTACCTGGTGAATTACATCTAGTAATCATGACATAATTGGTGCATGACATAATTGGTTTTATGAGGGTTACAATTGATTACTAATTGTATAATTATGTTGATGATAATAATAAGGTGATGGTGACAATTCAATGCCCCCACCCCCCTAATCTATCTGAAATGTTCTCTTGAATGTTCTGTCTTGTGTTTAGGTCAAAATTATTCACTCAATATATAATAGGCCTGAATTTCTGTAACCGTTAGTAAATATTACTGACTGAGAGAATGGTGGTATGTATGCTGGGGATGCTGCACTACAATCACATTCGAGTTCCAGAGGACCAACGGTGCAACATTTTTTTTTTTTTTCAGATTTTTTTCCCTCCATTAGCTGTTTAGGAACAAATGCTTCTATTCCCCACTGGCAAAGCTCCAGGTGAAAGTGGAAACCAAGCTTTTAATCAACCATATTATTGAATTATAGGCTTACGTGTTCTTTGCAAACATGTCAATTATTCAAATTTCAGTTGTGTGACCATTCTATTTTCCAATTACGTAAATCAGTTGCATAAATTAACAAGAAGCGGGGGAAAAAAAGAAATGTCATGGGCCTATTACAAGAGCGTGGATTGGGGTGTTACATCCTGTTCACAGCAATTTGCAGAGGACTGTAAATGTGCTTTTTTTATTTTCTGAGCTTAAGGGTGTGATACCAGTCTCTGATCTGTAGTACTGCATGTGCTCTCACTTGTGTTTCTTTCTCTGTCATCATTAGTATTGACCAGTTTCCAGCTGCTGTTGAAGGGCACGTGGGGGAGGAAGGGGGTACTAGAAGATCAAGTTGCAATCAGTACTGTACAAATTCATGGCAAGTCTTTATATTGACACGTTTTAAATACAATTGTCAAATACGTACCTGCTATATTAAGCTATAGCATTGTGTTAAATTGCATTCCTGGCATTTAGCAAACTCTCTTATCCAGAACAACTTACAATGAAAATACAAATTCAAAGTCTGGTAGAAGTGCAATAATTCCCTAGAGGGCAGAGTATAATCTCAAGAGAGCCAGTTATTTTCACCTATGTAAGGTTCATTTCAGAATTTTCCGATATTTAAGGTTCTATGTAGTCATCTTACTGAATTTGGGGCCCATATTGCAAAAGTTTAAACTCAGTCTGTGGAAAATAATGAACAGTATTTAATTCACTGTCTGTATCTCCTTCTTTCCACATATTTCACTGTCTATTGTCACATCTCATATACAGCTGTATTTTCCTTCTCCAGTGTTCCCATTTACCCAATAAGGGCTCAATTTCTTTCAGGCGCATGTCCTTTTCCTGTTTTCCTTATGAAATTATGGCAACAAAGTCCACAATGGCTGTCTTTGTAGAGAGGATCCCTAACTGTCATGTTGAAATGCTCAGTATGGGTGGTTCCGGGGTATGCAGGGCATGGTTGTCTTCCAGCTATATGTGAACTGATCTAATGAGCAAATCAGACGTAACTGCAGTGTTGTCATACAGCACCACTAGAAATGAGAAAAAACCACAGGCTCTGACAAGTCTGTGTTTGCATACTATGTATAACATAATATAACTATATGTGTAACGACCCTCTCTCTTTTCCTCTCTGTCTTTACCATATCTGAGTAGAGACACCAACTGCCATAATTTGGCATTTCTTTATTGGAAATTTAAAATAAAATTAAACATTGGGTCTCCTTTTGCTGCAATAGCCGTTATCAATCATTAACAAATGCACATGTATCTACAGGGCCAATTTAAAGACCAACACCTTTCAATTGAGTAAGCTGACTTTTCTAATGGGAGCTGGCCTATTGCATACCTGAACAAGTTTAACAAAAAAATCTTTCACAACCTCCAAGAGCGATTTCCAGCCACTGAAGATTCAGTTTCACCTGAACTGCTGCCTTGCAGGTGTTTCCTATGCTGCTGCTACTTCTGTGTCACATAACAAGATAACTCAATATTTATTTTATATTTTTGATGCTTTTAAATTATTTTTTTCACACAAGCAGATTACAAGATGAGAACACCATTCCCTGATCTAAACAAATGCATTTTTATTTTACAGTACAAACAAAATGAAGACTTAAGTTTAATTTAGAATAATAGAGCAGATCATTTAGATGAATATCAGTGAGAAAAACATTGATCTTTATTTGAGCTGCCTTTCACATGAATGTTTTTCATTACAATCCTGTCTTGATTGATGAGCTTATATTAGATGGTAGGAAAGGACAGTGTAGGACGATTTCTACAAATCAGCAAGGTTCACAGGAGAGCACAGGGTAATTGACCCTTTTTGCTTGGCTGGCAGACCACAGGCTATTCACAATGGCTTAGAATCTTCTGAGGAGCAGTTTCTGCTGAGCACTCAATCAGGTCCCTCATCAAAAAACAGACCAAAAAATGACCAAGCAAGCCTCAGCAAATTCTGTGATAAAGTTCACCTGCAAGAGCTGCTTACGTCAACCTATTCAGCGTGTATGTGCAGCTTGATTACTGCAATGGTTTCTGCTTTAGAGAGCTGGTATCCCAGCTAACAAATTCCCAGAATGCAATATGATTGGCTCTGCTTGTTTGTGTATGTTTACATTTTAATTTGTGTGAATTCTGCATTCCCTGCAAAGACTACACTGCTGTTGTAAGCTATCTCGGCACAGACAATATTGTGCACAAGTGTTGGTTCTCAATTGACATTTCTGTTTAAACAATGATAAAGTATAAAATAACATGAAAATAGCCTTGCTTTAATCCTTATTGCTATGGTCTGTCAATAGAGCTTACTGTCTTTGTGTTGTGCACATCACCTCCAATCCCATTTAGAAGAAGCCATTATCCACAAATTGGACCCCAGGTCTTGAGCCATATTTGAGTGGCATTGTTCTTCAAATTTATAAGCTACCTTATCACACTAGACTCCCATTCCATCTTACAAAATCCATTCCATTTGACACCAAATACAATCCATTTGACACCATCCCTAATTGCAGGGGTTTTCTATAGCTATTTCCCATTTTATCACCAATACAGTAGCTTGACTACAGTCTGCAGGCACTGTTAGATGAAAGGCCAACTCACTGATCAGCACAATGGGAGAATTACACTGTTGACCAAGGGGGAGAGAAAAAGCCACAGAACAGCTATCTGAGGAATGCAGTAAAAACAATTTAGAGTGGCTTATTGTACAACTTTGTGTTAGCTGTGTGCCTGGTAAGGTTTGAGTAACCATCATCTTCTGTTAGGAGAGACACCTAATTGAAGTTGTCTGGCATGAAGCACATGTACACAAAAATAGCATTCAGAATACTTTATGCCAGGGGTTTTCAGACTTGGGAATGCACCCTCAAGTGGGGGCTCAGAAGCATTGCCATTGGGAAATAATAATAACATCTAAGAGGGACTTCTTGGAGATAGAGATTCAATTCAGAACATTATATAATTGTGTTCTAGTAAATAACTCAGTGTTGCCTAAAATTAGCTCGAACCAGATTGATTGATTTATGAATAAGTTCTGCCTCTATCAGCCATTCTTATATATTAACAACATGAAATTTGAAAATACCTTGTTTGTTAAATTAGTCTTTAAAATACAGTCACATTCCTTTCACAGAAAATTATTTTTTCACACCATGTCCTCTTTGCAAATTTATTTTGAGTGCATGGCATTTCTGGGGAGGTGTTAAAAGTATCAACTTATTTAACAAATTTTGTACACTTACTGGTCCATATGTGAAATTTATATTATAATCATTATAAATGAGCTATGTAAAAAATAGCTCATTGTTTTGAAAAAAACAAAAAAACAAAGAAACAAAAAAAACAAAAAAAAAACAATATTTGCTTTAAAACTTTGAAAAGGTTTGCAAGTACCACCAGTTTCTACATAGAGAATGTTTCATGTTTTCAAGTTTGGTGCGGCATGCTTTTTATATTCAAAGGCTCCAACAGCTTTGTTTAAGACCTCAAATTATCATTATAGCAAATTGTCTGAACAGGAGCAGTGAAAGAATGCGACTTAAATCACAGCACAGTGCTTCATACTTAACAATCTATTCCTTGGCACAAAGGCTTCTCTAATCATGGTGGGTCTATGGAGATCAGTTTTTGGTAAACACCTTTTCCATTCTTCGGCTAAACGCTTCAAAGTGAGAGTACTTCAAAGGCAAACAAAGGTGAGGGAGAAGTGATCTACTATTAGATTGCTTGCTAATTTGGCTCCTTTCACTGTTCATTCACGATATGTCAGAAACACTGTTCACTGCATTGAACAGTTAAGTTTTAGTTCAAATTGAAAAGTTAAGCTCTTGCTTGGGTTAACCCTATTGTGAATTCCAGTTAATATGATGAAAAAGACTTGTCTAAAACTGGATTATATGGCCTTCAAATTAAACTACCTCAACAGAAGGCGTCACACTTGTCTGGGCTTGTCCTGTTCCAATTTTGTTTTGGACACAAGTCAAAGATAACAGCTGTACACTTGTGGGTTCAGTGAACCTTACTTGCTTTTTCAATGTGTCTGTGACCAGCGGGAGTAGATCATAATTAGAACATTTTGGGTCATCTTGAGAAGAAGAATGAAGAAAGACAGATGAAGAAAGAGTGTAAAAGCATCTGTTATTCCTCTCTTGTGTTCCAAAGGGTCATACACACACAAACTTATCCCTCTGATATGTCCTTTGTCAGTGTGTCTTTCAAATGACTGAGCTGCATGGCTGAATAACTGCTCTACTTTAAAAAATGGCTATTACCTTCATGCTGTAACTATGAGCATTTTATATATTTATATTATGCTGCACTTTCTACAGCTTAAATATGTCTTTCCTCATCCTTAAATTCAATGTAACTCCATTTCACATGAGTATAAACCAAATCTGTAAATGACTGTATAAAATTGATTGGAGATGCATGTTTCAAGTTTTCTTTCCAGCCCAGGTCTGAACAAACTAATAGGAAAGCTTGTAGAAATAACCCAAATGAAACTACTGTCAACATTGTAGACTTAGATTCCTACAATTACATTCCCTGAACAGCTGTCTTGCCATAACAGCAGTTAATTAAGCTAGATACTTGATTTCTTTTCAGTTACAAAAGGAGTGTGCTAGGAAGCCTTGTCAGAACATAAGTCCTAATTTATACCTCTGCTGCTGACAAGTGTCACATGGCAGTTGCTGGCTGGCTTTTTTTTTTTTTTTTCTTCAACTAAACAGGAAGTAATGAGACAATTCTAGCTTACAGATGCCTTGGTAAAGGTCTTGCCCTCATATGCTCTGTCTTTGAGAAACTTGCTTTAGTGATGTTGCACATATATTTAATGGCAGTGCAGTGTTATCACCATTGATCATATAGCTCCAGTGAATGCACTTATGTTCTCCTACATGTACATTGATCTGGATAACATCACGCAAGAGCGTAATAATGTGTTGTGAAGGAAATGTTTGTTCCCGATTTGCACTTTCAGATTTTTTTCCACATCCGGTGTGTTTATATAGACCATAGACCCAGAAATTGTACAATCACAGTTGGTGAGGAATACAGTATATGAATCACTTATTCTTTTAAAATGTACAATAAAATAACAGGAGTAGAAGAAAAATATACCGGGTGCTCTGTGGTAAACAAGAGTATGCAAAAAAAATATATATAGTAGGGGCTCTTAGATCATAGGGAACAAACGCATTAAGAATAATAAGTCTGAAAAGAACAAAAGAGCGTTCTATGCACTCATATAGTAATCCAATGAGGAGAGCAGGAAAAGGGTAAAGTTAAAAAGGCTTTAGTATAATGGCTAAATAAGCTAAAAAGCCAACATGTTTCAATCGAGAACCGATCTTCATCAGGGCATACGTGGCAAACAGGTAAGGCCTTACCTATGTAGACAGTGTATCCTTTTCCTGCTCTCCTCATTGGATTACTATATGAGTGCCTAGAACACTCTTTAGTTCTTTTTTGACTTATTATCCTTAGTATAATAAAATAATCCATGAATCATTTAATGAGCATACATGATGTTTGCCTATTTATCCCTGATGCGCTATTGTACAAGAATGAAAAATGCTATTTTTTATAGTATTTTTATATACTTTTTTTATTTTTCTTTACTTTTTAAATATTTTTTTCTTTTCATAATTTGTTCAGTTTTGGTGGATGAATAGCATTTGAACACTAGTGTTCACAACCAGGGATTGACCTTAACACCTTCCACCTACCAAATGCAGGTAGAATTTGGCAGTGATACTTGTATACTCTTACTAGACACTTTGGCATGTGGCCTTTCAGTAGCATTTTTTTTTAATGAATATAGAAATTTCTATATTTAGGGGCTGTTGGCCAGTGAAAATGCTGAGTGGCTAGTCAGTTTAGAAAACCAAGTCAAAGTCACAACAGTTCATTTTTATATTCCAAAATTCAAGGTTCCATTTTAACTGAAGCTACACCCCCAAGCAAAGCAGCATGGTTTGCTTGGGTGTGTAAGCCAGGAGATTGTCAGAAATGTCAATAATATTGAGCAGCATATTAAACCTCACTATAAAGACAAAGGGACATATTTCCTAAGCATGCTGCAAATTACAGTCAGGGCCGCAAAATTATGCATCACTGCATGTTTTCATTTTAGCGGGGCATTTACTAAGACTATAAGGTTATGTAAATGAGCACAGCTCCAGCAAGTTCACTTAAATGCACTGCCGGTATATGATGTGTCTTGTGGATTGCAGGAAACCAACATTATTTTACCGCTCCATCTCTGGTGAAGTTGGGTTTTGGACAGGTGTCAGATAGTCACTGTCACCTTTAAATGTTAACACATCTCATGAGTAAAAATTTCAGAACACAGTTTTAATTTTTCATGTTGCTTAATATCATACCCAAGAGCAACCATCCCCGGTCACCATCTCTCAACTTATCTAACAGGCAACAATTCCTAAAGATGAAAGAGTCATTTGTTTTAAAAACGATTTTAAAAGATTCTCTCCTTTTGCAAACATAGGGGAGAGTGGCCATGAATGTGACACTTGATAAATGTAACACGGTCAAAAACTTAATGTACAATGTGGCTATCGTAGCCATTTCAGTTTTCAGTACATGTACAGTTCAGTCCTCTACCATCTCCCAAAGGAACGGAACAAGGTGATGACCTTTGTGGGAAATATTTCCATGAGGTATGGTGCTGAATACAACGACCATATTCAGCAACACTCGAATAATGCTTTCTCTCTGAATGTTTTCTCCTCAAGAATTTGACCGATATTATTCGGATTCGGATCTAATTTTCCACCTCTTTGATGCAATTCCCTCAGAAGTTAGAACCAAGTTTCTCAATCACACACACACACACACACACACTTAAGGGTTTCCCTTAACACTAGATAGGCCAGTGTGACACAATCAGGATTTGGGGACTTTAATAAGTTACAAAACAGTTTTAAAGATTATCTTATGATCCTACATATTATAGTCATCAAGGAGAACTTAACTATGAATTATGAGCTGGAGGTAAGACAAATATATTAAAATGTATTTATTGAAGATAAACAATAAGTAAAAATATAATACAGGGATGCATACAAGCTCTCTCAAGATTTTAATTACATCATTACATGGCTACATGCACTCTTACGATTCATTTTAAAGATAGAACCACAATATCAATGCCCCAAATAGACATGGGTACACACCATACGTATTATCAACTCATTTAGAAATGATTAAGATAATGACAAGGAGTTGGGAGCATGAATGCTGATGTACATTTACATAATTAACAGGAGCAGAGTTCCCTCCTACATCATCTTGAGGAACTCGCTTCAATCTTAGGGGCATTATCCTGTCAAGTAAGGCATTACGCTTGTCATGCTTTGGGCGTTGCTATCGTCTGCATATAACATGTATTTATTTATTATACTTCTACATATACATTTATGGGTACATTATTCCTCTAATTCAATATGGTTCTGAATGGGATAGTGCCATTTCAATTTGAAAACTGGAACTGCAAGCCAAATTAAGTAAGGGTCCAATATATTATTACATTACATTACATTACATTACAGGCATTTGGCAGACGCTCTTATCCAGAGCGACGTACAACAAAGTGTATAACCATAACCAGGAACAAGTATGACGAAATACAAGTAGTCGTTAAGACAGTTGATGCGCCTAAGTCACCTATGAAACAGCTGCCTAGTTACAACCCTAAGTTTAGTCATTTACAGGGGGGAAGGGAGGGATGGGGAGAGGTGCAGCCTGAAGAGGTGGGTCTTCAGTCGTCGTTTGAAATGGGTCACAGTCTCAGCTGTTCTGACCTCCACAAGGAGGTCATTCCACCATCGTGGGGCCAGAACAGACAGGAGACGTGTTCTGGAAGTGCAGGTGCGAAGAGGGGGAGGTGCTAGGCGTCCTGAGGTAGCAGAACGGAGGGATCTGGCTGGCATGTAGGGTTTGAATATCTTGTGGAGGTATGCTGGGGCTGATCCCTTGACTGCCTGGTATGCTAGGACCAATGTTTTAAATTTGATGCGAGCTATAACAGGCAGCCAGTGGAGGGTAGTGAGCAGGGGAGTTACGTGGGAGTGTCTGGGGAGGTTGAAGACCAGACGAGCCGCAGCATTCTGAATGAGCTGCAGGGGTCTGGTGGCAGATGCCGGTAGTCCAGCCAGAAGAGAGTTACAGTAGTCCAGGCGGGATAGAACCATTGCTTGGACCAGGAGCTGGGTTGAGTAGGTGGTGAGAAAGGGGCGGATTCTGCGGATGTTGTATAGGAAAAATCTGCATGCCCGGGTTACTGCTGCAATGTTGTTGGAGAGGGACAGCCTGTTGTCCATCATCACTCCGAGATTCTTGGCGCAGGGTGATGATGTCACTACGGTGTCCCCTAAGGAAATGGAAAAGACGAGGAAGGGAGAGGATAGAGCTGGTAATGATGCTATACTGGCAGAAGTTAACCTTTTTTCAATAACCATGTTTGTATTATTATTATTTTATTACAATGGTTTGTAATAATGTTTTTTTTATTACAGTTTATTTCTTTTTTTTTGTATTCCCATGGTTTACAACCATGGCTTACATGGTTATGAATTATTATGGTTTACTACTATGGTTACTGTAATTATAGGGATTAAATACTGCTGTTTTATTTATTTTATAACATGACAGCTTCCGTGAGGTAGTTTGTAGGCCCCCTTGATTTAATCCATCAATATCTGGAGTGGGCTCAGTGAAGTGAAACCTGGGATCAAGGGGACTACTAATTCTGCCTCACCTGGTGTATTCCTAGGAAAGGTGGTTAATTAACATGCCAAAACTGTACCTATTCCTTAGTTCTGCTCCACAAACTTAGATAAAATAAAATCAGAGCCCTTTTTAATATTTAAAACATTTATTTTCTGTTGTACTATCTTGCACTTTGGTGGGCAACATTTATGAGGGTATCATTGTCTCGTAAATAAATAAGTAAATAATTAAATGTAATCCATCCATGGCTAAATGTAGCTGATCCACAATTGAATGTAGTTGATACACAAACAAATGCCGCTGATCCAAAAATGCATATAACTGATGCACAAATAAATGAAGCTGATCGTCAAATGGATGCAGCAAATCCGCATATATTAAATTATGACATTTTTAACAGGAACTAACTGCAGTCATGACCTTGTATTTTAGGTGAATCTAGGTTGCCATGGTCAGTTTGGAAAACATAATTATAGTTTTAAACCAAGGCTATATTGAGATTTCTGAAATACTGAAATGGTAGAACCCTGTTTCAGTCTAATTCTGGGCATCCCTGTTCAGTGTAATCTGATGCCTTCTTGTCCGGTAGTTTCAAATGAAAATCTCTGAGCTGAAATATCTGAAATTCAGGAACCTCTGATAAAAATTTAAAAAAAAAATTTAAAAAAAACTAGAACACTTTAATCAATACGTCATCAAACATCTTCAAATGAGCCATAATTGAACATAATCGCTTATTTTTTCACAGGATGGCAAAATCTTCCAATGTGATGAAGACTAAGAATACTAAGTATTATTAATATTTTATGTAACAAAATGATTTCTAACAAAATTCAAGGGAAGTAAGGCTCCCATGACAAATGTCAAAACAATGCTTTCCAGTGCTGCTTTTCAAAATGGAATTATGGCACACATGAGTACATTTCAGATACAATGTGCTTAGTTGTTGAGGATTCAAACATTATCTCATTGATTTTACTGTACAGCAGGGATCCACAGCTCTGGATACTTTTTAAAGTTCATACCCAAGAACCCAACTGATGTGCAATCAGCTGCTTTAATTGACTTCTGTAGGGTCAAACATAATGAAGTACAACAACAATAATAATAATAATAATAATAATAATAATAATAATAATAATAATAATAATAACAAAACAATCCCTGCAGAAAATGTGAAGTGTGGTTGCCGCCAATGCAAAGTCGACTTTGTGCTGAACAGTTAGGGTTAGGCTTAGGGTTACGGGTAGGGTTACAGCTAGGGTTAGGGTTAGAGTTACAGCTAGGGTTAGGGTTATGGTTAGGGTTAGTGTTAGGGTTACAGCTAAGGCTAGGGTTAGGGTTACGGTTACAGCTAGGGTTACGGTTAGAGTTAGGGTCACAGCTATGGTTAGGGTTATTGCTATGGTTAGGATTTGGGTTACAGCTAGGTTTAGGGTTAGGGTTAAGTTTATAGCTTGGGTTATTGTTACAACTATGGTTATGGGTTAGGGTTACAAGAAGGGTTATGGTTAGCATTTGGGTTAGGGTTATGTTTACAGCTAGGGTTAGGGTTAAGGTTACAGCTATGGTTAGGGTTAGTGTTAGGGTTACAGCTAGGGTTAGTGTTTCAGCTAGGGTTAGGGTTACAGCTAGGGTTAGGGTTATGGTAACAGCTAGGGTTAGGGTTACAGCTAATGTTAGGGTTATGCTTCCAGCTAGGGTTAGGGTTGTAGTTAGGGTTAGGTTTAGGGTTACAGTTAGGGTTAGGGTTAAGGTTAGGATTACAGCTATGGCTCGGTTTAGGGTTACAGCTAGGGTTATGGTTAGGGCTCCAGCTAGGGTTAGGGTTAGGGTTACAGCTAGGGTTAGGGTCAGAGTTACAGCTCGGGTTAGGGTTAGAGCTAGGGTTAGGTTTAGGGTTACAGTCAGTATTAGGGTTAGGGTTACCGCTAGGGTTAGGGTTAGGGTTCTTCACCAATGAACAAAAGGACTCGCTACCAAGTCCAATGAGCCATCCCACAACTCTCTATAACAAGCAGTTCAAATGCTATGAAATAATAAACATTGGATATTTAAATGAATGGCGGAATGTTCACCCTTGTGATGTCACAATGCTCTGTCTTCAGCTGCTTGGGGACATTGTGATGTCACGATGGTCAACATTCCACCATTCATTCTCTATGGGGCAAAATTGCCCACAAAAAGTCAAATGTTTCAGAAACTGTGCACTGAAACTTTCCACAAAGTAATAGCACACCATTTCCGACGATGAAGCTGCTCAGTTTGACATATTGCACGTGTATGTGGTGTGAAAACTCTTGGAAGGAGTAGTAATCCAAAAAATGGGTGGAATAAAGAAGAATAATATGTGAGATAATATTAGTGTGATTGCCAAAGGCACAGCACTGATCATTGATCTAAACCAAATAGTTAGTTGGCTGGTTAGGAATGGCAGTGCATTTTCTGTAGATTAACTGGATATGCCTGACATTTTCCAGCGTCTTAGATGGTTCACTCAATCGCTGCCATTAATGCAAATATCAAACCAGCTGTCTAATCAAACACAAACCAAACTCGCAAGCCAGGTAATTAAGCAAAGGCCTGATAGCAAGCACTAATTCAACTGTGGGTGCCTCCAACATTACATTAGGAGGATACTTTTTAATTATTATTTTTTTTTTATCAGGGAAGCAGCCCAGATACTGTACGTGTCATCTCCTGACTTGATTACTACAACTTGTTCCTGGCTAAACTCCCTGCCACTGGCGTAAGACCACTAATGCTCATCTAGAACACTGCAGCTTGTCTGCTGATCAACCTCCTCAGGTTTTCACATGTGATAACTTTGCTGCACTCCCTCTACTGGCTTCCTGTTACAGCTCACATTATATTCAAGACTCTAGAGCTGACCTACGGGGCCAAGAACAGATGTGTCGACTCCCAAATCCAGACTGTGGCCAAGCATTACACCCCAGCTCGACCACTACATTCAGCCAACCTCCCCATCTCTGCTAGAATCCAGTGCATACTCAAGATTATTACTTTTTTCTGTCTTCTTCCAACTGGAGCAATGATCTCCCCACCACCATAACAGTAGAATCACTAACCATTTGTACATTCTTCTTATCAGCGAACACCTACCTTAACCTCAAAATGAAAACTCCCCTAACCTTCCCGTAACCCTTAAAAATAAGTGAGTTAAAAATACACCTGTGGAGTGTAGTGTCTTCAGTGTTTTTATTTGCTAAATATGGATGTGAAGCTATCCTGTACATCAGAGCACTTTTGCAAGTTTAAGAACATCTGCTAAATGATATAAATGTAAATGCAGACTGACTGAAAGATTACTAGCACTAATTAGATATAGCAAATGAAAAATCTCAGATGCAGTTATCAGTCGTGTTCATTTGAGAGCTCAGCTTTATCAGCACCTGTAGCAGATGCAGATAAACAGCTGGAGAACCTTGTGCCTGAGGCTGCCACATCAAGCATGTAAAAACAAAAATAAAAACTACTGCTATAAGGTTGACGTGGGTCTGTGGGTTTGAGCACAATGTCAGGATTTCAAGCAAATTTCTGAATGGTAGTTGCAGCCCAGATACACTTCTCTTCACAAGGTGATTATATTTCAAGAATATATTTAGAAGAAGATAAGCAGTATATGCTAAAAAGAGTTCTTCATAAAATGAATGGTGCACATAATCACTTTGATTTTTAAAGTATGCACTATTTCATGACTATTTCTTTTGTAGAACATAACACAATAAATGCAACAGTAGAAACAATAAAAGCAAGCATACCCTTGATGCTTAGTACGTAGATCATTTTACATTTAACTATTTTTACTCAAATTTAATCAAGTGTGAATACATGAGTAGGAAATTTTATCTCCATCAATAATAATAATCATCATGTATATTGACAAACTGTTACCTTTAATAAGGATTCCAGACTCCACTTATCGTAGGATACTTTCAATCACATTTAAAATGAAATCCACATAAATCACACTATTATGGCATACAAAAATCGTAGTCTGTTTCAACCTTGCACAGAAAGCCAGTTGGTCTGTATTTTTCCCATCTGTTAAATATTCACATATCTGTGGTGCATCCATTTCCAAATGACCATGTGTTGTCTCTGAGGCACCACAGATTTCTGATTAGGATTAGGACATAAGCAAGTAAGAATTGGCATGAAGGTGCTCTTCACCACCATCATCAAAACACCAAATGAGGCAATGTCTTTTGGAAGAATGGTGTTCCATCCCTCCACTAGAGTTCCAGAGACTCGTAGAATCTGTGCCAAAGGTGCATTGAAGCTGTTCTGGCAGCTCAAAGAAGCACCGCAAATAGCATCTTGCTATAGTTATATCCACAAATAAATTCAAGCGACAGAAGATGCGCGAATGTGAACAGCTGTATTTATTTGTGGATTGGATACATTTATTTGTAGATTGGCTACACTTATTCGTGGATCAGTTACATTTATTTGTGAATGAATGAAACATTGAATTTTATATAGCACACATTCTAGGCAGCGCCATGTTCAGCTGTTATTTGATTTAGGACAAGTTTGCCTTCTGCCACTTACGAAGCAAAAGCAAGAGGGTGAAGCATTTGGCCAAAAAATGAGCACACAGTGTATATCCAGTGCTCATGGGAGTTCTGGTAGCATGTAGTATCATCACGAATTGACTACTTCAGATACCCGCCAAAGTGGCTTGTAAGAATGAATGAGTTTCTTGCCATTGCCAGTTTCTACTGGCATTTGGCGGGTTGCAGGTGTTAATGTCAAGCCCTGTATATGTGGCATGTAGACAGAATGTACAAAACTTCAGCTTGGTTGACTCCTGGACCTTTGGCTCCAAGGGTGCATCTCTGGTTCCAAGTGTACTACTACAGTACATGCATAAAATATCTGCAAAGCATATTCTTCAGGAATCTTGAGGTAGAAAATTAGCCTGATCTATTTTCCGCTGGCTCTTGAAGCACCGCTGCATTTCATTTTCTTGCTGGGAGATTTACAAGTGGCAGTCTTGTGGGAGTATTCTATATTTGTGTCCTTCTTCCTGCTCACAGGTTGTTAGAATTCTCTGCTCTCTGCTGGGTCCATATTTGTAAAACTTCATTTGATTAGTTTAAATGAAATTCTTGCCATTCTAATTCCTCAGAACCCTGGGGTATGATATCAACACTACAGATGTGTTTGACTTAACCATCCAGGAGGATTTGTTCAACTTGACATGTCAAACAGAGGGGAATGTGAATTAGGATCGCTATCATTCCATCTTTGAATACACTTAATTTTAAACAATGACACATGGTATTGCTTTTATAATTACAAATCCAAGTAGCTCTGTTTGATTTTTTTCTTTCATGCTTGTTCAAATTGATTTGACTTTAGAAAATGTCACAGCGAGATGGGTTAGCTACAGCAATTACCCGAGTTCTAATTAAAATAAGAATGCAAATATATTTATAATTGCCTGGCCATCTTATCTGATCTGTGCCCAGGCTTACTTTAAAGAAATAGGGGGAAAATGTAGCATGCTTGAGAAAAAAAACTGAACAGCACAGTCTAATTAACAGCCTTACAGAGAACACAGCATATTGCATATACTCTTTGAGGCGCTATTTATAATCCAACCCAGGAAATCCTAAACAATGAAATAACCTGAATGTACATGCATCATAAGGGCCATCACCACCAACAGAAGTAACAGATTGTGGTCTGGAGGTGTTCTTCCAGCAACTGGGTTTTTTTTAAAGCTTTATAATTGAAGGATACCACCCCTGCAGCTCATTTCCAGGCATAAAGTTCTGCCTCTTTCACAGAGATGGTTTGTATTCAGTGTACACGCATGTTTGACAGGTTTCACTGATAGCTGCAATGGGTTCTCCACATTGTTGCCCTAGAAACCTCTCTTCACACGCTGCTCCCCCTCAATACATAAGTACACTAATAAATAGATAAGCTAATCTAAACAGGAAAGAGTACTTGTTTCTATGTGTGTGTGTGTGTGTGTGCATGGGGGGGATGGGTTTGGGCAGGAGGATCAGGGGACAATGATAATAATACACATGTATACTGGCAATGTCACTGTTCCAAAGGTAATGACAAGCACAGAGCACTGTGCTAATGACAAGCGGGGGGCACCGTGGTAAGTCCTTTATTCTCAATGGACACTTTGAATACAGCAGTTCCAATGGCAGTATCAATCTATCGACACATCAACAGACGCAAACATTTTTACCCCATGTGCAGGTAACCAAATCTGATAATTCAGAGTTGCTCCTCTTTTTTTCCGATCTCAGGGATGATGAAATATGACACTCTACCTGCAAGAGGCTCTCTTTGGGATTTCAGATGAGCAAAGCCCATTGTTGATCATGAATTAATGAACCGCAGAGAACCGAAGCACTAAAGGGGAATTCATTATGGAGGCAGCTACACATCTTGCTGAGCAGGACGTAGCCAGGATACACCCTAAGAGCAGTCCTCCAGGCAGCATGCACAGAATTGTTTTGTACTTTGACACTTTTTCCTTGTTATGTTTCTTTTTGTCTGACGTTGCATTAAAAAAAAAAAAAAAGAATAAATAAATAAATAAAATAAAAATAAGGACACTGTGTTGGCTGGTTTCTTCTTCCTCTGAGCATTAATATTCAAGCATATCTCTGGCAGAAATTGCTGTTTCATTGTGATAAGATGCTTAGACAAAGGCTCCCAAGGTCAGCGTGATTATATACAACAACAGGAGCAGATTTTTATAGCCCTCCTTGTCATAATTATAGATCTCATGGGCCTCTCTCTGAACTACATATAACCAACACTAACACCTTGGAGAGGAAGGGGAGTAAGTAAACATTTCTGTAAGAATACAGAATACATTTATCCTTAACTCAGTAAATAAATTATGATGATCATTAATGTCAAAATGTTATAACCTGCATGGGATTTTCTCAGTAGTGAATGAAATTCCCCAGTTTTATGTTTTGGTGTGTTTTTTAGTTTTTACCTTCTTTGACCAATTAAAAATAAATTTATTTTTTTTAAAGTTTATAACCAAAACTTGCTTGTGTCCTTCACACTGCTTAAGTCTTCAAATTCATATGATACTAGTCATGAGTCACTATGTATCTGCAACAACTGAACATTGTTTCACTCTAAATGCCTCAGCATTGTCTTGCATGTGTTGTGTTCATACCAGCACAAAATATACCCATGAGGGGAAGCCCATCCTCCATGGCCGGTTGGGTGTAAAGTAGTGGTAGAATGGAATGTAACAAATGTAATAAGGGCTCTATCACAGCAATTAAAATGGGTTGAGCAGGTTGCGGTTGAGGTAATAAGCTAACTGGAATAGTAGACGTCCAAATTGTGTAGTGCAGTTTAGAGAGGCCGGATGATACATCTGGAGCTCCAGGTTGCATCAAGGCATGGGCAGGGGAGGAACAGGGCTGTTGCAATGGCCAAAGAAAGCATATAATAAGAGATTAGGTCATATTATGTCCCTAGTCTAGGTTAGGGATGCAACATGATAGGGACAACCAATACCAGGCCAAAACTGAACCCAGCTCATACTCTTTATAACTGACCACAATAATATAATTTATTTTCCTCAAAATAAATTCTTTTAATAAACCATGAGTTCACCCACCACCATTTTGGTGAAGACGCACAAACAGGAAGTGAGGTGTAATTCCTGAACACTTGTTAATATTACAATGAAATTTCACATACTGTATATATTTGGCTAGAGGCCCTGGGGGTGCACAGATATAACTGGGCAAACTCAATAATAATTCCATCTAGTTTCTAAAAACCAATTAGCCATATATCTGGCTCCATTGATCCTGAATCAGTGAAACTTGAAATTATGCGCACATCAGAGCCTTGAGAGGAAAAGTGTGTCAAAGGTGATGCTGAATCAGATGTAGATCTTCTTTGAATTGTCTCCCAGTGTGAGAACTTACAGTACATGTACATATATTAACTATTTTAAATGTCAAGCAAACGTGCACAATTTTGAAATGCAAATAAAAGAATTGCATTACTGACCAAATTACCTAATTGAGGAGAACTGGCTATATCTCCTGCCATTGAGTATTGCGTGAATGTATTATAATGTGCTTATATTAATTTAATAATGGCATCATTGAAGTTCTGCAAATGCACCTTTATTTTTTAATTTCAATTACAGAATATCCATATCAATGGCTTGGAGACAGCTACACCAGCTGTAGGCTAGTGCACTTTACATCACCAGTTAAAATGGTTAACCAACGGTGGATTCTCTTTATTATTGGCAAAATTTTAATTATTCGAATAACAAATGTAAACCAACAAGCTAGCTATGTTGTCATATTGACATTAATCGACATTTTACTATTGAACAGCTAACATTACTTATCATAGTCACAGTTGTACCCTCTTAATTAACATAGTCATAAGTAGCCAAGACATGGTGTGAAGTAAATGTGGGGAAGTAAGTATAGCCAACTAAGCTACTGGCAACTCTTCATAAGGTTAACATACGAAGAAAGTTTCATGTTTGGTTCTATGAGATTAATTAAACCCATTAATATCTCAACTGTGTATTTTGAAACTGTTTTGTGCTTGAAAAAAGTAAGTTGCTAATAAGTTGCTATATTGAAACTACATAATGGCTGCTTTCTGGAAGCCACCTGCACGTGACAACCATTGTAGGATAGATCTAACTTGGGGCTCTGGTCACCCACTCAAAAATGCCAAGCCTCTTGGCAAGGTAAAGTATACTGTCACTGCTCTTCCTGGCAACCTCATCATGCCTGGCAGGCATGCTACCCTGCACTCGCCTCCCCTTAGACTGAGAACTCCTGACTCACCTGAGCTCTTTCTACTTATGACACCAGTGTGGCGAGCACTGGAACCAACCTGGCAACCAAACCCCCATCTCGCTGCATTCTGACATTACCACACTGCCAAAAGACAGTATCAAAAAATAATTATTTAATGGCCTGTCACTGCTCAGACGTTTGCCAAAGAATTAAAATGAGAGGATTTTGGAGTGCGTGGAAAGCTCATCAAGCATCTCACCTATGACAAATAGCAAGCTTTTCAGGGGTTCAGTGAGGTACAATGGCAGAAACAAGAGTCAAGAAGGTGTTTATTACAGATTGTTGAGCCAAAGGCTTTAAGTATGTCCTGCTTTAAATATTCTGTAGTAATCAGCATCTTCACTCAAACACATCCTCCTACATGTTGATTTATTAATTTATGTATTTGCTTTTGTCCCAGTATATTTTGTACAAAGAGATGAGCTGTGTTTCATCTGCATTTGCATTCCCTTTGCTTTTACTATGTGGCAAGCTCACAGATAGAATAATTTTATGTATATGTATAAATATGTATTACACATCAATTTACATTGATCAAGTGCAATATACAATATTTGAATCATTTTTATTTGCTCATGGCTTGGCAACGGACAGCACAAATACTGAATTTCTTGTAGAATTTAGAAAGAAAAGATCAGTATAATGGAAAAAAATAATTTTAAAATTATAGTGTCAGATATAGTGTCACTATAGCATTCTGTTTTGAATGGGACCAGGTCCAGTTGTTTAGACAACCAAGTATGCCATCTGATAGATGTTCTTGTTGGCAGCAATGCAATGGAATTGTTCGGATTATAACAAATCCTTATCGAATGCTCCCGTTGGACTTTCTTGGCATGTATAGAGAGGTGCCAGCTACATGTATTGGCATCGGGTGGTTTTCTCTGATGTACCAGCACTGTATCCTCTGCATTATGTTGCTCTATGAGTTGGCTACCCCTCACACCACACTGATGCTGCGCACACTGCTACAGGTTATCTGCTCACTCCATAACAAATCCTTCTTTGCATTGCTGTGACAGGAGGTTTTGAAATGTGTTCACAGTCTATAGGCTTTAGGATATAAACACATTGTCTGCCACCAGCCTTAAATGCAGTAGCTTGTGCTATAATTTAGACAAGAGGAAAACAGATAAGTCCGGTCATGTTCCTTATATCACACAAGACTTGTGGAGTCTAGACTCTAGAAGAGTCACAGTTCATTAAAAACAGCTCAGAGAGACTTAATTCCCATGTGTTTGCTTGTCCAATAGCAAGGAAAGCAAAGCTTGAGTGCAAGGAAAAACGTGACTTAATGGCAAGGAACACATCACATTTGGATGGCTGGTGTGACAAAACCATTTCCACCTTGAATAAATAAATGAGTTAAAAATAGAACATTTTCTATATTTTATTATTAGGTAAGATATTAGACAATTATTACACATGTATTTTATTATGGCACCACCAGTTTAACCATTATCTGGCCACTCTGGGATGTACATTTAAGTCATTAGCAGAAACCGCTAAAATGATTTTCTACAAGGATGGAGCAAGGAGAAGAAAAAAAATTGTTTCCAAAAAAAAAAGGGTTTCTTAAAGGCAAAAGATCTGTTTTATCGTTTCATCTGTTGTTCATGTTCTACCAATCAAGAACTGCCTTATAGGTCCTACATGTGAATGGTCGGCTGAGGTAGGCTACATTTCAAACACTTTTGCTTGGCCAGTTCCTGCATGTAGCATATATTTATGTGGCAGTGTCTACTGTGTTTTATGCTCACTCTGACATTGACATCGCTTCAGTATTCAGTTCAGAGCATTTTGTGTGGTAATTCCAGACCACCGGGTGTTCACTTGCTCAGTCCCACACAGATCAAGCTCTCTGATGGAATCATTCACCATGAACATTCTTTGGCCAAAATAAGCAATTAAATTGGCCAAATATAACCAGAATGAATTTCCTCTTTAGCAAAATAAACATAATGTATTCAGAAATGTCAAGTGATGTTTGTATATCAGAGATACATCTAAGCCATCTCATTATGTATAGCATATATGCTTCACTGCAAAGACACCCAACATTATACTTTGGAAAAATTGTTTACGGTTAGATCAGCATTTTCTATTTGAATGAAATCCACTGAGAGCAAAGCTCTATATATAATGTTCATATTGATTGTCAAGTAAGAAAATAGGGGCTGTACCCTCCAGACAAATAAAAGGAAGGATGCATTTGAGGAAACTGAAAATTATTGGTGAATGGCTAGCAAAGGAATGAGAAGTTACCCTTCTGTATTTTTGGTTTCAGGCATGGCTTCATGTCAATGTGTGTCAATTCACATCACAGGAGCCTAGACAGACTTTCATTATAATATAATACAAAGGTTGATGAAATGTCCTGAAGTTTACTTGAAAGTCATTCACAACGACAGAATGTCTACAGAAACACTGGTGCCACTGGCTCAACATTAGTGTCTGAGGTTACATTTTGTATTGTATGAGATACAATTCATGATAACATCAGTACTACACATCTTAATGTATTCAATCAAGTCCTCAGAGTTACAGTGTTCTATCTTCCATTTCCACAGATCTGGAATATTAAGCTTTGAAGTTTTCTCAGCTCATTGGTTTTAACTCTTAGAACTTCCTAAAAGACTTGAATTACACCCATATTATAAGCTTTAAAAGCTGAATTTGTATATAACTCATATTCATCAAAACATTCTCACATAATATTATGTGGCTTGAATTATATTATGTCATGAGAAATGTTGCTATCTAGCTATTGCTGCATTCTTAGTTTGCCTATTTTAGGCAATTTAATGGAAGAGAAAATGTAAGCATGTTTTACGACTGTTTCATTTGCAGTATATAAATCTCAGTGAAGATGAGACTAATCATGTTTGTACTGTCAGTCAGGATGTTGTCATCAATATATGGTGGTTTCAGGTTTCATCTCAATAAACCTAAAACATTTCAGTGAAAAAAAACCAACAAAATACAGGCGTACTAAGTAAAATGTTAGTTTTATCCAATTAAGCTTTTATTCAGTGCATGATCAGATTCCTTCAATGGAACACGTTCCTCCACCTAGAGGAAAATAGTTGCTGACACCCGACAGTAAGGGCAGCAGAGAATCATTATTCCACAGCAGGAGTGCTTCCATTATTTTGGCTTGAGGTCTAACTGTGCGTCATCTTTGAGACATGCACCTTGGCGGTGACATTGATTTGTTTCTACCTTTTGTGTTGACTTAATGGATGACTGCCAGGTGTTAACTGTTGGTCATTTGTTTCATTTTGGATGGATTGTTCACACACAAAAGCGTAGTGAGTGTTTAGTCTTGGTTTTAGCCTTTGCTTAATAATTTATATTTCCATAAGTATTCACATAATTATTTGTAGAATTTTTTCACGTTTAGTTCGCCATACATGCAAAGTCACACATGATAAATGTAATTGCCTCTTGAACCCTGGACAGCACATTTTCCTCTCAATGCTGCAGTGTCCAAAGTGTTCATGCTTCCTTTTATTTTTCCTCACAATTTGTTGTCTCACTCCCCGAATGTCTATTCCACATCACTCCCATGTTTCTCGTTCATCCGAGCATATCTCTCAGTGTCACAAGCTATTATTACTGCCCCGTTCTTTTCCATTTCCACCTTCCAATCCCCTGACATGCGGGGTCGGACCCAATATCAGTGCTTCCAACAGAGCCATGAAGAGAAAGAGGCTAGCCTAGCGCACCATGCGGACTGTTTTCTGTTCCAATTCACGAGGGTGCCATGCTCGGTCTAGAGTGAGCTTGTGAATGACTCATTGGGTGTATGTGCAGCCTGGTGTCTCTATCTGGTTTAAGATTACACTTTGTGATGGACAGTCTCTGATATCCAAAATAATGAGTGCGATCCCAATATTCTACTTCACTTTCAGCACGAAGTGTTGAAAATGGTTGGATACATGGAAATGCTGGTCCACGAAACAATAGTTATAAAAATACAAATTCTAAAATCATAATATGTCATGTAATGTAATATTCGAAGAAGAAGAAGAAGAAGTTATTATTATTTTTTGTTTCAGAATATTATTTGTATTCCCAGAGGACAATTTCAGAATAGCCTCTTGACCTCAAATTGTTTGACAATTTTTATACAGCGAGAAAATGGATTTAGATAACATATTGCTCAAATGAGAAATTCATTGAGTGTCACTTGTAAATCCACACACTCGCACACACACACACACGCACACACACACTGCAGTATATTTTGTTCTCACACTGCTGGGAGTCCATTATTGATTATCAGCTTTTAATGGTGTCCTCTCTACTCCTCCATTGTGTGTGATCTTGAAAATAAGGACTTATTTCTTGACAAGACCAAAGTAAATCAGTATAGGACAAAAAACCTTTCTACAAAATGAATGATATTGATTTGCAGCTGACATTAACAGTGAATCATCTATTCAACATTGCCATGTGTCCTGAGTCAAACACCTTCTGATGCTTTCAATAAAGATGTGTTTATATGAATCTAGACATCACTCACTTTCTTGTTTCCATACTGAAAGTTAAATAGCCATGGCAATTCCAGTTTGGCAGGCCCAGTGGATCTTGATCAGCAAGAGAAATGCAGTGGAACAAAATAATGTATTGCTGTAATGGACATTTAAAAGATAAATAAATGGGGCAGATTTGGTTCTTGTAGAATAGAAGCATCAGTCTTTCGAAAGGACAGTGCTGTTTATTGAATGTTCCCATTTTAAATATGCATTGTGTCTTTAATATCATGCTCACGAACAGAACAGCGTTAGGTTAAACATTTCTCCCTAGATATATCACAGTACAGACGAGAACATAACCTGCACACAATTCCCAACGTATTCAATAATAAACAGAGAGAAACCACCATTATGTCATTTGACTTTTTTATGTTGTGCATTGGGATTGTCCAGCTATATTTGTTGGGCTGTGATTTTCCTGCAAACTCTTCAGAGAATGTAACAAGGCACACATTTTCTTTGAAAGCAAATTCTGCCAATCACCTCTTCTTTTAACTCCATAGTCTGTCAGCTGTTGCATTTGGGTCAGAGGAACAGGCTACACTTCATTCAGTGCTGGTACAGGCAAACTGCAGGTGCCAGATGGACCACATGATGTCAGTAGCGAGTGATAAGACACAGACAACACCACCAACTACCACTCTCCTTAGCCATCTAGCCATCCGGAGCACAGGGAGAATTCCTGGTCGGTGCAACCCACTCATCCTGCACATCTTGCACGGATGCCTGTCAATTATATAGAGCAGGCAGTTAGATATCAATAAGATTGCATTAGCATTATCAAGATGCTAGCTTGCTCGCTATCACTTCTGGTTTGGAAATAGTAAACAGAGATAACCTTAACTGAGACTGCATCATTTGTGTGGCTAGCAAATTAAAGGTTAAACAGATGAACAGAGACTTTATACAATAAGTACCTAACACTGGTTCCAAATGTTATACAGTAAATGTGTGTTTTTTTATTTATTTATTAATCTGCTATAACTGCAAACTCCTTTGTAACAACTCCCTATGGCTTTTAACGTTAGAGGGGTTGGGGTTGTTGTGCTGTTTGTATTTTGTCAAATATTGAGCCTTTATAATTAATCAGTTTATTCATAATTTGATTTGTTTAATTTATACGAATGTTTATCTCAGCCCAAGCCTGCCGCAGTGGAGAAAAGAGTCAGAGAGAGCCAGGATGTCAGCCTAAACTCTGTATACTTTATGGGAACCAAGCCAAGAAACCTTTGCACATTTGTTTCTCCATGTCTACCCAAAATGAAAGTCAGAAAACCCTGTGGTGCAGAATGTTTTCTTAGCTAAAGTGGCAGAGATCAGAAGTGGCTGTCATACTGTTAAGTTTGTATGCATTTAGGAAGCCCGCTGACAGCAGTATTTTCATAAATGCAATGAAAGACTGGAAGCACATCCACATGAAGAGGAGAACAATTGATTATTATGCACAGAGATTATGCAGAAGCATATTTTTAAAGGGCCTCCAAAGCAAATGGAGAATTTTCTGAGTAGCATCCAGGTGTCTTCTCGTGTACAGCAGGTCCGCAAGAAACATAGTAGCAGATATAATTATTGGCAAGAGGGCATTAGATATAGGGGGTGCAATCTGATGACTGATTTTGCTCTTAGGTGTTCTTTCAAGTAGACATACTTTCTAACTGATTGTACTAAAAAGGAACTGCGATAGTCTGGGAGGCTCCCTTTTCAATTTTGCTCCCTAAAATACTGCCAACACCGTCATAAATACAATTTGGCACATTGTCCAAGAATCTATTTCAACGGAAGGTGGGGAAGCAAATACCAGTACAAAGGTTTATCTGCCCTACTGTCTGCATAAACTCAAAACAAAGTGAAAATATGGTGTTGTGCATAACTAATTCTTATAATATACTGACAGTTACACCAGTGTTAAGTCAATGGGGACCATCTTTAAAAATTATTTATATGAATTGTATAGTTAACTACAGTTTGTCTGTATAGTTAGTATAGTTTGGTATGTCTAGCTTAAAAGCTGTACAAGAAGATATGCCCCGTATAATAATAATAATAATAATAATAATAATAATAATAATAATAATTTTTTTTCTGAAATGTTATTAGCATGATCTGTATATTATTACAAAATATCTGTATTTATATTTTGGAAAACGTACACTCCTGTGAAAAAGTCAGTTTTGGTTATTAAATTTCCAATTATTTTTTTCAGTGTCAGACAATAATGTGTTAGGCCACATGTGGGTTGCAAAAAAATAATAATTAGGTCAAGAAGAATTCATTACATTTATGCACATTTATTGAATAACAAACCAAAGTACAAACATTTTTTCCTAAGTTTCTACCAACAATAACTCAAAAAGATGAGTTCTCTTTAAAAAATAATCTTAAAGATTATTTAAGATTATTTGATAAGATTATATGAAAGACACAACTTTCCTCTAATAGCATCCCTTGGCTTTAATTACAATGAAATAAGTGAAAGTCTATCCAATCATTTTGCAAAGTGGGGGATTAAACTTTTTACATGGATTGCTTATAGAACTGTTCCATTCATATCCCCATTTACATGCTACGGAGCATAGCCCGAAAATGACTGAAGACACCCCTCCCATAGTACGTCCTACTTCCTACATCTGTGTGTTCCTCCAGCCATGTTGCTGCCATGGTATACATTTGTGGTTATCTTTATGCAAATTTTGTAAAACGCTGCTTCAAGTCGTTCTTTTTACGGCTACATGTGAGAGCAGATTCAGAGGGCTACAGCAGGCCTCCTCGGTACTGATTGTTGGCCAGGTATCTTCCACGCTACTGTAAATAACTCTGAGATACTGGTGCAGTAAGGACTGGTGGGAGACAGTAGTTTTGAAACAACTCACAGATTGTGAATAGAAAGAAAATTTCCGCTTGTCCCGTAGACCTTTCATCAAGCTATGTTTCGTGATGGGGAGAGTCTTGGTTTCTGAAGATGTCACTGTTTGTGCACCAGCACAGCTAGATATGTGGGTGGCAATTGCACATTACAACCTGGGTAGCTGTGGAGTTCACAAATGCACTGTCAAGAAGTTTACCTTTTTTGCAAAGATATGGTGTCACACGTCATACGATATCTGATCAAAGTTCCAAACCTGGAGGGAGCTTGCACAATCGCCCACCAATTTAAAATAGCACACAACATCCCGCAGATAATTGGATGCGTTGACACTCTCCATATCCCTGTACTACTATACACCCAACATCCGACACATATAGGAATGACGTCAACCAGGTGGCACTCATTCATTTTACAGGCAGTTGTGGATGACAGACATTGGTAAACATGCTAGAATAGGCTACATTCAATTAATGTAGTTTTGCCTTAGTGATCTTATTTCCAGGCGTATGTAAAATACATACCAATGAGGTAAACTTCTGTAAACAAACCTAAGCCAATATTGGTATTCAACAAGATAACTTTTTTTTCAGAAAACCTAATGGTAGGCTACTCACAGACGAGCAAATGATCAAGCATAGTCAATTTCCTCCCCTGACACATGATGAACAGTGGTGTGTTTGAGACAGGGCTGAACTGTAGGGGTATGCATGGGATACCTGGGAGGGTTGGGGGAACCTTGGGTGTGATGTCCTTGAAAGTGAAGGGGTGCAAACATCGGCTGGGGCAGAGTGCTTGGGAAAGTTTCAGCAAGGAGCAATACCATTCGATCATTAGAATGGGCATTACTCTCAATTAATGCACTGATCCTATCTGATCATTTGATGTTCTACATAGTTGTAAAATAAAGGGTGGTCCCTGATGTTTACACGGTACTATAACTTTTTCTACTACTGTACTGTTATACTTTTTAGCCCTGCCTTAATCCCTCCCACCCCCACACCCAGCTGCATCAGAATGAATCCTGCCCTGCCGCAGTGTCTGCAAACTCCCCGCGGGCTGGAGAACTTGATTGCCTGCAGCCTGCACTGGAGATTGTTGACGGCTGACTCACAATAATTGAATAATCACAGTGTTTACGGCGTTCACTGTCCGTGCTCAGTATCTCCGGGCTGCAGGTGCTGTCCATGGGCAGTGGGAGAAGTAATGAGAGAGCGAAAGAGGGAGAGAGAGAGATTGAAGAGAAGAGAGAGAGAAATAAAGAGAGCGAGAGAAAGAGAGAGAGAGTAGAGAGAGAGAGAGAAAGAGAGCTAGAGAGAAAGAGAGAGAGTGAAGATGAGTGAAGCGAAGCAGTGTGTTCTGTAGTAGCCCTGTTTGTTACCTTCAGAGTGTCTCTCCAACAGCACTGTCTCACACTATGAATGTGTGACTGCTTTTTTAGCAGTACCGTTTCGTACATCACCAGTGTGGGTTCAGTAATTGCTTGGGATTTTTATTAAGCGCTCCTGGGAAGGGGTCCCAGGCCATCCCAGTTCCCTGGACAACACAATCAATTGCTGGCCTCTGTAGGCACTGGCACAGTCTTGGATACCAGATCATGGGGCACTCCCATATGCAGGATATATGGGATATGCGCTCCCATACCTTAACAGGGTGTGCTAACAATTTGACCCAGTAACTCAACAGTGAGGTAGACTTTCATGTGAATTTTGAAATTCAGTTGAGGGAAGGCCAGGGAAAGACCATTGTACCATGACCCACTTCTTCCAGCATCACATGAGAATGTAGCATAGATTAATTATTAATGAAATCCTCTGTACTGTTGATTGAAGACATCAATACCTTTAGAGCAAAAGGGAAGCTCAGAATAAGCTTGAGTCAGTGTAATCCCAGTTACAGACTCAAGCCTTGCCGGGTTAGCGTATATGGAAGAAATATGATTTTACTTGGCTGGGCACACTGTAATCTGATTGGACATATCCAATTCAGGTACATTCCATTTAGAGGAAAATTCAGCTAATGGGCTTTGTGACAAACAAATGTAGTCACAGACAGTAAAGCACAGAAATAGGGAAGGATAGCTCAGCAACACATTAGCGTGACTGCTAGCTGACTGGAATATCCAGCTTGCTAACCGAGCAATGCAGTTTGTTTGCTGATCAGGCACAACATAAACACAAATTTGCCAAAAGACTGCCAAGATAACCGAGAATATTTGTCAGGTTTTTTGTTGTTGTTGTTTTTTGATGTAGGCAGTGTTCATTTCATTCTGTCATTGAAAATCACTCAACAAATTTGTTTGAAAAGACTAAAAAAGAAATCTAAGACGTATACTTTTGGCTATGGAAGAAAAAAAGTTTTGACTGCAGTGTCTGTTTAGAGGAACACATTGAATGTATTCTCAGTTTCTTGGAAATGCTGCCTACCATCCTGTGATTCATTAATCCAAATGTCAGCTATTTCTTGGATCAGCAATTTCCCTCCCTGTGTGTAGGCAGGGTGGTTCTATTCAGTTTATTTGTCCAGCAGGCTAACAGCAAAAGCTAAAGCCTGCAATGGGAGGCAATCGTTTCATATAACATCTAAGCCTATGCCATTCCAGGAACACTGAATGACAGCGTGTGCTAAAGTGACTGTTAATAAGGTACACATTGTGAAACCATGAATATAATGGGATTCCTTGTTGCTGTTTTTCCTTTTCTTTCTCTATGCCCTTTCTACAGTGTTCTACAGTTTAGGAATTGACCTGTTGTGACTCCAATAAATTAGAACAAATTATAGCCAAATGCTTTGCATTTGTCACAAATTAAATATTAACATGAGTACCTTAAGCCAGTTAATGAGTATGAATTCATTAATATATCAATACTAAAAACATTTTCTGCTAATAATTATCTCCTAAAATGAGAGCATTAGAACCCTAATTTGATGTTAAAAATGCTCATGCAAATTAGTTCTAAAACACAAAGGATATACAACAGAAGTCTCAGTTTCAAGACTAGCTGAGGCATATTTTTTTTTAACCAGTGAACATGGTTTAGACCATGTGGTGCAGCCCATGGGGAAGCTAACTCTCAATCCATATTGAAATCCTGTGCAGCTGGAGGTTTTATACCCTATCATGGGACACTTTGTACTGTGATCTCATCTCTATCTGTAACTCTATCAGGATAAAAAAATAAATAAATAATAAATAATATATATATATATATATATATATATATATATATATATATTTTTTTTTTTTAGCTGGAATGTGTTGCCAAAGTAGTCAAGGTAGGTAGAGGACATTGTTACCATACCGCCCGATGTCACTCATTTCTATGCGCAAAAAAAAATGTTAATAGGTTTATACCAGTGGAAGAACATCCCCTGGCGAAAGCTGATGGAAAGGAACATAACCTTTCTGCTTTTAGGTTGTGCTAAACTGAGTTTATTATTATTACTTTTTTTTTTTTTTTTTTTTTACCACGTGTAACTGCACATTACTAGCATTACATTACATTACATTACAGGCATTTGGCAGACGCTCTTATCCAGAGCGACGTACAACAAAGTGTATAACCATAACATGTGTATAACCATAGCATGTGCATAACTGACAAAAATTAACATTTACATTCTGTAGAAAATGTTCCAAGGATATAAATGTTAAGGAAAAGCTGGTTTTTTAGGTGGCTGGCCTGTCATCACCATATGTACCAGTACCTGATATTTAGAATGGTAGTTGTTCCAACCTTAACTGCTTCAGTAAATATTGCACAAACAGTACAGTATGTATATATATATATATATATACTCTGTAGTGTAAAACAACTTCTTTAGTTGTTTATTAATTTGGTTTTTCAGTGACTTAAGTGAGTGGGTTGTAATTATGAAAAAAACAATGTTGGGCAGTACAGCCAGTAAAGCTGCTGTCACATTAGTGGTCACAGAAAGTACTTTTCAGCTCCTGTTTGGATATTATTCTCCCAAAAGAACATTGTTTCTGCATCTGATGACAGAGTTATATTAGCAAAGACATTAATTGCACCATGCCTTTGATTACTCCCATTTGTCCATAATTACAAATGTAAAACAAAATTTACATTTGTTTTAATTCTTTACTTTATATTCTATCAAAATAAATAGAATTTTGGAAATCATTTTCAGTTCAATGTGCTACTGACATTCAAGACACATTCAATTTAAAATTTAAAATACTTAAACCTTTTTTCTTCTGTTAGGTCTCAGGGGGATGTTGTAAAATGAAGTTTATCTCCTCTCTCTGAGAATATCTGTCATGTGCTTTTTCTATAATTATCCGCCTGTATCTGAAATTCTCTCAGAGCAACACGAAGAGTCATAGTCCTTTCTGTTAACATCTCTGTTCTTTGGTTTATTTCTTTCAGATATTAACCCTTGGAGTTGCAAACAAATACAAAAAATAAAAATAATAATAATAACTCTCGCTATCTCACCCCCTTCTGTTTGCGAACCTGGGAGACTTAAAGGAATAATAGTTGGCTCCACGGAGAGAGCTTTGCTACATTAATGCAGGGCTGCTCCAAAACAGTCTTAAAGGCCTGTAATCAAGGTGGATTTTCCACAGTAAACAAACAAGAAGTTCAGACCATGGGAGGGAAACTTCACTGGGACCATAATTATAATAATAATTATTATATTTATAGCTATGACTATGTTCAGTGGTTGTTCCGTAATTTCTTTAACAAAAAAAAATTAATTATTTTTTAATTAATTATTTACCAGAAGATTAAAGAAGATCTTTTTTTTTAAAATCCCATTATACAATGAGTAAGTGTGCAATAACTCCACCACCCCCTATTTTTTCTTCCGAGAAACATTAGTTCAAGGCTAAATTTGGCCCGAAATGTTCTTATGAACAGATGAACATTACATTTTTTTTTTCCAGATGTCATTTAATATTACTTTTATGCATCACTTCATTCAAAACAATGAGTTACTAAGCAACTAGTACCTACCTCATCTAGGCTTCTCTTCTTACTAGTCAACATATTTTTGGCAGCTTCAAATTTGATGAAATCCCAGGTGTCTGTTGACTGACACTTCCTTTTATTTGCCATTTTACTTTGGGCAATTAATTAACTCCAAGCTACCATAATAATAATAATAATAATCATAATAATCATAATAATAATAATAATTAAAGAGCACAATCTCTTATTCACTGAGACAGCATGCTGAGGCTTTAGTTTTTGTCAAGAGCAGGATTAATGCTTGATTGGCCACAGCACAGCACCTCAGCACCCAGTCCAGCCACACGTTTTCAGGACAGTTTCTTTCCATGGGTCATCCAGATGCTAAATGTGAAATAGACTCAAACTGTTTCCACTATTATTAACTTGAACTTTTACATTTTTCAATTTTTCTAGCACTGTTGTTTTGACTTTTGTTCATTGCTGTATTTGTATATTACTGTTTATTGTTGCAGCTGTTTATTTTTATTGTAGAGAGGGATGTTGTGTGATGAAGAATTTCATTTTTTTAACACCTGTGTTTTCAGCATGTGACAATAAAGTATGAACTTGACCTTGAGTACCTCTGGGTGTCAAATGTCAAATAACTCTGCAATCACTAAAGCTATGCTGCCAAATTCTTGACTTTTCATAAACATGTTACTTTTGAAATTTGTAGTGAAAAAGAAAGAAAATACAGAAAACAGAATACCAATCACCCACACAGCGCCAATTACTACTGGATTGTTATGACCTGGGGGCATGAAGTGCGGTGGTTTAGGTATTACGTTGGGTAATTATTCTCTAAAATGCAAATGCTCTAAAGACAGCACTTGACCAGTATAGGTAGTGTAACAGTGTGGCTGTTTTAATGTTACACTACTAATGTTACGGTCACGACAAACCTTAGAATACAGCCCAATTTTCTGGCTTTCAACCCTGAGTTGTTTTCAAAGCTCTTTGATTTTCATGGTTGAATTGCTTGAAATTTGAAACCTGCCTGAGGGACCTTAGAGACCGGTGTTTTAATTTGCACATAGAAAACATCACACTGAATTCATACCTTTTGCAGCTCAATTGATCTAGGCATGTCATACTTATTGCACCTTACAAAATGTGTTTATCAAATGTTGTGTGAGTGTGTTTTGTTTAAGCAAGCACAGATGAACAGATAAAATAAACACTGAAACTACATTCACACATACAAGTCACATTGCAATTGAAACCGTTGTTTTGACAATCATTTTATTTTTAAGATAAAATATTAAACAATAAAGGACTGTTACAACCCTGGTTAATAATCACAAAGCACTTTAAGACCCAGAAGTCCCATCTTCCAAATATTTCCAACACCCACCTTCAGTTGTTTATAATATATCACACATCATTACTTATTAATACTCGGAATGTGCCGTTCTGCAAATGCATTAGGGACTCACTGATGATCTGGAATTCAGTTATTTCATATGAATACTGTAGTTTACATTTCATTTAGTTTAATTCAGTTTTTCAAACTAACAAATAATTGTGCCTTAGGCAAAGCTACTGTGGCTTTGCATTTCAACAGTTATAAACCTTGTGAAACCTTTCACTGTGTATTGTTATATTGTACAACTTTCCAGGGTGTGTTTGCACCTACTGTATTTTGAAACATTGGGTACTTTGGATAATTATGCCTGCTTAAGTCACAATTACACATCATACTTGAGGTGCCTTCATGTGAAATATGTAGCTGAAACACTAACTATCATGCAGTGATGTGCCCGGTGGCCATGACTGAGGGGGTGAACCTCAAGAAAATATTATTATTATATATAGAGCAATAGCACATTCAGTAAAGTAAATATGCCATTGTACAGGTATGCAAAGAAAATATATGACAATGCAGCATAATCAGTAAAGATTTTCATGAAGCAGTGCAAGGTTTATAAATGCCCTTGACAAATGTAACAATGGCTAATGCACTAAAAAAAAAAGTTAATGTAATGAAAACGGTTCATGTATTAACCTTTTCCTCTTTAATGTAATAACTGTCGGTTAATGTAATAACACATTACATTAATGACTTTTACATTAACTGGTGGTTATAACATGAATGCAATGCTCCAACCATTAATGTTATAACATGCCAAACTATTGTCTATATGTTTGTTTTCATATCTAATTAATGCCAAGTATCATGCTTGTGGTGGCCAAGGGTGGTTAAGGGCACTGCCTCCAATGGTTTGGTCTACTGCCCTTCAACACATCTCACTTCAATCTTTTCTGTCTCATCCACACTCTTACACCCCCTCCCTCCAACGGATAGGTCTGATAAAGGTCTGTGCCTGGCAGAAATATGCTCTTAAATAAAATGATTTTATTTTATTTTGATGACACTGGAACCAGTTCAAACAATAAATAACTGTTTAACAACAATAAATTATAAAATAAAAATAAATTAACACATATATTAATATGAGATAAATCAAACAAAAAAAAATAACTGAATGATTTGACTACAAGCTACTGAAGCAGGTGACAAACCGCCTATAGATTCTCAATCTTTGAAACACAGTTTCAGAATAACAGTAGGCTTTGTAATGCCTGTAAAATGATGGTTATGTTCGTATAGTTATAATCATCAATAGTAGTGGAATCTATACATAGTAATGCCTGTATAAAGTCTGAATAAAACCTGAAAAAATACTTGGAAAAGTGGATTTTAAATTTTCAGTTATAGTTCACTAACACTATTCACTAACACACTGCTACAAGATCTGCATGCATGGGTATCACCAATGTTTCATGCACAGTTTGAATTAAAGAAGACTGCTAGAGTTCCAAAGGGAAGTGAAGTACTTGCTCTGCAGTGTTAATAGAATAAACTAATACTTTTTCATGGATTATTTTTATCTCCTTGGAGCTCTCACGTCAAGCTTCTCCTGTCAGTTTCTGCTTGGTTCTCTGTAAGCAAACACAGTCAGAATATGTGGAGAAGTAGACACCTGACAGCTTAGCAGGATTGTGGGCAACTTTATTGGCTGACATACAAATACATTTTTGGGATGGTTGTAGCTTTTCTTGACTTCCTGTGAGACGTGAGTTGGACATTCTCAGGCCTTGACACGGGCTTTACAGTTATCTGTGTTTAAACAAAAAGGGAGTATTTCCAATACTGAAATCCGTGGACACAACCAATGTACTGCAGAAGGATAATACGTAAACATTAGGCTCAGTGGCTAATCCGGATTCTGTCCGAGGACTGAACCACCAGAAGACTGACTGCCGAAATGCAGGGACCCTTCTTTAGCTGAGACTCCAGGGCTGGCTCAGGGCCAGTGACACATTGGCTCCTCACGTCGATGGACAGCAAAGCTGTTCTGTCCAGACGGCCAATAACACCTGGGACTTGGCCTCCTGCCAACTGCAGTCCTGAGACACCTGAGGAATCTGCCATTTCTCCAAGCCGGGGGACGGAGGGGGGTTAGGAGCAGCCGTCTGTCTGTGTGTCTTTCTCCCATTGCTTATATAATATTCAGTATGTGTATATTTGTGTATACATATTTTTACATAAACATATCACACATACTATAGGATATATAGAATTCAATAATGGTGAAATTGCGATGTCAATTTATGACTATGACTACATTAGTAAGAGCTATACTAGCCAATATTTGACAAAGTAGACGCCGCTTTTATTTTCTGTTGCATCCAGTGGGGAAAGAAAATTTAGATTAGAACATTTTACTGCCACCAGGCAACATCGAAACATCTAACAATGCGCCATCACACTATGGGGATAGACAGCATAGGTCAACCCAGCGCAGCTGCAAATAAATTAAACCGCAAGTCCTAAATCTGTGAAGGGAGAGCATTTCATGTACACTAAATTATAAATAGAGGGGGGACATCTGTGGGAATTCAAACAATCTCCCTTTATTGACTGGAAGTACTCCTCGTAAAATGGCTGCTTCCAATAAAGCAGAAAGTTGCCTCCCAGCCTGTTGAGATAAATAAATCCATTACTGAAAAATAAATCATGAAAAGGACTCAAATTAATTATTCACTTGGTTGAAACTGCAGACGTTCTTTTCTTGCACTTTATATTAGAAGCACTGCGGTTTTATGAATATTTGCACCACCAAAACATGTGTCTTATCTTCACAAGCATCACATTTTGGAAAGGACTTAATATAAGGTGGTAGTCCTTACACACATTATGGAATCCATTACCAAAATTTGTTATTTTTTTATGCTTAAAGACAGGACTGCAGGATCTTGTAAGCTGCGATATGCCTGTCTGATACTTCAGGAGACTACTTTCCAAGAGACTCACATTTAGAAATTATTAATACATAGTCACAGTGTACTGTATAATGCTCAAAATAAATTATACACTGAAATAATATAAAAAAAAAAAAAAAAAAAAAACATCTCAATGTTCACCTTTTCAGTATTTTCAGTGCCACAAATCCACAGACATTTTCTGAGACATATTATACATTAAGCCTATTAACAATTTCATGGAGTTTATATATCCCTTGCGGTAAATCCAATGAATACCAGCTTACAAAAATACATAAATAAATAAATAAATAAATAAATAAATAAATAAATAAATAAATGTTCTACCAAATTTGGTCAAGTGTAGATAAGAAACACCTGGAACAGATTTTGAAAGAGTCACAAAAACATATTTAAACAAAGCTGAGCTGGGGGAAGCTGAAAATAAACTGATGAATAAATATGTATTACAAATTACGCCTCATACAATTAGTGCAATGTTTTCACTAATACATTAAAAAGGTAAAATACATTGGCATTCTGAAATTTATGCAGTCATTTTTTTTTTTCCTCATGGATGAATTTCATTCTGCTAGTACTATGGTGAATATAAACAAGAAACATTATAGGCATCACAATTCTACATTAATGTGTATTTAGAAAATATATGCAAGAATTAAAATTGAATGTGGAAATTATTGCACAAGTGAAGCATATAAAGCATGAACATTTGTGTAAAGTGTTTTGCAAATGAGGCCTGTGCCAATTATTTTCTATTTATTCTGATTAAATGTGGATAGAAATTAGGAAAATATGTGCAAATTTGAATCTCAGAGTTCAAGGACAACACTGTTTAATATGTGTGATTAACTGAGAACTGATCAGAATTATATTAGATTAACTTTTACTAATAAAAATGAATGTAACATTTTACATTCATTTTTAATGAGCTGGATACAGTTAGGGGTGTTTTGTATTAGAACAAACTCAACAATATGAGTTTGACAGAACTACTTAAAATGGATTACAGCTCACTTGAAAATGTTATAAAATTTGAATTATAAAAATATAATCAACTTTATTGGAACAAAATTGACACATTTATACATATTATAATAAACTTAAAATCAAGTGCAGCTCAAGGAAAATATAGCAAACAATTAACATTAAACATTAAACTATATTTAATGTGATTCAGTTTAATTTTGACTAACTTTTCTTCTGTTAGTAAAGTCAAAAGTACTTTGAACAATTGAGTAGCATTAACGCAAAATGATTAGTATTATGTGACTGTTATATCATTCATCTGTAGCAGCCTACCGTATGGCCTATATTACTTTTACTGTGTGCCACTCACACATTCATTTACAACAACGGCTACAAATAGCTCATCTGACTAATGCATCCACAACAATTAAAAATCACATGGCAAACCTGCTCACACCTCCAAAGTTTGCAGTGATGCTGTCATAACATGTTGACAGATAACATCTTTAGTAGTTGTTGAATTCTTTCATTTTTAAAAAAGCTCTTTTGGCTAGGAAACATGGAGGATATATCATTCTTGTAAATATCCGCTAGATTTTTTTAATTCATTTTTTTTAGAAAAAACTGTTTGATTTTTGTCAGATTTGCCGTTTTGACTACTTGTTATGTTTTTTTTTTTTTTTTTTTTTCACTTTTGTGGCCTGCTTTTATTTTTACATGCACAGAGTTCGACATGACGATCTTTTAATAAGTTAAGTAGGTGTTGCGAGTAATGTAAAGTCTGCAGAGCTAATCAGCCCTATAAAGTTATGAAGCTAAAAATAGTTCTTAAAATGAACATGCACAAATTCTCAAATACAGAACCTTTGAGATGCAAGTAAAGGAAAGTAATACACACTGCGTACATTGTGTACTGTGTACTTTCGTAATAATACAATTGTAAGTGTCCTCATTCCATTAGTGAAGTTTGAAATTGGTAGTGAGTCCAAATTTTTTAATACTGAACCGTGAGAAAACTGAGTTCATAGCAATCGAGACTAAACCCATCCTTAAGAATGCTGACACAATATCCATAACTGTAGATGACGACACACTGTATACCTCTCACATTGAGATATCATAGCGAGAGTTTTATCTTTGATTCATCTGTCACTCAACAGGCCCATATTAATCATATCAAGAAAGTGTCATTGTTCCATCTTCAATCATTCCTGTTCCTCTCTGATGCTGAAAAGTCAGTTCATGCCTCCATCACATAACGTGTCGACTACTGCCTCTCACTGCTCACTGGTGTTCCTTCCAATCTCCCCTCACAATAACAATGAATTCAAAATGCTGCTGCCATAGACCTTACCTGCATGTCCAGTGAAAGAGCACATAACCCCCATTTTGTACACCCTTCACTGGCTCCCCATTAAACCAAGGATTGATTTTGAGGTCCTCCTCTTGACCTACCCAGCCCTTCACAATCTTGCACCAGACTATATCCGCCAACTCCTCCATCGCTATACCCCTGACCACCCTCTATGCTCTATTGATTCTGACAAACTCACCGTCCCTTCTACCAATCTCCACTCAATGGGTGATCGGGCCTTTTTCCTTGTGGCCACCAGGCTCTGGAATGCCCTTCCTGCAGAGATCATGTCTCTACATACCTTTAAGTTGAAACTAAATACACATCTGTTTAAACAAGCCTATAATGCAGACATTTTTTTTCATAGTCTGTTTTAACTATTATTTCTCTGTTTTACTTTTCATTGTCAGTGTCACACATTTGGCACATTTATTTATTTTTTCTCCATATTCTGCTGTATTTGCAGTGCTGTACAGGGCTTTGAAAATGCAAAAAGTGCTTTATAAATAACATGTAACATGCATGAGCGGACCTAGCTTGCTAATTGGGAATCTTGCTAAAATAGCTGTAAGATAATTGGGACATGGAATGTGGGATATAAAAAGTCACCCACACAGAGAATGATACAAAATGCAATGAGTAAAATGCAATTACGAAACAAGACATGATTTCTATAAATGTATGTGGAAATAAAATATTGTTGGATTACTTTTATTGTTTCACCTGTGAAAGAAAATTTGTGGAGTTTTTTTTCTGGTTTGTATTGACTTGGAAAAACTCTAGTCACGTCATGTGAAGAGTCTCTCATTCATAGATAAGAATTTTAGGGTGCTGTAACTTCTTTGAACAGATATGAATGGGTTGTGAGACCAAGTTGAGTATTACATTGATCCTGGATTTTTTAATGGAAGCATAGGTAATGGAGGATGCAGACTATAATTATCCCTTGCTTTGTGAGATCGACTACTATGTTTTATTGATACTGCGGGTATACTGACCTTGTTATCCATTCTGTCAAACGGAAGATCACGTGTTCCTATTGCTATAGTCATCAGGATTCATTGGGAAAAGTTTGTTTTTATCTATTCATTTTTAGGTGGGGTTGGGAGTTATTAAAATGTATTTGTTGGAAATTGATTTAATGTGGGTACCTGTCTAAAGGGATTTTCAGGTATGGTAATCTGCCCCCTCCAGTGCCAGTACACCCCATTCTGTTTATACAGCACAGCTACCAGCACCTATCCCCCTCAAAACCTAGAAGACCAAGAGAAAAATGTTGCTCTATGTGCTTAACCACCTGACCACAATTGCAATTTATGTCATCTTGGGAGGTCCCTACTCAGAAGAAATTGCTCTTCTGCTTGTAAACTGAATTTGCAACATATTCTAGCACACAACATTAAGCAGATACATTACATCCAGGCTGCTTGGCTCTCTACTAATGTGTCCAGTTATCATGTAACCAAGATTTGGGTCCAGCAAATTAATTCATTGACATAAATATAGCATGCTACACAATACTTACATAGATTTCAAGGGTATGTGGTGCAGTTACATCAGACTGACCCCGGGGCACCAACAGATTTATTTTTCTTTATTTTTAAATAGCAATGTGGTTTCCCAGTGGCACTGTACATTTGTACTAACAGGTCAGCATGTAATAATACATACATGTGAAATAGAGTAAGGAGTAAACACAAATAAGATGTTGCATTAAGGCAATGGTGGTAATTGTCTGTTTACTTTGTTAGCACATTGTTCCATAATTATGAAAATGAGGCTAGTGCTAGGGTTTTTGCTTACTGCATTGGTCCCATAATCTAGAGGAAGCTGTACATTACAGTAAAGTATATTTATGTTAGAACAGCTGAATATGATTGCAAAATGTCTTCCAAGCATCACTACCAAGTTGCACAACACAAATACTACATAACATTTCCATTCACAGTTTTATAAGAAAGAACAACCACATTGGAAAAAAAAACCTGAACATGGGAGGAACAGGATAAAATGCAAAATAATTATTCACACCTTCCACTATATTCATGTATTACTTCAGTGTTTAATTCATACGTATGGCATCTTAATTTGTGTTTGTGATAACGTGTTAAATGTGCAGCAAGACACCAATTCAATTACCAGAATATGTATATCTCAGTATAAACCACTGAAAAGAATCAAATTGTGGTGGAACAGAAAAAAATAAAAAATACTCACAAGGCATGCAGAAGCGGAATTGATCCTGAAAACTCACATTTTTCTGCCATTTGTTCAAAAAGGACCAAAAACAAGAATGAAAAAGCTCTACAGCAAAATGACTGAAAAGAATGGCCCAGACGCCCAAGGAAAGTCGTAGAAGGAAAATGGTGACACTTGCTGAGGGCTATGATGTCAGTGGCCAAGGCTACCATCCACTGCAGTAAACGTTGGTTGAGAACTATCATGTCTGAAGCTGTGAATCATTAAGTGGTTAATTAACTCCTGACTGAAAGTAACCAGAGCATCTATGCATCAATTTCAAAAGGCTTAGATTTGATGGTGTACTGTGATTTGCTCCCTTAGAAGCTGTCAATTTTTATTTTTATTTCTTATGATTATTTACAGAGACTCAGTGGAAGTCACTAAAGTGACATCTGCATTTAGATCTATGGGAAAGATATCCGTAAATATGGTCGGAAATTGTGGTCGAAGGCGCGCATTTGATGACCGTGATGCTGGTGCATTAGTGCGATATGTGAGGAAAAACAGAGGAGCAACTCTTCCACAGGTGACTGAGAATGTCAATAATGGATGTGATCAAACTGCGTCAGGAAGAACAGTCCGTCGATAAGTACAAAGAGAGGGTTGATAGGAGGGTTGCAGTGCATAAACCCCTCATTATAAAGACAAATGCACATTCAAGAGTTCAGTGGTGCGAAAATGAGATATTTTGGATATATTTTGAGACACTAAGGGACACCAGGGTACACTGCTTCATAGATCTTTAGTAGTTTGCATATCACCCTCAGATTTAGCATACTTACAGTAGTCAAGGAGTTTTTGATCCAGAGTATGTATAGTTGTACTTGCTATATACACTGTATATATATATACAGTGATATACAGTATATATATATATATGATCTCTCGGTATTTCATTTCAAACTGAAGGATGACAACTTCATCTTTGTATTTTCACCATGATAATAACATTTGTGGCACTTTATTTCTATATAAATTCTGAATATAATCTAATTATAGTGTCTTTCTTCATGTAAGCAAATCCATGTGATGGACACATCTTGAGTTCTACAGCCTTATATAGAACATCCCATTTATGGGTGAGGATTGGCCAGATTGGCCATCTGCGTGAAGGGGTTAAACAATGTAAGGTTGTTTAACACAGCTCATAACTCATAATGTATCTAGTAAGAAGATTAATAACAAGTTGTAGAAGATACTAAAATAAACCAAGTGGTTTGCTGTAATTTCTGTGAAACTGAAGGCACATTACATTAGTAAATTAACATATATAACAATGTCAGTGAGTTCCATAAAACATGAAAAATTCTTGCATGAACAAAGAAAGTATACTCTATACATATAGGCACTACTATATAGGCTAGCACTGTCGCCTCAGTACAAAGGTCATGGGTTTGAATCTAGGCTTGGGGCCTTTCTGTGTGGAGTTTGCATGTTCTCCCCGTGTCAATGTGGGTTTCCTCTGGGTACTCCGGTTTTCTCCCACAGTCCAAAGACATGTAGGTAGGCTGATTGGAGACCCTAAATTGCCCATAGGTATGAGTGTGTGAGTGAATGGTGCGTGTGCCTTGTGATAGATTGGCGGCCTGTCCAGAGTGTATTCCTGCCTCTCACTCAATGCACGCTTGGATAGGCTCCAACACCCCCCGCGACCCTGTTCAGGATAAGCGGGTATATATAATGGATGGATGGATGATTTTACATATGACATAACTAACTGTCATCTAGTACTCACCAATTCCGAACAGTTCATAAATCGAAGCTGATGTGACCTATACATTAACACACATATATGCATTTTACATTGTCATTATTTATTCTGCCAACATTTATTTATTGCTGGTTTCTCTGTTTTATTGCTATTGGCGTTTTATCTGTTTAATTTGTGCATTTGACCATACCTGAAGACCTGCGAAAATAAATAAGTTATAGTAGCGTATTTTCACTCACAAAATAAGAATTTATACAGCTTATAAGCATTAAAGCTTATTTGAACATTAGCAAATAGCTTGATTTAGCAAGAAGGCTCTGTGACAGGAAATGAAATGTGTTTAAATGGGATTAAATTGCTTTTACCTGCTATTACCAAAACCTTCCCTCAGTTTTGATGAAGATTATGATGGCATGTATCTCTATTAGGGAAAGAGAGACCTGACTCAAAGGCCAAAAATGAATTTTGTCGGTATAATTAGGAGTCTTTACTTATGAATCTAATCATTTAAGTCTGACATTAGTTTTTTCATATGTAACGTTAAATACCTAAATATATAGCATGTTAAATAATGGGCCTCATTCCATTATGCGCTCGTTCACCTTCTGTAACTTTCATCACTTCTCAGTTAATGAGAATAATTATATATTCCATTCATTATTTATAGAAAAAGAGAACTGTCCAATGTAACATTTAAGTTGTTAAAAGTATTTTATGCAATATTCATTCCTGTACTACCTTATTTTGATGTGTTAATTGCATTATCAGGAATGAATGCTACAGAATGCTACACACAATACAGAAAGAAACGAGTGTTTAATACATTGTTTTGTAGTTAACAAAAGATTTTATTGAACACTAGCTTTGGATAGTTTGATGGTATGAGTCCTGCCATTGTAACAGGATGGAAGAAATACAAGAAGCAAACCAACAATGCCACTTCATTCTGCATGTTAATGTCTGTGAATATTATTCCTCTTTGTTGCACCTGGTGAGAGGATAGAGTCATTATGGGAAGACAAAGAACAGGGCTATGTAATGTGTATGGATATGTTAATCTGTTAATGATTTCCATTATGAAACATACAAATGTTACACTCATCTCCATAAGATGTAGAATTTGCGTATTGCCTTGTTTAATGTGTCCAATTAGACATGGATTCTAGGCCTTACAATACAGGTATGCAATATTCATAGACAGAAAATGTTCTAATTTTATTGATGTAAATAAATGAAGGAAGATAAGACTTAGAACTTGCACCTATTAAACCACTCCAGTGACCATAAAAAAGTATGCATGCTTCACAAAGCAGCCACATTCCTGAGTGGAAAGCATAAATTCAGCACGAAAACAAGACTTTTTAGGCACAAACCTTTTAAAGGCAACCTGAAACCAGACAGCAATACTGAATGGCCTATTTGAAAGCCATGCAAAGTGTACACTTGTCATTGACTATGATGGCTGTCAATTATTGCCATAACAAGAGGAAGGCAACACTGACATGTTAGGTGTAAAAGAGAGTACAACGGTATCCCCCTTAGCTTAACAGAATTTTGAGCATAAATTTTTCAAAGTCATTCTTATTAGAGCACAATTATTTGTGTGCCAAACTAAAAAGTGTTATCTTGTAAAATGGAAGGCAAGTTTCTAATTAATCCTACAAAGCTTTTAGTTTGTTTGTACATTCGGAGATAACTTGACAAAGTGACCTGTTTTTGAGTTAATAAAAAATTATTGTGCTCAGACAACTGAGAGGAGGCACAGCATCAAATGTAAACTAATGTGGAAGAGAAGATGAAAATTGGCTGGGCCCTTGTGCAGAAAAATATCTTATGAAGGCCAGTCTGATGGCTGCTGGTGTATGCTTATTTGATTTACATCAGCACTTCAGTGAATCCTTCTTTAATATGGCTGGTATAATACTCAGGGTTTCAGCTGCCTGAACTATGCTCAGTATTTCATTTTAGTGGATCTGCCCCTTATAGTCAGGATTCTGATTTAGTTTGGACCATTAACCTCTAAACTGGATCTTTAAATTATAATTGTTTGTACATAAGTATCTAGGATGATAAAAAACATGTTGCAGTAAAAAATATTTTCAAAAATGTTATTTTATTATTATTGAATGTCTCTTGCAGCATAGGAGTCAGAATAATAGAATACATAGTACAGTATATCTTTAAAAACATGTTTTCAACCTACAAAAGTGGCAAGTTGCTCACAAATACAAAGCACTGTCTATAAGCATGTCACATGCTGTGACCAACCTGGTAGGGACAGAAGAGCTGGACACGGGGGGATGCGGGAATTCCGGATTACTCCGAGTTTTATTTATTGAGAGAGAGAGAGAGAGGGAGAGAGAGAGAGAGAGAGAGAGAGAGAGAGAGAGAGAGAGAGAGAGAGAGAGAGAGAGAGAGAATAAACAAACAGAAAAACCTTTGCCCATCACCCTCAGAGGATCTGGGTAAAAATGAAAAACTGAAGCAACAAAGACAAAATTAATTCAATCAGAAAAAGTAGCTTTTCAGCCAATTTCTGTTGTGTCGTGCTCTCTCTCTCCCTCTCTCTCTTCCAATCTCGGGGGATCCCCAATCTTGACTTTCATTGGCACAACTCTGGTCCTCATGACAAATGCCAACAGACTCCAAAGGCAATCAAAAGCCTAGCATAAAGACCAGATACTGAAAACTCTCTTATACCTGCACTAAGAAAGCAACTGAACACACCTGACTAATCAGAAACAGCTGTGAAGCCATTTGTCCCCTTTCACGAAAGCAATCATTTTTAAACAAAAAAACATAATGCAAAACCTGCAATCAAACAATGTAATAATCACAAAATATACATTACATCCAAGAAGACACACTTTACTTTGTTCTCGGTTCTTTAGTTATGGATTGAATCATTTCATGTGCCTGACCAGATATTTCTCCCCACAGGAACAGGCAGTAGGGACAAGCACATGGCCTTAATCCCATTTTCAGATTGCAGTAATCCATATCGATCTGTTATTCTTCTTTGCTGTTTTTCTTGTCTTTTCTTAACAGAAATATTTTTGTCAGTCTGTGGGGGGGGGGGGGGGGTAGTTTGATTCCTATGTGTCCCTGAATAAAAATCAACTTGGAAGTCTGTGGATGCACCAATGCATTACCATCTGGCCAGGAGTTTAACATTCTCTCCCAGACATCCACATATTTCACCCCTCATTCCCTGAAGAAACATCCAAGGCCACATGCACAGCAATGCAGAATGACATCTGAAGGACATTTTGGTCGCTGGCCTATGAGGGTGGTGTGTGAAGAGGTAAGAAAGAGTAAACCAAACACAGTGACAGTAGCAGTAAATACGTGATAAAAATGATAAAACAAGAAAAATAAATATTAGGATTAGTGCTCAGAGGATGCTTAATTCTGGTACTGTTTATAAATGTTCCTTGTTTTCAATCAGTCGGCTCTGGTAAAGAGTAGTGTTGGGAGGCAATTTTTATTCATGGACCTTCAGAGTTAATCCACACTCCAGGCTAAATACTTGTCAGTTCATCCACTTCTGCAACCTATTACTTAGAGGCGACACAGAGAGCAAAATAATGGGGTTCGAAAGATTATAGTAGTGATGACTCTGCCCCATAATAAGGCCTGGGAAACAGCACAAGTGCATTAATTTGTCCACCTTCCAGAAGAAGCTGTGCATTAATAATCATCTACAGTATGAAAAAAATATATATATATATTGTGTTTTTATTATAATGTCTTTAAATATAGCTGTCATTTCACACCTCCAGGCTTGGATAATTAATTCTGAAATTAAATGTGTGTGATGTTTGCAGGTTGTCTCAGTTTCTGCATGTTTTTACAAGGTACATTCATCCCACAACCACACTTTTTCAATAATTTATTATGAAAAAGTTTGGTGCTGGGCCGCCGTATGTGGACAGTGTGGCAAGTATGTTATATGGCATAGATTCAACCACCTAGAATTTTGTGAGAGAGATCTGACACCACTGTTCAAAAAAGTAAATCAGCTCACACTTAGATGATGTTAGTGGCATACTGTTTCTGCCTTAATTCCAGAACACCCCCTCAACATATGGATAACATCATCATTCCAGTGTTTGATTTGGTTCTGGTCTGATGGCAGAAGCCCGAGTCAAGCAAAACAAATGGCAATCATTTATAGTGGAAATAATCTGCAATTCAGCCGTGTTACACCTACAATTCTGTAAAATGACTAAACTATATGTTTGAACAATTGTCTGCTTCCAGTTTTGACTATAATCGGATGCAACCCAGTGCATTAGATTGTAGCCATGAAAGCAGCTGATGGGATGTGTGCAGCTGATGACCAGCTGACTAGCTTCATCACGCAAAACACGTTAGCTTGTTATATTACATTTGAAAGCTTCACAACTATATTTTTATTTTGAATTTGGCATTAAAATATACAGATTATGAAAGATGTCGTTCTTATAAGATATGATGAAAGCCTAAAATAGCGAAAAATGAACATTTATGACATAAACATCGAGTTATGTGATGTGGCCATAGTGACTTCTTCAGTTTTATAAGAAATGATTGTGCCAGAAGTAGCCAAACTTCATTTTATGAAGAAAAAGGCATGTTAAGCTTCATTTATAGTATACCACGCAGAGGTCTTCTTGCTGGTAAATATCGTGAGAGTAGCTAACAACCCTGCAGAATAACATTGTATGTGTGTATCAATTAGGCAGACTTTCTTTTAGGTAACTTTTTGGGATAGTTTTTCTACTTCCCCATTTGCCTAAGTTTGTTCAGCATTTTGACATTTCAATCAAATGAAAGGTCTAGGCAAGACTCAAACTCATTTGAGTCAGGCCTCCCCCTCATCCTGAACCTGAGGTTACACAGCTGTTTCAATTTGACCTTCCATGCCTCTGTACCTATACCTGTTAAATAAAAGGCATCAAATACACTTTAAATCCTAATAACAAAAACCCAACCAGAACATCCGGACTGACTCGTAATGTGCTATCAAATGTTCTGGCCAAAATACTATCATTAAGATAATTGTCTGCACCCTATTTTCACAGTCAAGGTGGTAACATTAGGAACTTGCAAATGAAGGTGCGCCCAAATCTTATCTGCTGATTTCTTTCTCTTTAATTTCACCGGTAAAGGCCATAAGTGATCTGCCAGTTTTGTCATGTCTGTTGTACTTGTCTGGAAGGTGTAGAGTCACAGTCTCAAAACAAGCCTCCTTGAGCAAAGTATGCTCTCAAGACTGGCTGCAAACTGGGATCCTTTTTTCATCTTAGATTGAAATAAACCTGAAGTATTGATAATATTGGTAATATCTGTCACTTTTTTATTGTCTGTCATTGCAATTTGTAGTAGCAAAACTTGTTTATAGATTCTACTACATTGTGAGTTTACCAGACTATTTTAGAGACATATTACATACATAATTCCCTGCTTCAATTACTTTTCATTGATGCACATGAATATTTCACAGCCAATTGGTACATGACAGTCAACCGAGCCCGTAATAAACCTGAAGTAGCTTACACAATTATGCCTTATCAATAAAGTTCATACAAAAGGCAAGCTGAGAATTTAATTTCCTGTGGCATGCATAGTGATTTCTGATACGATGGGGCTTTAGAGGTTAAAATAATGCCTCTAAACATGAAAAGCAACAAATAAAGAAAAATGAAGAGCTTGTTACAATTGTAGGGATTGCAACTGTGGTTGGAATGAAAAGCAGCATACACAGTGGTATCTATCTCCCTAAATATCAATCAAGATGTCATGCATTGCTAAGAGCAACATAGCACAATGCTCTAGCATCAGAGTTAAAACATGGTTTGGGTTGGCTAAAATGTAAATGCATTTTTCAACACCAACTTGCACAGCACTGATGTTTTTTTAAATTGACACACCCCCATTGTCATACAAAAGATTTTACTGAAAACCACTAAACTACCAAGTATGTCCATAGTGAAAAATATTTTGCATGCTCTGGTGAAAATGAACAATTCCACTGGCACTATGGCATGATTACGCTACAACTGTCACCAAAAATACACCCCATTTTCTTCATTTTGGAGGGAACATCAAAGCAGCCTAAAGCTGTCTTTTCCTGTAGAAATAGGGTGTTCTCACTGTGTTTTCCATAACATTGATCTTATCCAATAGGTATTTTTCTTTCTTTTGAAATATAAAACAAAATAAAAATAAATATATAAATATAAATAACTGAGGCCCGCATTACCTCAGCAATGACATTCAAATAGGGCATAAAGCTTTATAAACATGACAAACACATTTTGCATTTATTAAAGCATATTTCACTCTGCACTAACAGTGGAAAGGCTTTGAAGCCCTATTCTTTTTCTTTCACTTTAATGGATAACATATTTTAGAATTAAAACTGAGCAGCAATTTCATTTCACACTAACCTTTTTTGACCTCCACTTGGAAGTGGAGATATTACATGCAGATATGAGAATGGCTGGTAATGAACATTAGGTTCAGGATTATTAAAAAAAGAAAAAGAAAAGAAAAAAACCTAGTTGGTATTTCCATAAGACAATGCACAGCACTTAGCCTCTTAACCTCACAGAACAATTTGGTTTTTCTGCTTTTATGAATCACATTTATTACATATGTTGGTAATGGGTTCTTTATAAAAAAAAGAAACATTATTATTGGCATATGCATTTCCGGTAAATCTATTGATTCTGTGTTTTTTAAGCCATTTATGACAACTATGTTTGTTGATCATTGTCTGAATGGCTGTTAAAATGATTGGCACCAATACATATTAAATGGGTAAAATATAATTTCTATTTTATTTAGATTAATCTCTGTATTTTGGCCTTCCATCCCTTTCTGTTTCACTGGGGTATACAAATGATGTTACAAGCATATAAAATTGCTGCCGTTCCTGTTTTTTGGAAACAAATTTGTAAATTGAACATTGTTTTATATTGATTAATTCTATTCAATCACAAATAAAGGACAATATGTTCAACATGGAGGAAAATCACAATATATTAGTTATCTCTCTCTCTCTCTCTCTCTCTCTCTCTCTCTCTCTCTCTCTCGCTAAAGTGTCAGCTTTAATTTGAAAGTATTTACATCCATATCAGGTGATCGGTGTAGGAATTACAGCCCTAAATATGTAGTTCCCCCATTTTAGGAGACCAAAAGTAATTAGACAAATAGCTGTCATATTTAGTCCATGATCCGGAATGCTTTTGCCACTCTCACAGTCCTCTGCACCATTTTTTGATGTCATGCATTACCATGCTATATGCATCAGCATGGAGTTCAATTATCTTCTTAACTACTGGGTGCAGATTAGAGACAAACAAACCCTTAGTTAACCCTAAGTTAACATTCTCTTCTCCACCATGATAGTTTTGACTAGAAAAGTAGCTGGACCTTAAACGCTCATAATAATCACGCGTTGGCTCATGTTTGCTCTGTTTAATCTGATGGGAGGCGGTAATCGCAGTGATTGGATCAACATGCACAGACTATTTATTTGTCAAAGCTTTTCATAATCATCACACACGAGCCATGTTGTTCTATGAATTCATTAACAGCGTTCACCGTGGTTTTGCAAATCAACATCTCCTTCTCAGTTGAGTATGCATCCAACATGAATTTAGTTAAATCCTGTAGCTGACACGAGTTTGTGAGAGGGTGATTCCTTTTCCCGATGGGGTGAATAATTAGGTGTAATGGGTGACCTAGCTTTGGTAGGCACAACCGACACAGAAGGGGAGAGGCTAGCTGCAGGGTGAATAGGCGTTTGCCCCCCTCACTCACTAGGCTCTGGCTCTGGCCTGCCGGTAGCCAATAAGATGGCAATATCCCATTCAAGAGACTGAGAAAGACTTCTCCCATGATTGAGTCTTATCCTTCCAATACCTGACCTCATCAATGCATTGGTCCCTCTTTCACTTTACTCTCATTTTATCCATGATAAGTTCAGAACTGTCCTCAGGATTACCTTTCACAAGTGAAAGTTTTCAGTTTCACCTTAATGTCACCATTTTTTTTGCGGGTCACACTATAGCATCTGACAGCTGCCTCTAACTTGGCATGCTGTTCACCATAGTTACCATAGTTAATATGTATTGTAAAGTTTTAGGTGGAATGTACGATTCAAATGTGTCTTGTTTCAGTAGTCATAGATAGGAGATTGCAGATGATCAATGATTTTTATTTTGTAGCTGAGTGTCCTCAAATAAGACCATCTGTAGTTTGCTGTTAAGCAGCGAGTCCAAGATGTGTGTTGTAAATCAATTTTATAATCTGTATTAAAGAGCCTGGCTCAATAGCCTCTTTTGTGATTAGCGACCCAAGTGGGACACAGTAGGATAAGGTTGACAAAAGTATGGCATTGAGGAATGTGTTTGATTTGTTAGTGACATATGACTGCATTTTATTGCTCGTATTACCTTATCTGGTTAATTTATGAATGTGAAGTCTGTATATGAGAGGTGTGAAACCAAGGTCATGGCCAAGTATTTATAGGCATTACTGACTCTATGTCGCACATTTTAAATGGTTGATTTAAATGTGATAGAGGAGACATACCCAAAATAAAACGGTGACTATTCTTGAACCCTTTTGACTACAGTTATAATCCTGGTCTCTTTTGAAAGGTAACCCTTGGGAGTTACCAAGATTCAGAATTACTCAAAATATTACTGAAGCAAAGTAACAGAAGCTCAAACGAAGCGCAAGTGGAAGTTTTTTTCTCATCTAAAAGATTTTTTTGGGTGGATACAAAATACATGTGTCTGTGCCTGGTGGTCTTAAAAACACAATGCAGCCACAGTGAGGAAAAATGAGCATTCTGCATTGTTTTTTCAGAGCTATGTCTAGACAGGTTTCCAAAAGGGCCATTTGGAGACTCCAAAAGGGCACTTGGTAATGAAAAGATATTATTGGTTTTAGAGGTGTAAAATTCTATATATTATATACTATATGCTTGTGGAAGACGTCTGCTGAAAATGAGCTTACTTTCCCCCTGCCTGTCACCTGCCCCCTCTATCTGCCTCTCTTTCTCCCCCATCTCCACCTCCTTGCTCCTTGCTTTCCCCTTGCCACCTCTGGCAGCAGCAGGTCTGGAAGATTTTAGAAAATGAATGCATTAGCTATCTAATTTACTAATGCATTGATTGCGGTCCATTTGCTGAAGTGTTCTTCAAATACCCTGCCCCCATCAACATGCAAAAAATATTATCAATCCTCAATAGGCGCTAAATATTTTTATTATTATCAGTATACCAACTCCTTATTTATAAGAGTACTAAATAAAATCGATCTATCTATCTATATATCTATATTGTCACTAAAATTGGCTTCATAAAATAGTTTATAGAGACAGAACTGTGAGCTTTAACACTTTTGAAAGGTATATTGTGTGACCAGATTGATTGACAATTTCACCATAAAAAACAGAATGAAACCAAATAAACCCACTTAGGCCCTTATATGGCCCTGTGTGCTTTTAGTGGCTCTGAATGAATGAATTGAGTTGAGCAATGCCAGGATGTTAGCATGCTAGCCCGATAGGGCTTGTGCAAAGGGGACAAGAGTTCATATTCAGCAGTGTTGGCGTTACACAATTCAAAATTACACTTGATTCTTATCAATTTAGGCTGGTGTTCATTGATAAGAAGCAAGTGTAATTTTGAATTGAGGGGAGATTTGTTACATATAGTCTTTCAACTAAAGTGCAGAAGTGTTTTTTACATTTCAGATTACCTTTGAGTAGTGCTGTTAGTATCTACATGAACAATTAGGGTTTTCACATTCTTGTTCTTGTTTGGAAAAAAGACTTTCTGCAACAGTAGCTACATCCAGTATTCTGGCACCATGGAGACGTGTGCACAGTATGCTTATTGTTGCCAGATAAAACATTGACATCTCTAACAACAGAGTCGCCAATTAAGAAGATTTTGTTTGAATTAATTTTAGTTGTGAGCAATCACTGTTCCACAGACTCTCATATTCTTTCAGGGTCACTTGGTACAGGGAACCTGTTAGTGGTAATCTTCAGTTTCAGTGTGAGATGCAAAAAAAAAAAAATAAATAATAATAATAATAAAAAATAAAAAATTTTAACTGGAGTCACAGCTTGTTCATCCTTCTCTCTTTTCTTTAGAGTTTATGTATTCCTTCAGCAATCACATTTGTGAATGTGCTTGAACTTCCTGTGTTCAAAACCATCCATGAAATCCTCTGTGGGCACAGAAACATCTCACAGGAGACACAGGGCATAGCCTCCTTGCCCCCTGCTGCCTTTGCAAGCTGGGTCTAGCTGGGGCTTTTCAGCAAAGGAATGTTAATGTACAGCACATTCCCTGCGGAGAATTCCGACAATTCGTTATAATAACAAGTTATTAAATTTCCAAGTTATTGAAATGTATGCAGAAAAATTGTAATACCTTGGAACATTAACAGTCTATGTTAAGTAGAATCATTTCTGTATTTTCTGCCATAGAAATATACACTCCATTTGTATGTAGAGAAGACCTGAGGGTTGAAAACTTAAATATATATCTATGAAAAAGGAGGAAGAATTGGTTAACACTGTCCAACCAAGAATCAGTCACTTTTTTAAATGATGCATAATATGGTTGCAGTTGTTGTAAGCAGAATAAAAAGGTATTCCTTAAAGCAATACTGCTCCTGGTGATATTAATGAGTGTTTATAAACTAGCTATAGATATATTTTGCTCTGGGAGCAATGAGCTGCATATACTGTATACCATGAAGGATATGTATTATATTAGTTCCCCAGTCTAGACCAACCAAGAATCTAATTGACAGTTTCAAGTGGTTTTATTTATTTATTTATTTATTTATTCATTCATTCATTTTCATCAGCACCTACTCTTAATCGTAATTGTCCCCCTTGAAAAATGTGCACACTCTTTGTTTTAAGGCTTATGTAACAGATGGGGATGGGGATTAGAGGGACACTGGAAAAATTGATTCATTATTTTTTTTTATGAAAGTGTATACATGAACACCTGCTGTACTGTGGTACATCACAACATGCCCTTGAGTATAAAATGTAAACACTTGTGAACTACTTAGTCTCTATATTTAAATAAATACATCATTCAGATTGTTGATTAAATATTGTGTAAAGGCCTACAAAGACAGTCTGAAATGCAAATAAAATGTAATATGATGTGAGTCATCATAGGCAGCAATGCAGATGTACATTTTTAAATAAATACATACATTTAAAAATGAACATGTGAAGTTAGAGAGCCTAGTGAAGGGACATGCTGAAATAGCTTATATTCATTCCAGTTGTCATATGCTCCTTTGGAGTGTTCTTTATTCATTGCTGTTAGGATCTGTTCTAGCACTGCCCCTGTTACTACTACCACTACCATTCGAAATGTGGTTCCTGGCAAAATCCAGGTCCTGATTTCCCTCTTTGAACATGGCACCAAGTAGAGAATGCCCTCTGGCTCCCATCCCCATTCCTAATCATTAGAGCTTCCCATACCTGTCTTGAGCTTGGAGATAAAATTCTATGTGAATACCATGGGGGCTGTCTGCTCCAGCACTTTGAGATGAGTCTTATCGTCATGTGTTCCTGTACTTTACTCCTCATTCAGCCAGGACTGCTCTCTGCTGAAATACTGGTATTTCCCTGTGAAACATCCGAGAGGTATTGTAAGACTGCGGGAGCCCAGCCAGTGTGAAGAATTGTACATTTTTTAACATTGTGCTCTCACTCAATGGCCTGTTAACCAGCTTGCACTTGCATTCCACTGTCGAATTGTGTCTTTCTTCTGCAAACAAAGCCTTTTTACCCACTGGGGCCTTGGCTTTACAAGGAAATAAATTAAATAAATGCATTCACAGGCTCACTAAAACTGTCCCGTGTGTAAGGCAGGAGACTCCACAAAGAGTGCCCCCCCCCCCCCCTCACCTTTCTGCCACCCCCTTACTTCTGGGCTTCACTCAATAGGCCACACTTCCCACTCCATGATTCATGCATTCACCCGTGCTTAGCCTATGTCTAGCATATAAGCAAGGTGTATATTTTGAAATGGAAAACCGAACTTGTACCAACACTTTATTTCCATTGTATCACTATGGATACAGCCTTGTTGATTGCTGGAAGCACCAGTTTTTCCCCAAGACTGAACATTTGCCCACATTCATCAATAAGTAAGGAAATGTTGCAACACGCTGCAATATTCTTACATAGTACTTCAGGGTGGATTGTTATTTAATCAAGAAGGTTTCATTGCCTCATTGAAAACATTCTCTTTCAGACTAAACAAAGCAGTAACTGTGAGTTGGATGGAATGCAGCAGAAGCATACTGGAAGAAATTGAAAGCATACTGTCTCACACTTTCTCTGGTCTGTGCCAATATGTGCAGTGTTGCATTAAATAGAATAACAGAATGATGACTGACTGGTATTATCACCCTTGTTGCCCACCAGTGATTGAGCACATTGTGCCAAGTCCAAGAAGCTGCTGAGCAGCAGTGGAACTGCTTCTAATCAGAGCCATCCTGCAGCTTTCTGGGTTACTTTGGAAGAAAAATGAATTTCCACAACAGCCAAATACTGCTTGTGTTTTGTAAACCGTTTTAGGAGTATTTGGTAGTCTGAATACAACTAACCATCAATGACTTGGTTACAAATGGATTACTCTGTGGCAACGCTGATCATCAGATTTGACAGTACACATCAGTGTAGTCGTCCCAGCTAACACCTAATCCATGAGTGCGTATCTATGTATCTAGCTACCTAGAACAGTGATGGCTAGGCATAGTTAGCTTGCTGATTTACAGTGTACTAAAGTGATAATAATTACAGTTTATTTTGTTTGTGTTATTGACCTGTTTGTGTTAGCAATGTAAGGTTTATTTTACAAATATCAAATAAAAGGTTTGCTGTATAGCTGAAGTGGTAATGGAAGGTTAAGTAATAAAGGCAAGCGTTAACTGAAAATGCCACACATGATTGATATTGGTGAAGCCTGGACAACAGAGGATTCTGCCCCTAACAAAATAATTCTTAATTATCATTCACTCTTGCTCCTGCTAGAATACTTTTATATGTTCACTCACGGTCAGATGATTTTTTCTTTTTGAAGTATAGTTTGACAAGTGAAAAATATTTTGAAAATGAAAAAAATTAACAATAATAAGCTTTACTCTTACGTCCTCTTTTTTTCCCTCAGGGCCCTCTTAAGTCCTCTGCTGCCCTCAGTGAAAAATGTTAATCTAAGGTAATTACTGACACTTGCTTTCCAACAAAAATATCAGCACATCAGTTGGCTGCTTAAAACAAAAGGAAATGCAGAAGCCTGCACTCGAACAGAATACAATCTGCGATACATGCTATTTGTTCTCCCAACCAAGCATCTGAAAATAGAACTTGTACCTGTTGAGATGCAGATTAGTCATATTTATGTTTTAAAACAGTGATCACATCCAATTTCTTTCCACCAGATGGCAAAAAAAAAAAAAAAAAAACTTCCCAGGTGCTGATCCAAAACAGTTTTTGTTGCCTTCTTCGTCCAAACACCTATTTCAGTGCCAACGCACCTCAGCAACAATAAACTGTGTTTATATGCCATACCATTTCTTGCAACAGGAAAATGTAATTCATGTCATGTAATAGAGCTTTTGTGTTCTATAAAACATGTTCTTAGCAGTCTAGAGATTTCAGCAACAGAGTAGAATATGAAATCACACACACGCACACGCACACACGCACGCACGCACGCACGCACACACAAACACTCACACACAGATAGTTAAAAAAAAAATGTATTAAGAGTTTAATGTTTTCAAGAGGAAGTAGGTGTTTGTGTATCCAAATATAACCTTGTTGGTGAATATTTTGGAAGCTCAAGTTGTACTGTATGTGATGAGCCTGTTCTTCCAATCCATGGCAAGCAAAGGCAGATGGTCCATCATTGACACCCGACTGAAAATAGTGTCTTTGGGGATCATTGCTGAATTCCCCAGTGTTGTCCTCCTGAAGCCAGAATGTCTAGATTGGGGTATTTGTTGCTCCCTGGGTTAATCTTTGCCGTGAAGAATTATGACCATGGGACTGTGGATGTGAGAACTATCTCTGTGTCATTAATCTACCCTCAGACTCCATGCATTAAAGACCACACCTCTATTTTCAAAGGAGTCGTTGCAAGGATGCATTTAAAAAAATACGGTTCCAGAGGTAAAAGATGGATCCCAGAAAATGAAACTAGGTAGATAATCTATGTATTAAGATTAACTCATCCCATACCCAATAATAACATAGGACGAAAGTTGTTCCTGGGATTTCCACTTGCCAAGCTGTCGCACAACAACATATCCAACATACCAACATAACTTATTATTGACACAGGCATTTTTTCAGGGTGAATGTAGTGTTATGACGCTCTTGCCATAGTGAACCTTATATGGAGGTTATATCAAAGGAGGTTATACACAAAACGGTAGATATTGTCCTACCAAGGTTGTGTTACATTGCATTATAAGCATTTGCAGACACTCTTATCCAGAACTCACACAGCTTTTGCATTTTTACATAGTGTCCATTTCTTAGAACAGGACATACAGTGCAGTTTGTATCTATTTGGACAGTGACACTATTTTTGTTGTTTTGCTGCTGCAAAGCACATAGAATCGTCCACACCTAGAAGCAACTGTAGGCCTTTTGTTAGCTTTCTTGTGCATCAACTTGTGAGGTAATGATGCCCAGCTGGCTGAAAAACAGCAGAGTAGCCAACTTTACAATTATGTTTGGTCCACTAAAATGGGGAAACTGTATAAAAGTGCTGTAATTCCTATATGGATATGAATGTTAATATCCTCTAATGAAAGATTCAAACTGAACTTTAACCTCATATTTTTATTTATTTATTTTTTCATTTCAAATCCAATGCGCTGGAGTACAGAGCCAAAACAGCAAAAACTGTGTCACTGTCCAGATACTTGCAGACTGCATAGTGTATCAAAACTATTCATATTCAGGTTAAGTAATTTGCTCAAGGGTACAACAGCTGGGAATTAAACCTGAAAATTTTGGGTTACAGAACAGTTCCCTAACCATTATACTGCACTGCCAGACCTGCATGTCCGGACTATGAATGGATGTGTCACACAGGTGTTATGTCATAGAAAAGCATTAAAACATGTTATGTTTTCTAAATTCACATTTTTCTACACTATCGCTAAGAAGTAGTGAAATAAAAACTGTGAGATGTGCTGCACGGATGTAGCTCTGCACCTCCATTGCCATTACTGACCCTGAAAAGATTCATGCACTGTGTCTAGTCTTTAATATTTTACCACATGTGAGGGTGACAGAAGAAGACAGGTGTGCCTACTATAGGACTCAGGGCTCAGTGTTCACACTTCCTCATCCCCACGGTAGATCAATTTCCTGGCTCAATCTCCTCGTCTAAGGTTGTGCATCTTCCGATCAGGGCCCAGGTTGACATTTCCATCTCAGAAATACTTGACAGGACACTTATCCTGACTTGCTTGAGCTCCATTACAACTTGGGAATCATGGAGCCTTCCCTGGTTCTAAATAAATCAGTGCCAAACTCTATGAATGCATACAGTAGGTAATTTATATGTTATATTAAGTATTTGCAATACACACATACACACTCATACACACATGCACAGAGTGGCCACGTTATTTGGTACATCTACCTAATGCTGGGTGGGACTCCCTTTTAGCTTCCGGAACAGCCTGAATTCTTTGTGGCGTGGATTCATCAAAGTTCTGGAAACATTCCTTCAGGATTTTGGTTCATGCTGATTCGATAGCATCACAAAGTCCATGCAGATCTTTCAGTCATGCATGCTGCAAACCTCCATTCATTCTTTTTGGATTTTGGAACTGTGCAGTTCATTGGAGGAATCTAAAGTCACAACATATTTGTGGAACCAGCTTTGAAAGGTGTGTGCCTTGTGACATGGTGCATTTTCCTGCTGGAAGTTTCCATTTGATAAAGTGTAGACTATGGCTATAAAGGGATGCACTTAGTCAGCAACAATGCTCTGCAGTAGAGGTATCCATTCAGCAGAGGTACTATGTATTCATACTTTCATATATTTAGGTGTCCTAAAACATTAAGCTGCCAGCATCCTGAGGGACTTGGAATTCTGCTGCAATTTCAGAAGCAAAATGTCACCAAACTAAAAAGCGGCGCTCACTATCTTATTCAAAATAACCTGAGAAGGAATTTTTCTTGGTTCAAATGGTAGCCAACCTCTCTTGTCATCATCCTGGTTGTTCAATTCTGATCTGTCGAATGGATGCCGTAAGAAGGTCTCCTGAGCTGCTAGAATAGTATGTCACATCTTGCTACCCAGCTGACAGTGTACTTGGTTTCTAGTGGCATACGTTTTCACCGTTTTCATATTCAAAGGGTGATGTTTCTCACAGCAAACCCAATCAGATAAACCCATAAATAAAAAGAATCATCTGTGTTTCAGAATCTGATTTTCTACTTCAGCTTCCACATCCAATCAGAGAGGACCTTCTGAGGCAATTATGCCAAGTACTGTGTCTGCATCTGTGACCTCTACCCTACCACTGCACTCTCATTTAGCCTTCTCCTGCCTCCACATTCTCCATAGACTTCAACTAATGACCTCAGACATAGTGTCAGTAATTGAAATCCCACTTGAGATAAAATATTGATTATGAAAACGACTGTGCTGAAGAAATTATTTAAAACAAACAAATCGGTTGCATGCAACTGAATGATGTTAGGAAATTCTTTTTGCAAACTTAATGGTCTAGGACACACACAGAGCTGATGACATGGGTATATTATGTTTTGTAATTTAAATATACAAAAAAAGAATAAAACTTTAAATAACATTTACATTACATTACAGGCATTTGGCAGACGCTCTTATCCAGAGCGACATACAACAAAGTGTATAACCATAACCAGGAACAAGTATGGCGAAACCCCTAGAGAGAAGTACCGGTCCAAGTACAGGGAACAACCGCATAGTTCAACTTGGACCCTGATGGTTAAACTGATTAACACTAACAACGAGAACGGCAACAACGCAATCTATGGAAAAATAAAAATAAATAAAAATACAAGTAGTCGTTAAGACAGTTGATGCGCCTAAGTCACCTATGAAACAGCTGCCTAGTTACAACCCTAAGTTTAGTCATTTACAGGGGGGAAGGGAGGGATGGGGAGAGGTGCAGCCTGAAGAGGTGGGTCTTCAGTCGTCGTTTGAAATGGGTCACAGTCTCAGCTGTTCTGACCTCCACAGGGAGGTCATTCCACCATCGTGGGGCCAGAACAGACAGGAGACGTGTTCTGGAAGTGCAGGTGCGAAGAGGGGGAGGTGCTAGGCGTCCTGAGGTAGCAGAACGGAGGGATCTGGCTGGCAGGTAGGGTTTGAATATCTTGTGAAGGTATGCTGGGGCTGATCCCTTGACTGCCTGGTATGCTAGGACCAATGTTTTGAATTTGATGCGAGCTATAACAGGCAGCCAGTAGAGGGTAGTGAGCAGGGGAGTTACGTGGGAGATTGTCTGGGGAGGTTGAAGACCAGACGAGCCGCAGCATTCTGAATGAGCTGCAGGGGTCTGGTGGCAGATGCCGGTAGTCCAGCCAGAAGAGAGTTGCAGTAGTCCAGGCGGGATAGAACCATTGCTTGGACCAGGAGCTGGGTTGAGTAGGTGGTGAGAAAGGGGCGGATTCTGTGGATGTTGTAAAATCTGCATGCCCGGGTTACTGCTGCAATGTTGTTGGAGAGGGACAGCCTGTTGTCCATCATCACTCCGAGATTCTTGGCGCAGGGTGATGATGTCACTACGGTGTCCCCTAAGGAAATGGAAAAGTCGAGGAGGGGAGAGGTTAGAGCAGGAATAAAGATTAGCTCCGTCTTTCCCGGGTTGAGCTTCAGGTGGTGATTGTCCATCCAGCTCTGTATGTCCCTCAGGCAAGCGGAGATGCGGGCAGGGACCTGTGTGTCCAATGGGGAGAAGGAGAGAAAGAGTTGCGTGTCGTCGGCATAGGAATGATGAAATAAACATACGCAGTGTATGTATACACAAACATACAGTGCTATAGAAAATATTAACCCCCTTGACTCATTTTCACAATTTGTATCCTCAGAGCTGGAAATGTAACAACAAACATACAATCAAATAGCCTCCGCATACAATTATAGTAGTTCATATTTATTTCATAAAAAATAAGTTAACAAAATTGATCAGTCTCTGTATGGTCATTTATTACATTTCAATAAAATATTCAACAATGAAGACCAAAGTCTTTTAAAAATGGCTACAGGATGAAGTAGGAGAAAGGCACATATCAGGATAAGCATATACATACATAAATTAAAAAATCACTAAATAATATCACTAAATTAAGGATTGGGTACTGTATGTATAGCATATCACTTCAAAAATGCGCATAACAGGTCCCTAAAAACTGGAATCACAGATATGGCTGAGGATATCTGTGATTCCACAATATCCTGGGTTATTTCACAAAAGTGGACTGAAGTACTGGTTTTGATTTAGAGGAAAATGTTGTTTCATAAGACAGCATTATCTTATGACACCAAACATCTCCAAAAATAAAATTGTTTGTTGCGAACATCCTACTGTAAAATAGTTTTAATGATTAAAAAAAAAAAATCATAAACGTCTTTCTTGTTGCTATTGATACACAGGCCAGTTCAGTGAAATGAGGATATGGTTAGCTCATGGGCATTTTTCCCCATCTCAGCAACTGAACTCAAAGTAGATCAAAGTCATACTTAATTTAGTAGTGAGTCAGACTTATAAGGACAAATATTGATTGAGTGCAGGTGGAGGTTTTTTGGTGTGTGTTTGTAGATCCAAAAATGGTACTTCCAGTACTTCAAATGTTGAAAATACAGAAATATCAAAAAAATCAAAACAACATGAACTCTAGGATAGATTCAGTAAACTAAGAAAACTAAGAGGAAATGGTTAATGACAGTTTTAACTGAGTGATTTAGGTTTTAAAGGGTGAACAGTTCAATTCCAGGGCAAAATGCATAAAACAATTAAAAAAAAAAAAAAAATTGCTCAAACCACCAACCACACACATCTTGCTTTGATGGCAGCCATTAAGATTCAATGCTGATTTAAATTTTTTCTGAGGCTGTCAATCTAAGGTATTAAGTGTAACGTATGCAGCAGGCAGACATCAACTACATGTCAAATGTACAACTGAAAAACGTTTACAAGAAGTGCAATTAATGGAAATCTACTGAAGCGTCAAAAACAGATTTTCTGTCAAGATCTCTTTAATGCCTATAGGGATCTACTCTAGATGATTCCTCATCTTTCTGTGGGCATCTACTGAACAGAGAAAATTAGGCATGTTTGAGATCTTTACCCAACACAGCACTGCAAAAATGTCTTATATTGTAACAGTGAGCTCGCTACATACGGTATATTTCCAATTCAAATTTCATGGCTGCCTGAGAGTTGTGGATTATGCCATTCATTTGCCCTCAAAACAAGCTAAATAAGTGATACATATGGTATAAAATATTCAGTAGTTTACATCACAGTGAATCGTAGATGTCATGTCATGGGAGACAAAGCTCTGGTGTGTTGGGCCTGTTCAGTCACCCGGTTGGGGTAAGAACGCCCAATCTTCTGATGGGAGAATACGATTCCCCTGGCACTTCTCCAACTGTCTCTGCAAAATACATGGACCACACAAGGTGATAGCTATACAAGATCAGGGACACTGCTAAGTGTACAAAGAAATGTTCCTCAAGTCTTGAATGTAGAAAAATTATGAGCATATTCTATATGAGTTGAGCGTCTTTTTTTTCTTCTTCTTTATGGTAGTTGCTCAAACAAGTTGAAATTTGATTGTAATTTGATATCAGTGAAAACTAAGCATTTTCTTTGTGAAAGCTCCTCATCATGGCTTCTGAAAGCCTAATTTGTGCTTCTGTTGGTTTCTAAATTATTCACATTAATGAGATAAACCTTAAAACATGTAGTGTCCTTTTGGGAGGCCTTAGGCATTTTAGATAGTTAATATTTCGTGAAGAAATTAATTTTACTCATCAACCTGTTAGACAAGTCGTTTCAGTGTTTAATATTAATGTGTTCAACTAATTTACTTGCTGCGTTGAGTCTCTTTTTCTGGATGCTCCAAAGTGATTCATGGAAAAGAAACAGTCATTATCAATTCATAGTAAGTCACAAAGTTACTTGTGCATATTTTTTTCATGAATAAAGCCCCATGCTTCTTAATCTGAGGATGTGGCTGGTCTCATGTTACCATTGCAAATGTGTTTCCTTGATTAACATTAGCATGTGTGGAGAAAAAATTAAAAATTTGCGTTTGCGTTTTCATGTACTGCTGCAATTATTACGCACCTCAATTACAATCATACCGATTAGGTGGTAAGAATGTAACATTGGGCTGTGTGTATTTTGATTTTAATTTGTATCTGATTCAATTACGTTATGAATGTCATTGAAATGGCTAATGACAACAGACATATCAAAGCTCTTAGAAGTTCAATTTCATAGTGCTAGGCTAAAGAGTTCCTGAGTAAATTAGCAAAGTCCAAAAACCTTTATGGTGACTCTTCTACTTAAAGTATACTTTCACCTTACAGAACTAAACATAGATCATTTAAAATACTTAAGTGCACTTAAAATTAACTTTACTTTAAATACACACTTTAAAAACAAAGTTACTATCCTTAGTGCTATTTTTTTTAAGGGAACACTTGAAGCGAGATGGTGAGGCCATGGTAAGGCTATGCTCCTGTTAGTGATTAACCTAAGATTTCTGTTGAGAAGGTTGCATAAACATAATAGTTAATGCCATTGAAATCTATATCATTTGATCAACTCATTATCTCTATAATTATCTAAAGGGTGGCCGTGATCACGGAAGATTATTTCTGCAGTCACTGCACATGAGGAGAAATGTCATATGTATGTGAGGTCTGTTTTCATCAGTTTTATTTGCCATTCACAAGTGATGCATTTTTGTGGAACACGTTTTAGCAACACTTTGCGATCTGCGAGTGAAAATCCTTGCAAATTGCTTTCCTGAAACAATCTCCAGATGTAAAGCATTCGGGGACAATTGCAACTAAAATACCTTATGATGTTAACACCAACACAATATTGTACTTGGTCAAAACAGCACTACTTAAAGCAGACTGACTTTGACAAAGAAATTTTAAAAATCTGTTGAGATTTAGAAAAAAAAAATCAGTATTAATATTATACTAAATGCCTGACAGAGAAAGGTGTGTGTGAGTTTGTGTGCGTGTGTGTGTTAATTGAGGTTTGCCTGGGTTGAGCTGCTGAATTTAAATGTCTCTCAACTGCCCTACATTTCTGCAAAGTGAGCTGAAAGTGTACGGATATACCCAGCTTGAAATATAAAAAAGTCATATGAAGGTGTTCCTAAGGTAATTAGAAAGTTTTGCCTCTGCTACTTCAATAAGAATGAACAGTTAAACTATGTGGGTTACAGTGAACTTGTTTCCAACATTTCAAATAGATTACAGAACAAGTAACCTTCAGGCATTTAGCGCATTTGTAGCGGTAAACTGAGAAGCTTTGGCTCATTGAGCACACCCTAGCTAGGTGGGATATGCCAATCAGTCCTGTTGCTTTAGGCTCCCAACCATAATTATTGGACATACAGGGAGTGAACAAAAACAAGGAAACATAAGTATTCCCACAGTGATGGTTCCTTAATGGTACGGGGTGTTTCTGCTTGCCGAGTTTTGGTTACACTCGCCCTTTAGTCATTGCTGAATAAGACATTGATAATTTCACTGTGTGACCATCCTTAGCCTGTGTGAAACCATTTATTTCCTGCAGTGACAGGTGTCTTTCAAGAGAATAATGATCCCGTCCACAGGCCAAGAGTGCTTATTCAGTGGTTTGAGGAGCATGATAGTGACTTCATCCATATGTCACAACCTTTTTAATCACAACGTATGAGGGTATGGCAGTGTGATGTATGCTTCATGAATATGCAGAAACACACACCCTTCAAAAAATCCAGAATGTGTCTCTAAATTAGCCTACGGGTATAAAAAGGTATTTATTTCTGAACTGCAAGATTCGTTATATTGTACAGTAAGCATTTTCTGTCACAGACTTATCAGACTTTTAAGTGTTAATCAATCAGTTACACACACACACACACACACACACACACATAGTCCATCATTCTTCTACAGAAATTGCTTTCACCATTGAAAGAATTTGCTCCTTAAGTACTCACTTTGTCTGACAATCAAGTTAAGAAACAAGCATCTCCAAGCTTTAAATCAGAAAATTCTGGAACCGTTACGAACAAGCAGGCTGATTACTAATACAATGTTTTGGATGATATCATTGACATGATTGATTAAAGGATAATCCTGGAGGAAAACAGATCATCTTGGCTAACAATCAGTGTGTCAGTTTTTTTTTTTTCTTTTTTTCTGATGTCTATAATTTCAAGGCTTTTTTTTGGAGACCAAATATCATTTGTCCCCCAACACCCCCCCCCCCCCCCCACAATAGAATAAAGCAAAACAAACACACACACACACACACACACATACCCACACAACCATAAAGTAGATGGGATCAAAGTGAGATTGTTATTTCCCCTGCATATAATGAGTTTATTTGGAGCATATATGGTTTGATATGCATCCAGTCATTTTCGCATATTTTGTCTCTACAGTGCAGACTTGGGATCCCTAAGGATCTGTACCCCTTACCATAAAAATAATGAGTTCAACTATAATGCATGTAATGTAGGACACTACTGTTCCAGATATGGAAAATCTATGCTGCCACCATTACCTTCTGTATTTATGGCTACTATAATTCATGTGTTAAACTGACAGCTGTAATGTCTATTCAATCAATCTTTTAATTTATGGGATTTTTATTATAGATAATGTTTAAATTATGTTGTGGCTCTTTATGATTCACATTATTTAACCATTAATCATAAGTGATTCATAAACATGTCACATGATGAGAAAGAAAAACATATTCCAAGGCAGTTATTACTGTATTATCATTGCTATATGTCTGTGAAGAAATGTGCAACAACACTGTTCTATTCATTTATAATCAAGCACAGAAACGTATGTCTTGTTATGACCCATTATGTCCAGCTGTGTCTTCAATTGACACTTCCAGTAAACAGCGTGACCTGTCTTATTTTCGAATTCCCGCTTGCATTAGTAGTATCCGATTTTAGCAAACCATACCTGTAGATTAGATATTCACGGCCCAGATACCAATATCCTCTATGCTGACTTGCTGCTATTTATCTTTTTCAGTTAAGGTGATCTCCTTAAACAGATTTTAACACAATGCAGGTTTCCAGGCTTTCACCGCTTCATTTTGTGCAAATGTATTTTCAAAGACAAGGTGTCCACACTTTCAGTATTTATAGTTTTACAATGCAGGATCACCAGTCAATGAGAGATTTAACCACATTTAGAAGGAATCACATGGAATCACATACATCAGCACACCACAGAAAATAAACGTTTGGGAATGTGTCCATTCTCAAATGAACATGGTAAGAAGTGGCACTCCCACAATGTACACCATGCCCTCGGGATGATAAACAGCCGACACTTTTAGCTGACTGCATAATAGTTGAGCTGGACAGCTGGGGATTCCCTTTGTGAGCTCAACACAAAAGATCCTTTGCTTTTCATGTATGGATGTTTCTTGTCTAACAGCTGCTGACAAGAGAAAGAAATATACATGCACGGTTCCCTGAATGTCTTATTTGACAGTGCTTTTGTCCTTGGTAACTCTGCAAGGTGCCCTCAAACCCAAGTGTGTCTAATTCTCCATAAGGGTGACTGGTCATGGAAATGTCTTACACATCAGCTGGTTTTGTATTTGGCTTTGCTGCATGGGCTGGTTCCCCTCACAAAATGCATAATTTGCTTATTCAAACGTGGATTAGCTCTTAAAAGCCTAACTGTAATGACTGGTCGTTTGCTGCTGTCCTCCACCCCATATGGCAGAATTCAGCTCAATGTCACATCTGGACTCACACACTGCATGGCCACTGCATTATACAGATGGTGTCTCATTTAAAAAGCTATATTTGCTTAATAGTAGCCACACAGGTTTATAATGCAATTTCTTCCCCCGTTGGTTTTTGAATAATAGATTCAGTGCTTCAATAAATAGTTTGTTTTAAATTAAAAAGCCAGCCTTTGATGTATGAGAACAGCCAGAATATTATCCCTTGGATATTATCAGGTGCATCTGCATTCAATATAATACACAGTAAAAATACATCCATCCATCCATCCATCCATTATCTATACCCACTTATCCTAGGCAGGGTTGTGGGGAGTGCTGGAGCCTATCCCAGCATGCATTGGGAGAGAGGCAGGAAAATAAAAATACTGTAATTTTCCAATTGAAATTCTATTGAATCAAAGCTTCAATTACAAATAGTAGAGGACTTCACAATGTATATAAATCCACCACACACAATGACACCACTTCAGATATTTTTTGTAAAATATTTACGAATGCATATACTACAAAATAAAAGCTGATTCTCTCCCCGTTTGTCTATTAATATTGTCACCTCAAATACAAATTACTTCAGCATATCGAAAAATTACAAATATTCACTCTATTGTTCCCATATGTTGGAGGATGTTATGTACACAGAAGGGTGAAAAATTAAAGGAAAAACCAACATATTGTGTCTTAGTAAGGTGTTGGGCCACCACAAGCCACCAGAACAGCTTTGATGCCCCTGGGCATAGATTCTACAAGTCTCTGGAACTCTACTGGAGAGATGGAACATCATTTATCCAAAAGATATTCCCTCATTTGGTGTTTTGATGGTGGTGATGGAGAGTGTTGTCTAACACGTCGGTCCAAAATCTCCCATAGGTGTTCAACTGGGTTGAGAGCTGGTGATTGCGAAGGCCATAGCATATGATTCATATCATTTTCATACTCATCAAACCATTCAGTGACCCCATCATGCCCTGTGAATGGGGGCATTGTCATCCTGGAAGAGACCAGTCCCATCACAATACAATTGTTTCATCATAGGATAAAGGTGATCACTCAGAATAACTTTGTATTGATTTACAGTGACCGTTCCCTCTAAGTGAACAAATGGACCCAAACCATGCCTGTAAATTTCCCCCCACAGCAAAACAGAGCCACCGGACTCGCTCACTGTAGGGGTCACACATTCCGGCCTGTACTATTCTCCTGCAAGCCACAGATGTACTCACCCACTTGTGGAGAATATGGAGAAGGACGACTCATCTGACCATATCACTTTTTTCCACATCTCTGTAGTTTTGATACTACAGAGATGTCCTTTATTGATATTATTAGTCACCTGAGGAATAGGTGCTTTTCTGTTTTTCCTTACATATCGCACTAATGCCCGAGCATCATTGTCATCCAATGTACGTTTTCGAGTACAATTTCCGAGAATTTCCTGATGCCTTTCCCATAGATCTAAATGCAGATGCCACTTTAGTCACTGTTCCTATTGAAACACTAGCCAGTTCAGCAGCCTTTGTGAGTGAAGCTCCAGCCATCTGAGCCCCAATAATGAACCCTCTTTCAAAGTCACTTTTCCTCTTTCCATCTTTCTCTAAAATTGAGATCAACTGGGCCTGCTGTAATTTTTTGTTTACATACCACAGAGCATGATAGGATGTTATTTCCTTAACCCTCTGGGGTCTAAGGGTAAAATGAGGCACACTGGTGATTGTGCGATGCTCCGACATTTGTGTAAATTTCATCAACTTTATATACAGTGATTCCAAAGTGTTTCATATCTTTGTTTTCAGCACAGACTCAGCTACACTAATATGGCAGCAGTAAGTAGGTCATAATCATGTGTGAATTGTAAACTGCTCTAAAAACACACAAACTGTAAACAGTAGTTTTGAACATGCACAGGGATGTTGTAATAAAGCACACTGAACAATTGTGACTAAGACTTTTGGTCACTGAAATGTGTTCATCAAGGTCTTGGGTATCAAAAGATGACAAAATATTTTAGCAAATCCAATGAGAAATATAAAATACATTGCTAAAAGTTAGTGTTGTGACTACTATTTTTCAACACCAGGTGAGAATGGGAGGGGAAATAGCCTTTCTGTAATGAATATGCATTGGGTAGGACGACCTGCCAGCTAAGTAGGCTATTCACACCTGGCCGCATGCCTCCCCACCACTAAGACAAAGACTCAGTGAGTCATTTAGAAGACAGAAACAAAGACATATTTTGATTTTCAGAACATTTATTGAAGCAAACTATACGCATGGAAGATGAGATGAGACTGGTGTACTCTTGCAACGCTTGCGTGGCCTCTTAGCTAGTGGTGAACTAGGCCGTGTTTCCTGATCAGCATCTCTGTAAATATGATAAAAACAAAATTGTTAGGAAATGTGACATCAAATCAAACTTTATTTACATAGCACATTTCCTTCAACAGGTGAAAATTAAATGTGCTTTACAAAAAAGGGGCAAACCACTAACTAATGAAAACAAAACTTAGGAAATGTGACACGGTTACATCATATACAAACAAAGAACCAAACAAACACAACCAGACGCAGAGAGGTAGCCTATAATTTTGAGAAGCAATGGTTAGAATCGTTCGTAGTGTGGGAATTTACAAGCGCGCATATTAGTGAATATTCCTACAAACACACAGAGAATGCAATACAGCACACATTTACAAATAATGCAAGCTATCAACGAAACAACATTAGCTAAACTAAATAAACATTGCTATTCCAGCTCAACTACACGCAACTCATCAATAACAATGCTTCAATCTGAAGTAGGCTAGGTCTGTTTAGCTAAGTGGTTATTATATTGCTATTTCCCGAATTTACTTACAGTATGCTAATATCGATTGTGCGAGGACATCAGTTTTAGAATCTTAGCCACGCCACGGGCTATTTATTACCAATATGATCGAAAAACATACAGTCCACCTGATACTTCTAACACAACCAGACGCAGAGAGCCTAGCCTATAATTTTGAGATGCAATAGTTCGAATCGTTCATAGTGTGTGAATTTACAAACGCGCATATTGCTGGATATTCCTACAAACACACAGATACGTTGCAATACAGTACACATATTTACCAATATGATCATAAGAAATATACTTACGCATGAAGTTGATCCTCAGCTGGATCAGTTCGCTGTTCGAAATGATACCGCTCTTCATCAGTGTCGGCTTCCGGACGGACCATTTTCCAAAATTAAACAAAATGTTCACCTCAAAAGAAGTGAATTAGGCGACACTTTGACATTCTATCCCGCTTTCGCAGACTTGGCATTTCTCACATGGATCTCGCATCGCCCCTCCTTTAGTCTCCTTCTATGGAGGGTAATTATAATGTTGTTAACATGTGAATGCGATTTGGGTGGACTTCCTGCTGAGCGAAATTCACATAGTAATGAGTAAAGTTTAACGAAGCATACATGATCTAATTAATCAAATTTAGAACATTTAAAACAATTCATATTATTTGCCAATGGGCGCATTGGAAAGTCGCGATTCTAAGGTCTCTGTCAATGTTTTTGTTGCGTCTGTATGATAACAGCACGTGAAGTTAATCATCCAAATATAAACGAAAGTTAATTTCATCTTGTCGAGCTCCGCCGGCGGAGCTCTCGACCCCAGAGGGTTAATTAAATCATGCAGTACACCTGTGTGGAAGCATCTGCATTCATTATGTTTCTGCACTAATCTTTTTCAGGTTTTTTCTTAAATTTGTAACCTATCTGTATATTTCAAATGACATTCGGTACACACTTATGAGGTTGCATGTCACTTTGGATAAAAATGTCAAAAAATAAATGTCACGTAATGAAATAATATATATATATATATATATATATATATATATATATATATAACCTTGAAGAAAAATACAGTATGGTTTTTATGTACACTGTCTCAACAGGTGTTCAAATAATGTGTTACATAATCATATTTCCAAATCATACTCAATGCACTAAAAGAACAACGATACACATCTATACTAAACTGCCTACTGTCACGATATTTAACAGACTGGCTTGCTTTTGAGTCCTAGCATTTATATTCACATGGAGAGATTCCATATGCAGGCATGCATGCAACAGACTTTAGGACCATGGAGGCAGCAGCAATGTTACCATTTTGGCTTCCACTGCAAGCTACCAATTTTCCAAATCAAGTGTAAACCATGCAGAGCTAATTCATTGTTTTATTATTGGTAAGTGTATTAGGTACAGTACATTCTTGCATGTTGAAAAGGGATTGTGCGCTCCAAGGTGCCTTTATAAAAGTATGCTGATAGGACGAAACTTGCTGAGAAGGCAGTGTGCAAAGTTTAAAGAAAAGAAAAACAAAGGAAGGAGTAAGAAGTACAGTAAGAATGTTTTATGAGAGGGTGCACAGAAGTCAGCGGGATTTTATGTTTTAACACTGAGCCTCATTACTTGCAGCGCGATCAATAAATTATTATGCACCTTTTCGAGAGACGGAGCACTTTGTAACAGCGCGTACGTGTCATGGTGGCCCTCGGGGAGCAGCGTTCAGTGACTGCTTGCCATCACACAAAGGCTGAAAGGGAGAACGTACGTGCTGCCAATCTTACACAGTGATGCGAGTTGACTTATTAAATCACACACTGTAAACCTTCAGCTCTCAGGTATAAATTAATGGGATGCAATACAACAAAATACTGAACAGTAAAGTCAGTGACATTTACAGCATGGTAAAAATGCTTGAATTGGCTAATCATAAATGAAAGGAAAGGTTGCTATTCAGAATCTGTCGGTAACAAACCACAGTGATAATGCAAGTGCCCACAGATTTGGTACAGACACTAATAAGAGAAACATGGTGGTGTCAGATCGGTTCAGAAAAGCAACCCTTTATATTTGCAAACTGTACAAATATAATTGTGTATTTACTATATTTACAGGTGTATCTACATGATTACACTTTGTGCATTGAAGAAAAAATGTTTCAGCATTGCACAGGTACATAGTACTGGGTTCAAACTGTAAGAGCACTGTAATTTCTATGAGGTCACCATCTAAAATGGGTTCTCTTTTGATCAAGCCACAGACATTGTTGCACTGTATATTATTCAGCCAATGAGGATGGCACCTTCACTACTGCATGAGGGAAAAGGCCATCATCATCTGAGAACATCTAAACTATGCACCTAGCTATACTGTTGACACTAGCTGGCAGTCATTTCGGCTTTTCTGTTTTCTGTTGATTAATCATGTTTAATATTTGTTGCTTGGTTATCTTTGGAAAATGATTGTGGCTTTTGATATTTATGATCTTTACTATAAGAAGCAGCTAATGCCGGTGTCCTGACATAATACTGTAGGCCGTTTAACTGTATGTTTGAACCCTCAGCAGCCCGCCCAAATGACCTGTCAGTAGCTCAATTAAAGTGTGCAGCAACCCCAGCTTTGGCCTGTCTCCACCCACTTCACAATTTTTAAAGATGCAAATTGGAGATGAGAGTGAGAAAACACAAGGGAGGGGGGAGGAGGGAGGAGATAGAGTTGGGGGGAGGGGAGATGTGTGTCTCAGCCAAGTCTGGGTGAATCCTGTTATATGCGCATATTCCTACTAACAGTGACGTTCCATGGTGGCCTCTCAGCTTATCTGTGAATAAACAATGGATATAAATGTGTTGATTGCCACTTTTGCTGCAGAGGGTTTGCTAGAGGATTTTTCACCTCCTGTTTCCTCTCTGTCCAGCAATGTGTCAAGGGAGAGAGGAGGTCCTGGGCCATGCAAATTTGAGCCCCTAAAATATTTTTATTTGTTTTTTTAAACTGTAGGCCTTAATTGATTTATCACATGGAAACAGGAGACTTTAGACTTTAGAACTCAAAAATGTGATTTAAGTAACACAAATGCCATGCAATCTTTTGTTCAGCCAGTGTGTAATAAAACAGATGTCATACAAAACTGGTACCATATCACTAACCACATGGTTCTTTTGCCACTGCAAGTGAAAGCACAATTGCCATCTAATTGAAAATGTGTCTGAATATGAAGCTGAGAAAAACATGACGCAACTTTGAGCTTAATCAATTAAATTCATATAGTCAGTCTAGTTAACAGAGAAGGTCCATATTGCGTTGAGATTAGCAAATACAAAATGCGCAAAGCTGTGATACATTTTAACATTTTTAAGTTATAGACTACATTTATTTTATTAGTTTATCAAAATTGTGACTGTGCCTTTCATTCAAAAATATGAAAATATATTCACACAGACATAATTTAAAAACAAATATCCATACATGTACTGTCCAAAAGTATAGTAAAGTCAGAGTGAAATTTGTTTCATTATGTGTATATTTTACTTATACATGCACATATTTTAACGGATGACTGACAGGTGTAAACTGTCGCTCAGGTGTTACTTTTGCTGGAATTTTTCACACATTAAAGGGCCGTAAGTTTATAGTCATGGTTTTACCCTATGTTTTCATCAGTGTATTTTTAGTCAGAAGCACACATCATGAAGTCCACAGACTGACAAACTAATCTGCGTAGTTTCGGTGGAATGTATATAGTACACATACAGCTTATGATTAATTTACACCAAAATTTAAATGTATTTATCAATATCGCATTGCACATTAACATCACATGAACAGCCTCAAAGATTCAATGTTTTCCTTGCAGAGCAAATTTGTCACACTTTCAACAAAGTGTTTGTTATAAAGGATTTATACAACATATATAGTGCCTTCATAAACATGACATAATGGTTTCAGAAATCACACAGCAAATGTCAAGATTCATACAGGGTGACATAACACCTTCTTACACAGCATATCATGCCAGATGTGCCATAGCTAACAATGTCTCCTGTTGGCATAAATAACTGTCTTGATGTCATGAAACAATCCAAATCAACCGTAAGAACATTTGTCTCTTTGACTCCTCTTACAATGGTAGTAAATATCTCTTGAACTACAAGTGTGCCACGCAGCTGTTCCACGATTGTTAACAGCACTTAATGATGATAATAGTCTTTAAATAATCTCAGCTACTCTTGGCTCAGAGGATGACATTAACCTTCAGCCTTTCCTCAATCCTGGTCTCCTCTGAAGGGTAACCGTTGGGAGTTTGTTTTCCAATCATTTTTGAGGTCAGAATTACTCTAAATATTACTGAAACAAAGTAACAGAAACTCAAACAACTTTTTTGTTTGAGTGGACACAGATGCCCAGTGGGTTCAAAAACACAATGCCACAGCCACAACACTGGACAAATGCTGGTTCACATTTGATGAGAATAGCACCAAAATAGAGCGTTCTGCATTATTTTTTTCTACGCTATGTCTAGGCAGGTTGCCAATTGCAGACTTCAAAAGGATACTTGGTAAATGATATTATGGACATTTAGAGGTGTAAAATAATATATGTTGTATACTACATGCTAATTGAAAACATTTGCAGAAATGAGCACACTTTCCCCTGCCTGTCACCCTCCCCCCTCTTTGCTCTCCCCTTGCCACCTCTAGATTGTATAAATTATTTAAAATCAGGCCTTCTGCTTATATATAACAGTACTGATTCCATCCATCCATGATCTATAACGGCTTATCCTGGTCAGGGTCAGAGGTGGGTAGAGTAGCTAAAACCTGTACTCAAGTAAAAGTATTGTTACTTTAAAATAGTAATGACTCAAGTAGAAGTAAAAGTAGTCATCCAAATAATTACTTGAGTAAGAGTAAGAAAGTATCTTGTGAAAAGACTACTCAAGTACTGAGTTACTTCATATAATCTGATTTAATGTTGAAATAAGAAGAGCAAGATGAACGTAAAAATCTAAATGTCCAAAATATAAAATTGTAAATGCTTGTCCAATAGAAATAAACAAAATATAAAATAGCCATGTGCAAATTCAAATATGGCCTAAATCATATCCCTTTAAATAAAACAATACACAGGAGGTTCGTCAGAAGAGGAGGATTTTCGCTTTCTGTTGGACTCTATTAAGTCTGTATACCCTGTCAGTTTGTTGGGGTGAACCCTCCGTTGACAGGAAAAATATCAATGAGGCTACAGGGATGTATCCATTAAAATAGACTCATCATCACAACAAAGAGGAGCCTGCTCAAATTCAAACAGAAACTTTATATGTGGGAAACATAATGCTTTGTAGCACCATTATTGTACCTTATGATGCACTTCTCCACGATATTCCAAAGTCCCGTGATGCCTTGCGCGGAATATGTGTAGAACTTCCGGTTTAGCGTAAACAAACGTTATGTATGCTATGCAATGTTCCAGAGCTCACGTCATGACTGTTGCATGCTTCACAAAAAACTATTACACTACTAACTAATGCTTACATTACAGTGTGAAATATCCACATTAATACCAGTAACCTATTTAAACACACTCAATTTCAAAAATAACGTATATAACCAAAGTATTTTGAGCAATAATAGCCTACTTACATAGCAATGATGAAATCGTATCTGTGTTCAGTAGATGGAGACAGAGACCGTAAATCAACAGTACAGTTCAATCCGCTTCTGTTTTGCTCCAGAAAACGATGTCATCTAGGTCTATCAGCAAACATACGGCTTAGCTATGCCCAGAAGTCCTCAATAATAATAGTATTTCCCAAGAAATTACGAATAATCCTTGACCACGTTCCGTGCTGCGTCTTTTACTCTACCACAGAGTAAATGCATAAGTGAATGCGATGATAAGAAAAAATTTGGTTACGCTGACCTAAAAAAAGCTATTCCAAAAGCAAAATTAGACATGCTATATATCGTTAGAAAGCTTATACTCTCACCTACTGAATAAATGAATTGTCAATCAAGCCAGACTGTACTAAAAAGGGCGACAACGCTGTAAACAACGCGTGTGGTATTACGCACAGCTATTTTGGAAGATACCGAGGCATCACAAATGCCCGTATATTTCACAAACGGATTGTCCAAGACAATAAATGACCACTCAGTCAAATAGTTAGCTATCCACAGCCAAAACTAACCTACAACTTACCGCCATATATTTTCTCAAGTTCGAAGTTGAGTTCTTGTAGGCTGAAATGTCCACATTTCTAGGCAGACAAAGAATGGAAGCGCATAATGTAACTACTGTTTTTGGTAGTCTGTAAGTAAAACGTAATTTGAACGTGAGGCCAGGGGTGTTCTGCCTCCTACAAATCACCTGCCGTTGTTTCAGCCATTGTTGTCGCCCACTCATCCTTCTGTGTGCTGTGACTGGCTACGTTTGATTGGTGAAACGGAGTCATGTGGGGCTATGACAGAGCCAAAGCAAAGACCAGTCAGCCTCTTTGGCTGAAGTCTCTCTGAGAGAATGAAACGAACAGAACGTGCATTGAATAAAAAATGGGTAAAAAATAAGTAATGAGCGGAATGTAGCCGAATATAATGGAGTAAAAGTAACATTTTTTATTCACAAATATTGTGACCTCTCTCAGCCAACGGGGGGGGGCGGGGGGGGGGTGAGTGACGGAAGTCCAGAAGAACCAGAGCAGGGAGACTGAGGTAGTGGTTAACAAAAAGTTCTTTAATCGTGGTAACGAGTGGGGGTAGGGGTAGGGGGAGCCAAAAACAACTAAAACGTCTTCCCGGTCGGGGTATCGGTGCTCCACTCCAGGTATTCACACGCCCTTCTGGAGAGAAACAAGAAGCACATAGGTTAGGGGGGGAGACGGGGCTTGGTCAGTCCGGTCCGGGTCCGGCTCCTTCCTCCAGGTGCCGACTGGTGATCCTCCCATCTGAGAGAGGGTGAAGGTCTCCCTCCCCAGTGCGTTAGCGCTCCAACCTTCCCCCAGCTCCAGTCCTGAGCGGTCCCTGTCGTCGCCCCCGGTCACACGGTCCCTTGGACTCACTGTTGCTCTTTACACAATACAATTCGCAGTTTGTCACAACTATTCCTCTACGCGGAGAGAGAGTGGCCCACGGCCGCTTACGGTCTCTGGTCCAGGTGCAGAGAGTCGCCTGGTGTAGCTCCGATGAAAGCCCCAGCAGCTCTGCTCTTCCTGTGGTTGTGCTGGTCTACAAAAGCCTGCATGCTCGTCAGCGCAAGCAGCTTCAGGTGGGCACCGGCAGCCAATCTATCAAGCAGCTTCAGGTGTGCTGCAGAGTGGAAAATTCCCCCTACCTTCCCTCTGCTGCAGCCCTGTCCATGGTGCTGCTTGGTGTCACCTCAGTTGTTCTGTCTGGTGCTGTCCCGGGTCCTGAACGTCTCCAGACTGTGGTTTGGTACGTAACACCCACTCACGACTTTTCCCAGCGGCCGCCGGTGTCGATGGGCTCGGCCGTCCTGGTGGTCTCGTGGAGAGCACCGATCAGGGATCGGGGCGCCACAATATACTCGAGTAAAAGTGAAAAGTATGTTGCATTAAAACTAATCTTACAAGTACAATTTATTCAAAAAGTTACTTAAGTAAATGTAACGGAGTAAATATAACGTGTTACTACCCACCTCTGGTCAGGGTCGATGTATGGTGCTGGAGCCTATCCCAGCATGCATTGGACAATAAGCAGGAATACACCCTTGACAGGTTGCAGGGCACATACACGCACTCATACCTATGGGCAATTTAGATTCTCCAATTAACCTACATGCCTGTAGGAGGAAACGGGAGTACCTGCATGCAAACTTCACATGCAAGCTCCACACAGAAAGACACATGATTCAAACCCAGGACCTTCTTGCTGTGAAGCGACTGTGCTACCCAATGCACCACCATGCTGCCCGCAAGTGTACTGAACATTTAAACACTGACCTATAAATATGAGGTCAAGTCCTTCATTGCACATCCCCAATGATGGAGTCAATGCTGATTTTACTGTCCTCCTCAGAACTATTCACTCACACAAGTGATTTATTCAAGGGCCACCACATTTCAAGTCTTCTGTTTAGCCTTAACCATTGCAAAATGAAATTTGTTGTAAAAAAACAATCTGTTTAGGCATAAAGAATTAAGAACTTGTCACTACGTAACATTTGTAGCGTGTGTACTTAAAAACATATGGTTTGTTTACACAGGAGAAACAACATGTGTCCTTTCATGCAAGCCTAACAAACTACACCATTAGAAATGTATTTTCATCAAAAGAAAATGCTTTTCAGATGTCATTATAATATCTCACCACTCGCTTACTGTGTACTGGGCAGAACTTATACTGCCCAGCTTGGGTCACTGCTGGTGCACAGTGGGTCCCATTGGCTATATGGTCCCTCGTCAAAGAACCTTGTAGGTAGACTCCTCTTGTTCATGAGAGTCTGTCTAAACTGTAAATAATAACATGCATTTGTGCACAATACTTGTGGTGTGTATGTAATGTTGACAATGATAATTCCTCAGGAGAATTGCTAAGAAAACAATGGACATTCTATTGATGCTTCTCCGAGCATGTAATAAAAATTACTGTGGATGTTGTTTTCTGGATCTTTGCTGTGATAAAAACAACAACTTTACGGTAATTCATGTTGTCTGTGGATTTACAAAATTCATAGAAGTTGAGGACCCCCAAGCTGCAACCCCACATTACAAAATAAGGAACCATTGTCAGTAGAACGCTGGCACCATAACATAGAAAGAGAATCTTCTCATGCATGTGCATGCTGCTATGTGACACACCCAGAACTGAAGATTAAAAAACTGTAAAGAATACATATCTCAGTTATTATGCTGCATAACTAGATGTCTGTCATATCTTCATAATTTGTTTATATACCGATGTGTACTTTATCTTATTGGAGAGTATGCATAATAGCATTTATACTTAACTATATAGTCCTCACAATGTTTTCTGTTTGAACATGAAGAAGCTGACAGTGTCACTGAACTAAAATGATTTATCTTACCAGGCAGGTAATATAAATTCATTTCATTTAAATAGAATGTGGAAAATAAGAAGGGTTTTTTTCGTCTAACCGACAGTCAATGAATATGACAACACCATGATTATAATAGACAATGCACAACTATGTTTTTATGATCTAGTACCTTTTCAGAGCAGAATTAGCAGAATTATCTTAGATTTTATAATGCCAAAAAAATTTACTTTGAGAAACAAGTATAAATGGGCTTTATCTTTATAATTAGGTTAATACAAAATTGTAAATTGAAAAAGATTTAGACCACATCCAGGTCACTGTTAATAAAAATTTTAAAATAAACACTGAAAAGTTAATTCTAAAGACCACCGATGTGTGATACGAAGGCACTGAAAAGACGTTTGTATTTGAAATTCATGGTGATGGTCATTAATGCAGCTCTGTCAGGATGATTGAGTGAGAATGAAGGAAAGCGTGCCGCTCTCGTGTCACTTTGATGAATAGACGGTGAATATGTCTTTCATCCAAGATATGAAATAATCAGAAGGTTTGGATTGTGGGTGACTTCAAGATGTAACATTTGCATGTATTATGATGAAGGAAAGGGGTGGCATGGTGGTGCAGTGGGTAGCACTGTTGCTTCACAGCAAGAAGGTAAAGGGTTCGAATCTTGGCTTGGGGCATTTTTGTGTTTGCATGTTCTCCTCATGTCTGCGTGGGTTTCCTCCGGGTACTCCGGTTTCCTCCCAAAGTCCAAAGACATGCAGGTAAGCTAATTGGAATCTCTAAATTGCCCTTAGGTATGGGTTTGTGTGCCCAGCGATAGATTGGTGGCCTCTACTGGATGTATTCTTGCCTTTTGCCCAATGCACGCTGGGATAGATAATGGATGGCTGGAGGATGATGAAGAAAAGTGACTAAATTCAAAGGGAAAAACTCCGCATTCAAAATGATACAATTTTAGTTTACATTAATTTACAGTCAAAACATGTACAGCTGGGTTTACAGTTAAATTTAATATGCAGCTCTGTTACCCCAGAGAAACCAGATAGGTCCTACTGCATCCCAATTGTCACTTCAAACTTTAATTCAAATATTGCTATGTGAGGCAGAACAAACTCAGTTCTTCTTAGTAAAACATGACTACAATGAATTTAAGCACTAGTAACCAACCATTATCACAATAAGACATTTGTGTTCCAGGTGCAATGCCTATGTTTACACAATTTCTTTAACAAATTATACAATTCTGAAATTTACCTCTACCATGCTTGCTTCATTTTCATTGCATCACACAAGACAGAAATGTGAAACAAAAATTTCAACCAGAACCACAAAGTTTTACCCTTCAACCACAAAAAACACCACAATGCCTGCTTTTTTGTCTGCTACAGGCCTTTGGTAATCACTGGGAGAATAGACAAATGTTATAGTTTTAGCTATAGCAATAGCTTTAAGCAAGTGATGAGTAAAAGAACATCTCTTACTTCTAGGGCAGTCCACATGGCAAAGTTATCTGTTTTTTTTTTTATCTTGAGTTATTTCTTGCTTTTACTGAAATGGAAGGAAGGACAATGCACTAACTGAGTAAGACACATCTACAATCCCCAAGGATTTTAAGAAGCATGCTTCCTGTGACCGGCAACAAAAAACATCTGGTGAATCTCTGAAACTTGCATACAATTCAGTGGTTTTTCAGAACAGATGGTTTGGCCATTACAACAGATGTTGATTCAGAATCTCCTTTTGAATCTTGGCTCCAACTGTGACAGACTGATACAAATATTCTGGTACTGTATAAGGAAAAATGAAAGGTTACTTGGATATTTAAGAATATATCATATTAGAATATATGTGTACTTATGCAATTTTTTGTTTGGTACTTACAGGGTGGTTACCTTTGTTTTGTAATCCTTTCCTCATCATTTGGGAGACATTCTTTGCTAACATATGGTGTATTTCATAATAATAAATTGTGATGTTTATTGAGATTGCGTTCCTATTAACAGATGTAACCATTGTTTAATGTATATTATGAAATTCAAAGATGCAATGCAATGGCTTAAATTCAACTGTGACCTTTAAAATACATCTTGATAAATGATTAAATAAAAAAATAAACAAATGCAGTGAATGAGTTTGGTTTTATACCAAGCTGCTGACATGGCCATCATGCTTATTAACATATGGGATCATGTTCTGCTCTTCTATTTTTTCAGCTTTAGTCTATTATGTTGTCTAGGGGCATACTGTAGGACTGCTTCCTGATAACAGATTTATATTTGCCACTTATGTCTCAGCTATTGCCCAGAGAAAGTGATGGTTCAAAGGCAAAATGATTACCATCTAGGATTGAAAATACAGTATTATTATTTTTTTTTTTTACTGTAAGAAGTATCATTTAATACAGTAAATGTATCCCTAACTAAAAGGTTTGATAAGTATTATCTGATGGTACACAATGAAGCGAATATTTCATAGCCATGTGTTTAAAAATATTTAGCATTGCCTCACTGTAAATTATTTGTCTAGCCTATGTCAATACATTTTTAAGTGTAGTACTATCTTGATAATAGAGTTAAATATATTTGTAAAAGACTGTATGAGAGTCAAACTATTGATTTCAAAACACTTAATCACATGTGAGGATAGGCTCCTTTTGTCCAGAAGAGCAACATGACAGCTCAGCCTGAAAATGTGGACTAAATGTGGACTATACTAGTAAAGCAATAACCATAGATAATTAAAAGAAATAAGGCCATTCTATGTGGATTTTTCTAATATGTCTCATTGTGCAGGACCTATAAATACTTAAATAGCTATAAATCAAAGAAACGTGTACAAATGAAAGGAAGTTGAAACTAAAACGAGCTTAAAGTGCACACACACACACGTGGCGGACTCAACACAAAACAGCTGTTTCTACAAAATTGTTAAACATATCCACACATAAATGCACTACATGGCCAAACGTATGTGGACACCTGACATTCAACATCTCATCCAAAAATCATGGGCATTAATATGGAGTTGGTCCTCCCTTTGCTGCCATAATAACCACTCTTCATGGAAGGCTTTATACTAGATGTTGAAGCATTGTGGCAGGGATTTGCTTCCATTCGGCCAGAAGAGCATTAGTAAAGATGGGCACTGATTGGGTGACAAGGCCTAGCTCACAGTTGGCTTTGCAATTGATCCCAAAGGTGTTGGATGGGGTTGAGGCCAGGGCTCTGTGCAGGCCAGTCAATTTCTTCCACACCTTTCTTGGCAAAACCATTTTATATGGACCTTGCTGTGTGCCTGGGCCTTCCCCAGTTGGGGAACTATGGAATTGTCTATAATGTGATTGCATGCTGCAGCATTAATATTTGCCTTCACTGGAACTAGGGGACCTAGCCCAAACCATGAAAAACAGTCCCCGAACCAGGGGTGTCTAGATACATTTAGTCATATTGAGTACAATTGTCAGATTTCTAGTGTTTAGATTATTTATTAGAGAGAGAAACATTGTAGTGTATGACCAGGCATCCATAGTGTGGGGTTGGTTAATTAAACGCGCCTTTCCACTCATTACCTCCGTGGATGTGTACACAGTGATGAGTGCTGTACGGGATTCAACTTGGTAAAAACAGTCGTCCCTTGGAGTGCCTCAAAAGCTAAGTTCATGAGTCTTTCACTATGATTTTATTTAAGCCCCTATAATCAATACATGGGCTTAGAGTCCCCCCCCGCCCCCCAGCCACCAGAGAGTCTCTGATGTACTCATTCATTGCTTTTGTCTCGGGCATAAAGGGAGAAGATAAGCCCTCTAGGAGGCGTAATGCCTGCCAGTAAGTCAATACCATAGTCAAATGGAAAGTAAACCCATGGTGACACTGTTTGCTGAAAACCTGGCAGAGGTCCCAATTTCCAGAAGGCAGTAGTGGCAGGTCCACACCCCCCTCACCCTCTGACATGAGATACAGGATCAGGCACAGAGGAACTAGAAGACAGGGAAGAGTCAAGATAGACCGTTTTTAAAGCAGTCAATTCCCCACTCATTCCCTTACTCATACAAAATTGCCAGTAGCTCAATTAATGTGGGGATAATTATCTGAGCCAGGCATGGCCCAGCACTAATGGGAGATCAGAGTGCCTACCAGATGTACCGGAGTCACCGATCTGCAAATGAATGGGAGAGATTAGCTGCGTAATACTTTTCGGAACCGATGTGGTTGCCATCAAGGGTTGTCACCTATAAGGGTTCAGATAGGGTGATAAGAGGAAAGCCCTGGCAGAGCGCTTACCCCCGATCTAGAAAGTTCCCCATTGCCTCAAATTCAATGAATGGATCCATGGTAACAATAAGTGAGTACCTACAAATAATAGCCAGAAGTTGAGTTTAGGAAACAGAGGTGGTGGAAGAAGTGATCTGGCTTATCAGGAATCTCCCACTCACTGACGAACATGTTTTCCCAACAATTCAGGTCAGGTGTTACAAAAGTAACCAGGGATTCTACAATAAATGCAACAACGCTCCTTTAAATGGCGCTCTCACTCAGCTCGGGAAATTCTGGTAGTCCCTAGCTACATTGGTTCCTCTGGTCTTTATTATATCTGCTGGTTGTTACTCTGCACCTATTGAGTCAACAATGTGATCAGCTGCTTTAATTAACTCATTTAACCTGGTTACTTTGGTCTGAATTGGGTGCTGATTTTGAGGTCAAAACAAAAGGCAGCAGAGCTTGTGGCTCTCCGAGACCAGGGTTGCAGACCTCTGGACTAGGAGGAGAAGGGGAAAGGGGCTAGAGCAGTAGGATCAGAAGCCTTGGAGCTCCTAGCCACTGGTGAATGATCCACATGTGCTGTGCGATGGAACCCCATGATGGACCGGTGCTGCAGCTTAAGCTCTCTAAGATTACCTTCAACTCAGATAGCCAAAGTGATCAGCTGATCCAAATCTGTAGGTAGGTCATTCGTAACTAGTTAATATTTTATGGCTGATAAAAAAATGTGTTCCCTCCACACTCCACTGCCAGCATTGTTACCAAACAGCAGTTGACCAGGCAAGGGCTTTCATCAAGAGTATTGAGATGATAAAAGGTATTTCGGAGTGGTACATTAGAAAACTAGAAGGCTGGAGTTCAAAAGTTCAAGAGCACTGGGTTAAAAAAAAACCTTGACATTGGCTGGTTCGGCTATCAAAACTATCAGGTGGAGGCAGATGGGGCTCCCAAAGAGAAAGACAATTTTCTCTGCTGGCTGGTGAAGACCTGGAGGCATTGGTTGCTGGGGAGCTACTTTCAAGTGCTGCAAAATGCTGGGCGGAAGGAGTGAGATTCCACAGGCTCCCTGACATGATCTGAACTAGTTGTTTATGCAAATCAAAGTTTGTTCCTTGATTGGCAAATGCTCCTAAGAAGAAAAAAGAGGCATGTGATGTCCTTGATCCTTACATAAACATCATAAAAGGTCTTTCTCATTCCTTCCTCATATTTCTTTATTCTTCCAGCCAGGATCTTTTTTTTTTCTCTCACTGAAATGTGTTAACTTTAGTAAGTAGTAAGCAGGCTAGATTTCACCATTAGTGAAAAATATCAAAATATATCAAAGGGGAAAAGAGGAATATAGATAAGTCAATAAGGCCAGTTCATCAAAGGCCTCTTACTGAGTATGGATATGGACTACAGAGTGTAGAAATCTGATATTTATGAATTGATCAGGAAATGTCATTCAGCATTGCCAATGGCAATTGCCTGTGATTCATGTGATGAATTCCATATGTTTACTCAATACAAAGCTATAGTCCTTATTGAACTTTTCATGCAACAGCTGCTGAGCTGAATCAGAGCAGTCTGTCTCCAAGATCCTCATTCTCTGTAATCCACATATTTCTGAATAAAGAACACTTCAACACACTGATTAAACAACCTTTAATATCTCCAAAAACATAACAACCCCACATATATCTGGTATAACTGAGTCATAGCATAGTCAACACAGGCTCTAACAGTAATATAATTCTGGAGTTGGCCACTGTCTGTTTGTATCTGAAATACCAGCACAGACTTTATAGACTTGCCTGATTGTCAGCACTATGTCTCTAATGTTAAAAGTCTTGTCTCTTTCGTTCTGTACTCTCATTGACGTGGAAACATTCCAAATGTATTAAATGTCTATTATGAATGTCTGGTTGAAACAACAGACAATACCAGTGGTAGCTGTCGAGAAGAAAATTGACAGGCAAAATGTTTCCCCTTCAACTGATTATTTATCTCTGCGTGTTTTTAATGATTTCCCTTAATTATCAATACAAAAGCCGGGCACCCACCGCACGCGTAGCGTAAGCAGCGCATAAGCAGCAAGGCGAAGCAGCGTCGTGTGTCTACACGGGCGTCGTGTGTCTACACGGGTTCCGTTTGTGTCGCACAAAGGCTTGGTTAAAGCTATATATTCCTAGTAGCTCTCGCAGTCTGAAGTGGGATTGCATTGTGTATCTCACTTTTGTTCATGACTGTTGATTATGGGTAAGTGAATACTTGATGAGAGACCTTTTTCGGTTTGTTAATTTGGTAATATTTTGTTAACTCATGTAAATACGTGAGGAAGTAAACACTTTAAATAATTACCATAAGCTTAAATCGCAACGTAGCCTACATAATAATCAATCTCAAACTGTATTCATTTATTTGCTTGGTTAACAAGCGTGCCAACTTTATGAAGAATATGTAATGATCATAATAATAAAGAATAATCCGTAATCAACCATTGGGAATTCCCGTGTCGTCTTGTTATTAACATCAATACATTTAAATAATCAGATTTACTAAAATCAGCTAATCATCAAAAAGATAGCGTAACAGTTAAAACTTGAAACATCGGCAAGACCACTAAATAATCTGATTATTTAAAGCTCTGTGGATAATCTTATTTTTATTAACAAACCCTTTTTGAAAGCACGGCGGATGAAGACATCAGAGAAGTCAAATAGGCTGAGCAATGGTTGGTTAAAAACTACCTTCCAACACTTTGAGCTAACAAACCGCTGCTCAGTGCATTCACTTCTACATCATTCAATAGGCTGCGTCTTTCTGTGGTGTATTTTCGAATTTACCCCACCGCCTCCGCAAAATAAGATAAGAAACTAAGTTTGCCTTTTTCCCAGGTTCCAGTTTTAATTTATTTTTTCTGCAAGGACAATACAAAAACGAAACGGCTTGTATTTTTTAGCTGCTTATAAAATATCTGGTGTTTATCTGGTTTTATCTTGCTCTCCACTACTGCAAGAGGGAACTAGGGACACACCCCCAGCAATATAAGGATGAAATATAAATCAGAGCATGTATACCTAGCATTTTAGTGCATATTTCTGTGTATAAACAGGTCATCATGACGTGCGGCAAGCCGAAAAATAGAACAGAAGCGAAAAACTATGCTTCAGTTCGCTTGTGTCGCACACGGTTTGTGCCCTGTTCACGGCTGGTGTCGAGGACATTGCCCGCTGCCGTTGTAATAACAGTACTTCAACTACGCTTCACTTATGCGTGTAGTATGTGCGTTGTGCACTCACAACCGCTACACATGTGGTGGGTGTCCGGCTAAAGATTAATTCACAAAATATTTAATATTATCAAATATAGCCAGTTGTAGTCAATTAGGCTATTAGACAAGTAATGCATTTCTTTTTATTTGCATCACAAAAGTGTGCACATTTATTAACATTATTTAAAGTAGTGGATAGTTGGACTATTTGTTCTCCTCACTCACACTCAGAGAATCTGCAATGCGCAGCTTTTGAATTCTTGAAAAAACTGGTTTTATTAGCCTTCATTGTGACTGTGATTGTGCTGAAATCGAATGCAATAGGCTAGCAGTATCTTTTTTGTGCAGTATTCTTACTTAGTGATTAAAACAGCTTTTGCTAATTGAATCAGTCATTTCATCCCCCGAACATTATTCAGATCATTGGCACACTTGTTTATAATTCAAAAATGAATGAAAACAGGTTGAGACCAATGATCAGTTCAGAATGAAGTTTTTCACCCTGTCTGTTTTCAGCTTACCAGCCATGGCTTCACAATGCCGATGGCAATGGATGTTTAGTACTTGTGCCTTTTGAATATTAGTAATCATAATCTGTTTTGTAGCCCTAGAAACTGTTATTAAACATAACCACCAAAAGTAATGAAACAGAGTGCATGGGATGTAAACAGGAGCTGACCATCTGATAGCCATAGAAAATCTCGAACCTGGCAGTATTTTCAAAGGGATCCAGTGGCAATGATCTGAACCTCAGAGAAACAATGATGAAGCAAACCAGGATACTGAACATGTGGTGAAGTAAGTGCAAGAAATTCATTTAAATGACTCATTTAGCCATGTTTGCTCATCCCTTTATTTCCATATACGCCTGTACTAAAATCTGATAGATCGCCACATTTGACTCACTGGTTACATGTCTAAATTCTTCAGTTGGGAAGTAATGCTGATCCTTATTTATATATACACCATATGTCTGGGTAGAACTTGGTTTAAAAGTGAACAGCGCTTACCATGCCACATACATGATTCAGGACAATGTTTACTGAAATGTATACTTTTTTGTCAGAGTAATATAATGCAGATGAACTTAAATTAAATGGATATGTAAGGTTTCAACTTTGTGACTGAATTGAATCATGGTCAGTTTTTGAACAGAATCCTCTGTGCTTGCTTGATCATGCCTAGTCTAAATGCATCTTTACACATCACAGAGTCGGTTCGAATGGAGAAGTATCATTTTGCTTTCTGCACAGTATTTGGAAAGATTTTCTTGCTTCTGTCCCAGAACTCCCACAGTGCCACTGAGTCCACAGGGAGCTTTGCCAAGTCAAGTGTGTAGACATGCTTGAGGTGAAAAACCCTAACAGCCTCAAGAAATTTGTTTGCTTGAGGAAAGAAACACTTTCTTTTGGAGTGCATTGGGGTTGTAATGTGCTGTCAATTTCACTTCAGTTTCTCAGAATGTTTTGGCATGTTGGCTGTTTATTGTTCCGGCTGTGCTGTGTGTTTGCAGAACCACTGTTTGGTGTTCATCTCTTATGTGTTCAATCTTACAGTATGCTTCCTGTATTTTCAGTTCTCTACTCGCAATCCAACAAATGCTTTTGCTATGTTCTGTGATTAAAGTGGGATGAGATAAAGACTTATAGTAGAATAACCCCATGAGCTGTGCCAGCACAGAAATATTTGATTAATGTCCATCTCCAGGTCATGAAATCTGGAACAGGGATTAAAGGCACTGGGTATTGTACAATACAGCAGAACGTGAATTGCCCCATCTCCCCTTGCGAGGAGGTTTCTTTGGTTGGTCTGAACCTTGCTTTGCTACTGCATTCCTTAGACGTGCTATTTAGTGTAATGTTCTGCTTTGACAATACTTAAAGCTTTTTTAACAGCTCCGACTAGTTTGTTAACAAAAAAATAATTAAAAAGACACATGCAAAACATAACCAGTTGTTTGCTAGTCTGTGGCTAGACAACAATTAGTTGATTTGACCAGCTTCTTTAAATAATGAGCTCCATAATGAAATAAATCAGAGGTAATAGGTGGGTATTCCCAGGAAAGAGGACAGCTGGGCCTTGGGACTGAGGTTCTGGCAGGGAGAGAAGAATCTCTACATGAGACAGAATGGGGGTAATGCTGTTACCGGACAATCTAAAGCCTAATAACCCCATGTCTTCAACCCCACACATTTCCCTGTGTTCAGGGTGACATTGTGCTGCATGAAGCCCTTAGTCCAGGCATCTGATGTGCTGAGCTGTCATGGCACCATGGACAACCACATCATCAAGATAAATGGTGACCAACAGGATGCCTGTTAAGATGAGGGACATTATTTTGTGAAAACAGCTTGGGACAGATGATATCCTGAAAATAAAGTGCTTGCACTTGCAGACCCCCACATGAGAGATAAAGGTTGCAAGTCCTCTACTCTCAGGAGTGAGGGGCACCTGTAAGTATCCTTAGCGCAGATCTATCTTTCTTAAGAATTTGGACCCATGGAAGTGAGTACTCAGCTCTTCCACAGTGGGGAGGGGATACTTATCGGGGATGATGGCTTTGTTGACGTTGTTGAGCTTCAGGCAAAGTCCTGTCCTCCTGCGGGCTACCACCAAATTGGACAACCAACATGAAGCATTGTTTCACTAAGCAGCGTAACTCCTCTTCTACTTCATCACGAAGGGTCAGTGGGAGTCAACGTAGAGCCTGGATAACTGGTCCAACTGTTGGGCCAGCTGTGGGCTGGTGCACAAAGCCAGAGATTCAGCCCAATCCTTCAAACAGTTCAGAGTAGTGCTGCGGCACGACAGAGACCTATAGGGCATGCAAGCCAGCGGCATCAGTCAGTGTAAATCCTAGTGCATGGAACACGTCCTGTTCCATTAAGCTGGCCCCTTTCATGGCAGTGAAAAATCATGCACGGGGGCACACCCTTCCCAAGATGCAGATAGGGGCACAGCCATAAAATATGTGACCTTATTCAGGAGTGAATCTTTCGCCCCTGTATGTACTATTAAGTAAATGGGTGTGCCATCCAAATCCATGTTACATTGGTGCTTACAGAGTTTATATGCATAGCAGATGAGCTCCTGGCACTCGGTGGTTGTATTGGAGGGGAGTGGCACCAGAGAGAAAAAGGATTAATTTTGTCACAGTTTTTGCAGTGCTTACGCAGTGCTGGGCATGATAGGACTTTGGTTTCATTTTTGATGGAACCACAGTTTGCACAGCATCTTTCCAGTCACTCTTTGCACAGGTTAGCTCTCATTGTTACATATGCATCCTCTCCCTCAGTGACTTTTTGAACAGCTGCTGATGACATCATGCTCTGCTGAGCCATGGATGTGCACACAAACTTTTATGACTTTGCCAATGCACATTCCATCTGCTTGCCGATAACTAACGCGCAATCCAAATTCAAAATATCCGTTCCAACAATAGCCTCTCTCTCAGCTGTGCACAGCTGGTTTTCTCAACAAGTTGATAAAGAATAAGTTTGTCTTGTAAATTCCCAAAGTTGCAGTGCTGAACCAGCTCCCATAATTCAGAGAGAAATTGTGCAACGGACTCACCGGACCTTCGACCAGAGCTAGCTTCAGAGGACTTCAGCAGCTGCTGTAAACAAGTTTGTTGTTGGTGTCAGAGCTGCAAAGATACACTGTCCCTTATGTTGCAAAAGGGCGCTCTTCCTAACATCCGGCAAATTCTCTTTACCCGATGGCAAAGATAGAGATTAAAAGAGTAGGAGTAAAAGAGTTCCTGGCAGGCTCACCAGGAACAGGGAGAAATGGCATAGGTGGGGATAAACTGAAATCTGCCATTCTGCCGTTCCCTAAATATTATGTTCAGGACTGGACCGGGGATAAAGTTATTACACTTTACCGTGGCATCCATTTCCATGCTTACAAAACATAAAACATGCTGTAAACCTTAAAGGCATAGTACAATCACTGATTTGCTCTAAATCAGACATCTGAGAATCTGAATTTAACTGTATTGATTACAAATCAAAATTTGTGGAGTATTGAGCCAAATCAAGAAAAAAAATGTTTATCCAAAACATTATGGAGCTCAGCATCAGCAGCATTTTAACTGTTTGTCAGAGGAGTTTACCCATCATTGATATATGCGTATGGAGAAATGGATGCAATTTCGGGTAATAAAGTTTTTTTAAATTTTTTTTATAGTGGAATTTTTTAACTCAAAAGTACATTAATCCAAATGATGATGACTGTTCTTCTATCGTTAACTCCAAGTACCAATGTTTCCCCTACATAGACTGATCTGTGACACACTGCCACAATATCAGCACGGATGCCAAAAAATAGGCTAGTCAATAACAGGATTTATTTCTGAAAGATGCGCTCATGCCTTACTTAAAAGAGACGCACCGCGCACATGTTTTTATGCACCCACACACACACACACACACACACACACCACAATCCCACATCACTCCCTCGGACCGCAATCCCATCCCCCAACCCCCCGGGCTTGCTGTTTTGCAGTTGCCGATTCCTTGAACACACATGTACACACACACATACAAACTACACATTTAGTAAATGCCCTTATCCAGAGCAACAAAGCTTATATTCTTTACTTACAGCCTGTTTAATTTGTATCTATTGAGGGGATCTTTGGCCTTTCTTCTATACAGCAGGATATTTATTAAAGAAAATCTAATTAAGTGCCTTGCTCAAGGGTACAACTGCAGTACGCCACCTGAGAATCTTCTGGAAGCTAGAACTTGCTTGAGAATTCAAATTGATCTTTCAGCAAGACAGTGGTCCAAACCACTAGCGTTATTTCATGGTGGGGGGTTGATAAAATATAGTCCTTCTAAATATCTATTTGAATTGATAGCTTTTTATAAGGAGTAAAAGCCTATAATATCACACTTTGTGATTTTGGATTCCTTGTACTTTCTAGAGCAGTAGGGGTGCAAGAAATATATCGATAAAGTTCAGTATCGCAATAATGTCTTTCACAATATTACATAGATTTTCAAAAACACTGTATTGTCATATACATAAAGAAGTCACAATGACACTAGTGTGGATGAATTCCCTCACAAATTAACAGAAAAGATTTCATACCTCAAGAAGGTATACCTCAACATCAACAAAAAAATGCTTAACTGAACACTAAATTACTGTCTTAAAATGGCCAAATCCATCCTCACCCTTAAATCAGATAAAACATGTGCCACTGAATAGCACAGTCCATAAGCATAGATCAAAAGAAATGAAGGCTATGTATAGAGGAATTGTCAACACACTATCCTCAATATGGCCACATATCCCAAAAACCATAGATGATGACTCCATACTGTTGTTCTTGCAAAGGCTGCAAGTAAACAGGGGTGTATATAATTGTGACACAAATTTTCTCAGCATAAAATATAGCTCATTACCTATGTGTCTGTGTGTGTGTGTGTGTGTGTGTGTGTGCATGTGTATCTTGCTATTTTCCTAGCTCTCCAATGGTATGTCACACGTTTGGAGTAATATTTTATTAATGACTGTGGAATAACAAGGGAGAGAAGTGAAGGCAGCCATAGAATGTGGATATATCTCACTGATCAGCCTGAGTACAATTATTCCACATATAAATCGCTTGCAAGCCATATAATTTGATCCAGTAAATCAGGCATGCACGATGTGATCCAATATGTTCAATCTGATCTTTTTTAGGTCATGCCAGTAAATCTTGATGCTTCAAGAAACATCATTAAGCACCTCCGCCATGTGGAAGAATAGGCATTGATAAGGAAGCTTTCCGGGATAAAGTTATATCATGGTGAGAAAAACAGATGTGGTCCATAAAAATATCATGAGTTTCGGGAAACTAACTTTGTTCTGATCATTTCCCGAAACACATGATATTTTTATGGAACACATCTGTTTTTCTCACCATGGTATAACTTTATCCCGGCATGTGAGGCTAATTATACACTTGCGATGGAAAACACAGTTACATTTTCAAGTGCAAATACTACTTCTGTTATATACATAAAGCAATAATAAAGCCAATTAAATACCTAACAAATAAATAAATAATGGCTGTTTTATACAATCCTCTAATAGTAATGTATTGTTATGGAAATGTAAACTATTCTCAGTAGATTTTATAGTAAGTGTCTCTCTGGTATACTGAAATGGATCAATATTGTGAAAATTAAATAACACCATGGAAATTAGCATTAGCCTACTCACTTTAAATCATTGTTCATTCACATTAAATTACCCCAACTGCCTATTTGGTGTTAAATTAATTTGATTACATTTTCATCATATCATGCCCCATGCTGTCTGCTTTCCAGCTAATTTAAGCATCTCTTGAAATAAAATAGCGGAAAACACAAAAGCCTTTTTTTTCCAGAACATTCCCCTGCTTCCTTTTGTCTTTGATTTCCCTCACAGTTCTGACAACTTGCTGGCACAATCTGACCAATGTGTACATTTTTCTATAATTTGGTCACATAAAACAGTTCAATAACTGCTCGGGAGCTATTGAAACAATTCAAAAATGAGTTGAGCAGAATTGAGAGTTGATCCCCAAATAATTGCCTTAACTCACAAATACAAGCTTTAGTCTATTTATTTATTTATTTAATATTGTTTTCTGAGTGCAATCTCTCAAATTAACTTGAAAAATAAGTTTGTGAATAATAATAAAATAATAAAAAACATGTATACAAATAAATTCATTATAGACTAAATGTGAGTCGTGTGCACAAATGGACCTAAATGGATAATTTTTCTATGTTGAATATTGCGAAAATGTGAATGTGCACTCTTGGAGTGCCAAGTAAATAGATTCAGGGAAATCAATATTAATTTCTTATAGCATTTAATATTTAATAGAGTATGCCTTTTTGTTGTTACCTCTAAATAACTAGACATTGCATCAGTTCACTAAAATATATATATATATATATATATATATATATTTATCATTGACATTACTTGTGGCTACTTGCTTTGCAAGAATGGATTTTTCAGCTCTTTTAATACTTTTGAGTTCTTCCTTAATTGTTGGAGCAAATACAGCTTGTAATCAGCAATATACACACTCACCGGCCACTTCATTAGGTACACCTGTTCAACTGTAAACTGCACCCATTAACGCAAATATCTAATCAGCCAATCACGTGGCAGCAACTCAATACATTTAGGCATGTAGACATGGTCAAGATGATCTGCTGAAGTTCAAACCAAGCATCAGAATGGGGAAGAAAGGTGATTTAAATGACTTTGAACATGGCATGGTTGTTGGTGCCAGACGGGCTGGTTTGAGTATTTCAGTAACTGCTTATCTACTGGGATTTTCATGCACAACCATCTCTAGAGTTTACAGAAAATGGTCAGAAAAAGAGAAAATATCCAGTGAGCGGCAGTTCTCTGGGCAAAAATGCCTTGTTGATGGCAGAGGTCAGAGGAGAATGGTCAGACTGGTTCAAGCTGATAGAAAGGCAAGAGTAACTCAAATAACCACTCGTTACAACCAAGGTATGCAGAAGAGCATCTCTGAATGCACACCATGTCAAACCTTGAAGGAGATGGGCTACAGCAGCAGAAGACCACACTGGGTGCCACTCCTGTCACCTAATGAAGAGGCCGGTGAGTGTATACATATATATATATATATATATATATATATATATATACACAGACAGTGTTGACTCAGCAAACTAGATCATAGATACTCAAATCTGGACCTCAAATCCAAATATGGCCCTGGTCTTCTTTCCACCAGGTAATTAACTGAACTTTACTTCTTGAATTACTTCTACTAATTGGCCAGACTATATTCACACGCCTCTCAGGTAAAGGGAGGGTGGAAAACCAGCAGTTCTTGGACCTAAAGGGCCGCAAATTGAGTAACAGGGATCTAGATATTCAGCTACCGTTGTTAAAAATAAATGGAATATTTCTCTGAATCATAATGGAACTGAAATTCAAATGTCACCCATTTTGATAAACAAAGCTGCAATCGCCCTCACATGGAAATCTTGGTTGAGTTTCGATGAATAGGATTGTGGCAGATTGCTTTCCTTTCTGTTGCACAAGAATTTATTTGTCTCCGAGCAACACCTTTTATCTTTTCTGTCGTGGGAATCTGAACTAATGGGATGAATTAAGAATTATATGCCTGAAGCCAACCTTTAAATATACAATATGAAAGAGAGAGAGAGAAAAAAACAACAACAAAAAAACAAGTGCGCTGCAGAAATTAAATCCTATTTGAGCCTGGCTAGAAACGTACACATTTCAGCTGAAATATGCATATGCAGTGCCACAATACTAATTATAGGATACATCTCTGTAATGTCAAGCACTCTTGTTTTGTTCATTCAAATGAATTAATTTAAAAACTGGGGAAAAGTGTAAAGGTTTTTTTTTTGTATGAGGTGAAATTTTTGGCAATAAGAGAATCAGAAAATATGGGCCACATAAGATAATTTTTTTCCTGGTCCATGAGCTGCATACATAAGAGCACTGTGTGTAATTTCATTGGTCATTAATAAAAAGTCATACTAACCTGAAAAAAAAACAAAAAACAAAAAAAAAACAGAACAGACAAAAAAATACTGGTCATTTTTTTTAATTCATAGTCTTCATTTTTTTTCCAGATAGATCACATTGAACACAGCCATTAGACATTAGCAATTGAGATAATCCATACAATGTCTTTTCTTTTTAGCACTTGCCCAGCTTAGCATGGATGTTTAATGGGGTGATGGGGGCAGAATCCCTGGTAGCAGTCCTATTAACCATTGGGGGCTGATAGACTCAGGACCTCAAATAAAACTTAATTTCAAATCAGCACACCAAACTCCCATTTTAACCTATTAGTTAAATGAAGTCTTCCCAGTTAAGTCTTCCTAATATTAAGGTAATGCAATTCAAAGATAATGAATGCAGTCTCAGAAAATAAATTTAAACTTGTACTTTTATGTTGTAAAGTAATTCAAGGAAAGACATTTTAATACAGGACCATAGCCAACAATGAATTGTACCAAAAAAAAAAGTAAAGAAAAAAGCTCAAAGTTTCAGGGAAGTCAATTTAGCATGTTTTTAGAATTCACAAACACACACACACACATACATACATACATACATACACTCACATACATACATAATACACACACAAATGCACACAAACACACACAAACAAGTCGAAAGCTAGAGAAAATTATTAATCTCTGAGATTGGTTGCCGCTATGGTGCTATCATACTATTTGTGTTTTGAGACAGTGTGTTTTTTAAATAGTGTTCTTGCTGTGTAATGGTTGGCCAACGATGGGAAAATAAGTAATTGTTGGATTCAGGTGGCCTTTGAGTAGCTGGAGATTTAAAAAAAAGCACTGTATTCAGTTTCTTGATTTGTTGTTGTTGTTGTTGCACCATTCTTAGGAACATGTCAAGCATGTCAGATATGTCAGCCATAGATTTATGTAAATCTCAATTAGAAATATACACAAAAGCAGGATTTTACCAAAGCCTATCTCTGGCAGTGTACTGATAAATCTGTTTCACCAAAAAATTCAGGAAAAGGGGAAAAGGTTAGCAAAATGGAGATAAAATGTGGCACATCTTCATGCTCTCAGTATCCTTATCTCCATTGTTTAAGATCTATCTTTGACTCCTCTACTTCAAGCCAAATAAGCACGGAATAGAGGTCTCATTTATTTTAGATCTCCCAGCCTTGTCATGTTCCCTTACTGTATGAGATGGACAAGATGAAGCCAGATCTCAAATGATGCAGGATGGCGCAGCATCATCTTGTTCAAATTTAATTAATGGATGCTAACCAATATAAAATCATGTTCCCTTACACGGATCTCCACACATGTGGCTGTTGTGTCACTGTTTTTCCTGATGCAAAGGAAACAAAAACAACACAAAACATAATTAATATTACACTTAGAGAAGGCTAACTTGAGCTCACCGGGTTATCAAAGTATGTAAACGGAATACAGCTGAAATTCTGATTCTTCTGCTACATCTGTGCCTGACAGAAAATATACAAAAAAAATGGAATTTTAATTTAAGATACATCTTTAAGTGAAGGGCTATTCTGATGAACACAACAATGCAGTACATACAGAAAATACATAAACTGCTCAAAAGAACCTTTTTGGTCCTTATTTACAATAAACACATTCCCCTGTTAGCCTCTCATTGCTTCACATTTGTCAAGAGCACTACATCACAATAATATTTTACTTCAGCGCAAGTAAGGCAGTTGCATGTTTAACAGGGAAACAGCTGTGTTGTATAAATGCCAGGTCCTTTTTTTTTCTTTAAAAATAAATTGATTACAAATTTAGCTGCCTTGGAACAATACATCAGCTTTGTAAATGTACTCCTATGATCACACATGGTTGTTGCTTTTTCATTAACTGGCTCATTAAGCTTTGAACAGTTTATATATCAAAAGGCTACTATTCAATCTAAGGCAACGCACATTGTCCTTAAAGTATGAGCAACACATTCAAGGAAGTTCTAACATTACTTTTCTTGATATATAGTACACACATCGCAAGTGGCTGAAATCAAAAAGGTAGTGTACAAAAAATAAATAAAAAATACAACAAACAACAACAACAAAAATGTTACACTTGCTTAAATTTGTGACCCCAAGAATAAAGGACAATTGTGAATTGTGGTCAAACTGAATAGAGGCCTGAAGTCGTTTTGACCAAACATTAAGCGAGACTCTGCTCTGAAGCATTGCTACCCAATCCCGCAGGATGAGGGGCAGAAGGGAAAAAAAAAATAAACTCATAGAGTTTGACAGCGACTAAGGCAACAGTTGCCAAATACAATATATGCCCATGTATATTGCAACACAACTATATAGTAATTTGATAAAATACACAATATAGCTTTTGTACACTTAACAATTTGGCTCATATGCACAGAAATTGCAGTAAGTCAATACAAATATGTAATTTGATGTAAACACATTAAAGTCAATACACTTGCACATTGAATGGAGTGTTTAGTGATAATGCAAAGGGACATTTCTTTTTTCATTTAATTTTGGAGCAGTTTATAAATTAACTATTTCACTACTAACTGCACTTCAGCATTTGAATACCGTTTTCAGTTTATATATATAATTTTTTTTTTTTTACAAAATGTATAAATAATTTTGTTCATACCTGAACATTTTATATTTACATATATATGTTCATAGTAGATGAGAAATGTCCCTAACATACAGGATTGTGATTGCCATTGGATATGGTTGAACAAGTGGATATCACTACGAGATGGGGAGAAGATGAAGAATGAGACTTACACAATGAAAAAGCTGTGTTTGACTGCTTCACCCAACTGGAATGTTTTATGCATTAGATAAATAGAAGGGAACAACAGTTTTCACACATAACTATGAATGGCAGGTGAAGAACAATTACGTTTCACATTTCACATCTTTACCTTGTCCTCTTCCTCCTCCTTCTCCCCCAGATTAACTAAGAAAACATCTTTTTTAGTTAACTCTTTTTTTTTGTTGCACTTCAAACATCTATATCGCAAAATTAGAAAGAAAAAAAAAGAAGGTATATGTCTATCTTCTTTCAGTCAGACATAATAGGCCGGGAATGCCACCGCTTGCATTAGTACTCCGATTGTCATAATGAATCACCGTTCCTTTCATATTCATTGCTGTTCCCACACCCTCCACATTAATGGGGGGCCTAGGTGAAGAACAGAGCGTAGTGAGACAGTTGAGCTGGTGGGCACTTGATGCTTACAAGAAGCCAGAGGCAGCATTTTTTTTTATTTTTTTTTTACAGTTCTGTCAAGGATACCAACATCAGAAGGCAGGCTTTGACATTTTTGATAACGCCCCCCAAGTCCAAAACAAAGCTTTGTCCTTTTTTGTTAGGTTTTTGATACCTGGCACAGGTGTGTGTGTGTGTGCGTGTGTGTGTGTGTATGTATATATCTATATTTACTTCCTGACAGGTGTGGCTTCACTTCCTCTGCAGTCCTGTAAAAGCTTGTCGATATCTCTGACCACGCGATCAGCATCTGCACCCTCCGGGCGGAAATGGCGGCCACCGTGCTCTAATGGCTCCAGCATGCCGGGGCCCACCTCACCGGAGTGCTCATGGTCGGGGCTCAGGTAGGGGGGCTCCCTCAGCTGTTTACTAGGCGATAGATACTGTCCATCGGGTTGCCCGTAATGGCTACTTCCTGGGTCGACCTCGCAGCACTCTGTCGGCCCGTTCCCGGGGGTGCACGAGGCCATGCACGTTTTGGCGGGGCTGCAGGATGGCGAGGGGACCTCCTGCAGCAAGGGACTCAGGGCACGCTTGGCTTTCAGGTAAGGTTTGACATTGGCCACCAGGATGGTGTGGTCCCGTCTGTCCTTCCCGAAGGTGCAGAATGTCTTTTTGCCGTTGGAGCTTACCGTCTCATAAGCCTCGGTCTCCATCACTGCCTCCATTCCTGCCGGCACAAACACGTTGGTGCGATAGTCTGTGCCTTCTGCCTGATTTCCCGCTGCAAACTGTGGCATCCAGCACCTGTCAGAGTGCCCTAGCACTCGACACTCATCTGTGCAATTAACACACTCTTCTTGTTCTGAGAGAGAAAGAGACAGAGAGAGAATAAATTGTATGTATATCAGACAGCTAGGCTTCCATATTGTGTTACAGTATGCCACTGCACCACTGCATCTTGTAATTGCATACAGACACATAATAATAAAAATAATAATGATGATAATAATAATAATAATAATAATAATAATAATAATAATAATAATAATAATAATGTTTAGAAGACCTGATCCTGATCCTGACTAGGCCACCACCTAGTTTAGTGGGTTGGAAGGTGGAGGGGGTCGTATGGGGTGGAGTGTCATGACAGTCCAAGCTACAGTATACCGACAGCCTCAGAAAAATATTATATCTTTATTAGGGCCTTTCATCAGTCAATTTAAAAATGGCTTTCAAGATATCATCTTGAGAGTCCAAACATCATAAATCTTTGAGACAACACTGTGTGATCACAGTCAAATATTGCTATAAACAGAGTGGGTCGACTTCAGAATCCGTGGTAGATACTAGTGTCATTTTAGCTGACATTCCCTGGAAATTGCAGCTCTCTAGGTAAAAGTGTTAAGATTTTATACTCATTTTTTACCCTTTCTGACCTGTCATGGTATGATGAAATTATTCAGTGTTGAGTCATGCCTGTTGGGAATTTCAGTACTGTAGCTTTAACAAGCAAATGGGAATTAAAAAAAAAATCTAGATGATGACCCTTTTCTCAGCACGACAAGTTATCTGGGCACACAGCAAGGTCTATACTGAAATAGTTTTGTCGAGAATGGTGTAGAAGAACTTGGCTGGCCTGCACAGAGCCCTGACCTCAACCCCACCCAACACCTTTGGGATCAATTGGAAAGCCAATTGCCCAATCAGTGCCCAGCTTCACTAATGTTCTTCTGGCTGAATGGAAGCAAATCCCTGCAGCAATGCTCCAACATCTAGTATAAAGCCTTCTTGGAAGAGTGGAGGTTGTTACAGCAGCAAAGGGTGGACCAACTCCATATTAATGCACATACATTTTGGATGAGATCTTGGATGTCAGGTGTCCACAAATATTAGGCAATGTAGTGTATGTACCATGCATCACGATGACCGAACTAACTCCCATAGAATTCTGGCCAATTATGTCGTTTTCCACAATTTTTTTTTTTTTAAATTCATTTGCTAATAGTTTTCTAATGATTCATGTGCAACAACTTTGACACAAACAGGACCAATAACTGGGTGGCAGTGTAGGATAATGGGTAAGGAACTGGTCTTGTAACCTGAATGTCACAAGTTTGATTCCCAGGTAGGACACTGCTGTGGTACCCTTGAGCAAGGTCCTTCACCTGCATTTCTTCAGTACACATCCAGCTGTACAAATGGGTGTAAATGCTATATATAATGTAAGTCACTCTGGATAAGTGTGTTCGATAAATGCCATTCAGGAAAAAATGGTTCTGCATATAAAATAAAATGGCGGAAAATGAAGTCCCAATGGCAAAGCTGTAGATCTGAACTTCTCAGATGACGTTTGCCACAAACTGGACTAGGTATGATAAGTTATAAGTTATGGGCCAAAATGTACAGTAAATAAATCTGTTACACCGTCACCATTTGGTCAATGCATGTGTGATATCTTCGCTGAGCAGTGAGGGGTCATAGCAGCCCACCTGCCAAATATGGTTACTCTGAGCATTCTGGGTTTCAGAGATTGGGACCCTGTATTAATACATAAGTAAATGAATAAATACATAAATAAATAAATAAATAAATGTATTTGAAGGCCAATACAAAGACCAAACAGTAAACCATTAACATGCTCAGCTGGAAATTAGAAACAAAACTGTTAAAAGGCGGTCTATTGCATAATAAGACATTCACATACAAAAAGCACATACTTGCAATTTGAATTCACACCAGAGTATGAGCTTTCAAGCAATTTTTCACCAAATCATAAATTCTCAATTCCGATCCGCAATTACAATGAGCTATGAAGGACCCGAGAGGTATATGTGCCAACACAAGAACATGTTCCCTGAATGACTATCAATCCCTGAGTCTCAGCTCAATAGAACTTGTTCTTATGGTACAAAACATCCTTAATCCTCAGTAACTATTTCAGCAATCTTTTGACTTAGTTAGCCAGTTATGCCACAAAGCAAGGAGAGAAGGACAATGGTAGATGCTATATCCACAGCCAGTCTCACTGGGTAAATTCCTGAATGAGTGCGCTGATTAGATCATTTATACTGTGAAGGTGAAAGAAATCATTAGGGGAAAAAAAGGAAAAAAGAAAAAAAAAATCTGAACACTATTTATTCTGGTTATGAATAAGAAGAATATCAGAGTTGACAGTACTAATCACGACCTTGAGCTGTTTGTCACTTCCATGCAACAGTGCGCTGTCTGTCCTTTTATTTAAGCCTCACAGATGGTAGTAAATGGAAAATCACTCTAATATCTCAAACTGAACTATCAATGGATGTATTTATAAATGATGGCGGGGGCAAACAAAACATTACGTGTGCTTTGAAAGTACTTTGTGGCTGTGTATGTGCCTGAGTGGGGGCTGTCACATCATTCACTCTTGCAAGAGACAAGGGACAAGAAGCATAAACACAATAAGTAACCCCTCAGCTACAACAAATGGGTCTGCTTGGAAGCCCACTTTTTTTAGTGGCCACAGAATATAGCCTGATTGATCCTGACTGACTGTGGTCAGATTGCAGCTCAGATGATTCAGAAACTTTACTGGTAGCTGTGGGATTCAGCACCTGTCTTTAATGGTGCTTGCTATGTCATTCTTGTTGCTGATATACACATGCAACACAGAAATGATCAACTCTCTGGAGCCTGTCTTTATATTTTTGACCCTATGAAATTGAATATTTATCATATTTCATATCTTGTAGAGGTAAGTGGAGAGGTTAATGGTAAAAGGCTGCATGTCTATATTGCAGTGATTTACATTGGCCTACTTCCACATGATATATTTTTTTTCAGCAACATCAACGACTAAATAAATTTGAAACACTTACTGTAAATAAGATGTAACTGCATGCTTTTTTAGAAAAAAAGGTCTGTTCAGTCTAGATTGTGATAAATCAGATACAAGCATGCATGCATAGGGTCATGCTGTAGCTTCTGTCTGGGATAATTTTTTATATATTATCAGAACAGCAGATTCTCAAGGTGAACAAACCTGGTATATTAGCCGTTTTGGACAGTAGGGGCTTGTTTCTCTGGATTGTTTTTGTGTGGATATGTGCATGTTGTTGGTAACATTAACTGCTTAATCCAAACCTCCATTCCCCGAAATAACTCTCAACCTTGTCAAGTCAAGGTACTCCTTATCGGATAAGTCCATTGTTATTAACTTAAGAAACAAACATGGTCAGAATTAGTTTTAAACACTTTTGATTATATTCCTAATCCTATAGATAACATCAGTCAAGAAGCACTATTCTAAGTTAATAAGTTAATAGCAGTTCAAGACGAACACCCAAGTCCAACCCATTCACCATGGCTAGATGAGGAACGACACAAAAGACACAGGAGAGAATCGCATAATGTCACAGGGCTGTCACCAAGTGTGTAGTGAAAGTTGATTTACTTGGCAATAAATAACAATATATAATTATTCCTGCTTTTAATTGTTAGCAAATCCAGGGCAAATGTTCACTGAATCCAGGCCAGGGTTAAAACCTGCGCCTGAATGTCACCATGTTATCATTGCCCCGTCTGGTTGTTTTGGTGTTTGTGGGGGAATTTGACTACTTCAAGGATAACATCATTCCTTGCAGTGTGAATGTGCCACAAAGCTTCAGGTACTAGAATTCTTATTGCACACATCTCAAAAGTGTTGCTAGTTAATATTGAATTGTACATAGCACAGTTGTAAATAAAGTTAATCTGTTGAATACTTTCGCACATTTTTAACATCCCCAATTATGACCTATTAAATTGCTTTAATTTGTGAACATTTCAGAAAAAGCAGAATGATTTTATCTCACTAATTCAAGACACTTTATACACTGAAAACACACAGTTCACACTCATTGCTTTAGAAGGTAAACAAGCACCAACAGGCTGTATGCAACAAGGCTTTCAGGGGAAACTGAGAGACACGTGGGCTGCCTGTGGTTTGTTATTCTTCATACTTTGCTGCCATCCGGAAGATAATGCAGAGAACCCAAAGCCCTTGTGTACACCTAATGCACAGACGGGTGCATTAAGGGCTCCTGCCAGATCTTTTATTAGCATCTCATTTTTCACTCCGCGACTCCTCTGCGGAATATACGTGCTGCGGGCGATACCCAGGTTCCTGAGTAGTCTGGTCCACAGCATCATTCCCTTCACCCCCCCCCCCCCCTTCCTCTGTCAAGAGGACACAGAGAGCGAATTCTCTCCGAGAGGCCCATTTATGAAATGTCAGGAGAAATGGAATTATGATGCCCAGATTACAAACATCGCCAGTGCACAGTGGAAAAGGAGAAGAAAAAAAAAAACTGTAAAAGAGCAGCATTAGCTTTCCCGTTGCTTTGATTATCCGCTACCCTTACAGCATAACAAGCATTTCAGCTTTGATTTTGATTGCACTCTCGTATCTGCCTAAGCCTAGCGTACAGCAAAATAGGGATGAGGACATCTCACAATGATTAGAAAATAATATCAGTACTTGGAAAAACTGGAGGAACCAATTGAATTTTAGTGTGCATTCAGTACATTTTAAAAAGAAAATCACAAGGGGCTTTGCAATAATACAATGCTCTGGGAAATATTTTTGGCTAGATTGATGACTTGACAAAATGAACAGTTGTCGAAGACAAGCATATTACATGTAATCAATTAGCTACAGTACTGGCACCAATTATGGAGACACTGTGATTTAAGAAGTTTAGTACTCTTAAAACTTTTATCAGTGCCCTTTCTTCTGTTACTGTTTCTCAGAGCCATTTTTGTAGGTAAGAATGTATCCCAAACAGTTAGTTTCTTGACCACAATTGGTAATGAGTTTGTGTTACCATCAGTAATTTGAAATTAAGTACTTGCCAAAAAACAAAAACAGTTTGCTGCAAAAAACTGAAACTGTTTCCCCCTTATATATTATATATATATGTGTGTGTGTGTGTTTGGAGATGAGTCTGATCCTATAGGACAATGGTTCATGGGTTACACGTTTTGGTTTGGTAGGTTTCTAGCCAAAGGATTCACCACACTATTTCTTAAATGAACACTAGAAGTTTTTATTTGGAAATGCTGTACAAGTGGTGGAAAGCTGTATGCATTTTGAACGTCTGTAACTTTGAAAGAGATTCTTTCTCCCCACCCCAAACATCGTTGTGGTATTCCGTTCCACGAGCCAGTGCACTAACGTTGGTACGTCCTTTCTCCAAGAAATAGGAGGCAGGATGACGGACAGGCCAGTTTCTCTAAATGTCACCCAGGAGCCGGGCCCATTTCCCTTCCTGTGCTGCTGTCGAGTTTCACTCTGCTGCTTGGCGCTATGATTAATGTTCTCAGATAGATGGATGTCCTCGGATCGACGGAAAACACAAACTCGGGAGGGTTGCCGCCTCAACACCCACACTTTTCTCTGAAAGTAGTGCATTTTACACCAAGCAGTCACGATATTGGTTTGCTGACCACTCACCCTGCACCACACCTTAAACAGAAGAAGAAATATCAACATCAACAAGGAAAAAAAAAAAACACAAAGTCAAAATAGGAGCTGTGCGCCCCAGTCCACAAACAGCTTGCACCTGCGTCCTTGCAGCTGGGCTAAGTAGAGAGGAGCAGAGGGTGCAGGGATTTCTCCTCTCTGTCGATACGGTGGCAGCTGGATAGGGACCCGAGCATCTGTGACAGTCTGACACTGCACCTGCTCACCTGGGTGGGGGGCCATGGACCATAATCTAAATAAACTCTCCCTGAAGCGCAGCAGACATATCGATGTAAGGAAATGCTAAATGTTTGGGCTACATTTAGACTACCTACAGGGGAATTGAAAGAATCTGAATGTTTGCTCATCTTTGGGCATGTCCACAACAGTGTGCCAACTACTCTGGTTAATTCTACACAAAAACCATCCCTACTTAATCAACCCCTTCATGCAGACGCCAAATCTGGCCAATCTTTTCTCATTTAGGGGGTGTTATAACTCCAGTTCCGAGCGTCACAGAGACTTACAAAATGCCTTATATGAAGCAAGACACTTCTATCGTTTACAATACTATTACTTTATATTCATAGAGACACAAGTGCAGTTATCTTGTCGAAAATGCAAAAAAAAAAAAAAAAAAACTATACGTGACCACAAGTGTGAAAATATCTGAGGCTGATTTGCAGAACTACTAAATATATATGAATCAAAACATTATGAGGCAACTGTGCATTGCTGTAAATCATGACAATCATATATTTAACTATAAATCAATAGTTTTTACTTATGAAACTCACTTTTGCATCATTTTCAAATGGGAGTAAGGGGCCCCAAAACCTCTCCAAAAATGAATTAAATTATTTTTGTTCATTATAAAGCATATACATTTGCCCCTTATGACATTTTAAGATTAAAAAAAAAAAAACTGAACAGTATGTAATCTATTAACAAATGTTACTATCATTGATCATTCCAAGGGAAATGTTACATTAATCTAGCACATATCAACACAGTTAATTTGAATTAATAGTTTTTATGGTAAACCAAACAACAAACATAACACCTGACTGAACCACCAACAAAGGTTTACACTACAGTGTGTGAAATACCCACATTAGAGAGTGCTGCAAACCTCTTGAAAGAAAGTCAATTTCATTGTAAATATTATGAATTCTAACAAAGCAGGCCGCTACAAGCCACCATGCTAACAGAGCCCAGTGTATGAAAATAATGCCCCTATACTAACAGCCGTTTACCCCCAGTACAAATATGCTGAGCACTATTAGCAGTAATATTTACTTGTTTGTATGTATCTCCGCTAGACCTTCTCTTCTGACTCCAAAAAAAAAAAAAAACCCAAAAGATATAAGGTTGACTCAATAGGCTTTGGCTGTAATACCTCTCGGTCAGCCTCCCTCCACCTCTTCCATTTCACTGGTCTCTATAGCCATCTTTCCAAGACATTCAAACTGTAACATCTCAGATTTTCTTTTACTGATTTCATACTTTTGTGTGCTGTGTTTTATTGTCATTCGCAATGCTTCTTAATCACACAACATCAGACATGTTGTAACTTGCAATGTTCCACACAACGCATTCAAAAACTTCAAAAAACAAACCAAAACATTTCCTAGCTCTCAGGAAAATTTCAACCTATCCAGACCTGATGGACAATATGGGTGATTCATACAAGTCATGACAATAGGGGCTGAAACAACTTTCAACTAAATCAAATGTGTTTTCTTCTTGTACTGACAAAGGAGAGCCAGTGATATTTTGTGGCTTTGCAATTTAAATTTGTTTTTTTTTTTTTTAAGTACACGTTCACCTTGATAAAAATAACCACACACACTAAACTGCATGGGAAACGTTTAATGGAATTCTAGATTGCTGTATCGAGTGGTCAATAAGCAAGTGGAGATCAGATTTGCTCTTTGATCTGGTTGCACCATAGACCCTCTCTAGTTCCAGCAGATCATGTTACACAAGGACATAAAGATGACAGAGATTTCACAGGTTGATATGCGTCTGAAACAAAATATGCTTCCATTAAGCTGTGGTATACGGACATGACTATTGTCTTCTGTTGCTATTCTAGGCTCCAGGCGTATCTATTTGACCAAGTTCACCAATAATACTGTAATACTGAGAAAAATCTTTCACCACGGAACGCATCTGCTGAACAAAACTACGCTTACTAAATTAATGTGGAGCAAACGAGAATTCTGCATTAGAATTAATTTAAAAAGCACTTAATCCTGCATTAGAATTAATTTAAGAAAACTCACTTAAATGTCTCAAAGTGGCAGAGCACATTTCTGGTAGATTAAAAAGAGGAATGTGCTCTGCATGTGTATGAATGGAGAACTGACACCAAAGTATATTCAACACTGTTTGCAAATGAATGGCCATGCAGCTGTGGAGGGTCACTTTTTTTTCTAAGTCACACGACCCACAGGTAGTATTTACATGTGCATTACAAACATTCACACAATTAGCACTAATCATACTATTGGCGACCAACGACAAAGAGAAATCATTGGTTAGAAGGGCGCAAGAAACCTTTGTGTGGCGGACAGATGTCATCCAAGATTTGACCAATGCAAAACTAGACAACCCAAAATTATATGCATTTCTCTCTAAACATGCATTTCTCAATTGTGGGGAAATCCTCCAAGGATGGCACTTGGCTATATATATTCATTTTAACCAACTCTGTTGATGCGTAAAGATGTGGCTCTTTGTACGGACAACTTTACAAGCATTTTCAAGTAATGACCGAGGACACTTTTTAAAACAAGATCATTAAATTCAGTCACAAGGTATAAAAATTACATTTTCATTATTAACATTACCCCTACTGCAAACCATTTAATTAGTATGAATAGACTTTTATTCATAATTTTTTGTGCAAGTGATATGACAATGTTTTCTGCTCGAATGTGCTACTGCATGTTTCTGGTTCTAAAAACCACTTGTAATGCAACATTTTACAGTATGAGAGCATTGCCGTCGATCACTGTTAAGTGCCACTTGACTTCTCAACATCAATGACCGGAGAGGTGTAATGGCATTATGGTCGAATGGGCAAGAAGGCTCCACTAACCTCATGCTAATAGGTGACTGAAATGTAGGTGAGAAAACGACTTTGGAAAACTAATGACCGTACTAATTATGGCTAAAAAGGTGTTCTTCAAACAAGGCATCTCCATAGTGTCAGAATCAGCCCTTTAAGAGAGGTGGGGAACAAAGCCTGCGCCTACACAAGTTGTTAATGATAGCTAAACAAGGTTACACCACTGGATCATACCATTGACCCCTTAAGTTGCACGGAGTGGATTCATTTGCATTAATTCCGTTTTTTTTTTTTTTAAACGGGGAAATCTTCTATAAATCTGGTCACACGATATACCATTTGAAAGTGTTGAAACTCAAGGTTCTCTCTCTAAACTATTTTATGAGGCCAATGTTTTATCTTCTTGACAATGGTTTCTTATGTTGTAACATGAGGGGTGGCAAAACAAGCTTGGGGGGTCCTCACCTTCTATGCATTTTGTAAATCCACAGATGATATGAATCACAGTAAATCTGGTATCTTTTTTCCACGGCAAGGATCCAACGAACAAATTCCACTGTCATTTTCAGTCCAAAAAACATGAAATCGAAAACGATATAATGTCTATTGTTTAATTAGCAGTTCTCCAGTGGAATTATCACTGTTGTCTGTTTCACAGTTAGAGTACATGCATGCTAAAGGCATTGTATACATAGGAATGTTATTATCTCCAGTTTGTATAGACTCCCTCATGTTAAGAATGCTCGTTCAATTCTCAACATAAGTAGGGAGACATGGGAAATGCAAGGTTGTAGCAAAGAAGCTAGTATTTATTAAATAAGCAGGTAAACAAAAAATGACACAGTAAAAGAAGGCACATGTTTAGAGGGCTATGTGTACGGTGCGTAGGAACGAGGTGTGTAAGGTGCTTCTGTAGATTGTATACGTGCAAACAAATGAAACAGAATACCAAAAACATGTTTGTCCTGCTATGGTGATGGGAAAGGAAATGATAAAGAAAAAAGGAACACAGGGGAAGGGCTTATAAACCCGAGCCACCAGGTGCTCAAATTAGGGTAATTACATTCCTCTCCACTAGCCACCATCCCCCAAATCACCTTCAACACAGAAATAAATGGAAAAGACAGCAGGGGAGGGAGAGAATCATAACACTCATAACAGTCTAGGTCAAATGGTTCAAAAATTATGACTTTTCAAAGTTGGAAATATTTGAACGTGCACCACCACTGGGTCAATAGCTACCGTATTCTAATAGATTGCAATTTCACATGCCTACAAAGAAGTTCATATCCCCATTATGCCCACAAAGTTTCAAGAGTTTTCACCAATCTGTCTGGGAGATATACATGTATTATCTGGATATAAAAAAAACAAACAAACAAATAAACAATAAAATAAACAAATAAAAAACAACACAAAAGCAATAGGATTCCAGCAGCTTCGCTGTTTTCACCCCTAATAACTGAATGAATGAACAGTTATATGGTGATTTTCACCACATACCTCAAATCACTATGACAGGAAGGCTCTCTCCTTGATCAACAGAAATAGACATCTTCAAAAAATTCCCAGAGCCATCTCAGTCAACACAAAACTACAACACTTCAACTTTAGCAAGCTAACTTCAACACCTAATGTTAATTAGCCTAGGTTATAATAATTTTAGCTACATGAGACAAGCCTCGTTGCCAAGTTAACTGGCTGGCTACTGGTTAATCCACTATGAGAAGACATCAAACATTAGGCATGTTGGCTGATACTAATGTTAACTGGCTAGCAAACAAATTTAATGTTCCCATATTTTTAATTAGCTATAGGGTGATAAATTGCTCCTTTAAGTCAGCCTTGTGATTGATGGTGCGTTGACAGCAATTCACACTGACCGTCTGCGACCAAAGTTAAAATATGTTGCCACAGCCATTAATGTTGGCACCAAATAAAAGTATCTGTAGCGATCTGTGATTCTGCCACAGAATTGTGTTAGCCAGCAGGTAGACTGCCTTTATTTCCTCTTATACTGGGAAGGCTGTGTTTGATAAAATCATCAACTTATGCCTCTTTCCCCTCTCTCCTCCTCCACAAACATCCAAGGGAATTCATTAGGCAATTAAAATACAGGCTGAAGCCCTTATCTAGGCACACAAATCTAGGGTGTTATGGTGTCTCATATCCTGGAAGGTTTTATTACCTCTGACACCACACCACAGCACAAGGCTATTTGGAGTGATAGGTCCACACCACTGGGTTATTGTCACCTTTTGGATTTAAAATTTGAATGCCTTTTGGTTGTAATAAAATGAACAATATATGACATTCAATTGAAATCAATTGAAAGTCTTAATTTCCATGTAGTTAATGGTGTACTATCTTGTGCGACTGGCCTTTTCACACGGTAGCAATATTCTTTTCCCGAGAATGGGGATTTCAAGATTGGGTACACTCAACCATTTTAATTTACAAATAGCACCTCTATTGAAGAGTTAGAAAATTTTACATTTTTGATGTATTCAACAGAAAGCTGAATTACCTTCCAAATGGTTCATGTTGTGTCTCTGAGTATGTATTGTACATAAAGTCCTATTCGGAAAAAAAGTACAAACCAACAAACTGGGATTGCATACTCCTTTGATGGGGTTAGCTGCTAATGAAGTGCTGCACTACACAAAGCTGCAGGCCAATCTGGAATGGCACGGTCAGAATTTGATACAGAACCACCGGCCATGTTACAGCACGGAGGGGGGGGGAATCAAGAAATGAACGTAATGCTGCTGTGTTCGTTAAACAGTCGCAGATACCACAAAATAATACAATGGGTGAAAAGCACACACACCTGCACTGTTAGGGAAACGGCAACTGTGCGCTGTCTGGGTCAGACATATTTAACTTGTGCAATGTACATAAATGTCACTGACAGAATGACTCATTCTTATGCAAATGAAGCGCAATATAGGATGTGACCATGATCACAAATGATCATTTGCAATAAGCATGGGTTTCTAAAATGACCAGAAACCTGGCAGTCAACTGGCACAGTCTATTTAAAAGCCATGCAATGTGTTAAGTTGCCAGTAACCATGGCAGCTGCAATAGTTGCAAGTGGAAGACACCACTAGCATGTTAAGTGTGCAAGAAAGAGGAACAAAGAGAAATTATTAATGTAATACTAGTAATGCTTGATGACTAAGATGAGACTGAACCACCCCTCTGAAAAACTATTTAATAGTACAGAAATAAATATTTATGCAACTCCAAGAGCTATGTTAATTTAATAAAAAAATCTTCATTTGAAATTCTCCAAGTCTATGAATTGGGTTTTTCCAAGAAATACTGAAAAGGTCCATTTGTTGATCATTCATCTTTGGGTCAATAGGTCTTTTTGCTATTTTGTGTACCAATATGTGTGAGCCATATTAAAATGAATCCCTTGTAAAATGCCAGGCAGTTTGCAATTAATTATATTAAATCAGCACATGCTCAACTTAAAATCAGTGTATAAAAAGCAGCCTTTTCCTTCATATATTTGGAGATAACTGGACACCAATACCTGTATATGAGCGGGGAAAAATCACTCAGATAGCTGAGATGAGGAACAGCATCAAAGGTACATTAGTAGCAGATAAGATGAAACCTAGTAAACAACCCTCACATAAAAAAAACTTTATGCAGGCTTATCTGATTGGCTATAACATGATTCACAGCTAAAATCATGATGTATTATCGTACTTGTGAACCATGCTCACTATTTGGCCATGGCTGTACATGGCTCCTTGATTTGCATCAACTGATTCACATCAATACTGTGAATCAGTTGTTAATTTGATACAGTCAGTGTTTGCAGCGGTTATACAATAAGCAGCATGAGCTACGCTCTGTATTTTTTTCATAGCGGATCTACTCCTGAAAGAAAGTGCTTTGACAGGATGGGCCATTTGGCAGTGCCCATATTTTGCTAGACATCGGGCAGCTGATATGAGATCCAGGTCAACTTCAGTTAAACATGTACATTCTCAGTATTTCTATGGGCATTTTGTGTGCACAAGGCAATGAAGCTGAAATGTATATTGCTGAACAGTGAGCAACAATTAGCATGATGCAGAGGAAGAGTGTTCTACTGATATCACCATCTAATACAGGCCAACAACAGGTATCAACAGCTAGAAGGCACTTTGTGGCTCATGGTACATTCTCTTAACAAGGGAAAATAAGAAATGAACAAGTATTTTGAGATCACACTATTTATTTAACACTATAATCATTTGGCTTTGCATGTTAATACAATGATATTTTAATTTTAATTTTCTCTTTTCACACACACACAACTGAAAGATACCATTCCTGGCCCAACAGTTACAGCTTTCCCCATGCGGCATAATTATTTGCTTCTTTCTGATATAACTCTAAATATGGCCACAGGAGGTAATTCTGCTAAAACCATTGCCCGGCAACAGCATCACCATACTTCAACAAATACAAACTGAGCCCCTTCAATCATCCAGGCTTCTTATGTTATGTCATAATAGCACATCTGATGATGGCTCAGAAACCTGGATCCAGAAAGAGACATTCAGTTATGACCAAAATGTCAAGAATAAGAGAGGCACTGAAACACAATGCGCAAGACTCCTGTATGGTGTGACACAAACGGTATCTACCTTTCATGTTCCTCTTTGTAAGCATACCAGCATGTTTCCCCTTTTCATTCAGTGATCCACATTTTCTATCTTTAGGCATCATATTACTTCTACTTAAGCACTATGACACAGGAGGCCATGCTGTATCGTGAATACAGTCACAGCTACAGGGCTGTTGTAAGGCACAACGCAAAGTGGAGTGCCAGAAACCCCTGGAGCCATGACTGCATTCACGATACAGCATGGCCTTGAGTGCCATATTGCTTTCATAAAACAGATACAGCATATAGAAACAATCAACTGAAGACACTGTTGTGTTTACTCAGCAATATTATTTGTAAGTAACAGTTTGTGTGAAGAGGGATACTGTTTACAAACAGGCTGTTTGATTAACTATTGCTGTTTTGGATTTACAGTCACTGTAGAACACAGCATCCAGGATAGAAAAACAAAACATTTTATAAAGTATATTTATTGAGGGAATCACTCTTTTTACAAAGAATATTGACCCCTATGCATCAATGTATGAAATGTAATTCACAAGTTAATGCAGAATTATAATATTTAATGTATGATTAGGAATGATAAAAAAAATAAATGGTATAACTTTGGGCAAAATGTGAGGAACACAGAGTCAGATTCCCCAAAGCGATGATAGTTTTATTTCACTAAAGTGTACCATTGCAGTAAATGGACCCGTTCTATGCATTTGTTTGAAAATGAATAATCATGAAGAGAAGAAAACACTTTCAAATCCTGTTAATGCAGCCCACTTCATAACACAGGCTCATTTTTCACAAATTCATTATATTGCTATTTCATCTCTGTCCAAGCATATTGCAGGTTAGCGTACAGACCAGGGCTGTTTATGTATTGCTCATAAATATGATCAAATTAAAACAAGCTCTTGACAGGAAAGTAATATGAGCTTAAGACTCTACAGGGGGATAATTGTTACAAATCCACATATCACATTTCAAACCTATTAAATTAGCCATTTTCTCTCCTAGCAGGGTTTGTTGGATTTGATAAGATTCTGCTGACCTTGGTTTAGATGCCTAAAGCAGCAGTAATCAAAAAGAAAACAAAAATAACATGGTCCAAAGCACTTTATGGATTAAAACACAGTGGAGGGGCATGTATATTCATATACTGAGAAAAAAACATTTCTAATGACAACTATGTTTTGGCTGGAAAACAGGGTGGAAGGTGAGTAAACTTGGGTTGGTTAAGTATAGGCTGATGTAAGCCCAATCATGGTAAATTACAGATCTGCAGAGCATCGGAACACCTGTGCTGTAAACAACCTCAGATTACATGTGACCTCCTTCCGAACCACGCAGCGGGGAAAACCTGTCCGCCCACAGAAGGCGGGAAACGAGGAGGATGAGGCATCAACGCAGCGGGGGAATAACCCCGGCTGCCCTCCCCTAAATCTATTACATTGGATTAATGACATACTGCTCCCGAGGCTTGGGAGAATATTACAACCCATTTTTGCCATTCTATGCGCAATCTTAAGGCACTGTTAAATACAAATGCGGTAAACGGCCCAAGGTTTACATTCTGGGTTATAACAGAATCAAAATGATGGAGGCGGACATTGCATTGTCGCATATTGAACTAATCTGGCAAACACACAAGTTATTTTACGCTACTCAGTTCCCAATATGATGTTGAATTTTAATGTCATTTATAAAGCAATTAACTTTTTTATGCACATGGTCACACATGCAATGGCCCAGGTGCCACACTGTAATATTTGCTTGAATGAAACCAAAACTGTACACAATTCGACTTGACTGGTCAATGAACTATGATATGCACTCTTGTAATTTGCCACGCAGTATAATAAGGAAAGGAATTGAGTAATTTTATGAACCTTGTACAATCAAGCTCCGGAGGTCTGAATGCTCTCTGACAGCTACCATTGTGAGGTTTCCAGCAGAGCAAAACTTTAAAAAGAAAGAAAACATTGTTATACATTTGTGAGCAAAACAACCTACTGCACACAAGCAATGTCATGAAAGCTGACACTGAGAAATAAGAAAAAAACAGAGACATTGGCCCAGCCTTCGGCTTACCAAAATCAACTGTTTGGAGCATCATTAAGAAGAAAAAGAGCACTAGTGGGTTCAATAATCGCAAAGGGCCTGGAAGGCCCAGGAAAACCCCCAAACACCCCTCAGACAGATCAGAAACACTCTTCAGGAGGCAGAAGACTTCATGAACAGAACCACAGAGGCCACAATGCAAGATTCAAACCAATAGCTGCAAAAACAGAATGGCCTGGTTTCAATTTACTAAGAAGTACCTAAAAGACCCTGCAGAATTCTGGAAAAAAGGTATTGTGAACAGATAAGACAAAATTCACTTGCATCCAAGTGATGGCAAGAGCAAAGTGTGGAGGCCAAAAGGAATGGCCCAAGAACATGCATTTCAATGCTGAAGAGAAAACTTAAGGTAACTGGTCCTCGAGACAAGCAGGAACTGAAGACGGCTGCAGTGCATGCCTGGCAGAACAGGTTTTATTTTTTCTCTTCTTTTAAGGAAATAAAAATTATTTTCTTCTTTAGAAATAATAAGCAGGAGAATAAGTCATTGCTGATACCTGATTATTTCTTCATTATGGTCATTGTCACATTTCAACATGACTCAGTCAGGGGTATTAAAAATTCAGCATGAATGTTCAAACAGATGGGTTTTTCTACATGCACATTCCATGTAAAATGCTTTATCTGTAACTAATTCCTGCTGTTTCACATGATGAGTGAAATAAATAATGTAGGTGAACTCATCACCATTCTCCACACAAACACAAGTACTCAATCTTCAAAAATTAGATTTATTTAAAACACAAATAATAACTATCTTCTACCACGCTGCTGTTTGTCTCATATGTAGCACCTGAAATCTACCCAAACGAAATCAAATTGAATGCCACAGTCACTGATCAAACTGATATATTGGCTACTTAAAAATGTTCACCATTCGTTAATTGATCTGTGTTACCTTTGTACAATGCCTTCAGCAGTCCGAGCAATACACATTAACTGCAGCCATAGACTGAATCAGCTCTTTAACGTGGGAGGAAATGAAAGAATACACAGCGTGAGGGTTTACAACCACCTTGAAATCCCACAGAAGAAAGAAAAAGCAATATGTCAAATGAATGATTAAAACAATAGGTTCTCATTTTTTGAAACAGTAAAGGATTATTGCTAGTCATCCCCTGTCCCCCACTTTCTAAAGAGGTGTCACAATACTGATAATTAATCATCCTCTGGACTCTCCTCTGATCTGCATAAACATGACCTCTTGTGAAAGTAATATAGATGAGAAAGATGGGTGCCTGGCTATTTAAGAAATGTACACATGCTCGTTGTTTGTTGGGCAGAAGGAATCCATGATACAGGCGTAACTGTATTATACTGTCCTTGTTGCATCACAATACTGACTTGAATCTTCACAACATCATCACGCTGGTCTGAAGAGGCATTATTACTATGTCTCCACCACTTTATTCTCTGGATTCCTCTCACGGTATAAATGCTCACTTTTGAAATCTAGATAGGTAAGTGGTATACTGATGTTGATTTGCACTTTTCTAACTAAAAGGATTTCAAAGACAAGTTTGAGACAGATGGACAGGCAGCCTTCAGGATTCCATGGAAATGTACATTATGTGTGCTGGCCTGCTTATAGAATGCAATACATGCTCTACTAATCCATTTATAAACACAGACTCTTTTATAGGCCGTTCTGGCAGCTCTTCATATTAATTTGATATGATACACAGTGATGGGTAAATGTGCATTTGTTCTATATGGAATATCAAAGCTGACCTAGAAGCTTGCCGGACTGATCCATTGTGCAGATGCTGTGTAACTGTAAAAACATAACATAAAATAAAATCAATTATTGAACAATAATTAAAAAAAAAAAAAGACTTATCTTGCTTATCGGTGATTTACAGATGTACTCTCTGAACACTCCAAAATATTCACTGCCTGCTCTGATTCCATAATAATTAACCTCTGATGAACAGAACAGAGCTGCGGAATAAAAGAAACATTCCGAAAATACTTCAGAGCATATCTCCTTTTATTTCTTTACAGCCAAGTGATTCCAATGCACAAATTAACAATATTTTAATGCAATGAAGGGTGGAATAGACTGCCCTTCTGATGATCCAGCCATCAGAAATGCTTTTGAATTTGTCTAATGTCTCCTCGTCTATCTTTTGAGGTTCAATTACATCTTGGTCTCACCAGGATCCCTATTATAACAGATGGAGGAGACCAAGCTAGTTGCAGGGTGATTGTTTTCCAATTAAACCCACATTACTGGAGACCTGCAATACCTCAAGGTATTGACATGACAGTTTAATTAAACATACTCCTTATCTTAATTTACCAGGATAAAGAAGCAGTTTTGAAAAATGAAAGACAACAGGCTTTGCATTCATGAAGATTACAAAGGTATTGTTAGGAATGGAATACAGTTTGATCCACACAATTTGAGAGTTGCCAGAATAGCTATGTCATACCACACACATGCACACACAGGCACACACACAAGTATATATATATATATACATATATACATATAGTGCTGAGGAAAAAGTATTATTGGCCCCCTTCATTATTTTCTATATTACTGCATTCACCCCAAATGAACTTGCAATAGAGTAGCTCACTGTGTGTATATATAGCGGTTCTTGTACGAGACACTAAGTAAACAAAATATGCTGATTTATGCAGTGCCATCTGTTTTATATACCGTTCAATAAGCAAATGCATTTCATTCATGGTTATTAGGCTTTCTTTGTAGTCAAAAATAGCCTGTGATAATGTCAAACTTGGCCATTATACCTCTACAAAAAATGTATTGTTTGAACTATTGAGTTTAATAATTTGTGGCCATTTCTTTGTTACTTATGTTATTTTTTGATATGCAAAGATGGGAAATATGTCTGTGTCTAGTGTCAAGTGGCTATTTTTCAACATATGATAATACATAATGACTTAACTGTCAGCTAGTTTTGGCAGTGACATTTTAAGCTAGCTAGCTGAGACGAGAGCAGTCCCAGCTACAAGTAAGCTTATCAAAATGCCTTATAAACAGAAAAGGTGGATATCAGAAGACAAAAGAGAAAATGAACCAGGAGAGAATGGTAGCCATGTTGCCAAAGTTTGATGGCTTTTTAAAAAAGCAATCACCACTCCTGCAACTTAACCGTGTCAAAACATCTGTCTGACCACAACAGTAGGGATATATCCACAACCTTTTGTGCTCAACTGTTGTCATTCATGTTTTAAAAATGAGATAGGAGACTGAGATGTGTGTTGAGCTAACTTGAGAAAACGCTCTTTGCGTGACACAATCCGATAACCTTCAGTTAGGTGCATCGGCTACTGCACTTCACTGCACTGTTTAAATGAAATAATTTTTCTTTTTTTTTAATAAAAATGCCTCAAGAACTACCTGAACTGCAGCACCAGGCAGGACAGAGTGAATTGATTGGCTAGAGGTTCCGTTCAGTCATGAGCGCCAGAGCTCGGGAACTTAATTTGAGACTGCTGATGATTTGGTCTCTTCTGGGGAATATAACCACAATTTGAATTCAGTTTCCCCAACTATTAAGCTAAGCTTTTAACGAAGAAAGAGGAGACTAGCTAAAATGGCACAACATTGTTATCAAAGATGTGGAACAGTGGCATTTGCTGTTGATAAATGGCACGTGAGATTGCAGAACCTGGCAATACGATTGACTGACTGACATAGCCACAGCCGACAGACATTGCAAAAAGGAAAAAGAGCATGTGGTGAGTGAAGTAACCATGACTTAAAAAAATATACACATATCCTACCAGTTAGATAGTTATGTTTGTAAGTTGCCAAGATAAGTCTCGAAAAACTAGCTAAAGTTGCGCCATGCTGACTGAAGTGATTTAAGGCCACTTAAATAATGTATTTAATTTGTTTTTTAAAAGATTGACCATGGAATTACATTTTTTTTTTTTTACTGCATATCTCTGGATGAGCTGAGTACTTCCAGGCCTAGCTAACTACATTGTCTGTACAGACTGTACACTGTTCATGGTTCTGATGTCTACCTTGATCAACTTTCCCAATAGCATAACTCATAACCCAAAACAGTATCTATCACAAAAAAAATAAAAAAATAAATCTTGCACAGAGGCCTGTCATAACTAGCTTCCGCCACTGTTGTGTGCGTGTGTGTGTGTGTGTGTGTTTGTGTTTATTTTTTTAATATATCCTCTACTAATGCACTTTTCAGTTTTTCATTCCGTAACTAAGTCTAAACAGCTGCAACTGCAGCTCTGTTTGAAATTGAATATGGCGAGTCAAGAGATTTTAATGGCTTGTGTGAAAAATCAAATATAAACATAACATGATTCATCAGTTAACAGCTATTACCATCCTGTACACCAATGCTACAAAATCAGAAAGAGCAGTTGCCTGCAGCTGAGTTTGTGGAGGAAAGGAAAACATCATAACAGATACGTTTGCCAGGGTGTAAATGCCAATAAAACCCTTTGGGCAAAGGCAGCAGTGATTCAGCATTTTTTTTAATGAAGTGTAAACATCTCAGAGGAGTGAGAGCAGTTTATGGAAGAATCCAGTGTTTAAACCAAGATAGGATCCCATCAATATTTGCAGATGCTAATTAATTTATGCACAAACTCCAAAATCCACTGCACTGTATACTTGTTTTTTTTCACAGCAATAAAACTCTGGAAAACAATGCACAATCCCAATAATACATTTTTTTTTAAAAACAACAATGTAATAATGCCCTCTAAAAACACACACACACCACACACACACACACACACACACATATAGACGCATATGCATATATATATATACATATATATACATATATATATATATATATATCATTTCCTAGTCTAAGTAACGTGTTGTATATTGGTCTTTCATTGTAAAATGCTCCCAGACTCTAATTGTTAAATTGATATTTTTTAAGTATGACAGGTAATTTCAAACACTTGCAGGAGTGGGTTCATTTTCAGATACAGAATGTACAGTAGAGTAATTAGTACTGAATTCCTCAAGGTGTACATGAATCATATTCAAATTAAGTCAATATTATTCATTATTTTAATGCTCAGCACTATACAATTCTACTTTCAAGTTCCAACACTGAAATTGTCATAAATGTTTCACGGTAGCAGAACCATATCTTGGCTTTCATAATTTCTGTCTTCATTTCAAATTCAGAGTAAAAATATAGTTTTAAACGTAAGATGACAATGCAGTACCTGTGTTTTGAATAGTTTGGAGGTCTAGCTTTAGCACTATTTCTGTTGTAACGTTACCTCTGCTCTGCTCTTATCTGTGTGGCCTCACCTGCCCTGCCTGCTCTCAGTGTGAACACGCAACAGGATTAACAGGCAGGCATAGCAGAGAGTTTTCCTGATTGGTTCAGAGTCTGGGCAGTCAGAAGGACTAGAATGTTTTTTTTTTCAGACCTTTTAATTTATTGATATCTGTCGGCATGTGGAGCAAATTTAAGCAAATATGAAAAGTTGTTGTACAGAAAACTTACATACTGCACGTTTAAGCAGAAGTTGTAAATGTACGATGTGATCTCAGTGCTACGTTTATTTGTTACCAAAAAACCTCCATGACTGAATTGAAATTTCAGGCATGTGATCAACACAGACACTTCTCTATATATACTTTCCCACCAACTCATTCTCTCTCTGATTATTATTTGAATAGTTAGGTGGTGGATCACAGCCAGCCCACAAGGGATCACCCTGGGACTTTACCTATGGTTTCCTCCTACAGAGAAAACCTACTCCCACTGCTTATCCAGACAGAACACTTCCTTCCGGCGACAGATTAACCTCAACATTACGAGTGATGGGTGGAAACTGCCACAGCTCAATGGTTAACTGTAGTGAACCTTTAAAACTATAGTTAATGCCACTGGTGAGCTAGTTGTGTATAAAATTAATGTGCACCTGTGAACATGAACACATTAATCTCCCTGTTATAAGACAGAAGGGAAGAATGGCACACACTCAGTAAGTTACAATATCACAAAAGGCCTCAGAAGTTGTCATTCCCTTCAGGCTCATTAGCATTTTCCAGAGTTCTGGATCAAAAATAAATAAATAAATAAATAATAGATGGCTTATGGATCCAGTGTAATTTAAGAGAGATGTGTGTGGATAAAAACCTCCAAGTTTTAAACACCAGCTTAAATCACAGACTGTAACAGGGATGGTTACGTGAAACTCCATTCATTTTCTCCATAGAGCAATTTTCCCTTGATCCTGTAATCCATATTTGGGCAAAGGTTTTTGCTCTGTGTTACATCAGACTTCTGAGGCCATTAGTCTGATTTTGAGAAATGTCATCACAGCGGATAACATAATATGGTTCTCTTGCAGGCAACGTAAGAGAGACTTTCCTCATTATTAAAATGGAGCATGGCACAAAATTGCTACAGAATTATATTACTATATAATATAATAATGCAGTTATTTTCCATATGTCTGTCTTCTTGTCTCTATCTTCTAACCACACCAAACTGCCATTTGCATGGTTCTGTGATTCAAACATTATGACAGAAAAGTATCAATGGTACCTCTTTCCTAAAGAACTGTAGGCAACAGCGCAGGCAAGCTACAGGGCTTGATATAGCGACATAGCTATAGGAGGTAAGAGCGGTTGTTTAGCAGTCGGAGGGTTGCTGGTTCGATCCCCTGCCCTGGGCATGTCGAAGTGTCCCCGAGCAAGACACCTAACCCCTAATTGCTCTGGTGAATGCGAGGCATCAATTGTAAAGCGCTTTGGATAAAAGCGCTATATAAATGCAGTCCATTTACCATTTACCATATCAGAGGGCTGCAGGTTCAAATCTTTGGATCAGGCACTGATCTCAAAGGATACAACAGCAGTTCATGTGAATTGTCATTTATCTCTTTTAACAGTATGATTTTTGAATGTTTTTTTTTTCAATATTCTAAGCCAGTGTTCTTCAACTCCATTACTTCAAATTATCAGTAATGACTGCTACATCAGCGTTAGAATGTTCAGCTAAAAGTATTCAAAACACGTATTTGAGATTTTACACATTAAAGTGTTTAGTAGATAAGAAATAGAATTAGACCAACTGCATAAGATCTTTAATACGTAATTTGTTGGGATACGTCATTTGGGAAGCAAATAACTACAATATTTGCTGCAGGAACTTGAAAATATCTGTGACAATTTCTGACTGATCATTAGCCTTCATAATAACATTTCAGTATCTAGTTTCCATTCTAGCCTTTTGATTGCCTTTGGAGTCTTTTATTGGCATTTGTCATCATGAGGGCCATGAGTTGTGCCAGTGAAGAAAAAAAAAAAAAAAGAAAATAAGAAAGAAAAAAAAAACAACAGTCAGAGACATAGGCCAAACCTTAGTCTAAACCAAAACCAACTGTTTGGAACATCATTAAGAAGAAAGAGAGCCCTGGCGTGCTCAGAAATCCTAAAAATCCTGGTAATCCGAGGAATTCCTACATCAAAAATGAGTATTTTTATAACATTGATTTTGAGGACAATATTTGTGTTGAAAATAAGTTTTGGCCTCCATCTCATTACAATCCAACATATGCTCCTCTATATGATTTATATTCCACAATCTATTAAAAAAAACTTGCATATGGCATATATTATCTAATCAGTACTTTTAATAGCTTACTAATGAAGCACAGCATAGTTATTCACTTTGCAATATCATAAACTATAAAAGGCTAAACCAAAATGTCTAATTTATTGCCTTAGGGATTTATATGCTATATTAATTAATCACAGCCATACATTCTTATAACTGCCGAGAAGTTCATTAATCAGTTTAAGTACTGGCAAACACACACACGCCTTTGATTCTATGATAATGGAATTAAACATATTTATAGAATTTTTACTCACAGTAACTGCTATGCCTGCAACAGTATTTGGAATTACACTGCAAACCATGTTTCCTAAAACATTTGTGTAGTTGTGAATTATACAACTGAACTTGCTCATTTTTTTTTTTTTTCCCACTGCTTTAATTAGTCAAAACAATTGATTTAGGATCAAGGAATGTTAAGTACACAGCCAATTACAGTTTATAGATTCACCTGCTCGCACTCTAATTGATGCTAGAAGAGGCTGCATCTTTTGATGACATACACTTTGCAAATTTAAATGACTGGGTTCTGAGATTCCGTTTGTGACTTTCCAAAGATATGTGTTCAGTATCCTAACCCACAACTGAAAAGATTTCAAATGAAACACACTTAAAACTAAGCTATTAAGCACAGTCAAATGGCAGAATTAAAGAAATTCACCAACCATTTCAAATTTTTCATGTTCTCATGCAATACCAACTGATCACTTTTTTCCCTATTTCACAGGATGCAAAACCTCCAAGATACTGCCTTGCATCCATCAGTTGTGCATAACTGTTCACTGTGAAATTCAGATCAAATTAAACCAGAACATTGTATGAAATTCACAAAGCACTCACAATAAAACATCCTCTGCTGATGGTAACACAATTGCATTTTTTCTTATAATACATATGCAAATTTAAGCAAACTAGAACAAAATGGTCAACAATGCATTATTTTAGTCCACAATAGATACCAGCTATAGTTTAATTGCGTAAAATAAACGATTTCAGTGAACATGAGCCCATTTACTTCCAATTAGATGCAGCTGCTCATTCCTATTACAAACAATCATCGGCAAGCATGGGTTTGGGTGCGCTTTGAGCTAATTGTGTTTTCTGGCTGCAATGGTCACAGGTTCAATTTACAAAGGGCCTATGGTGGTTAAGCTCATTTGCTCTCACACTTGGTTTCATTTCCAAGACAGTGCCACATACACAAGTGCAAATTGTCCGGTGTGTCTTGATTAATTCACTCCTTTTGTCATCCAATGAACTGGAGTGTTCTACTGATGGACTGAAGAAACCTTCCACTGAGTCAACAAATCCTATTTGCGAACAGGGCCACAAAGCATTTCTAAGACAGTCCGACAGGAAATACTGTTGGGCTTAAAGCTGTCTAATGGAAGTCACAACTGCACTTGTAATTAGATCTACCTGCTTTGCTGAAGCATACAGTACGAGAGTTTACTCTCGTACCCGAGAAGCCTGTTTAAGTATGATTTTGAAATTAAAACCTGCTCAAACACAAGAATTTGATTTTTTCCAGGGAGTGGAAGAGGCTGTGATTATAATGTTTGCCAGAAATTTAAGCCAATCAACATGTACAGTGTCAAGAGCTCAGCACTTACTGTTGACAATATTCCTGGCTATCGAGAAGACGCGTTCTGACGGCGCTGATGTTTCAGGAACACTGAGGTACTTTCTTGCCAGCTTGGGGAGGTGGGAATCGTTAGCTTATGCACAAATCACGCCTTTTTAAATATCAAAGTTCCCTATTCATCTTTGAAACCGGTATTGGTATGAAAGTTCAAAATTAAACTCGATGTTCAAATATAACGTGACAGACATAGTAGAGACCAGTCCAAACCCAGACCCAAATATACTTGGATACTAATGAATACATGTCTACATGAAACCTCCTGCTGCACTGATGTAAAGCTGAACATTAGTTGCTTTTACATTTTTTTCTTTCAATCATTTGAACACACATTTACATATATACGTTTGTGTCTGTGTGTGTGTGCGCGTGCATGTAAGTACATGTGTGTACATATACATTCTTGCATATCGCACAACCACAATTTCTGACCCTATTTACTATCGTCTTTCCCGTAGATCTAAATGCAGTTGTCATTTTAGTCACCATTCCTATTGAAACACTAGCCAGTTGGTCAGTCTTTGTGACAGAAGCTCCTGCCATCCTTGCCCCCAATAATGAACTCTCTTTTAAAGTCACTTTGATATTTTCCTCTTGCCATCTTGATTCAAAATCAAGGTCAACTTGCTCAGCATTTTTATACATGCCACAGAGCACGATAGGATGTCAATTGCTTAATTGTATCATGCAGTACACCTGTATAGAGGTGTCTGATTTTGTTATGTTTCTCCACTCATCTATTCAGGTTTTTCCTTTAATTTCTCACCCATCTGTATATTAATGAACATACAATATGAGCGTTGTTGTTCTGTCCATAAATTCAATATGCATATTGCAGTGAGCTACTGTGTGAACCGGCATTGGTGTGCACAGCTAATTACCTAATTGAGCTATGGTAATCGGTGAAAACAAAAATAAATATGTACACCAGCTCTTAAGGAATGGAAATGCACCCCCCTCCACGACCCCCTCAGATTTATTCATGACATGCATCAATTTGTAACATTAGGAAGATCCAGAGTACATCATGTTCTCACTGCACGCATGTGAATTCCAGTATTTTTATTCAGGTCTCTATTTGTTAGGAAACAATTCAGCTGCCTTTGTATCAGTTTTATTACATCAGACAATATACTTCAACTACCAGACATCTTAATTATTAATATTTGTTTACCTCTGTAATACAAATTACATAACTATGAAATACTGTTTCTGAAACGAAACAAAAAAAAAATCTGCTGTACTAGCATTCAAGTGTACAAAGTTAAAACTACCTTATTTTCCCCCCATATATTTAAATATGTGTATACGACTATCACAAGGTTAAACTGCTTGAGAAAAGCAGTTGTCACAATAAAGAGGTCTGTTGGATAAATAGCAGATTCAGTTTATAGGATTATATTATAAGAGAATGGGCAGATGTCGTACTATGATCGCGGCAACTGCACATATGGTACCTGTTTCGGTCTATGGTCACAAAAACGGCTTGCAACAGATGTTATCACCTAAAAATAAATAGAAATGTTGATTCCAGAATGACAAAAAAGCTGTAGCAATAAAACTTTATCACTAAAATGAGGGAAAACCAGGCATTTGAAGCAAAAACATGAAAGGCAAACAACCCTGTTTCAGATGGCAATCTGTGGCAAAGACCTTGCTGATTTTAAGCATCTGGTTTCAGATGTAGGAATGACGCCAATATTTTTAATTCAGGAATGACTTTTCCAACATGGTACATTGTGATGTTTTTGCAAGTAGGTTGAATTTCTCTTTGTATCTCGTATCATGGCACCCTGTACCGAACAGGCTGATGAGCCTTGATTATTCCATTAAAGCACTCACAGTATGTCAGCTAAATCACATATTTGTTTGATGACTCTCTTATTATCATCTTGCTTCATTTTGAAATATCCATTTCTAAGAGCATAAAAATATTTGGTGGCATTAACATATTTTTGTGACTAGTGCATCTCCATCCATCAAATAATATGTAACTCTAACAAAATAGCAGGAACTACAAGCATAATGCATTGTTCCCCACTGTCCATCATGGCAGCGCACGATTCTGTAATTTTCTGGAGATGCATTAATGGACTGTAATGAATGCCATTTATGGCAAGTGAATATGTAGAAATATAACTGTGACAAATGCTCATTGAAATTCAAGCAACCCTCATGGTAAATTCTGGCATTTTTCCAACAATTACCTGGCATCGTTTTCATTCGAATGGGGCCATTACTAATGTTGACACTGATAGTCCATCAGTTACACACCTGTTTCCCAACATTATACCTTGCTGTCAAAGTAGGAAATGGCAGCATTTATAAGTTGCAAATAGTACCCACTCAAAATCTGCATTGACGCAAGATGACCAAGGGCAGTACGGTTTGTTGATCATCAAGGTCCAACCACAGTCTTTGAGGGCCATTTCAAAATGGGTGCTTACAGACATGGTGCATTTAGTAACTTCAAAAGGCTTTTTCATCGCAGTTTCAATTACTTATCCATTTTTTTTAACTTATTCAGTTATTTTTATCCATCACTTGAAACCTTCTTTTACGTAGCATTTAGGTACATCACAAAATTACTGTAACAGCCACTGAAATCATTAAAAATATACTGAAGCACAACTTAACATTAGTCTGTTGTTTTTTTGATTTACTGCAAGTCTTACTGTGTGAGATCATTCTGCCTGTCTGTGTTCTGTAAGAGAATACTCCATGTCAAATCATTAATTAAAATAGAATTATGTATCATAAATGTATCATATAATTACTTAAAATATGCTAACAATGCTAAATATTTTCTAAGTTACAGTAAGTACACTTCACAAAAGTTAACATAAATGTACATATAATGTCAGCCACATTACAATTGCAGGGTGGCACAACAGCCAACAGATGAATTAAAAAAATCTTAAAATGACAAAACGGCAATGTTTGTAAAAAAAAAAAAGGGCACCAAACTTGAATTCCATCCAGAGCGTTCATCCTTTTAAAATACTTAAATTTGTTCTTGTGACTCTCTTAACAAAACTAATTTCAAGGGCACTGCTTTGCCATGCCTGAATGGATAATTAGTACTTTTCTGGGAAATGAAAAGGACATCAAAATGTTCCTTGAAAGTCAATTCAACATTGTGCTTTGGCTGCCAAATATGCCACACACTAGGTATTTGTAAATGGCCTACACTAAAATACACTAAACTAAAAACTACACTAACTGAAATAGTTTTTTTTTTTTTGTGTGTGTTTGTTTTAAACCCAGAAAGTGAAATATTCCTTTAATGGCTTGATTAGTCTTTTCCACCAAACCACTGGAATCTCGGGGGTATGGGTGGAATTTTAAAACTTCATATAATATCCATATATGGGCACATCAACTCATGTTTCTTCTGCTATCTATACTGCCTCAGTTGACTATACAGTTGGTTCAGTTGAAAGTACAATCTATTATTATTATTATTATTATTATTATTGATAATAATAATAATAATAATAACAATCAAAATAAAATAAATAAACTGTCCAATTAAAATAGAAAAGACAGCCAAATGGATCAATAAAAGCAGAAAATGAATAAATATTGAAATGAATAATTAACTCAACATATAAAGTACAGTATATTGAACATGACGTGATGCACTCAATATGAGCAAAACTTTGTGATGTGTGTAGTGTAGTTTGAGCATAAGTTTGTTTATAAATGAAAATGGGAGCATCAGAAGCACTTTGAAAAGTAGATCATCAGATAAATTAATCGAAAAAAATGTTCCTCCCTCCTGCTTTGGTGCCGCTCCCAGTTGGTTATGGTCTGGGCTACCACCTAGTTCGCATACAGTATGTCTAAAAAAGGCCCACCCACACACACACACACACACAAAAAAAAACTATCAAATAAGTTACACTAAGATAAGGGTGACTACAAGAAGGGATTTCATTGATTCGCACAGTCTTAGAATATTGATTTTGTTTTTCTGCTGTACAGCGGGTGCATTTGTCAGCGAAGCTGTTGGCCATTATGTTAGCATTGTGACCTGCCCCTGAGGTAGTCACATCACACCACATAACAATGTACATTTAGAAAAAAATAAATATTACCAAGTTACTAACTGCTAAAAAAAAAACATCTTTCAAAAAAATGTATTTTATTGATGCATTGTCATGTAAACTCAATATTTTTGCTTATACTCAAAGGACATTCATTGTGTAGTCAGACTGATAAATGATGTTTGTTTGATGAGCCAAGTGGAAAAGTACATCTAAAACTGGCGAGTTAGATCAACTAATACTAATCCAACACTGTCCTGTAATGAGGAAGATGATCACAAACTCACATTAGATAGAATGCATGATAATATTTATGTATAATACATATTATTCATTCTCACTAGTTAATATCCTACACCTCTATGTTGGCTTAGGCTTACAACTAAAGTCAAGTCCGTAAGTATTAGGACATTGTTACTGTTTTGACTCCAGAGTACACTACAGTAAAATCGAGGGGGGGTGTGAATAAAAAGGCCTAATGCCTAAGCGGATCACCCGGTATGGATGCACGTGCCCTCAAATTAAAGCTGACAGTATGCACATTAAACATATTCATTGTTTCATTTCAAATCCCATGTGTCGGAATACAGAGCCAGAACAACAAAAATTGTGTCACTGTCCAAATGCAGACTGCAGTGTGTACAACGCACAAATGTAGGTCTATTGCATGGGGTCAGCCAAAGCATTCACAGCATTCCAACGGTCTTCCTCTCTGTTTTTCTTGCATTCTCAAAGGCATCATATAACGAGATAAACACACTTCCAGCTTGCAGCTGCTGATTAATGCCTTCCAGGATTAGTCGAGGCTGCAGGCAAATCTGTACATCAATTAATCACCAATTAATATAAAGCTTCTAATATATCTCCCCTTAATTAATGCACTGTTCCTAATTTGGAAAGCATAATTAATCAACTTTAAAATGGCACGTAATGCAGTGAAAATCAAGCAACAAAAATTAAATCAATGAACAAATAAATAAATAAATAAATACACTTTAAATACACAACAAGATGAAAGAGATTCTGAACGGCATCCGTTTCAAATACAGTGTAAAGCTTAAAAAATAAACACTTTGAACTACCGTGGTCCTACTGCAGGGGTGTCCAGTCTTATCCAAAAAAAAAAATAATAATAAAAGAAAGAAAAACCTGCACCAACACCGGCCATTTTCTTAAAGCATACATAGTCAACTGGAGCACATATCTTAATTAGTTGTGATCTACACGTTTAGAATTGTTCATATGTTACTATATGAGGGAGTGCTGCAGTTCTGTTGCAGGTCAGGTTCAAGCAAACCTGTACAACAAAGAAAAACAAATATAGAGGGTGGACAACATAAGTTTGTTTCTGAGTTTAACTGAAATTACTGAAGTTGGGCCCAGGGGTGTTTTCACCTCTGCTACACTCCAATATTTATATTCTTGGTGCCTTGAGCGTGGCTCTATACTAGGGCTAAATTACAATCTCAATTTGCTGAAGCACATACTATTTAAGCCGGTGTGGAAGCTGAACTGCAGCTGGGAAATTCAAGGACAGTTCAGGACATTTCAAAGAACTACTCAATGACATGGTGGGACATGGTATATAGTGAGATCTTTTGTACTTAAGTCATTATTTTCACCTTTCCTTTTATTATGAATGACTACTGGGTGAGAAGCAGGCTCAGGGTTCTGTTTTGCGGAATCAATGCCACACGGCGCATGGCCACCGTCAACGACTCGGCGCGTGGGCGCACTGGGCGTGGCTTGTGATTGTTAGTATTTTCGGGAGCAGAGGTGAGGAGCACACTACACAAAATATGCCGCACCAGGAAACAGGGCAGGGTTATACTGAATATACTGTATTATCAGTGGGTGTAGTGCAGCTGCCAATCAAATGGCCTCTTTTAATCCCTTTGAAGAGCCATGTGCATTGCCCAGGGCGTGCTACCAATTTTCGTAGTCTACCATGGAAATGGAAGATGAGGATAGTGAGTTACTAATCAGATGTTTTTCACTAGACATTCTTTTGTGGGAGGTGCAGAGTTGGGCTGTCGTTTTTTTTAAATTTTATTATTCTTTCAAAAAACTTATCTCATAAATAAGATAAATTTGTTTGAATTTGTTCAAATTTTCTTCCATAAGAATTAGACAATTGCCTAAACATATATTATAGGTCTGTTTAATTTCCCATTTAACCTGTAGCTTAAATGCTCTATGCTATACCTAAGAAAATTAATGACAACTGTATCTTGAAGGTTTATTAAACAAAATAAAACCAGGGAAGATCATGCAATGCCAGTGATGACCTTCAGAAAAGGAAAATGGCTCAGTCAAATGAAAGAAAGAATAATTATATCATATAATTATATCATAAGTCCATCATTAATTCACAACAATGGCATGGCTTAAATGAGTGGAGTGGGATTTGATGAGTGGTGGTTTTGTCTCAAATACGCTTATTTTGATTATTTATCTCCTCGTTCCAAATCAGGTCCTGAATATTCTGATGAGCTGCCAAAATCGCACTGCACCATGCGTTATTGACTGACACACCCCGAGCAGCGGCTCCCCTCCCACTTCGATAAACAGTGAGTCACAAAATTACCAAATCACTCGGGCAAGTCAAAATATATGGTGAAAAATACCATTTTGCCAGTGCGCCGGCTCACAACACACCATGCGCTGGCTGGAAAATGGAGCCCTTGGTGTCAATTCCATTTCAATTCAGTCAATTCTGGAAATTAACTTAACCATTTTCAATAGTATGTTTTACTCCTGGTGAGCAGAGAGGGAAAACAATGGCTTTTAGTGTCAGCAACGCGTCCTTTCGCACTGGTATCAAAAGAAAGGGAGAAAATGAATGCAAAAAGGATAAAAACAAAATGAAAAACTACCAATTATCCAGGTTAAGTTCAGATCCCTGCTGAACATCATGCAAATGCATGGCTCTAGTGCCATCATCATACTGTGTAAATTCTCAAAGTGAAATAAAACATACCTGTATGAATCATGGAGAAAACATATTTTGCTTTTCTGACACCAAGCTAATGTCAATGATGCTATTAAGAAAGTTTAGCAGAGCTCACAATTTTTTGCTGGGCATTTCCCTGATTTTTCTTTTTAAAAAAAGGTTTACAGTTTTGTGCATTTATGCCTACATGTTTTATGGAACCCGCTGGAACACTAAAGGAAATAATTGGTTAAAAACGTTCTTTAAAACAAAGACTGCCATTTTGCTAATCATTTAATTAATTTGTGTATGTATCACCTGCTGTTTTCATTATTTTTGCAGAAGTATGTGTCACAGCACCCTAAGCACAAATTCATTTGTATAACCTTTTTGAAAATTAGGCAATCAATGCAAATGCACCATCACAAATCAGAACAGCAACATTAACAAGGATTTTATTTGTTTTTACTGCGACTGTGCTTCATTGTTTCCAGGGAAGAAAAAAGGGCAATGATTCCACACGAGTGAAGACAGCAGATGTATTGAAATGGAAAGATTTGACAGGTTGATGAGCTGAAATATTGTCCTCATCTTGTCGCTGCACTACAATGAACAGCATTCATCTTCTGCTTAATCTAAATAATATATAAATCCAGTATAACAAGTCAACCAATTACAAGACAGACACTGCACTGAGTTACATTGCAGTCCTTTTCTATGCCGTCAGCTGTAGTTAGCAGCTGCAAAAAGGTTCATAAATAATAAATAAAAAATATGTAAAATAATAATAAAAATAAAAAATACCATGTAGTGAAAACCAAGCAAGAAATAAAAAATAAATCCCAAAATCAAAGAGACCCAAAATATACCTTCACTGCCCTACCATGTCAGGATATATTAACAAACAATGAAAAGCACGTCTGCACTTTTAAAATATGGCTTCAGTTCCCTCTATCTTTTCGATTCAATAAAGTGTCCTTGGAAGTGTGCCAGAGAGACGGGACCCAGAAACCGAATTTTATTGGGAGGAGAGAGGCAGCTGCAGCCTGTTGACTGTCTCATTGTAAGGGTATTGATTTCAGTGGGGGCAGAAGAAATAGTTACGACCTTCCATGAATTTTGACTTCAAGGTGGATAAACAAGCATGGTCTTTGCTTTTATTTTCAAAAGCTGTATCACATGCATAGACACTCCGGAAAAAAACATTTGACATCTCTCGTTGGCTGCACGGCCTTTTTTTTACATTTTGATCCAGATATTATGGGCAGTCATAGACATCTGTAGCTTTTGTAAGAATCTGCTGTTTTCTGTAGCAGTAGAATTAAATAGGAGCATTTTGTCGATTCAAAAAAAACCTTTCATATCATGATACATGTGGCCAGCACACATTCTAGTTACTGTTTACCAAAACTTCAAAAATTGTATGCTAGTTAAAAAGGTGTTATTTGAGGATATTTAATGAATATTCCCAGTGGAAATTTCTGCAAATCATGTTTCTGAGAATTAAGGTACCAATGTTCAGTTTGTTGATTCTGAAGTGTCTGACATATATGGTACCCCATTCAACAGCAGAGCTCTGGGAGGGACGCAACCAGGAAAGTCTTTGTTCTACACGTGTTGCAGGTAGTTTCCTCTAATTATAGCAGTTAGTATAATTATTCATATTTAATCAGTCCTGAGATCTCCATCGTAAGTCTCCTAGTGTATTGTAAGTCATTTTTCATGTTTGAGGATTAAAGTTTCAAGGAATAATGCCCAGTGCTGGTCCCCGGCTTGGACTAAATGGCAGACCATAAGTGGTTTAGCTTATAAAATAATAATGGATTGTCTAGAGTGATAAAACTGGCAAGGCTATAATGATTTCATAAGCTAGCACTACAGAAAATAGTTAACCAGCGAGGGCAGTGTCAGGAGAGGCCACACAGAGACAGGACTCTGGAGATCAGTCAAGCAAAGAAAGGTTGTCCAAAAAAATTTGGCAAAAAGGCAAGTGGAGGAGTGGAATATAATTTAGAAAAAAGTTGGAGAAGGAGGGATGGAGGATGAGAGAGAGGGATAGGGAGAGAGAGAGAGAGAGAGAGAGAGAGAGAGAAGATAAAGAATGTCTTTGGAAATACAACTCACCTTGTTCAAGAGGCTGCGGTTTAGCTGAAGTCGCTTTCAACTTAAGGGCCTCCTTGGCTGACATATCGCAACAGGAACCTTTATTAGTGTCCTGGTCACTGTCGGCCTGGTCGCTGTCACCGTGGCCACTGTCTCTAAGACTCGCTCGCTCAGGGTCCTTGAAAGTAGAGTTGCTAAAAGGATGGAAAAATGTTTTTTTTTTTTTTTTTTTTTTTTTTAATGAGGAACCTATGGCTCCTTTAACAGACTAAAGTGAGTAATATGGTCTGACGGAAAGACGCTAGGAGGAATGCAAATGAATTGTCGGACAACTTATTTAAACGCCCTTACCTTTGAACAAACTGCTGCCTGTTGCCCATGTAATTGGACTCTGCAGGGAAATTGTCTGTCTGTGAAGGAGAAAGGAGAGAGAATTTACATGTTGTGCTACACAGAGATTTCTCCTGCTGTGCAACAAGATTTCCTGGTGAAATCAACATGATTAATAACGCACAGTGGTTCCATTCAATCATCAGAATTGTACATTTTAATTATTTTAAAATTGCATGGGGGGTTGGAGGTCATAAAACCCGTACCATAAACAATTCCATGATTTCCAATTTTTCAAATGAACATGAACACGGAGATGTTGAAAAATGACATATTAACCTTTCTATGAGACCGCACATAAATGTTATTTATTCACCTAAATGAACTGCTACTAGAAATACGAGGCCTTGCTAGATAATTGGCACATGCTGCTGTATATATCAAGGGATACAAAGTGAAAAGCATACTCTTTGCTTGGTTTGTGCATTAATGATAGTGATCGGAACTGCAATTCTTGTGCCATTATGTTCATTTTAGTTACAAATGGCCTTACAAATAGCATTTCTTTGAAGGATACAAACTCACAGCTTGGTATATTCAGAAACTATAAAAGCAAACCCCTCTGTCCCATAAAAAATGTTTAAAAATATGAGTGGTAAAACTCAGTTTCCAATGAAAATTTTATAGTCAAAACTAAGTAGAGTCATTAGACATCTGTCATAGAATCTACAGATTATTTGCTGCTTGTCATAATTACTCTGTTTCATTCATGATGCAGAATCATGCCCCAGTTTTTGGCCACCAAGTCAATATGAGTTGAAAACCAAATGAATGTGTGTGTGTGTATGTGTGTGTGTGTGTGTGCGCGTGTAGAAATGCAAGCCTTGACATACATAGAGAAACAGAAAACAATTGCATAAATGGCAATTAACACGTCTTCTGGCATCTTTAATTATGGTATGGTGAACTTACTAGGTCAACAAAATATTCTGACATTAAAAATAATTACAGCAAGAGATTAGCAGTTAATATATAATAATATAATATAATAATAATATCCTTGTTTTTAAATATATCTCATGGAATTACATGAACCTTTAACAGGATGCATTATATACTGTTATGCATGGTAATTCAATACAGTATTTGACATTTTCTCAAATGCACAAAAAAAGTTAGATAAAAAACATTCTCCATGAAACATACCTTACCCCAAACTTATTCAAAGCAGAGTAATCATAATGCTGAAAAAGATTACCATTTAAATAATTTTCCCTATCTTTTTTTATTTTTTTAGGAAACAATGCCAAGATGACTGAATAAAAACAACTCATAATTAAACCTGGAGAACCATCCCTTTGCTTCTAAAACATATGAAAACAACAGTTTGGAGGATGGGATTGAACAGTTCCATCTGTGTAATATCATCCTCCAAACTACAAACTATTGCTTTCATGGTTTTTCCATTAAACATTTACATGTCTAATGGAACTGCAATACCACATTAAGACTTACTGAAACAGTACATTAGAGACAGTTCAGGTACATAATTAATAAAATATTGCCATATGATCCACTGACCAAACCCCTGGAATATAGGCTTTAAAACCATCCAGGCATATATTGTAGAGAATTGGTTACTGATAAATGTCAGTTAATTGTCAGGGGAACCAGCCTGGCATCGTTGTTCATTTCATGCTTTGTCTTGGCTTAGCTTCTCATTTCTCTTCTGCAATGTGGTCTTTGAAGAACTCTGTGATGATAAAATTTGAAATTTGAAAAAAAAAAAAAAAAAAATATATATATATATATATATATATATATATATATATATATATTCTGGATGATGGCATGCATCCTAGTCGCTATCATATTCTGAATAAGATGATCAATGCCCCATGAATCACTTTGGCAGCACGATACATGCTAATCAAAATATCACAAATAAGCCATGTAGGTCATGGGATTTTGAAAGACATTGTGATTTTTTTTGCAATTCTGAAAAATGCCTTGCTCTGAACAATCGATCTGATGATAATCCAACATCTACAGGTTTTCTCAGATACTTTTTTAAAGACTGTCACAGAGCTTTCCTGCACCCAAATATCACACAGTATTGCCAGTAGGAGCATAAACCTCAGGCTTCACCATCATAAGAGGACAATTTGATTCTGGAGGCAAAGGTTAGATATATATATATATATATATATATATATATATATATATATATAACCCAGCTAACACAATCCTGTTGCAACATACAAGTACACATACATCCAAAACATGGTTGAGAGTGCAAAACCTTTGTCACATTTAACTTTTAAAGGAGTATTTTGCTATAATCAGTAATGATATGGATCGGTTTTTCCACGTTGCATTGATTTGATTGGTTTGCTGCCCTTTGAACAGGTATATAAATCTGGATCGATGTATCGTTACATTCCTAATTACCAATACGTACAGTATCTCTTTCATTGCTGAGAGACAGAAATGCATTTTCTGGTCACTCAAAAGATGGAAATCCAAATAGGGATATATGTGGGATATTGGAATATTTGGGTTAACACTGGAATATTAGTGTACATGTAAACACAGCCAATGAGTCACATCGCAGAAATACTGAGGCACAGTATCACTACAGACGCAAGCATGAGCTCTACTGGCAGGAAAAGAGCGTTAAAAAACACCTTTGCTGCACAGATTTCCCTGCCAATTAAACTGAAGATAAGAAAAGTCTGTAGTCTAATACACTGGGTCATATTAAAAGAACAGTCTTGCCGAAGAAAGACGGCTGGAGCCTAATGACCGAGCTATTCAGCCAGCATAATCAGATTTATATTAATACAGCTACACCATATTCAAGGGAGCCATGAAATGGAATTTCAGAGTTACTCTGTGTATCTCTAGCCGAGTGGAATATAAATATCTTGGTGATTTGATCACAGAAGCGGAAGAAACACCTGTGTACCCTCCAATATTTTTTTTTTGGTGCAGGGAGAAAGGGGGGGTTGTTTTGTTCTGCTGTGGCAACCTGGATGGGGGCTTGGCACATTGGTCCAAGACTCACAAGAAATTAATGTCTGTCAAAACAGATTTTCTGTTTACTTTGAGCACCTGCAAGTGCCGGGTGTCTCGTTTGCTTGCTGTACATGTAGACAGGGAAGGAGGTAGCACAGTTGCCATGGTGCAACGTAAACCACAGGTGCAGCACTTATTGTCTGGAGAAAACGAGGCAAGGCAAGATCGATGACATCTAGAAGAGGGACGTGGCCCTTGAGGATGGTTCAAAGGCCTTGTATTTGAAGTTTGGGCTTGTCCCATATTTCCTTTGTGGCCTTAAAGGATTAGCCTTTACTTTTATGGGAGTCTTATGAAGATGCTCACCTCAGTTGAGACAAATGCCAAGGGGAAGCTTGCTTTGTGAATGTGGCACAAAACGTGAGCACATTTACTGTTCTGCAAACTGCCTTCTCCCATCATTGGCTTGCTTCAATGGAATGCACATCTGCTCTTTCATGGCTCTGAAGAGAGCTATCTGTTGGTGTCTCAGGCAAGGAGATGCATAGCCAGGGAGGAATGGCACGGTAGTTCACATGAGTTCACATGGCTTAGAGAAGTGGTTCTCAATCTTCTCAGACCCCCAACCACATTAATACCCCCATAAATAACAAATAATCTAATAACTGATGTAACACTATGCTTTGCGGATGCATTTAAATTAGCAACAGAAACATATTTATTAGTCATAAGACAATATATTGCTCTATTGCATTTTCCAAGCAATACAGTGCTGATAATTGTTTAAGAGACCTACTAATGACAGTCATATATATATATATATATATATATATATATATATATATATATATAATGATGTAGCCCTAGCTATTACATGAGTGCAGTACACTAAGGGCACATCCATACTTCTGCTCTTTGTGCAGACTGGGACAATTGGACTTCCCCTGATGCATATGATTGATTGCATCGTGGACAAATTGCATTGTAATATCAGCCAAAATGCCTGTTAATGAAAGTAGGCAACACAACAACAGAAATGCATTGACAACTAGAGACATTGTTAATACTTTGATTATCTGGCATGAACAATAACAGTAAACAAATAAAAAACAAAAAATTGTCAAATTAAACTAATCTGTACTACTAAATGATATTACTCTTAGTGGGCTATCTCTGTTACAAACATTGTACTGTTACATTCATCAGTATATTGAATGAATTTGTTCTGAGAGCACATTGCTTGAGTTTGATATTTAAGACAGAAGTGGGGGGGTCCCTCTCTATCCTCTGTAATCAGTGCATGCAGTTCTGTTATCAGTACATGGTGGTATATAATTGCGTGATATGGCATTATGGCATCCAACATTTACTCCATTCCACTGTAATCAATACCACAAATGTTAAACTTAATTCCTTCAAAAACATGAAACTAAATTAATTGTTAAAAGGTGTAATAGGTTTTATGCTTTTTTTATGGAGGAAAAAAATTCCATGCTTACACAGATGAAAATAATTGCCCTAACAAAGACACAATAACTTTACCATTGGCCACTACTAGGGATGCGAATGACACACATTTCTGACCATCAACTAGTTGCTGTCTGAAAAGGGCATTGCCCAATTTTTTTTTATTTATTTATAGTCACGTAAGACTAAGTAGTTAGTGCTGTCCACACATAGATGGTTATCACAACATTGTGGCATGTGGATATAATGGTATGGAAAGAGGCAGCTGTTTCACTACATTCAAGTCGAGCTGTGATGGTTTTACACGCAGCAGTACATCACACAGGAGTATATTCAATCTCAAATTCCAGTAGGTCCTGAAACCCTTCGCACTCTACCGTGCTTCCAGGGAAAATATCTTTCGTTACAATTTTAGTAATGAAGTCTGTTGTGGTTTCAGCTGGACAGCTGACACACTGAGGCAAAGGCATAATTTACGGGAGGATGGGGGATACACCCCCCCCCCCCCCCCAGAAGTTACAAACCAAGCCAAATAACCCCTCCGATGACATAGCATGACAATGAGAAAAATAACTTCATATAATAAAGATGGGGAAATTATGACTGGGATATACTGATCAGTAATGCTCGGTGTTTGTCACAGAAGTCACAGATGCCATTGAGTCTGTGACTTTCCCCGGTTTTTGCCATTTCGACAATTTCATCTGTTTTTAGTGCTTTCCGTGATTTTTCAGCAGGTTTGGATGATGACTGTCGACCTTAACATAGCCCACAGTGTTATTTGTATAGGCCTACGCATTTTAACAATAGCCTATTGCCAAATACTGAGAGAAACAACGTGTGACAAGTATACAGATTCTGGAATGTGCTGGGATCAATATTCTGGTCCTTGTCAGTTGTTGCAATTAGATGTGTGATGGCCCCTGTCAACACTGTTGATGCCCAGCGTTCCTTCCCCCTTTATTGTAACATCAGTGACAGCAGGTGCATATCAAAGACTCAAACCTCACAATGTGCAACATATGTTGTTTTTATTTATTTATTTATTTATTTATTTTTATTTCAGTAGGGCAGCCCCCAGACGCCACTGGAGGGTTGCAGTTCTCGGGGTCTATGCATTTCATCCCCCAGTATTCAGGGGTCTCAATACGAAGTTGGATGCTTGTTTGCTGTAATCCCTTGGCTCAGATGTTTGGTTCTTAGGTGGGTTAACATCATAGATGTTGACGAGTAGTATGCAAATTTGGCAACACATATTTTGTATCGAACAGTGCTTTCATTGAGCTTTTCAAAATCATTCCACAAGAAACTCTTTAGCAAGCCATATTTTCAACTGACAGTGAAGTGAATGACAACAAGCCTCACCCGCCTCCTTATTACCCTTTTAGAGCAGCAACCTAGCTAACATTTGGTGATCCTTCCTTTTGAATGGTTTGACAAAAAAATAAAAACTATTTTCAGTTATTTCATTTAACATTTGATGTGTGCTCGCAACTGAAATTGTTCACATCCCTAGACCCTACCTGTGAACCATTAAGGTAACTGTCACATTTTCTGGAAAAAAAAAATCCCACTCTGTTTAAGGATCATTGGTCAGGCTGTGAATCTAAAGGAAAGGTGTGGAAATGAATACTAAAGAGCATTCTGTGGAAGTTAGAGATAAAGTATTACAAATTCATGCATTAGGAAGAGTACAAAAATACAAAATAATGAAATAATATAGTTTCAATGTCCCAGTGAGCACTGTTGGATCAATAGTGAGGAAGTGGGCACTGCATCAAACTACCCAGTCACTGTGTAGAAGAGGCTGTCCTTTAAAATTCTTAGAAACCACGCAAGAAGGAGACTTGAGACGGAGGCCACAGAGAGGCCAACTTTCACTTAGTTCAGTGGCTGAAAGTGGAGAAAAGGTGCCCTAGTCAAGAATTTGAAGAGCTCTGCATAAATCTGGTTGTATGGGAAGGTGGTGAGAAAGAAGCCATTACTCAAAAAGAACCATCTCAAAGCACATCTGAAGTTTCCCAGAAAACCTTAGCGACCAAGCTAAGATGTGGGGAAAAGGTTTTGTGGCCACATGAGTCCAAGATAGTTTGTTGGCAATAATTTGAAGCACTCTCGGTGGCACAAACCTAAGACTACCCATGCCTTAAGAAACAGTCTCCGCAGTGAAGTATATTGGTGGCAGCAACATGCTGTAAGGATGTGTTTCATCAGCACAAACTGTGCATCTTAAAACTGAAGGCAGAATGTATTGAGCAAAATACAGAGAAATACTTCAGTCTGCTAAAAAACTGAAGTATGGAAGAAAGTGCACCTATCAGCAGGACAATAATCCCGAGCACAAAGCCAAAGCAACAGTCGAGTGGCTAAAGAACCAAAGTTGATGGTTCTGTAGCGGCCCAATCAAAGTTCTGATCACAATCCCATCGATAATCTGTAGCACCATTTGAAAATGTTGGTCCACAAGCCTGATCGAACCAACCAGAACAACCTGTGGCAAATCTGCCGAGGGGAATGCGAAGAAAATAAATCCCAAACAATGTGCAAAGCTGGCAGATACTTACCCCAAAAGATTTATAACTGTTAATGCAGTCAGCACCATGATGTTTGAGACAAAGACATATTGTTTATTGATCTGGCTCTGTACTCCACAATTTAAAATTCACATGGTCAAAGTGCAGATTTTCAGCTTTAATTATAGGGTATTTTTTGTATGCATTTTGGAATCACCATGTAGAAATTACAGACATTTTTTATACATAGTCCCCCCATTTCAAAGCGTCATTACCTGTGCCCTTAATGCAGGTACAAGAGAGGAAAAATTTGATTTATGAATTATGATTTATGGTTTAATGATTTTAAACTTTTGATTGCCCTTGGGGTATGTAATTGATGTTTGTCAATATGAGGACCAGAATTGTGCCAATGAAAGTTAAGGAAGCCATTATGAGGTAGAGAAATAAGAAAAAAAAAAAAAAAAAAAAACAGTCCGAGACATCAGCCAAACATTAGGCTAACCAAAATCAATTGTTTGGAACATCATTAAGAAGAAAGAGAGCACTGGTGAGCTCAAAAATAATAAACTTTCACTAACTTCACGAAGGAGACTGAATACTTTTGGAAAGCACTGTACATACAGTAAAGCCACTTTAGATACAAGTTAATGACTGACAACCTAAAGTGATATGATATATACAGTATATATCCATTCAAAATGACACAAAACCGTGTCTTTTTATATAAAAATTATTCAATGGGTTAATAGTGAAATAAGTGCTCAAAAGGCCATATGTGAACTGTTTTCTGACAAAAACATAACAACAAAACAGTTTGCAAATGAAATCAAAGATAGTGGGATGTTGAAAAGGAGGTGGATTATCTTTCACAAAGACAACATATAAAAAGTTTCCTGTTTACAGCCGGTTTTATTATTTGTGAATTTAAACTAAGGTTTATAGATTTAAGGCCAGCATAACTCAATATATGGCAGCAGTAACTAGTAATCTAATCTAATCTAAAGTATTTTGTGCATGTTATCAGTAGATAAGGGCATACTTATAATTCCAGGAGTACAACATTTCTCATGTTTATCACAAAATAATATCTTAACCCTATGCACATTCAAGGAAGTTTTAGACCAACATTTGGGAACCCTGTTATAAAGCACTCTGTTGGGCACAGGTTTGATTATTGGGGAGGACATTGCCATTGTACCCTTGGGCAAGGTACTTAACCTGCATTGCTTCAGTATACTGTATATCCAGCTGTATACATGGATGCCATGTAAATGCTATGTAAAAGTTGTGTAAGTTGCTCTGGATAAGAGCATCTGCTAAAAGGCTGTAATGTAATGTAATGTAAAATATGCAGGTGAGCCAATTGCCCACCTGTTAGCTGTGGTCTAGCTAAGTTTCCTGGATCCCTTCTCACTAATGTTTGCTCCCAAAAGGTTGTCATTTTTTTTCTATGGTCCATGGGAGAAGTGAGTCACAATTCATAAGGAATAAAATCCAGGGAGATATGTGGTAAATGTTCCTGCATGAACAGCAGTGATCCAAAAAAAAAGGTTGTCATCACCATTTTAATGGCAAAGTTTGAATGTTTTTCTTGAACATTTCAGCAGTTGCAATTTGTTTACAAAGCTTGGTTGACACTAATCAATTTGGACATGCCTCAGGTCACACACCCCAGCCTCCTGTGGACATCCATGCCCCCGTTTGAGAACCACTGCATTAAAGTCCAGGTTTTTGCTACCTGCAGCTGCCTCTTTCAACCTTACGGACCGGCAGCTTTCTCCAGATTTGCATAAAAACTGAATGAATAAATAAATAAATAAATAAATCTAACACTTGAGCCTGGAGAGGTTTATTTAAAGTCCCTCCCTTTTGGAGATTATAACAGCAAATTACTCAGCAGAATTAATCTCAGCGTGATTCATCATGAGTGTTACAGAACAGAATTTGACCTAATATACAGACAACATACTGTATGTGGCCTCAATTCGAGCTGCAAAATCAGTACACTCCACACAATGAGACAAAGAGAGGACTTCAGAAAGAGATCATTTCCATTCATGCAAGAGGACACTGACAAGAGAACAGAACACATTTATCTTCAGAGATTATTGTATTCAGTGGTGCTGAGATGCATTAAAGGCTCAGTAAAACACCAGCAACATGAGATAAAACAGAGTAGCACAGTATCAACTGACATTGTTGCCTGGAGTCTCTTCTCATTATGGCACCATCTACTAAGTAATTGTACTGTTTATTAGCATTTCAGAGCTTAACTGATGTAGGTAGATATAGTGGTCTGGCAACTAGCCAGGAGATTAGCCACAGCACACTCACCATTGGTGAAGTTCTTTATTGACATGCTTATTGTTTTCAGTTTTAGAGAGTGAAAAACTCAACTGCAATGTCAACTTTGGTCCAGTTTTGGATCAGAGTAAATCTGGAAGACTACATAAATTATTCTGCGGAAGTACCTAGTTTACTAATACAAAATGGTGGACGTATGCTCGTATCAATTGTTTTGTGTCCAAACATTTGGTTAATTATTGTGCATGATATATTTATGTAGATTTAGCAAGCTTGTTTGGTAGATGTAGCCTCATTAACAAAGTTGCTGGTAGTAGATGTGTTAATGAAAGCAACAGATCAAAGAAGATATTATTTTTTTTCATCTCAGCCTGCAAAAACTGAGTACAGTGCCCTCATACAACAACTCAAGCGATAACCATCACAAACCAGATGGCTGCGGTACTAGCAATGATCCACAGAACTTTACATGCAAAAGATTTGTAGAGGCCAACTGAGTCTTTAAAACAGCCTTACTCATTCCTTAATATTATTATACAGAAAATGACAGCAGCATATCCAAAAATTTTAACTATCCTGGCTCAGGAAATGGCTCAGCAGTTGTGAAAAAAAACTGTGCTGAGTTCATTGATTGCAATTCTCTAGCACCGTAGGTATAGATTTTTTTTTATAGACAGGAATGCAAGACTTACCATTTTCTATTTTACTGATGATTTCCATCCATCCATCCATTATCTATACCCGCTTATCCTGGTCAGGGTTGCGGGGGGTGCTGGAGCCTATCCCAGCATGCATTGGGCGAGAGGCAGGAATACACCCTGGACAGGCAGCCAGTTAGTGATGATTTTTACAGTTAAAATGTATTAAATCTGAGCACTATTTTATTGAGTGCTTCAGTTGTTTTGGGAAATTTTCTCTTGGCTACACAAATGCTGTGTCAGTATTAACAATTAATAATATTAACTATAAATTAACTATACCACATGACACTGATCCTGGGAAATCATAAAACATATTATTTGTAACAAAATGTATGCACCCTGAAAACTGGTTCTTGAACACATCAAAACATTTAACTTGAAGACATGACAAGTCAGGAGTCAATTTATCTAGGTTTATAAACATATAAAACAAAACATTTAAATACATTTTCAGTTAGTGTCAATGTAAAATATACTTTATTAAACATATACTAGAAATTTCACTTTAAACAAACCATTAAAGTGATTGTAAAGTCGCTGAAAATAGTTTAAATTACTATAAATTATCAGAGAGGAATGTATCCACTACACATCCACCAAATATCTAGTCAAACTAATGCCAATAACTGTCATAACACAAGTTTCAAATCAGGTATAAAATCAGTTTTTAAAAACCTCAGGATTGTATGGGCGTGGTCGGGAAAGGCCTGCCACCCCACCTCCCAACTGAACTACTCCCAAATGGTCCCACCCACCAGTAAGCAAACACACGTGGCTATACAAACACACATCAGACATACGCAAATGACATCCCCAATGCTCAACAGCAACAAATGCAGTTTGTAAAATTTACTGTACACAAAGATCTCACAATTCTGTGATTCCATCCGTGATTTCAGCAAAACGGGAAACATGAGCCCCAACATAAAGACTAATGTAGCCTACATCATAAAGGAAAACAATCAGCATTAGTCTACATACAACTTCTCAATAATAGACAATATATAGGCTACTGCTGATGTCTCCTCTTAAGAATGGCCACTGATCTCATGCTGGCAAGAAGTTAACACCTGCTTTCCCCAGACCTTAAATAACAGACGCAGTTACCTTTGCAGCAACGGCCACCACCCATGATGAATCAGCAGTAGCAGGTCATATGCATAAATTTCCATTCTCCCTACCCATATTTTTGCAGTCTACCACCAGAAAGCCCAAAAATACATATGCATTAACTCAACACTGTCCTACCCTAATAAAAAAGGAATCCCAAACAAAAACATTTGGGTTCCATTAGCTTTGCTGCTTGGACCCCTAATTCATTTTGTGTACAGTGTACTCTTTGTCTGATGTAGTTTCCAACTGTTGAGCATTAACTATAATGCCTTCTGCATTGAAGTTACTGCAATACTTGGTGACCTTTTGGAAAGCCAAGCTGTGCAGATACAGTACAAATCCAATAATCTTAGAATGTCTCCAGGATCTGCACAGCAGGTATGCTACAACATGACCACTGCTGGTACTTGTCAAATATTAGGGTCGTAAGTGATCATGGTAGTGGGAGCAAAGAGATTTCCCTGCTGTACTTAATCCTACATTTTTTTCAACTCACCTTGACCAGAGTCATTACCATAACAATGTAATTAATGATCTATGACTGAAAGAAACCATAACATTAAGGCTTATAATGGGAAAAAGTCAGCGAGCTAAAAGTCACTGCCACTCATTTCTTATATAATGCCCCAATTGAAAGAAATACTGTAAGGACCCATGTTTAATTCAAGCCTGCTTAATTAATACCATCATGTATGTATGGCAGATGCAGGCTGCACTTTGTTTTAAGATTAATTTCTGTGATTATATAAGTAAAACAAAGGCTCCCAGATGTTATAATATGCATGTGTTAGAAACTGTACAACAGTACATATGTAATGATGTCTTTAAAACTGTTTAATCATTTCAATTAGTTCCAACATAAAATAATACTCCAATAATACTGGGCAATGCAATGGAGACTGTATCGAACACAACGGAACGGATGTATAAAAAGTATACTTGAAAGAAGCAACAACACTTACTACACTTAATTTATGTGGGTGGGATTATGCTGGAATTCCCTTGGATTCCACATTGTAACAAAATATGCAGAAATGCTAATTATAAAGCCCAAGAGAAGAAATAAAATTAAAATAGCAGCAAAGAAAATAAAACTGTGGCAGCCTAACACAACTTGCACCCACATGGTGTTCCATCTAAACCATCTGAAATCCTCCAAAAAATTTTCTCAAATCTAAGGAATTACTTATTTGGTACAGAACCAATCGCAATGCAGAAAAGACTTAAAGAAGGGTATCAAAGCTAGGCACATTACTCTGATGACAAGGCCAACACCAGTACATTCTGGTCTGTGTTTATACAGATTACAGATGCACAGATGCAATTATCTTAATTGTTGATGGAGAAAAGACACAAGCATTGAGAAGGATAGAGGGAGGAGTGAGGAACTCCCACTACATTATGGAAAGTAGACAAAACACCGCTTGAAAGCTTACTTGCTTAAATGTGCGCAGTCTTTGTACATCAATAATTCATCAAGACTGATGTGCCCCATTTCTTTCAATAAATTCATAGATGGTTTGATGACTAAAGTTGGCAAATTTAGCAGCAAACTTAAACAATTTTCCTGAGTAAAAAATGTAAAATAGAATTTGAAAAAGGGCAAAACGTTTCTTTTATGGTTACCTCTCTTGATGTCAATGCCACGCTATTAGCTGGAATTACTGTACACAGAACCACTGAGTCGCTAGCCAACATACTTTTTTGCTTGACCTCTGTATTTCTGGCTTGCTGTCACTTTACTCTTCACATTTTTGAGTCAGATAATTAAGACATCATTAAATCCATTCTATTCCACTCATATGCTTCCACTTTTCGGTGTGTCAGAGGGGTTTCTTACCGCTGGTGACCTCGATGTGACACGTTCTGGTATCTTACAGTTGGTAACTCTGATGCTGAATTTCATTTTTTGAAGGTATATTTTATGAAGAGAAAGGGAAACATTCCCAACAAAATTTTTAAAGCCAGTTTTCTTAGAACACAATATTCAAACAGTCATGTCTCCAGAAATATTTACTCAGTCACATTAAAAGATGATTTTGTAGCGGTACTATAACAGGAGATGAAATGATGAAAAAGTACATTTTTGAAACATGTATCCAAAGTATGCATTTTGTTCATGAATAATGACAGTAGAAACATTTACCTATATTTCCTTCATAAATCCCTGAGTGCCATTTTTTAGCATAATTCTGAATATCCCTTTTTGAATAAGTTCATATGACTCAACACTTGCTGAGATAAGTAGACAACCGCATTGGTTATGCCTTCTCTAAAATGCCTTTGAGGCACAAGGTACAAACTGCAGTTTCCTCAATTATGCAAATTCTGCATAAATAAGACAGCAATTCTGGTGACAAATTATTGGCTTGTATGAGCATAATGCACATCTGTTTTTTTTTCCCCTTAATAGGCATATAACTGATTTCAGCCCGTTAATGGTATAGGCTTAACTTTTAAATCATGCTAAATGCACTATATTTCCCAAGCATTCTTTTAGCTGATGATCCACCTCTCCCTTAGGGAAATGCAGGCAGGGTATACATATTTTTAAACTCTTCCAAACATCCACAGCCTTCTGTGTATAAACAATTATTGTGCAGTATAGCCAATAGTAAACATGTTAAACATACACTATAACAAATGTATTGTAATTTCCTCAACATAATATATATATATATATATATATATATATGTAATATATATATTTGAAATTGCTTCTGTGTATCCATGCATACATAACTGCTGCAGCGATACCCAGTCTTTGCCATTGACATATCCATATACTGTATTCACATTTCAATGAATTCTTCACAATCAGTGCCCATAGGGTTGTCCTAAATCCAGGCGTAACAGAAATCGAGGCCTTTGTACCAATGTGCGACTAAGTGGCAGATCACCTTTCCAACTGTGTGTTTTGGTCTAGCTAACTGTCTGTTGGTTATTTTAATGGCCATCCTTATGTGTTATCTGTTACAAGCATCTGCAGCGCCCTGTGGTTGGGTGAGGGTGGCATGCGGTAAAAATGGGTATGGGAGGGCAGGGTCCCGAGACAGTAACACTGGAATTATGCATGTAACTGAGTTCCGTAAATTGAAAAGTAAAACCAAGGGGGATGGTTGACCAATGAAAATATTGACAATATTCAAATCTCTGTATTCATTAAAGACTAAAGAGCATAATTTAAATAACAAAACTGAGCTGTACTTGAACAAGCTGCCTTAAAGCAAACAATAAATAAGCAAACAAATAATAATAATAATAATAATAATAATATTTGAAGCAGGATCGATTGCCCAGTAATTATATGCACCCGAGGCAGTTTACCCTCCAGGGAAACTGAGGAGTATAATGCCATTTTCACAGGTTTCATCATCGCTAATACACCTGAGATATACCCGAAATATTTCTTTATTTTTTTAAATCAATGGACATCACTCTAATGATTTTTCTTTAAGAGCTGATGGCACAGAGCATGACTCATAGCTTTTATACCTTTTCATTATGTCTCATGGAGCACAAAATGGACCTGCACGTAACATTTACCAGCAGGAAGATGAGGGGTCTACAGGGACTGGAGTGGCAGTTGAGAAAGTGAGGCACCATGACAAAAGGTCACCACCAAAGTGCATCTGGTTTTTTTTTCCTTCAAAATAATGTGATAAAAAAGGAAAAGAACATGAACGGAGGGCCTCACTTGACTACAACAATGTGGTTGATTGCCCACTGTTCAAATTCTTCAGCTTTTTTATTGTGTTGTCCTCATGCACTCTCCCTACTGTTTTGTTCTGGTTTGATTAGGTCATTTTATTGTATGACTTTGTTACCTCCTTTGCCCTTTTGTTTTGTTTGTTTTTGCTTACTTAATTAAAAAAAAAAAAAAAAAGTTTCTTCAGCTTCATTGGTACTCCCCATACTGTGCGGTTGGATTTTCAGTGGATATCCCAATGTGATGGATGTTCAGATAAATATAATCTTCAGCTATGCAGACTATGCTACTTACTCAGAACAGCAAAACTATATCTCAACAAGGAATTGAGAAACATCAATATGTGATTTCTTCAGAAGTGCGGATATTCCACATTAGAGCCAGACTAAACTGAACTCAGGACAGTAAACAGAAGATAAACCTGAAAACATGAATCATGACCAGCATGGAGACCTCTTCCAATGCCACCTGTTACAGATTTTGGTTGATCCTCACAGCCCGCCCCCCCCAGCTCAACTCCCTTGATTCCTGCTGATTCCAAACTGCTTAACTAGATTAGTGCGGATCAGCAATTATCAGGTATTAGAAACACAGTAAATATTATGTGGGGGGAGCTTACTTGTATGCAGCCAATTACAATCAGCAATGATCTAACCCAGCCAGCAAACATAGATTGCCCACTAACTGCCTACTAACAGTCCGCTGTTGGCACAGCTCTCAGCACACCAGCATTTTGCAAATTGGCACCACAGTGGTCCACTGGCGTGGACAGTTGAAGCAAGGCAGTCGAGATAAGGATCAGTTGTTAGGAGCTGGTGAAAGTCTGCTACTTGAGGACTACTGCAGTGCCAATTTACAAACTGTTGCTGGCGTCCTGGAAATGGTATGTAGGTCTGACTGCACTGAATCATATAATATAGATGAACTCCTACACTCCTATTAACTTCATAGTAAAGGTACAAAGTTTCAAAAATCAACTTCAAAGTACATGCTTTGCAAACAACCTGCAGTGAGACTACACCTGCTTTCAATGAAAAATCCATAAAAATACATTTGAACTTTTCACAACTTTGCATGGCTTGGCTAATGGGAAAATGGACCAACTTAAAATTTGCCATTAATTTATCGGTAGCACTTTATACTTAGGTACACAAATTACAGGGTAATTACATTACCTAGGAACTGCTAGTAACACCTAATTATTTGTCAACAACTAATCTGGTCATTTTTTTGTAATAATTTGTAATACCAATGGGTAATTTATCAAATGAAACCATAAGACTAAGCACTCAGTATAATTACTTTGTATTACTCGTCGGAGTAAGTATTGCAAAATGTGGGAATTGACAGCATGGAGACAACTACACTGGTGTAGGCTAGTACACTGCAAGTTATGCCACCAGTTAAACCTAACACCATGACAAGCCGAGCCAAAAAAGCACTGGAGAGGGCTGCACGGATTGCTGCAGTGAATGGCAGCTGACAGTTGAATAACCAATGGTGGATTTCAGGGTCTGTAGCACTCAATTCATTACTGAAATTACTTCATTACATGTTTTAAAGTATCCAGTTAACCAATTTAAACCAACTAACTCGCTATATAAATAAATAGGATATGACAGCTACTGCCGTGTGTATGTACTTTAAACGACATGAAAATAAGTTAGCTAACTATTGAGTTCACGTTTATTTGTCAAATGTTCGCTAAGTCCAGGTGTAATCAGGATTTCTAGAACAGCCACCATATTATGAGGTCTCCAGGAATGATATTACTCGTTCTAGTAATACTAAGTAATGTCAGTAAGAATACAGAGAACTAACACTTACCATGGTTATCCTCAACCATTTGTATTACAAATTATTAGAAATTATTATCAGAAATTATTAAGCGTTATTTGATAATTATTCGGCAGGTACACCATAGTCACCCTGTATGTCCCATGGTTTTACTTTAACCACTGGTATTACATAGTATCACAAATAATTACCAGGAATTATTAAGAGTTACTCAGTAATTATTTGGTACATACACTGTAATCGCCTTGTAATTAGTGTAGTATTATATCAAGTGCATCCTAAAAAGTTTTTATCTTTTAACTTAATGTCATGCAGGTTAAACATATTATTGTTATTATGGCTGTTGTTTTAGTTGTTGTCCTACATACAGACATGAAAGTTAACTTTGGGTATCCATGGGTCACTGCCAAAAAGAGAAAAGTTTTGCTTTGGCAGCACACTTGACGAATTATTATGACTGGCACCACAACAATTGTCTGGGCTGTTTGAATTTAAGATGCTCCCTACTCATGGCTGTTCTATAAATCTATTTCTGGATCTTGCAGCCAAATCTGCCTCCCGAGAAAATTCCATCCTCAATAACTGCACAGATCCAATCCATGCTGAGCAGAGACAGAATTACAAGTGTGTGCCTTTGCTTTGTTTTGGGAACAAATGAATGCAAGCATCTTAATGCGGGAACAGATTATCAACTCTGGTAATTCCTTTTGTATGAAGGGGTTTCTGGGACTTTGATTTCAACAAAGAGGGCAATAAAGGCAATTTAGTTCCAATTCAGCAAGCTTTGTACCCCAACATTGAGGAACTGGTGCTCTGAATATCTGTGGATTCCCAAGATTATTTTGCCTGAGGGAGGTAAAAACAGATTAAGGGACTTAAACAAGTAAAAAAAAAAAAAAAACCTCACAGAGTAGCCACATTTACCAACCATCTCCTTTCAAAGTTCAAGACCAAAATGTTTAAAGCAGTCAGAAGGCTTAATTTGCACAGACTGGAACATAAAGTATTACAAGGTGAAAATACAAACATGTAAACAAACACAAGTTGTCTGTGGAAATACTGGCTTATTTAAGATCTGCTACTTCACAACTTGCAATACACAAACATTGGATATCCCAAGTACCCTGCTTAAAGCATGTGGTTTTGTTAGCCAGTAACTTGTTTGATACAAAATTTTAAATGGATCATTGGAAGCTCAAATCAAGCATGGGACTGCACAGAGCAATTACTATGATTTACACAATGAAAACAAAGCTTGCCACACACATTTGCATACAGAAAACACACCATGTTCTTACACTGAAAAGACCCTGCTGTACTAAACACATCCACTTGAATGCTCATTAATTCAAAAAGCTTCAGCAAAAAAAAACACAGTTACAGACAGTGCAGTAATGGCAGTGATAAAGGCTAACCCCATCCCTGCTTAGGTCAGCTAACCTTATATCAGTGAAGTGACCGCCAAGAAAAAAAGCTTGGCTGTCAAATTCAGGGTCATAACACCCTCAATTCCTCTGCATATGTCCAGTGTGCAAAAAAACAGTCTGCTGGGGTTTAGAATAAATCACATAACTCCAAAACCCAAAAGAGACAATTCCACATAATCAACTGCTATAAACCACATTGCCTTTGCCTTCAACCCTACTGTTAAATTGAAATGGCATTTCACAGTATTCTATGAGATTTTACTCTGGCGTGAATTTTCCAGTGGCACAATGATTGACTCATCCTACAGAGCCCATACTTCTTCAGTAGGCCACATAAAAACCACACAGCTTCACTCTGACATTAATGATAGAGAGCCAGCCCATTTATATGAAAATACTGCTTAGGAGAGAAAATAGGAATGGGGTTATGAAAAGGTTCAAGGACCATATGTTCAACGTAATATTTGTTCAGCATTTTCTTTGCCCAAGGACTTCATTTGATTAAATTAATTTATTTTGGCTCTGATTTATCAGCGTAAGGCACATGCAGACTAAAATATTTTCACAAATCTTCCTCGAGTTCTCATTAAATGGACACCATTTTAAATGGCAAGCTAAGGGGAAGAAAAATATTACAGTGTATTTGGCACTGGAGCAGTGAATGGGAAAATCGAGAAACCCGTTACTTCAGGCAGGCCACGGAAGTCAAGCCCGGCTCAGCTGAATCAGCTGATGGCTCGGCTGATTAGTGATGTTTGCCTATCGCAGTCCATTCACATAACAGTCCCTCTATTTAAAAGGCCCCGTCCCCCCTGTGCAAGTGGTTTTTTCCTCTTGCATGCATGCCTGCTGCAGACTGCTAGTCTAAAACCTGCCATCACCCCAGCTCCTCCCACGTGTTTACCAGACTAGCCTTTATGGGTGGCACAGTGGTGCAGTGGATGGCACAGTTGTCTCATGGCTGGAAGGTCCTGGGTTTGAATCCAACTGGAGCCTTTCTGCTGCTGGATCTGTTCTGTGCGTAGCTCCCTGCTGCTGCCCTCCGTGCCTTATCCATGCATGCTTGTGAATGGCTAGGAGGGCTTCCAGAACAGAGCCAAAACATAACTGGGTTGCCTTTGCCAAGCCACACAATCTTCAAAGCAGAAAGTGTAAAGCAGGGGTGTGCAATCTTATCTGTAAAGGACCGGTGTGCGTGCAGGTTTCTGTTTTAGCCCAGCACTGTGAGTCAACTAATTAACTAATCATGGTCTTCAATCAAGACCTTAATAAGTACAATTGGGCCTCTTAATACTGGACTAAAACAAAAACCTGCAGCCACACCGGTCCTTTTTGTATAAGACTGAACAACACTGCTGTAAATCCACCGTGTGCTACAGTTACGTTGGGGGACACAATAAACCACTGAAGGAGGGCACCATTTTCTAAACCTCTCCACAGTATTCCCAAGTTATCAGCCCCTTCTTCAAAAGAATTCAGCAGAAAAGATAGTGTTTACTTATAGTTTTAATGGTATTTTATTTCATAACAGCAGTAGAATAACTCCTCGTGGAGTCATATTTGTATTGCTTGTGCAGTAAGAGGAATACAATTACAGTAGCCAGGTTTCACAATGGCCTTTTTCACTCAATTATTTGAGATCTAGCGGAGACCTCAAAGCAGCGTCTGACCACCCAGATTATAAACATTTGGCTGAAGTACTGAATCACTGGCACCTGCAAGTCAGAGAGCAGCTTAACTCAACAACGCTAATTTAGAGGTGAATAGCTTCCTCTACTGGCCTTCTTGTCACTAATAGTCAGTGTATACATATCTCACCATACTGAATGATCTGCAAGGATTCCAGCTAGCTAGAATAAAATGAGTACATGTGGTCAAGTTATATATGTAACAGTATGGTATCCTCACAGTCTCACACTACTACATAATCAGTTCACAATGCCAGCTAGTTATAACAAAATGAAAACCTCTGACCAAGTTAAAAATATGTTGCCCTTCAAGACAAATTGAGGGGGGAAAAAAACATGTACTGTTGTTTTAAGTCAATATTAAGCAAAAATGTTGACTGATATATTTTAAAATATCTCCTATCTGAATTTTACAGCTACTTTTTTCAGTAAAGTAGGTGCAAATATTTTATTTAGTGAAAATGGCCTTAACCCTTTCATGCATGGTGTTTCATGCAAAAACATTTCTTATCTTCAAACTGCTAGATGGCAGATTCCTTAAGCCTTTGCCTAAGTTTTGATATGCTCCATATTGTAATACTCGATTGGCTTTTCTACTTTTGATGTATTGAAGGTCAAAATGGTGGGTGGAGGTGGAAACGTTCAAAGTACCTTGGGTATAACTGAAAACCTTCTATTCCAAGAGAACGGAGCAGGTTATATCCTTAGATGCAAGGAGCACCAAGTTATGTTTTAAACAAAAAATTACTCTAGTTATTATACTGTGTATGAAAAAACATTCTGTCCACTCTAGTAGACATCATGAATTAAGAGTTGTAATCTGCACGTGTGGCTTATGTTTTCATAGAGCCAGATTTTTTCTTCATCCTTTCACATGTCCTTAGAAGTAAAAAAAAATGTATGTGAGAAAAATAATTGCTCTGTTTTGTAATAATTCATGCATGAAAAGGTTAAATAGGTCTGGTTTCATTTACCACTATTTTCAGTGCTTTGCCCCCCTCTTATAACGGTAAGTAACATTAAACGGTCATATAAGAGCATATGGAAATGCAGAGCTTAATGGTACACTTTACACATTCTGTAACCTTCTGACCCACAAACGGTTTCTGTGCTATATGATGCACTTTCTTCAAGGAAGACTGAACCAAAACACAGGACACAGCATTGTAAAACAGTCCTCCTGAATGGCGAGAATAAATTGACTTTTTGTTCTTTTGGCCACGATTTCTGAGCAATTAAGTATGAACGGTCACAACTCCCGTTTTTAGGATAGTTCTCAAACACTGTGTCCCTTCTGGGGTAAAAATATAAAATATATATGTAAGTAAATAAATAAATAAATGTATGATTATTAACACATTAAACACCATAAACTTCTAAAACACAACTATATATATATACAGTACTGTGCAAAAAACGGAGACCACCCTATGTCCTCCCAAAAAAAAGTTGTAACCAAACGTGTCAATGATGCCTTTCTTTTTTGACCCCTTTATCTTCAAAAGTGACTCTCTTTGCATGTGCATCTAAAATGGCTGAGGATGACACTTCTGGTGAGATTAGCTGGAGATATAAAGATTATTGCAAGATACTGAGAAAATTGGACACCTAACAACCATGCAAGTACTGGGAGACCACCAAAACAATTACAATCCCAAAGACAGTATTTACTGTAGATTTTACATTTAAGAGAGGAAAAAAAATCAAGCTTTACTCTTGCTTTAGCTCTGAAGAAATCCACAGGTGTTTCTGTCAATCCTTCCACTGTGAGAACACAGTTCAATGCTATGGGTCTGGAAGGATGTGTAGCTGTCAAAAATCCAATAATGAGAACAGGAAATAAACAAAAAAGAAGAAAATTGGCAGTAGTACACCAAAACTGGACGCCTGAGATGTGGAGTAAGGTTGTATGAAACGATGAGTCTAAATTTGAGATTTTCGGAACTAAGAGAAGGCAGTACGTATACCGCCGAAGCAATAAAAAAGTCTCAGAACCGTGTCTGCGATTATCAGTCAAGCATGGTGGAGGATCAGTGCAAGTGTGGGGCTGTATAACAACATCTGGAGTTGGTGATTTGGTTTTGAAGGCCTCATGCTGAAAAATACAAACAACTCTTAACATATCAGGCAATACCCTCTGGGCAACATTTGATTATAATTCTACAGCAAGATAATGATCAGGCTGCTGGTGTTCTCAAAACAATGGACTGGCCACCCCAGAGTCCACACCTCAGCATCGCTGAAGCTGGATATGTGGTTTACTTGGATCGCGAGAAGCAGAAAATGCAAATACTCCCAAACCATCCATCTTCTGCCCCATTGGTAACACAAGGTCATCTTGATTAACATACACGACTGCTCTCACGATTATTCTCTCAACTGAAAATATTGTCACGGGAGTTTAAAAAAAAAGTCTTACCAAGCCTTCTTTTTTAGTTTAATTTAATTTAGAAATAAAAAAAATATATTTTAAGTCCCCACAGACACACAGAAAAACTGCTCTTTTAAATAACAAGCTAAATCAAAAGCACTGCTTCATTTTCTCTGAAGAACACCTGGAAATGGGCCAGAGATGGTGTGAATACAATTCCAGAGCGCTCTTTCACTGTGCAAAGTGCAGTAGCAGTGTCGAACACTTGACATTCTTCCAAATTGGCATGATTAATTTTATTTATCGCCTTAGTAGGTGTCCCAATCTTATACCTCTGACTCATTTATGCAGCTGGCGCAGCTGAAAGCAAGTATCTTTACACAAGAGCAAAGCAGCGATGGTTTGGAACCCGCAACTTCGTTATTACACATCCAGATTTTTAACCACTACATCACACTGCTCATCCATGTTCCACTCATGACTATACGGAAATTAGGCACCCCCACAGATCTGAGAAACACATGCAAAAATGCTTTCAGAGGAGAAGCTTGCTCACCCTTTGTGCACACAGACCTTTAAGGCTAATTAATACACCGTTCGCACTGCAGGGAATTTGGGGTCGGGATCAGTTTGAACCACACAATCCCCAGATTACAGGCTCAGCAGGAAACCACAACTCATTTAACGCAAGTCTGCAGCTGCTGTAAAGCAGGCAAGGCTTGTCTTCCGGAAAAAAAAAGGTTTTCAAGGTTTACAATAATTTGAATTAAATTAAAAGCATCACAGGTTTGATCCCTAAATAAATGTTGACGTGATACTTGACATATGCATAATTATTTAAACAGTTAATCACAGTGGACATGTTGTGCTAAACACCATACCATTACAGCTATTCTAAAAGGAATCTACTGAAAAATTACAATTATCAATCAAGTGATACAAAAACAGCTTTCATGTTTACACTGCCAATGGTGAATACAACACAGAATTAGGTAGCTGGGTGCAACTTGATTGCACTTGTAAATTAATTGGAGTCTGTACAATTTGATAATGCATCATTTTGACCAACACCTTTTCCATTGACAGTTCTGAGGCTACATATGCAAGGGCATCTACAATGACTAATGAAACTTCCTCTTTAGACCAAACACTACGTTTTGTATCTGCTTGTCAATGCAGTAATTTTTAACCCTTTCATGTGAAAGGGGTATTAATATTTACCAAGGATAAATTGTTATTGTTATGTGTCTGAAAGTACCTCATGTCACAGAAAAATCTCACAGAAACACAATGTACATGGATATTGAATGACAACATAAGCGGAAAATCATGCTCATTCACCCACATGCTGTAGATGGTGACATACACCTTGCCAGTGAATCCACTGGAAGATTTCTTTTTCCACTGAAATATGCTTTATGAGGTAACTATCAAGTTGTAAGATATTTTTTTGTAAAATATGAGTTTTGATTCACTCATGCTATAGCTCAAATTGGCTAGCTAGCTAGACAGATGTCAGGGTGCCCAAATCAGAACATCCCAGTCTGATATTAAGTATAGTATAACTCTTATCCAAAAATAAAAACTGAAGTATAGTTCCTATGAGTTGGTCAAGAATGTGAAATAGCCAAGTCTCACTACCTCGCTGGCTAACAGCTGCATACATCTGCAGAACTTCCCCAGATTGAAACGTGTTGGCCTGAAACTGCATGTATAATTCTGTAAACTGGCCATATGGTCCCCTACTGCCCCCTTGTGTAGCCTGCAGAACTTCATCTTACAGTCCCATTTAAAGTCATGTTGCTTCCACTGTCCGCAATCTGTGCTTGATTATGTTCTCTTGCCAAATCAGCAAGGTTGATTTGCAATAAGGTGATGAAGTGGACCTAAAATACAGTAAGCACTTATATTCATGAGTGCAGAGTAAAAACATGTGAGATAGACAGCTGCAAGAAACCTACTCAACAGCACGGTTTCTGTTAAGCAAACATTATACTAGCCATAAGGAGCACATATGCCCTCAGAGGACAATTGTACAGCATTTTTTGTGCCATATTCTCTGTTCTTTGAGTGACCTTACAGTGGCTATTTGATTGAACACGAACGGAGGAGCAGCTGTGGGAGCATTGTTGGGAGTCCAAGGACTCACTAAAACTAAACTCAATGAACACAAAAGCAAGTACACACCCTTGCTGTTTTCTAACGATGAAAGATGTGATTGAAGGTTTATTCCAGAGATGTGACCTTCATTACTTGTATTTTACATCTAGGATTTGATGCAAATATCAAATCAGGAAAGGGAAAATTATTATGTGGTGAACAAAGCCATGTACATGCCTTTTTATTTATTTTATGTTTTTTGGATAAATGGTCCACCTAGAATGCAAAAGAAATCTCATTTTCAAATCTAGTCGTTATTACAATGCTGGCATAGTACTTCCATTAAGCCTAAAGCTTGTCAGACAGTATTTTCCATCGCTTTTTATAAATACGTCACACTACTTTGAGGAATACAGCATATAATTCCATTTTACTTCGATTTCACTGTAAGTAATAATGCTTTAACACCTTAAGCTGAATTAAGCATCATTACCTGTCAGTTTCTTACTGAATAGTTCTTTACAAATCAAATCATGCTGCCTGCTACACTCTGAAAGGCCTGCTGGAGCAAATGCACTCTATTACTTCACTCACGACAACATATTCTGAACAAGCAGACACAAGCTTCTGCCCTGCTATAAAATGACATTACTGCCCAAGTAATATTGTGTACTGTGTTGAGCTTATAAAAAGTTTTCATGTGCCCCTATAAAGCTAATTCTATTAATTTAAGTCTCACTTCTGAAGATGATGATAGATGCACAACATATACACATGGTGAAACAATAAAGCCTTTTCTGTAATAGACTGTGTTTCCTTTACAATCTTTGTCCTGCCATGCTTCCAGATCCAGTTTGGCCATATCTGGTTACACTCTTTAGTAGTTATAGACATAGGTGTTTTATTTTAATTGTATATTTTATTAATCACATCAAAGCATCAGAAGGCTTGTGAATCAGCTGTGTTGAGAGAAATGTCCATCCATCCATTATCTATACCCACTTATTCCTGGTCAGGGTCGCAGGGGGTGCTGGAGCCAATCCCAGCATGCACTGGGCGATAGGCTGCACTACACCCTGGACAGGTTGTATCTATAAATCTACACAGGACACACACACACCATTTACTCACACACTCAGACCTATGGGCAATTTATAGTCTCCAATTTGCCTACCAGCATGTCTTTGGACAGTGGGAGGGAACTGGAGTACGTGGAGGAAACCCACGTGGACACAGGGAGAACATGCAAACTCCACACAGAAAGGGATTCAAACCCAGAACCTTCTGGCTGTGAGGCAACAGCCCTACCACTACCCACAGCACCACCATACCATCCCTTGAGATAAATGTACTGTATCCATTTCCATGTATACCTCAGTCAAATCCTTTGGACATGTTTTCAAATATAAAATACAGGCAATCAAAGCACACCAGGCTTCAGAACAGATAATACATGCATAACCAAGTTAAAACAGAAAAGTTTGTTTTCGCAAACAGTAGTCTAGAGGGGTTGTAGGTGTATAGGCAGAAAACAGCTTTTTAACATATCTGACAGAACAGATTTAACATGACTTAAGAGGCTTAGCACAAAAGATATGCAGTAGTTGTCAGAGGCTTAGAGAAGCCTCCACAAAGAGGACTTAACCAGGAATGTGAAGATCAAACCTATTTGTTTTCTGAGAAGAGTCTGAGCACCCATTTTGTTTGGATAATTCCCTCCTTATTCATTTGGGATGAATTTGGTGACCCATGGATTATTGTGCTTTTTAGGGCATCCAGTATATAATTACAATTGAGTTAATACGAAAAGTAAATTAAATAGTTTGCATCCTTTAAATACCCCAAAATGGCAAGAATTGTCATGGATGAGCTGTCTAGCCTTTTGAATAGAAGCTCATATCTATAAAGATGCAAGAAATTGCATATCCCCAGATGCCTATTTGTCAATGTACTAGCTTATGATTCTGAAACACATTGAAAAAACCACATACATTTTGTTAAATGACTAAGTGAAAAGGAAATTTTAAATTAAGACAATGAATGGTCATCCAACATGACCATGTTTTTTTAAACATTGTATCCCCCAGCAGATGTGAATAATGTTTAATAAGATAATTGATGAACACAAACACTGTGGAGAACACTGAACGAATAGCATAGCTAAAACAACCTGCATTTATTACAGCAACAACATATCAATACCCATCAAAATAAAAAAGATTCCTGTAGATCAACAAAAATATCTTCATATATCAACATTAAATTGTGAAACCATCTGAGAAAAATATGATTCTGGGTGGGGGAATTCTGGATGAGAAAATGGTTTTGGATTCCATGCAGGAACTTCACAAAATAAAAGAAAAAACACTTATCATACAGTTCATAGAATCAAAATTGATCTGACTGTGTTTCCTGAACACGTTTAATCCCCTCCCCTTACCCCATGGACAGGTGCTGAAAGATGGGGGTCACAAGGTAGACATAAATTGGATTTCCTACCTGGATTATTGACATCCTATTAACCGGAGTCTCGGTGGTATTAGTCACAGGGCCCGTGAAGCTGGTGTGACAGCCGACATGTCCTTGAGGAACAGTCAGGGTGTTGGAGGCGGGTTTGAGGTACATGACCTCTGACCTGGGGGAGCTGAGTGGCAGGCGTGTCTGGTACTGGAAATACATGGGGGAGGTGGCAAGCGAGGGGCTGCTCACCACGTTCATGACGTTCATGGCGTCCCTCTCCTCCACCTCGCTCTGCACCAGCATGATGTCATTCTTGTTGATCTTCTTCTTTTTGCCCTTTCCTATCTGCGGGTGCGAGTACTCAGCGATCCGGCAGTTGTAAGTCCGGATCTCGTTCTCCCGCTTGCATTTGACGGCGATGGTAACCATGGCGGCGAGGAGCATGATGGAGATAACACTGAGGGTGACAATCAGGGGAAGGGACACATCCCAGCGCCGCTGCTCCTCGGTGACTCTGGGTTCCCCTTCCGGCAGGGGTCCCGAGTAAGCTTTGACGATCAGCTTAGCCGCGGCTGAGAGCGTGGGCTTCCCGTGATCGGTCACCTTAATGATAAGCTCCACGACCGGGGCCACCTCCTCCCAGGAGGGGTGAGCAGTCCTAATCTCCCCAGTGACCGAGTCCATCTCGAACAGGTGCTCGTCGTTCCCGTCCGAGATCTCGTAGGTGAGACGGCCGCTCTCTCCGTAGTCATTGTCCACGGCTCTGACCGTGGTGACGATGTGCCCCACGCCCACGTTCCTCGGCACGTGGATTTCAGCTGTGTCGTTTTGCAAAAGGGGCAACACGATGACCGGCGTGTTGTCATTGACGTCTAGCACACTGACCCTGATAGTGGCATTGCTGTCCAGATGCGGAGATCCTGAATCCTTCGCCAGAACCTTAAACTCAAAGTATTTAGTCTGCTCATAGTTAAATGATCTCAGGGCATATATGGCACCATTTGTGGGGTTGACAGACACGTAGGTGTAAATAGACACGTCATCAACATCTGACGGCAAAATGGAATAAGACACTGTTCCGTTTTGGCCCAGATCTGGATCATGAGCTTGGACTGAGCCAAGATATTCACCTGGGATGTTATTCTCAGGGACCTGCAGGAGGTAAACCGCTTTCGGAAACCGGGGCGCGTTGTCATTTTCGTCTAAAATTTTCACTGTAAAAGATTTTGAAGAATTTAAAGGAGGAATTCCATTGTCCTTGGCCACTATTGTCACATTGTATTCATCCTGCATCTCCCTATCTAATGGTCTGTCAGTTACTACTGTGTAAAAATTGTCATAGTTTTCCTCCAGTTTAAAAGGCACGTTGCCGAGTACTCTGCACTGGAGTTGGCCATTTCTCCCTGAATCTTTATCAGTGACTCTGACCAGTGCTATGACCGTCCCTGGGGGAGCAGCTTCACTAATGGCCCCCTGTCGAACAGAAACAAAACCTATAGATGGCCAGTTATCATTTCTGTCCACCACTTTAACAGTGACTTTGCAATGGCCTGGGATAGGGTTAGGACCCATATCTTTTGCCTGTATGTCAATCTCTATAACAGAGCTTTCCTCATAGTCAATTTCTCCCTGAATCTTTATGACACCTGTCCTGGGGTCAATAGAGAATAACTCTCGGACCCTGTCTGGAGCATAACCACCAAAAGAATAAACAACCTGTCCATTGTTTCCTTCATCTAAGTCTGTTGCATTTAAATCTATCAGTACTTTTCCTATAGGGGCATTTTCAGGAATCTCTACAACATATGAAGACTGTTCAAACAGTGGACTGTTGTCATTAGAATCAGTAACCCGCACATTGATTTGCATCGTACCAGATCGTGGATATTCCCCTCCATCTGTTGCTGTTAATATTAGCGTATGCCGGCTTCGGTCCTCTCTATCTAAGGGTCTCTCAACAACTAACTCGGGAAACTTCGTCCCATCTCCTCTGGATTTTACATCTAAAGAAAATATATTGTAATCATCTCGCGTGATCTGATATGTTTTCAAGCCATTTCCTCCTGCATCTGGGTCGTGTGCGCTAGCCAGAGGGAAGCGAGTACCAGGAGCTGCATTCTCAGAAATGTCAATATCGATTTGATCAGAAGGAAAAGTGGGCGAATTGTCATTTATGTCCTGTATTTCCAACTTAATCATGCAGATCTCTTTATCGTTGGCGAACACTTCCATTGAGAGCTGGCACTTGGGGTTCCGCCGACACAGTGTTTCCCTGTCAATCCGCTGTTTAGTATAGAGCAGTCCGCTTTCGGGATCCACATCGATGAGATGCGGGGCTGAATTTTCCAACACCCTGAAGTTGGATTTCTTGCCACGCTCTCCTGGTCCAAGTCTGGCATCTTTGGCAATGTTCCCAATCACAGTCCCTGGTCCCTGCTCCTCCGGAACAGAGTAATTCAAGTTTTTCAACGTCAGGGCTTGTGCCCACAACAGGAGGAAAAAGAAAACAGAAAGATACATCCCCTTGTGGTGTGCGGACTTTTAATTCCGATACGTTTAGTTGCCTACCTGTTGATTTGTTCAGCAAACTGACAATTTCCACCTTTTAATTGTCATCGCAGACAGTTATTTTCATAAGAGAAACGGAATCGAATCATTTCGCCACATTTTCGTGTTTTCGCTACCTTCTTCCTTATTGGCCTCCCCTCTGTTTGCAAATGCCAAAGCTATACACCTAATTCTTATTCATCTGAACGATGTAATTTGTGCAATATTTGCGATCCAGTTCCACGAAACGAGACTCGGGAGCGTGCTCATCTGGAGGAAAAAGGGGAGATCAGATATGCTCACATCAATAAAACAATATGCAATTAAATCACAGTTGCAATGTGTCGGTTTTTCACTGCCACGTAGGCTAAGCATTACCTTCAATAATATTTATCAACTAGACCGTACCGTTGCGTAACATTACATGCTTCAAAGGAAGGACTTTCCCTTCTCAACAGATAAAAGTAGTGGGTTGCTTACTAAATCACGTTGCGAAACATCACTGAAGGCGATGCTGGTTTATGCTTTTATTAAGTCGACACGCGTGCATTTTACTTAATTTCAAATGTAGGCTAGTCTACTCAATCATTCATAGGCTACTATCCACAAACCTAAATGCGTGTGATGAATAAATATTTTAATAATGCATCTCATACGAACGTTTCTCCAATTAAAGCAACCCGACACAATTGCCTTTATAAACTTCATAAACGCACCGACAAATCAGTCTGCCAAAAACTGATTTGTTAGCCTTATTTCTATATCACCTCGGGGATTGTAATAACTGTTGCATGCACTCAGTCCACATTCTCTCTCAGATGGATAATGATAACATGTTGTAGCTAGGTATGCTACACGTGTAAAAACGAGAATGTTTAAAATGATACGTCAAAAATACAACTCACCCGTCACACTTGGTCCGAAATTAAATCTTAATTCCGTTGGTACAAATTGTATCTTCTTGGCCACGGAAAACCCATGAGCTCCACAAAACAGCACTGCAGCTCTGAAGTAGTTTTAGTGTTCCAGAAAGTATGTCTGTAATACCAATAAGCTTGATTTACACAATATATCCCTGATTATAACGCAACGATTTGTGTCACTTGGCGTTATGAGACCCACCAAATTCTTCAGATGAATGCTTGCGAGAAATAAGAAGATCCTAATATGGAATATTGATCCAGAGCCGATAAAATTATTACGAATGTGATCAGCCCTCTTGTTTGCTGCATTTATGCAGGTTACGCCGAACTTTGAGATAACACATATTTCATCATAATATGCGCAATGTAGGCTATATGACTATTACAGACAGTCAAGAGTCCCGCTTGCCGACATTAATCCCAAAAGAAAATGTTTTCCTGTATCATGTGTACCCTCCTTGACGCGTCAACTGTTGAAAACTGCAGGAATATAATTGCGCTCACCTCGAGCACACAAACCCCTCTCGACACTTCTCAGTGACTAGCTCGTAGCGCATCATAGTGCATTAAAATGGTTACTGATCTGCTGCCAACCAATGAATGAAATAGGAACACGATTTGCCTTCGGGTAATCGTCCAATAGTTTTTGCAGCTTTAGCGGCGAGGGCGGGATTTCAGAATCAGTCCAGAGAGTACGTGATTTGACCAGTTAGTAGTGGTGTTGTGGACTGAGAAGAATGCCAGGGTAACGTTTTCATTCGTTATTACAACGAAGGTTATCGGGTGAGATTTAAGTCAATCATCCGCGTTTATGTGGCGTTCTTTGAAGTATGAGATCGGGGATATGAGTATAGTTGATAAAACATTTTGCAAATTAAAAAAAAAAAACTGCTTGTTTAGTTTGAGATTAAATGCAATAAATCAAAGCTCGATTAATATATTGAACGGTTTCTGTACAACACATCGTACAATGTGTATTCGAAATGGAATTTACGAATGTTATATATATATATATATATATATATATATATATATATATATTCGGTGAGTCTCAGAGTCTCATTATGTTTGGGACAAATACATGATGTGGCTCTGTACTCAACAATGTTAGATGTTTAATCAAATCTAATGTAATTCACGTGGTTAAAGTGAACGTTCTCAGCTTTTATTTAAGGGTGTTTTAATACACTTGATTGCGCATGTAGACATTACTTTTTGTGTTGTTTTGTGCTACATTTTATACATGTACTTTGTTGCATATTCTTTGGATACAATGACTTCATCAAGTCTGTGACCGATAGACAGGGCAGGCCTGTACTGCAGCCATCTTCAGATCCTGCTTGTTTTGGGGACGAGTTGCCTTATTTTTTATCTTCAGACTGGGTGAATGACTTGACCAGTCAAGTATCTTTCAGGTTTTTGGCTTTTTCTTTTTTTTTTTTTTTTTGCAGTATTATTGGCTTGCTGTACAGTGCTGCACAATGAAGGCCAATGAGTTTATAGGCATTTGCTTGAGCTTGAATGGATAAGATACATCTGCACCCTTCAGAATTCATTCTGCTGCTGCTGTCAGCAGTTACATCATAACTGAAGACAAGTGAGCCAGTACATCTGGCAGCCATACATGTCCGAACCATAACATCCCCCACCACCATGTTTCACAAATTAGGGGGTGCTTGGGATCTTGGGCAGTTCCTTTTGGCCTCTACACCTTAGTCTTGCCATCACTCTGATAAAAGTGAATCTTGGTCTTATCTGTCCATATATATAATTTGTGTCTTCATATGTATATATAATTACTTTTTTGGCAACTCATTAACAGCAGCAATTTCCATGGTTCAGGAGCTGAGACAGCGTGTCCTACAGCACAGTATCCCAATTACTGGGGCATTGCACATAACTGGTCTTGAGAAAATCCTCCTACTGGTCTACTAACTTGACATCCAGCAGAAAGCTAGTATTTCCAGACTTTGTGTATAGTGCTAACTAACCCCAACCTTGTTTAGTTTGAGCCTTCAGATAGCAAGAAATCACAGGGTGGTACGGCATCACTGGTAATGATATACTCCTTCTCTGACAATGAAAATATTATTTGCATGATATTATGGTATTCCCCACAATGAGAATAACAATAGGGAAGATTTGGTCCTAATCTACTTGAATGCGCTGTCAGTTGAGGAGTGGATTACTGATGACACCCCCTTTATTTAATCTGTGTAGGTCTGTTCTGAACACTCTCTCTGAAAGTGCCTCCTCAAGATGCAACATGGGAATTGAGCCCCGTACTGTCTCATCCTATATTCCTTTCTGCAGATTTGGTATTCATCAGCTGTTGTGCCTCTGCAGAGCCATTGTCATATCATTACATGCTGGTCCCTTTAATATCACTGCTTTGAAGTGCTTCAATATGCAATGGCCTTTGATTATTCCAGGAGATTGCTGCATTTGATAGTATGGCCCTGTAATGGTTTTCTGTAGTCAGGAAGCAGCATGGTACCTCCTTGACCCTATGGATGACCCCCTTTTCCTGACAAATACTTTTAGCAGCAATGATAGGGCTTGTCATCTTCGGAGCAGTTTGTATAACCAATGGACTTTACTTACTTTCTTCCTTACCACAGAGATGTTTAAAGTATTGTTGGCACAGATTCCAATGCAATGCAGTGCACTGTTTTAAGCTTCCATCCTACCAGAAAGGCTCCAGCAAGACTAGAATTAAAATGTGTAAATAATTTTAGAATGCAACATACAACACATATTATATATATATATATATATATATATATATATATTATAATGCTTCAATGTATCAATTTGTACAGTGCTGTGATTAAAATTAACACTGAGAAGCAAAACCAGAGTAGAAAAATGATCAGTGAGAACGTGTGTATTTCCAGATTCAATAACAATTACAATTGTACCACTAGCCACCATAATTAAGAGCAAGACCATCAGCAAAATCAAAACAATAGAAAACCTTCACTCAGTGAAGTCAATAAAGCCAATTAACAGTGATTTATCAATGGTAATGGATCACAGTCTTAAATTAGATTCCTAAAAGTGATGTGTAATATATAATAAAATAATGTTTATGATGTATTTAATTCAAGAATGCATCTACGCATTTTCCCTTCAGGGTTGTTTTCAGCTCATGAAATGCATGTTCAGTTGGAGTTAGGTCAGGTGATTGACTTTGCCAACAAAAAACATTCCACCTTTGGGCTCTGAAAAGCCACTTGGTTGCTTTAGCAGTATGTTTCGGCTCATTGTCCTTCTGCAAGGTGAAGTGCCATTCAGTGAGTTTTGAGGTATTTGGCTGGATCTGAGCAGATGTTTTTGTACACTTCAGTATTCACCCTGCTGTGCTGCTTACGCAAATCACAGATGGGGGTGGGGGTGGGTTGGGGGTTGTGGGGGGGGGGGGGGGGGGGTTAGGGTAGGGGGGGGGCTTCTTTGGATCATAAGCAGTTCCTCTCTCTCACCACTCTTTCCTTTTCCCATCACTTTGGTGCTCATCTCATCTGTCCATTAGACATTGTGTCAGGACTCTACAGTTTTAATGTACTTTTTTAGCTAATTTTAATCTGGCCTTTCTGTTCTTGAGGATTACCTGTGGTTTGCATCTTGTGGTGAATCTTTTGGTGAGTTTATGCTGATGTAGTCTTGTCTTTATAGTAATTTGTGGTGTGTCTATGACTACATCCTGGCGAGTGTTCTTAATCTGCTTTACTGTTTTTTTTTTTTTTCACAATTTAAGATTTGGCCCTGATCATGGTCATTCATAATTTCAGGAAGGCAATATTATAATGTACAGAGAACAGACCATTTTCTCCATTTTACCTAATGAAAAAGGTATGTCTGCATGTCATGGAATGCAACTAGCAACCTTGGGGCCAAATGTGAACTGCTAAAGCCTAATTTTTGTGCCTTTGTCATTACAGATTTAAAACATGATTTCAGTTGATCAAAAAAATTTATATTTTTAAAAATCTAAATATTATATATTTAAAATATATAATGTCGATCCTATGTCCCTGCTCGACCACTCCGCTCTGCGGCAGCAGGATGCCTTGTAACCCCTCCCACCCGACCAAAAGGATCACAGAGCCTCTCCACCCTAGCTCCCCAGTGGTGGAACGAACTCCCCGTCCCTCTCCGAACCTCCCCCTCACTACCCATCTTCCGCCGTGGCCTGAAGACTCATCTTCAGACTATACCTAGACTAACCACCACCACGCTGTATATTTCACTCTAAACCCCCCCCCCCCCCCCCCCCCTTTTTCATGACACTTGTTACATGTTGCCCCATCCCAGCACTTTTTGGTAATTTGTATTTGTCCTAATACTGTAGCTTATTCTTCTGCCTAGTTAGGGTTAGGGTTAGGGTTAGGTCTGAATAGTGTTCACTGTGTGAACTAAACTGTGTTCTTGGCTAGAAATAGCTGTACAAAATAAGTACTGTATCTTACTGAACCTGTGTTTAGTAGTTGTCTATGACCATGAAATGCACTTTTTGTACGTTGCTTTGGATAAAAGCGTCTGCCAAATAAAAAAATGTAAAAAAAAAAATGTAATAATGTTATCGACCATTTTCTCTTTATGGACTATTATTCCTGTCACACATTATTTATTTACTTATTTATTTTATTTTTCTAATATTCTGTATTTGTTTATTTCTTTTTTGTGTTTTGTTCTATACGGACTTAAGTGTCCTAAAATGATAATCATCTACACATGCTTAGGGCCCAGAGAAATGGCCCAGGGTTGTTATCTTGCTTGTATTTCAGCCCTTGACCATCAAAGATTCAATGGAGTCTCTATTTCAAGTCATGTGTCAAACAGTCATTCATTTAATTTCAGATATCATCTCAGAGAATAATTCAGTCACCATGCAGACATATCACAGATTGGCAGCAATAAATTAAAATGTCAACCAAGAACACATAAAACAGTTTTTTTATTGAGAAGGTAGAAAATGTAGTTTTATCTGCAATCTGCTCTGGAGTGCTAAAATATGCTGTACGCTGCAAATTAATGCCACACATTTAAATAAAGGAGTGCTTTAATTTTATTTATTTATTTTATATTTCATTTTTTTTCTGTTTACTAGCTGTTCTTTCAGGAAATTATGTGTGAAAACCTAGCAACATGCACACAAATTCCAGAATATGTAACAACTGACATACTGTTTGGTATTCCTCAATAAACAGAAAAAAATTTTTTTTCAGCTGTACCCCAGATTCAAAAAACATTTTTCCATAGAATACCGTTAAGTATTTTGCCCCCCCCCCCCCCCCCCCGCCCCTCCTATTTTTTGGGAAATTTTCCTTAGTATTAGAAGTTCAGAGTGACAGCCCTTGTCAAAGCTCGCATTAGATTTTACTACATTGAGGCTGAAAAAAACCCTGACAGCCTACAGACATTTCTGAGCTGGTTGACTGAACTGTGATTTTTTTTTTCTTTTTTCGATTGATTGGGATGCATAATCTTGTGAGCCTTTCTGGTATTTTGTTTAATATTTTCATATTACCTCAGAAAGGGAGGGGCGGGAGCAGGAGGGGCTGCTGCTGTGTTCTGAGACGCTGTCCATTCAGCACCATTCTGGTGTTTTGGCCACCAGGGAAAGCTGCAGGACCAGGGACTGTGCCGGCTCCACTCACAGGTAGGGCAGCAGCTATGGGTCATTGCTACTCATGGCAGCTGCTACCCATTGCCTAATTATTGGGCTATAAAGGCCTAGCTTTTAAGCCTAGGGGAGAGACCCAGTGGGAACTCAATAATTGCATGTGTGGGATTGGCAGCCTCCGGGCTCTTTGTTGTGCATCCTAACAGGCTTTTCTTTTTTTTTTTTTTCTTTTTTTTGATTAGATGATTGTTATTTTGAGGATTTTTTTTGTTTTGTGAACGTTGTGAGTAAATAAAAGGTGGTGGTGAGCCTCTGTGTGTCTTACCCATTCACCCTCTGACACAAAGACCATGCCACAGATGTATTCTACCTATACTGCCTATCCAATGTTCAATATGCATTAACAAGCTGCTCAGATTCATTATATCCTGAATTATGCCTTTCTGCCTTTGAGATCAATTTTTTATTTATATTTTTATGGAAGCCCTGATCATGAAGATTGCACTATACCTGTACAAGACAACAGATCATTTTGGGGTACGTATATGCAGTCTGTCTGCTCAAATCATCCATGATTTATTTATTTATTTATTTACTTACTTATTTACAAAACCTTTTTTTCTTTGAAAAAAAACCTCTGAAGACGTAACATTTATGTACAAGCTGCTTTGGAATTACTTAAAGTGTATTTATATATTCTGTTGTATATGACCATGAACCTGGGAATGTCCCTACACCAGCCAGTTTTAAGAAAGTTGCGAGAAAATTCTGTGTCTGAAATAATATCAAATTCCAGAAAGTGAACTATTCCTTTTGTGCCAGTTTACTGTAATCTTTGATGTGTGTTCAAAAGATAAATCACAATCTGTGATAAATAAATTAATCCCATCTGTATGCAGTATCAGTCAGATGCTGTTTTACTCATCCATCTTGATGTTGTCTTCAATGTTTCACTTCTTCCACACTTACCACTAAGTGTCATTGTCGTTTTGCACTGTTGAGCACCTCAGAATGAGTCCCTAATTATATAATTAGTCATGTGTCTGTGCTGACTACCAAAGATTTGCTGAACTTAAAGTGTCTACAAGGACACCTGGAGGATAATTTTTAAAATTCAGGTTGACAAACCAGTTAGTCACATGCTTGAGATTAACTCTAGGCCCAATACATGATAAAAAGGTAACGATGACCTTTCATTATGTGCATGATAAATAATTGCTATGTATTGCATTGTGCATTTGCTGTTTATTGCATACACATACTACTTAAACTTAAATATTGTTATATAACGACGAAGCTGAGAGGGTTGCTGTGTTCTTAAAATATGGCCCTGAAGAAAAAATATTGATATCGGTTGGCTGAAGAGAAAGATTATACTAGAGAAAATCATTGATTATTTGTTACTGGTGCAATAAATAAAGCAAATAACTTAAGCCACCCCCACCCCCCATCCCCCAAGTGGATGGTCCAACAAAAACTGGTATATACTGAAGGAATTTAACTAGTTATCCTGTAGTTTGTTGATTATTGCTTCCAGCAGAGCTACAACAGTCAAACGGTCCTTCCTGTGAGGAAAACAGGGAAAGAAGATTACACCTGTTCTTGACACATTCAAGGAGATGGACCACACATGCCTCACACTTCAGACTGTAATAATGTTAATGACAACTGTGACAGCATTATTGCGTTCCCTAATCTGCCTGTTTTTGAAATATTAACATACATTCTAACTGAAGTTCCACATGTATTAGGACATACAGCGAGTGAGAGATAAAGCAGAAACAAATCATGTAATATAACCTTATCCTTGAATGGTTTTCTACATTAGAACAAATGAAATTACCTTAAGAAACATTGTCATTGGGAATACATTTGGAAGTATGGACATAAATAGCTACATTATAACACAATCAGGAAATTAGATTTAAATTTAATGACAGCAGTCTTTCTTCGGGTAATGAGAGCAAATGTGTTGCTCAAGCAGCCCATTAAAACAGCCTATCTTGCCACGGAGGCAAGGTTTTATGCAGCCCAAAGTGCATTTTTTATCTGCAAGGGAAAATTCTCAAAGGATGTGGTTTCAATCTATGTGCCCTTTCCAGTAACATTTTCTTTTGCTCATTTTAACTTTCAGCTGCATGAGATGCCTCTATGAAATAGAGAGGCCTGCATTGCAGGGGGAGTTCAGGGCTTTTTGTCTTTGCTTTGTTGAGTTAGATTATTTCTGAAAGAAATAAGTTTATTCAAATCACTTAAACAGAGATTTTTTGGTTGAATCCTTGGAACTAGTATTTATTTATTTATTTATTTATTTATTTATTTAGGACCAAAGAATATCATATGTTGAGGCTGTGAATGACATGTCATTGCAACTACCTCAAAATGGGACCAGCTGCATTGCAAACAATAGAAAGCAAACACAATTATCTGTTATGCAAATTGAGACATTTACATTTATTTGTCTTTTCACTGGACACCTAATATGGAAAATTATATTTTCCACAGCATTAGGATTTAAAGTGATACTTCTAGACAGGCACCTGTGACAACCTACACAGAGGGTAATTGCTTTGTGTGTGTGTGTGTGTGTGTGTGTGTATGTGTTTGTGTGTGCGTGTGTGTGTGTGTGTGTGTGTGTGTACATGCATCATGCTCCCTCTAAAAATTACAAAAGGATTTCACATCCGTGTAAAATCATGTGTAAACTAAGAGGAACAAGACTTGTCATTTGATCATGTGATGTTGTGGGTATGCTTTGCTTCCTTGGGACCTGGATGACTTGCCCTTATTGAAGGAACCATGAATTCTGCTCTGTACCAGAAAGTTCTGAAGAAGAATGTCCAGTCATCTGTCCATGAACTGAAGGTGAAGGGTAATTGAGTTATGCAGCAAGACAATGATTTAAAACACAAAAGCAAGGATCCACATCTGAATGGCTGAAAAGAAACAAAATTGCTTGAACCTCATAAAGATGCTGTGGTAGGACCTGAAACAAGAAGTTAATTCCCAAAAACATACAAATTTGTCTGAATTCAAGCAGTTTTGCAAAGAAGAGTGGGCTGAAATTCCTCCACAGTGGTGTATGATGTATCACATTACAGGAGGCATTTGGTTGCAGTTATTTCTGCTAAAGGTGGTTCAACCAGTTATTAAGTTTAAGAGGGCAATTCATTTTTCACCATGGGAGATATGGGTGTTTAATAAGTTTTTCATGAAATAAATGAAATTCTAATTTTAAAAAAAGTGTTTTGTGTTTACTCAGGTTCCCTTTGTCTAATATTTCATTCTGACTACAGATCCGAAACTATTCAGTGTGACAAATATGCAACAATAGAGGAAATCAGGGAGGGGGCAAATACTTTTTCATGGCTCTGTATGTTGAAAGTTGCTTCTACATGCTTTGGATGTAACTCGCATAAATCAGGTATGTGCAAGTAGAAAATAAGCACACAAAGCAAGGAATTTAAATTATTTTGGTGTTGATTAAAACTCTGCAAAACAGACGACCAGCCTCTGGCAGCAGTTTGAATTTACACAGATGCTTAACTTTTCCAACACTGTCATTAAACTTTTAATGAATCCGAAGGATTACTTTAGAAACAAGATGTCTCGTGCCTATGAGGTACGTTTTTTAAATAATCTTACAGTGATGCCATGCAAGGTGAATGCCCTGAAACGTTTATTTAATCAATGTTTATTATTTCATAACTACTTGATAACTTTAACTGTTAGACAGTGTTGCTAAAAATGCCTTTTATTTACAGAGAAATGTGTCTCTGGTCAGTCATATCTATTCCATTGCAATATTTATGCTACCTGTGCAGAGTTTGCATGTTCTTCTCATGGCCATGTGGATATTCCAGTTACTCTGTTTTCCTCCCACAGTCCAAAGACATGCAGGGTCGGTTAATAGGAGAGTCTAAATTTCCCCTAGGTATGTGTGTGAGTGAATGGTGTGTGTGCCTTGTGAAGGACTGGTGACCTGTCTAGGGCGTATTCCTGCCTTTCGCCCAATGCATGCTGGGATAGGCCCGAGCACCCCCTGTGATCCTGACCTGAAATAAGCAGGTAAGATAATGAATAAATGAATGGATGGATTTATACCTTATCTTTCGCTTTTGGATATGTACAAACATGTTAATGCAGTTGGCCATGGATCACTGTATTAAAGTACAATTTTGTCAGTTTATTTTATGTTGATAGCTATGATGTGCAACAAAAACAAAACATCACAAAAAAGCCATTTATTATAATACTAATGGAGGTAAGAGACTTGCCTTGTTGACTAATGGCCTCATTCAAGTTTCAAAAATGCACTAAAACAAGACTGCAAGAAAGCTGACACATTAAACTACTGGGAAACAAGACAGAATTTACTATAGTGAGGGCATTTTAGGTACTGTACATTGAAAAAGACAAGGGTACAAGTATTGATATTAAACTATAAATTTGAAAATACATAGGACATTCCTTAATACTGAATGTTCATTTATTTATTTATTATATATTTATTTATTTATTTATTTTTACAAATGTCTGACAACCCTATGAACTATTCAGTACATTAGATGTATAGTCTGCCAAAAGTTATTCATACAAGTAGGTGGAAAGTGTGTTGAATGCAATACGCATTCGCTTAGTGGTTCTCAGACTCAGTCCAGGGGACCCCTGTGTATGCTGGCTTTCGTTCCAACCACAATTGGAATCCCAGTATTTTAACAGGCTGTTCATTTTTCTTAATTAGAAGCTTTTCATGTTTTGAGTGATTATTTTCCCCCCTAAGCCACATTATGTTCGAAATAGTGATACATAAGCCATAAATAATTACATGTCGTATTCAAATTATGTTTATTGTACTATATTACAAATGATAACATTAAAAAAGGTTTACAAAATTTGAAATGATCAAATTAAAGATTGAGCTGAAACTATTGGTGACACCAATTGTGGACAACTCACTGCTAAAACTAATCATTTGGTACAGTAGATAATGAAGAATTCAAAGAGAAATCAAATGAAAAGGATCAAAACATGCATTGTGTTAAGATTAAGGAAACGAATACTCAATAACTTAAATGCATATGAACAACCTTAATTGAGCAAGAGATTGTCTGCAACAAAAACCAGGATACACAAGTGTCTCCAGGAACGATTTTGAGAACTAGTGGTTTAGAATACCCACAGTTTACATAAGCAACCCCTATAATGTTTACTGAGAATGATTTCCATTGCCTGTATTAAACTTATATACACTATTTTTGCACCAAGATCCAGAGTGTATAATTTATTTTGAAAAGGCACAGGCTGGAATTACAGGGTCCTATTTTCTTGACAATGTAAGCACAAAAGTGCCTGGGTGCAAGTGGAATTGCTAGTTTTGTTTCCCACCAATGGATTTTTTGTTGTCTGTGCCAGGTTGGTAGTTTTGTGGTCTGCAGTAAACCCGTTTGTGTCAACATGGGTCGGGTGTCACAGTAGGGGACATGTCAACAGAAATGTTCAGTGCTGTGAAAGTTTGGTGGTCAGTTCTTCACGTTTTAAACCAACCCAGAGCAGGGTGGCATTTCACAAAGCAGGACTACTGAGCTAGCTGGATTACAATGCTGTGTAAAACCTGGAACCCTTCCAAATTTGGAACATGGACTGAAGTAAAAAGAAGGCTACATTCATTTTCTTAAATGTCACTGCAGGAAACTAGAGTACATATTGGGAAGTAGTATGATGTGGCACCAAGCAGCCAACACCGGGCTGCGTTTTTGAAGCTAACTTCCTTGTTTTGTTGGGAGACGTTGCTCACTAGTGCCAGTGCAGTTGGCGCCAGTGCCGGTGTTTCAGTGACCTGTTTTTATGTAAGCCAATGGTAATAATATGGTAAAAAAAAAAAAAAGTAGTCATAATAGGTGTTTTTTCTTTGTGTAATATCTCCCGATATGCCAATTTTATTTAAGTTATTGTGCTATTTGGACAAGACGGTAATATTTTGTGGAGGAATTAGGGAGAGTTTGCATCACTACCGAGTCACTGTACAGACTTCATGTCCCTACTGTGCAGTCTCTGCCTCCAATTTGTACAACATGACGGTGCTCACAAACAACGATTCCTAGGCTTCAGGTGCTCACAAACAACGATTACCGGGCTTCAAAATGCTTTTCACCAAGCCCATGGATGGTCAATGGGTGACGTCACAGTATCCATGTTTTTCTACAGTCTTTGGGTGACAATACAGGGTATTTACAGAGTATTTACAGGCAGCAGATTTATAATGGCTGTTCTTAGGAGACAGTAGCTCTCCATTAAAATTATTGCTATTATTGCTCAATATATGCTATCCTAGCATATATTGAGCCCAGAACACACTGACAACTTTCTTTTACTTGTGCATTTGGCAGTGTAGGTCACTGATTAAGTAAACCTTTGTAATGTTAAAAAGGCTTTTCAGATTGGGTGATACAGTACAATATAGCCCTCAAAAAGTCAGTGTATACTTTGTGGCGAGCTGCATTCTACACAACATAGTGGCGGCAGTGTTATATGATGGTTAAAGGACTGAGCTTGTAAGTTCAGTTCCCAACTAGGATGATGCTGTTGCACCCTTCTGCAAGGTATTTAACCTGAATTGAATATATCCAAACAGAAGTAAAAAATGCAAAAGCTGCATATAAATTTATAATGCACAAGAAGAGGCTATTGGCTGCAGAATTGTTTCTTATCGAGTGCATGTCTGAAATGAATGAAAATTAGTGGTGATTTAAAAAAAAAAATGAAATAGTGGCATTAAACAACAAAGACACACAGTGTCATTGATGCGAACCACCATGAGTGCTAATAGCTTCCCCTTGTGGAGAATCTTTAGCTTGCTAAATATTACAGTGTGAGTGAGTGAGTGAATGAGTTACATGCCAGGTCCACGAGGTGCTTCACATCTAAAAACTGACAGAAAAGAACCAAACACTGGCATATAAATGGAAAGAATGTGTAGTTTGAGGGGGAAATAAATCAGAAAATGTAACCGTTCAGTATCCCGTGTTTTGATATCATGAGTGAAGGTTCATGGCACGCTTGCTCTTCGGCTGTGGTGCTAACACACTGTTTTTAAAGGGAAATAAATGGAGTGACCTGATTGGCAATAATGAAACAAAACCCCCATAACACACACAGTCAATGTATTCCTAATGAACCAGCCTTTTTTTCAACTGTGCTGTAGTTGCGCTAAAGCCTGGTGTCACAAAATTACCGAAACTGAGGTGGACATGCCTTAATTCACCAGTGCCTTGAGTTGCCGCAAGCATTTGACAATTGTGCCTGTACTGTTATATAGATTGGGCCTGCAATGATTATGTAGGATGTATATTGATATAATATCTGATAAGGCTGTTAAAGTTGTCTATTATCACTTTATTTTTCTTTTTGAAGGAAAAATAGAAAAGGAACATGCATTATTTTTCCTGTAAAATGGGTCAAAGTGATTTCTTTCTGAAGAGATTCTATCACAGTTGGGTCACCACATTATTCCTGGCAGTGTAAGACCAGTCAGACTGTTAAAAATTACAAGTGATTTTAAATAGCTGACCTAATACGGTTTCTAAATTTGTATCACTCATGTAAAATAAGAATGAAATATTTAAATGCTGAACAAAAGACACATAATATCTTTGCAAGGGAACATTACCTCTTCCTCTGATACAGTACCCAAAAAATCTAGTACAAGGATAAATGTTTTCAAAATAATAGCTATTTTTTTCTGTTTTTGTTTAGTAATTGCATTTAAGCAATTACAGCAAGGTGGCAGCATGGTGGTACAGTAGTTAGCACTGTCATCTTACAGCAAGAAGGTCCTGGGTTTAAATCCTGACCTGGGTGGAGTTTGCATGTTTGAGTTTGAGTTTGCATATCTGTCTGGGTTTTCTCTGAGTACTCTGGTTTTCTCCCACTGTCCAAAGACATGCAGCTAGGTTAATTGAAATACCATAGGTATGAGTGTGTGAGTGAATGGTGTGTGTGCCCTGCAATAGATTGGAAACCTGTCTAGGGTGTATTACTGCCTCTCACCCAATGCATACTGGGATAGGCTCCAGCAGCCCCCATGACCCTGACCAGGAAAAGTGGGTATAGATAATGGATGGGTGGATTGTATCAAAGGTCTATTACTATCAGAGCAGTATATGCATGTATTAAATACAAGTTAACTGAGGACAAATAAATCAGCAATGTCCTAGTGTATGGATAATGCAACACAATTACAACACATACAGCATGCCGCTATCTTCCATAAATAAGGAATAAATATAACATAAATATAAACTTGTTGTCTCTGTTAGTCATCTTATGTTGTTTTCCTATTCTGTCTAGTGTGTATTATAGTTTTTAAGACACACAAAATATATTGTGTAATGTTCTGCCTTAGAACCTGATATTTTACCTTAAAGGCATGCTATGCAGGATTTTTATCTTGAAAATATTATATAGTAATCAAGCTAAAGCATATCTGCGATGCACTGGAACTCTGTCTCTTTATGCACTTTTGCCAAATTCATGCACCTTTATATGTATTTGTCATTCTAAAATGTGTTCCAGACACTCCCGGGTGTGGCTCTGTTTTCTGTGTGGGAAGGGATGGGTGTGGCTGCGGAGCTATCTAGCAAAGAAGTCCAGATTCGTTGAAGCAAAAAGACAACCCGACAGTTAAGGAGATAATTATTTTGGTTCTGTTTCCTGAAACATGCGTCACTGACATTTACCAGGAATAACTTGGAGCTTGAGTACACCCCCTGAAAGAAGACTGATGATGCTGTGATTCTACACTGCAATGAATAAACAATAAGACTAATATTATCTTTTAAAAACCATGAAAAAAAAAATGTAATGGGTTGGATGATGTGGAACTTCACTGTAGTTACAGAGTTTCTGTCTGTGCTGTTTTTGCATTCACTTACAATTAGTCTTCATGACCCATGGGATGCAGCTGAGACACTCATACAAGTGTGTGCAAAACAACACCCACATGCTATTAATAAAAGAATACTGTTCTCAGCATTATCCATGACATCATACATCATGTACACAACCATATCCTTTTATAACCTGTAGTGTTAATAATTTAACTTCAAGAAATCAATATAGGCCTTTCTGAAGCCACTTGTTAAGAAACCAAAACATTGTGTTACTTTAGCACCTTAATCTCAATCTATCAGTCATTCAAATCCATTTTTAAGCGCTCGTGTGCAGTACAGCGATGTGACCCTTCGCTTTGCCAGAAGTCCCATGGGGCTGATGAATTATCGCCCATAGGCCCACCCAGAGAAAGATGGCCTTAGATGGCACAGTTTCCTTCAATGATGTCTCACTATTCTTTAGAAGGGTCTACAACCCTTGATTCTGGAGAGTCACAGGGTCAGCTGGCGTTTGTTGTTTCACAGCACTCATTTGATCAATAAAAACAGTCAATAACATGATCAAATTTTATTCAAGTTCCTGATTTTACGAGGAAAACAAAAAATAGCAGACCACGTGGCTGTTCAGGGTCAGGGTAGCACAGCCCTGTTCTGTCCTGTATTTGCTGATCTACTGGGCTCAAGCATTCTACCACCCTTGGCAACAGCACTTTTGGACTCATTTGAGTCCAAAAGTGGACTCATTTGAGTCCAAAAGTGGACTCATGGAAGCAGTAAATGCTGTCTTAGAACATCCAATTTAATACATCCTACATTAAACAGCATTGCTCATGAAACATCAGCATTGTGAGCTATATTGGTCACTGAAGCTCCCAACCCTCCCTCATCAGAAGTTACCAAGGTCTCTTCTTGCAGCCGCGCTAGCTATAATTACAAGTAACCTGGCCTCCCCAGCATTTTATACATAACCCTATGAATCCATTTATTAGCCATTATACTATACTACTTTACCTGAGAATCAAAGACAGACATTTCAAGTATGCCTTTTATCCTCAGGTACCGTAGTATAGTATACTCTTTATATAAAGAGAAAGAAAATGAACTTCAGAATATTGCGACAGCAGTGGACATGAAATATAAGTAAACCAAGTGATTTGTTACATTCTACCCATGGCCCCGAAAAAGTCAAGTACCTGTAATTACGTGAGAGATGAGTGCTAATATTGAACTGATTGAACTTCAAGGATCTGTCTAAATCAACATGATCTTTAGTGAAGGATGAAGTGGACCTTTGAGTACAGGCACAGTAAGTAGACGTGCTTAGGGTGCTGCAGTAGACCCTATTGGTTAGTAGCCTACGGTAATTATGAGAATTGTGATATAGAAAATATCTTGTCGGTCACTGATTTTTAACATTTTGCTCACACTGAAAAAAATAGCAAATTAAATTACGTTTGTGACCCAAACAATTAGATTAGGAGACAGTCTTGAAATACCATTTAATGATTTATATTTTAAGAAATTGTGTCATTGTGTGAATGAATACCTCCCATGGCTGTGCTACCCACTGCACTAAAGACAAATTCATCAGTGCACCATGACATTTTGCCATTATGATGACCCACCACAATCAACAGACCAATCTACAATTCATGGTAAATCCTTCGACCGCCATTCACAGTATTATCGTTTCAATTTTAATTGGAGAAGTTAAGCTAAAGAAAAGCGGGCATTGTTCATAGCATAGCGTGTAGCTTCATATGCGCATTCACGTGAAGGAGTCGAGAAACGGCAAAACACCAGCATTGCTTTTTGTCAAAAGTGTTGCAGGGGTATGTTGGGACAAAACAGCCAGCTGACAGTCCTTACAGTACATCAGTGACATTCTCTGTACATGACGCACATCTGATGACATCATCTGTGTGCACTGTGTTCTTAACCTTCATCACACAGCACAGGTGTGGAGGTTCCTTTCCCCCCACCAGGTGAATAAAAGCAAGCAACAACAATCACTTGTTTTCCCCTTTTGTGTCTTTTGTCTTGTTGTTTGTGCCTCTCACCCCAGGCACTCGGACATTGTCCCTGGAGCTCCTACACTATGTGGAGCCTGCCTGAATCTGAACCTCACAGGATGCCTAAGATTGCTGCAATCAGCGAAGCCCATAGAGGTATCTAAACACACAAAGTCGTTCTACACTGCAGCTAGGTGCTGCCGACCTAGCTTGCCTGTGGTGACTTACGGTGCCAGTATGCTCAAAAACGAAATTGAACTTTTTGTTCGAGACGTCCTTTTTTGAACAAGAGAGACAAACAAAAAGAGGTGTTGTTTTGAGGTTGAACAACATGGTGTGAGCATGCTCGCAGTGCAAACCGTTCACAAGCAGTTTGCAAGTTTGCAGACCTCCCTCTGTCTGCAATTTGTCCATCAAAATATCACATGGTTGGTTGCGTCATGATTGAATGACCAGGGTCAGAGAAACTTTCCTTTCTGGTAACCAAACTCATTTGCCATCTCATTGACCCTCTCAGTTTACAAGATTGTGTATTTCACTAGATGACATAAACCTGACAAAAAGAATGTATTAAATAGTATGAATAGTCAGCTAGGGAGATAAATAGTTCAAAATCATAAATATAGTGCAATACTCCATAAATTTAGATTTGTAATTAAATAGTTAATATGTGGTTAAAGTGCAGATTCTCAGCTTGTATTAAAGTGTATTTTAATACATTTTGGTTTCACCATGTAGAAAACAGCAGTTTTATTTTAGGGTACCATAGTGTTCGGGACAAATGGCTTCACAGGTGTTTATGATTAGTCAGGTGTGTTCAATTTTTTATTTATTTTATATAAGACAGCTTTTTGTTTCTAGTCTTGATTCTAGGCTTTTAATTGTCTTTGGAGTTTGTTATTAGCATTTGTCAGCAAAAGTGCCAGAGTTGTGCCAGGGAAGCCATTATAAGACTGAGAAATAAAAAAAGTGGTGGTAATCACAAAAATACTGGTACATAGCACCCCTTTAAGCCCCCTGGGTACCCATGTATAGAAAGTGCTGTTATTTCTACATGGTGAAACAAAAATGTATTAAAATACTCATTAATAAACACAGAGCACAGTGCCAAAAGCGTCTCATTTCTCATGTAATTTCACATACTAAAGAGCATACTACGTATAGCTGTTAAGCATAAATACATATGTGCTATCTTTTAAGGAGAACCAAATTCAATCAGTCTTTAAGATATGAGTTATACAGAATAAAATAAAATAAAAACACTCATTAGCACCACCAAGTGGACAGATAATTCTCTGAGGCAATGTTCAAATGGCCATTCTGTGCGATTTTTCTATTGTTTGTTTTATGATAAAATGGCATTTACCAGTAGTATGTTTGACTGAATTAATTGTGAAATATTTTTGTGTGTGTGCTTTGTTCTTGATGTCTTGAAGTAGTACTGCATCAGAAAACATATATGAAAGCATATGTTCAAATTCTATTGACCATACATGTCCTATCATCATTTGAGGTCATCAGCAAAATGAACAGAATAATTCATCAGTGCACCATGACATTGATTGTTAAAATGAATTTTCTTCCCTGATGTACTGCCTTTTACAAGTACTGTATGTGATACTGAACTTTTATCAGGTCAGTCTCAGTTAAAATCAGTCACTTCCAATCATTTTTTTCAATCAATAATGTGAGCCGGTAAGAAAATGAAATTTATGTGAACTAGCAATATGCAGAGACACCTTATCTGTTTCTATCTGTCCTACAAACAAAATTATTTGCATGTGTATTCATAAAACCAAGTGGTGTAAATTAGAGAAAATTGCAGTTTCATTTCCTGATGTGCAATGGCATTTCAATTTCAAAACCCAAGCTTTAACAAAATCATTAATTTTGAAGTACAATAACAGATCATTTCTTTTTAAGATGCATTTTACAAACACTATCCTAGATTTTCTAAATGATTAGAAATTGATATGCAACTACATTTTAATGCCTTGTTTCAGCAGCACAAGGGCTATAGATCAAACAACACCAGACACTACAGGTGCCATGGGAAAAGGTAGGCTCTGTCAAATGTTCACCAACCTCAACTATTTAATCTTCAGGAGAAAGATTTTACCCTCAGCATCCCTCAGAGCCCCCCAGAGCACCCCAGTTGTTTTTGGTGAGTTTTTATGCTCACAAAGTCACTGACGTGATGGAATCCCACATGTGATCATTGTAATTTGATTGGTATGTTATTTTGGGCACACAAACACTTGATTGGCTTGTGGTATTGAAGAGGTCAATGAAACACGTATAGATAAATAGATTACTGCTTTAAGATTTAAGCATGTAAAATTTGGCTCCTAATTCTTCCTAAAAGGGGGTGTTCCTTGCCCCAAGCTGGTGGCCAATTGATCGAGCAGTGAGTTTTTTGTAGTCACAAGAGGAACTACACAGGTCATTATGCCTTGGTTGGCCAGAAAAGTTAATGATGAACATGACTCAGCAGAGGGTCAGTCCCATGGTCAGGAAGCCACAGCCCACAAATTACCTGAGTATAGTTACATTGTTACATAACGCTTACTAATATAATTGTAAGAGGCATTCTGGTTTGTGAATGTTCTTGGCGTCAGTGAGGGGACATTGAAAGATGAGCAGCAGTCCATTGTTTTGGTTTCATTGTGCCAGTCTTTTGTAAGTACTTTATTTTAGATATACCAAACCCCCAGTTTTAGAGTGAGATGTTTTATTATTTTTTCACAATTGGAAAGTGTGACTCATTTCAATTTAATGTTTACTTTTTATGCAAATCAAAATATATTTTCTCTAGTAGCATACATTTTCCACAATTTATGAACTAATGAAATTATTAAATATATTCCAGATATCATCAGAAAATCTTGGGAAGAAGAAATATATGTATTAAATACATTATTTATGCTTGTTGAAATAGGGTATTCACGTTTGGATAAACCTCCAATTTGTGTGTGTATGTGTGTGTATGTGTGCTTGTCAGCACATGTAGTCTGTCATTTCTATTTTCAATAAAAAGAGGTACACCCTTACCATGTATTTATTTTTTAAAACGCAATACACTACATTGCAAAGAGCATAGCATAGCACGACCGGGTGTATTTAAAGGTGTTTCAGATACAAAATCTGAATGGATGGAGGCCTAAACTAATTTGTGCCACTTCCTTACAGACACAGACAACTGTGGTCTCACAGTAGCCTTTGTCGTTGTTTACGTGTCATTGTAGGCAAAGGCATGAAAACAGACCATGTCATTCTAGTCTGAGCTGGATTAAGCCTCGGCCATAATTACAGAAACCTCATGTGAGTGTGAAGTATTATAAAGGAAGCCACATTTATTCCTTGTTCTTTAAGCTTCATGAGGCATCTTTGGAAGCTTAATGAACGCTGTCTACATTGAACATCTCCATCCAATATTATGGGCATTGATATATAGTTGGTCCAACTTTTGCTGTTTGTATTTGTGTTATTGTAATTAAAGACAAATGAGACTATTTTGAGGAAATTCCTGTCTACAATTATCTTTTCTGTTATTGGAGGGAGAAAGTGAAAAAAAAAAAAAAAAATTATACGTTGGTTTGTTATTCAATAAATGAACATGTATTAACTGAATTCCTCTCTACCTAATGTTTTCTGAAAAAAAAACACAATTAATTTATTTCTTTTTTTCAAGATCAACCCATCACTGCCCCACTCCAATATTCAACAATGCTATGCCAGAAAGGACAGCATGCTTATGTAATTCTAAATGCAAGAAAATTTGGTGGTAGTAATCAACGTTTACATTTCTGAGACAGGATCAAGCCAAGATGAGATGCTTTGGACATGGGTTACTTAGAAAATTACAATGAGCTCTGAGCAGGGGCTCAACTTAGATGCATGGCACTGGCAGCCCAGAAGAGATGGAAGACTCAAGGGAGACAATTAACAGACAATTGTCAAAACACTGTCAATACCTACATTCATTTTAAATTTCTGCTTTGTTGTAGAATACTGGTTGAATAAAATGGCCATTAATTGAAAGTGTCGACATTCATGTAGTACAGGCAGTGCACAACAGACATTTCAGTCTTTGTTAGCATCAGTGGCACAAACAAAAAAGCCCCACAGGCAAAAGTTTAAATATGTAGCATCACACTTATGATATAACACTGCTCTAATGAGCTCTGTTTAAGCTTGCATAGCTTTGGGATCATGGAGAAAGAGAGCAAGAACAGTTTCCCTATCCCTAGGCCTCAAATCTCTGGGAGAAGCAAGGCATTATGGTATATCTGTAATGCATCTTAGCATCACTATGTTTGAAATTGTTGATCAGGAAACATCAAATAGATCCCCCCAATTCTGAGAGAGCCTGTACCAAAGCCTGATAGTGCCACCTAATAAGGTCACCTTAGGGGGCACTTAGTGTGCATGAAACTGGTTTATCCAGGTAGTTCAGAGTTGAGAAAAGGGTTAATTAGTGAGTCTTGCATTGTCTGTGGTGTAGGGACGTGTGAGTGAATGGTGTGTGATGGAGTGGCCACTTTACCTACTCATTAATCCTATAGCCTGCTCCTCCAAACAGCAAATCATGTTGCTACTACTCAATATATAAAACATGGTAAAGAGGTTTAGCTGTTGTTTGACCAACCATTAAGAATTGGCAAGACGTGTGATCAAAGTGCCTTTGACTGTAGTATGGTTGTTGGTGCAAGATGTGGTGGTTCCAGCATCTCAGAAAGAACTGCCCTCCTGGGATCATGCATTATAGTCTCTAGAGTTGAGAGAGAATAGTTCAATAAACAAAAACATCCAGTCAGTGGTAGTTCTGTGGGCAGAAAAAGAGGAGAGGAGAATGGGCAGTCTCATTCAATCAAATAGAAATGCCACAAATGCTCAAATAACAGCATTGTGCTATACAAAAGGGCATTTCTGAATGCACAACGCATCAAACCTTGAAGCAGATGGGCTACAGCAGCAGAAGGCCACTGGATGATTAAAGTTTGGAAAAACATTGCCTGGTCTGATGAATTTTGATTTCTGCTGAGGCATGCAGATGGTAGGGTCAAAACAGTATGAATACATGGATCCATCCTGTCTTGTATCAACGGTGCAGGCTGCTGATGGTGGTGTAACCATGGGAAAATGTTTTCTTGGAAATATTAGGCCCTGTAATACCAATTGAGCATCATTTCAATGCCACAACATACCAAAGCATTGTTGTGCATCCATTTTTAGCCACAGTCTACCCTTTTCCAAATGGATATTTCCAGTGGGATGATGTGCCATGTTACAAAGCACGCCCATCCATCTCAAGCTGGTTCCATGAACAAGCCCCATTCTCAATACCAAATAATACCTTTGGCATGAGGTGAAATGGGAGGTTTGCAGAAGGAATGTGTGGCTAGAAATTCTACAGTAACTGCATGATGTTTTCGAGTCAGCATGGACCAAATCCCTAACAAATGTTTCCAGCACCTTGTTGAATCCATACTACTAAGAATTCCGGCTGATCTGGAGGAAAAATCGCAACCTCTGTTGTTTGGCAGGCCACGGACAAGAATGTTCTCTCCTTTGAAGCGTGTGGCCTCCTCTGAAGTCACCAATTCGTATCACAATGCAGTTTGCAAGTTGGGCTCACAGAGGTAGTCAGAGGACGACGCTTCGAGATGAGATGCTGTCATTCCAGTCGACTAAGCTCCTCCCATCCCTGGCCAATGCTAGAGCCAATTGTGTGTCATCTTGTGGAGTTGATTCCAGACCGTGGAGCCCATCAATGGAATATAACAGTGCCATAACATGGTGAGCCACTCAGCAGCCTCTAGACATCAACATTTAAATGGAAATGTTGCTACAGATTTACAATCAGGACCATTACAAAACAGGCATTCAATATAGTTTCACTACCTCTGATGCCAATAATGGTATTTCCTCTCATATAGTACAGAGTACAGTAAGTATATGGTTGAGATAAGATGCATGTACAATACCATGATTATTTCATGTTGACTTTAAAACAGTGTTTAAAGGAGCACGAACAAGCATCTTTTGCTTTTGATATACATGGGATATTTTTTTCTGCAAATATATATGGAAAAACCTGCAGCTTCATGCTGTGGAATGTTTCCTGAAGGTCATCCATCAATATTGGAGCAAGGTGGTACTCTTTAATGTCAGGAATGTATACTTTGATTCACCACATGCCATGTCTATCGAGTTTGAAACATTTTCGGAAGTCACCCCTTCAACTTCAGAATAAATCTCCCATAAGTTTGTAGACTTCTTCCATTCCTTTCCATCATACAAATCTTCTTGAATCCGTACTGATCCGTATAGAAGGGAGTTGAAAGTAGCAATCTCCTGAGAAGTCTCTAAGAGTCTTCCTTTGCTCTCTTCAATAAAAACATACCTGGAGGCACTTAAATGGACAAGGCTGAGAGGCCCCTGGGAGCTCCCCCCCCCCCCCCCCTCTCTCGTTTCCTGTGGCACACATGCACAGGCATACACGTACACATCCATACACATAAACACACATTCAAGCATGAGCACATGCAAGTAAAATAGCACACACATGCACACATAAAAGCATCCAGGCGCACAAACTACCACACTTACGCAGCCCTCACCAATATGCAAACACAGACTGCTTGAAGTATGATTCATCCAGAGGCCGTCTCTGAAAAGCTTCATCTCTCAAAGGCTTTTTTGATGTGGCTATAGAAGAGATTGATCATTGAAATGCAGCTGGAATGGCTATATTAAATTCAAGGATCAATAAATCCACACAACCCACATTATGTGAGATGAGGATCTAATCCTATATTTGGTGCCAGCAATACCTTTTCAAAGTCACCACATATACACTGTGTGCATCATATATTGTATTGAATGTGTTTCAAGTGCTCAGTGCAGGGGCTTCTGATATCATATGTGTACCAGAAATGTGTGTATGTCTCGTTTTCACAGTTTCTCATGTAGATAAATGTCATTATCATTGTTTTTATTTGTTAACATCAGCTGTTAGAACCTGAACTTTGGGCAGTAATATCCATTGATATTAAAGTGACCAATCATAACCTTCTATCTGACTGATGTTCAAGGTCTAAAAACCAATGCTAGACAATAAAAGCAATGACAATGAAAGCTGATTTATCTAGCTAAAAAAGTACTGTATGCCATGTATTGTATGTTATTCTGCTGCTGCGACACTTCCTTCAACATTCTGGACCTGATGCACATTAAACAACATATCCTGCCTCGTCTCATTTTGTTGGCAAAGGCCCTACAATTTTGTGTGTTCAGTCCACATCAACAAATTAATTTGTGGGTAGGACAGTGATCCATACAAATTGTATTTGTATGATAGATGCCTATGCAATTACATCTGTGTCTTTATAATGCAATCAAAAATCTTTTGTAAAATCTTTCGCATGTTGAAAGTTTTTGCGTATTAGTTTTGGTCTTATTTTGAAGTTTTGCACGTTGAAGCTTTGGAAAGTTCAAGTTTTTGCTCATTTTTGTAAGGTCAAGTTTTTTCGAGTGGTCGCAAGTCAAATACACTCCCGTGGGTGGGATCTAGGAGTCATAAGTGATGCATCTCTATTGGCCAGTCTACTTTGGACTTTTGAACAGTTTGGATACACGTATTGTATTTGACTTGCGACCATAATTTCAACTTGCAAAAACCTGACCTCGCAAAAACTTCAACATGCAAAATCTTCAACATGCAACCAAAAAGTGTTTGCTAGCGAATGAAACTGACATCTTTTTATGGTGTCAACATAAGTGAAAGTAAGTATTTGAAAGTGGAATGGCTCTGCATTAAATGTACCCTGGTCGCCCCATTGCTGGTGGCCTTGCAAAATTATTTCAGGGACCTGGTGGTTACTAAATAAAATACTGATTTATTAGCTCATTTTCATTTCCTCCCAGAATGCTGAGTCTATCACTCAGACCTATGAGAAAAAGCAGCCTGATAAGGTATTCAGGAGGTTGCTGTGGTGTAGTAATTGAAAAACACCCAAATGGCTCTTAAATTAATATTATCTGTAGTACAAATAAGACCAGATTTTCCAGCACAGCTTCATTCAAGTCACATGGATATTTTTGCAATTTTCACTCAGCAACCTTCAATTATGACTTTTTTTGCATTATCATAACCATTTTCTTTCTTATATCTTGTATTGAAATTGCATTACTGATTTTCTTAGCCAATGTCTGTCTCCACGCTAGCTTTCATTCCTACCTTTTTCACTCAGTATCCATTTATAGATTTAGCTGCTATCAGTCTATGCAGCATTCTCAAGGTCACAGCCTTCCTGAGCTTATAGAAGCCCCCAGAGTCATACTTGCACCAGTCTGGTTGCAAACTAACATAATTAACATTAGCCCCACACGTGCTGCCCCAATGCTTGCTGTGCAGGTATAAGCAATCCAGCTTGCCTTGGTATCAGAGATCTGGCTCGAGCTTTCAGGAGAAGTAGCAATCCAAATATCGGCATGATGACTGGGGCAGCTATCTGAGATAATCTGGTTTCACCACCAGGTCTGACCCAGTCATCTCTTAATTGGATCAAGACGGCTAGATTGCTTCTGCATTGAGTGTTTGGTTCCCTAATGTCCAGGTGAGCCCAAACACAATAAGGAGAATGATCAAGAATCCTCCACACAACTGACAGTGTGAATGCAATGGGGGATAAAACATGTAACTATTTCATTTTATGATAATTGGTAGTATTAAGTTTACACACTGCACAGTCCTATCTCTACAGTCAGTGTTGTTGCATCAAATAATGCTTTCAAATATAATAAGTTATCATTGCAGGTAATGATTCACTTAAGAAAATAATGGCTATTTATGCATTTTCCAATTAATCCCACAATGTGCTCACTAACATAATTAGAAAATTGGAAAGGAAGCACTGGAAACAACAATATGCATTCACACTGCAGCCAGAATGCAGTATCACAATTAGGTCAACACATCTCCATTATAGTTCACCTCCTCCATTGTCTTTCAGAACGGTTTCAGTTTTGTGAAATAATGCATCAGTGGTTTTAAGAGTGGGTGCACACATAAGTTACATCAGAATGTAAAAAAATAAAATAAAAAATAAAAAACATTATAACAGTAGAGCAAGAACCTTATAATCTACTTGTTCCACAGCTTACTTTAAAAAGTCTGTATCAGCTAGTGGCAAAATTATTGCTCCTTTTAATCTCCAACATGTTTGGCACCTCGTGAAAACAAAATAATAATAAAATTATACAAGAGTTTCCAAGGAAGGACTACTTTTCAACTTGAATATGCACTTTTTTTCAAGCGCTTCAATTATTTGGCCACAGTAAAAAACTTTTTTCTTTTAGTATCTGCCATAAAAATGCTAGAAGACAACACTAAGCTGTTTTCAAAATATTTGCTGGAGCTTTAAATACAGCAATTTAAATGACCTGTGTTGCTGGCCAGCTACCCCCAACTGTGCAGGCCGATAGGAGCCCAGCCACTGAACATATGAACACCAAATATGGCTTGTTTGAAAGCTTACAGTCCTAAATCATCCTACTTGATTGACTTGTAAGGAAAACAATAACTTCTCAGATAGCAAAATTCAAGTCAATCCATTGAATGATTTTAATGTTTCCCAAAACCTCAAATTGGTCATTTAATGTATTGAGCATGTTCACATGGAGATGTAGTATTGGATTGAGTAGTTTTCTGTCAGAGGAAGAAAACAGCGGCAGTTTCAATGTGAATGGATTTTGCATTCCAATCACGTTTATACGGACAACAGAACCAAGATGCAAGTATTGGATTTATCGGAAGTGAATGCAATGCAAGTGCATTACATAACGACATTTAAAACTTTTTTTCGGAATAATTTATTTGATGATCTGAAGTGCTGTTCTGAAAGTTGAAAGGGTATATACAATGTTTTCATGCAAAGATATACAAAACAAGATGACTGTAGAAAGTATGAAACATAAGTTTTGTGAAGAGTTCTAAAATTCTGCTCCAAATTCTGTGGGCGGTACTGTTAAGGGGTCACGTATAAAATGCTTCTTAGATTCAAATTCCACCACAAAAATGCAATAATCTAAGAAATGTGTTTGTGGATTACAGTTTCTGTTCTTGCGCTCTCTGTTTCATAGTTCACATTTCATTTCATCATCCAAACTTGCATTTGCAGGGTCTCAAATCACCACTATCTTAATTTTTTTATTAATGTGGAAAAAAATGATATTAAGACAAAGATGGAGAAGGCAAAAAATAATGAAAATATGTCACCTTGAAAGGTTGAGTGTAATATTTACTCTGATGTTGTAATGACCACCTGGTACTGAGGTATGATTTGCAGACACCAATTTCATTTTTTGAATGAAAATGTATAAGAATATAGGGTATATTTATAAAATATATATTCAATTTCATTGCCATCTGACTGCATTTCACCTGCATGGCTGAAAACAAGACTTTATCTCAGCATGGACAAGCCACTTCCTCTAAATACATGGGGGCACATCTGAAACAAATACAGCTTCCTTAAAGAAGACAAAGCAATGAGTCAATAGCAGTAGGGTATTGATATGAGTCCATATCATAGAAAATTGTGATAACTATTCAAATTGACTGATCATGCTAAATATCAAATAAGTGGATCATGCTAATAAACATTTTCATTTGATGCTGCTAAACTTTTTATTTGTTTATAATTGATACAGTTACTGTTTTTTCAAGTTGCACTGTGATAGATCCAATCTGAATTGCAAATACCTGGAATTTATGCACAAAATATCAGACACTGGAAAACAAGGGGAAGACAGAAAAACATACTTGGCACCCTGCTGTTATATAGCTGTTAAATTTCTCACCAAAAATGAGAAGCAAGAAATACATATGTCCTCAGTAACTCTTGAGTTGCCATAGCACAATAGATACACAGAGGGAGGCATGCAAAATATTTTGTTATGTATCATGTTAATCCAGTGTTGTCCAGTCCAGTCAAGGTGTTATGGCTCTGTATAAGAAAAACTAAATGTGTATTCTGAATAAGGATAATGTTTTTATTTTTCTTCTTCATTTCCATGTACACTGTATAGCCAAAAGTATGTGGACACCTGAACATCACACCCATATGAACTTGTTGAATATCTCATTCTAAAACCATGGGCATTAATATGGAGTCTGGCCCCCCTTTGCTGCCAAAAGAGCCTCCATTCTTCTGGGAAGGCTTTCCACTAGACTTCTGCTTCCATTCAGCAACAAGGGCATTAGTGAGGTTAGGCACTGATGTTGGGCGATAAGGCCTGACTCACAGTTATCGTTCCAATTCATCCCAAAGGTCTTCAATGGGGTTGAGGTCAGGGCTCTGTGCAGCCCAGTCAAGTTCCTACACACCAAAATTGGCAAACAATTTATTTATGGACCTCGCTTTGTACACAGGGCCACTGTCATGCTGAAACAGCAAAGGGCTTCCCCAAATTGTTACCACAAAGTTGGAATGTCATTGTATACAGTAGCATTACAATTTCCCTTCACTGGAACTAAGAGGTTTAACCCAAACCATGAAGAACAGCTCCAGACGATTATTCCCTCTCCACCAAAGGCAGGTAGCGTTTTCCTGGCATTCGCCAAACCCAGATTTGTCCATCAGACTGCCAGATAGCAAAGCATAATTCATCACACCAGAGAACTCCATCCACTGCTCCAGAGTCCAATGGCAGTGTGCTATAAACCATTGTAGCTGATGCTTGGCATTGTGTATGGTGATCTTAGGCTTGTGTGTGGCTGCTTGGCTATGGGACCCATTTCATGAAGCTCCTGATGAACTGTTTTTTTGCTGACATTGCTCTCAGAGGCAATGAGTCTGGAACTCTGTAGTGAGTGTTTTTTGAGACAATTTTTATGCACTACGTGCTTGAGGAGGTCAGTCCCTTTCTGTGAGCTTGTGTAGCCTACCATTTCATGCCTGAGCTGTTATTGCTTACAGTTGACCGGGGCAGCTCTATCCATCTGTACCCACTTATTCCTGGTCAGGGTCGCGGGTGCTGCTGGAGCCTATCCCAGCATGCATCGTGTGAGAGGTAGGAATAAAATTACAGAACATGTTTAAAATACAGGAAATTATCACTGTGTCTTCCCAAGATTCTTTTTTTTTTTGTATATGTGACTAAAGTGACATCTGCATTTAGATCTATAGGAAAGACATCAGTAAATGTGGTCATAAATTGTGGTCGAAAGTGCACATTCAATGATTGTGATGCTCGTGGATTAGTGAAATATTTAAGGAAAAACAGGAGAGTAACTGAAGAGCAACTCTTGCTCAGATGACTGAGAAAGTCAATGCAGTACCTGATCAGACTGTGTCAGAAAGAAGAGTCTGTCAACAACTACATAGGGAGGAATATTATAGTTGGGTTGCAGTGTATAAACCCTTTTACCAAGACAAATGCAGATTTGAAAGTTCAGTGGTACAAAAACCATAGGCACTGGTCTACAGAGATGTGGAAAAAGGTGATATGGACAGATGAGTCATCCTTCACCATATTCTCATCAAGTGGGCGAGTGCATGTGTGGCGAACACCAAGAGGAAGGTACCAACCTGTATGCTTGACCCCTATGGTGGCTGTGTTATGCTGTGGGGGGTATTTTCCTGGCATGGTTTGGGTCCACTAGAGTCTCTTAGAGGGAAGGGTCACTGCAAATCAAGACAAAGTTATTTTGAGTGATCACCTTTGTCCTATGATGGAATATTACTATCCTGATGGGAGTGGTATCTTCCAAGATGACAATGCCCCCATCCACAGGGCATGAGGTGTCACTGAATGGTTTGATGAGTAGGAAAATGATGTGAATCATATGCTATGGCCTTCACAGTCCCCAAATCTCAACCCAGTTGAAGACCTATGGGAGATTTTGGAATGTTAGACAACACTCTCCACCACCATCATTAAAACAACGAAGGAGGAAATATCATTTGAAAGAATAGTGATCCATCCCTCCGGTAGAGTTCCAGAGATTGCATAATCTATGCGAAGGCACATTGAAGCTGTTCTGGCGGCTTGTGGTGGCCCAACACTTTACTAAGACACTTTATTTTGGTTTGTCACCCATCTGTGTGTGTGTGTGTGTGTGTGTGTGTGTGTATATATATATATATAAATGTACATATATATTCTGTCTTCTACTTAACAATAAACAGTCGCTAGCCTTGTGCCTGTATACAGCATTTATATCTGCAAGTGAGGCAAGTTAACAAATATGATTAACAATATGTACCATGTCAGCTTAGAATAAGAACAAGCAGTCTTATAATCATTTTTCATAATTCTAAAAAGACTGTCATTGTGTATAGTATCTTGTTCGATTAAATTATTGTGACAGTTGAATTACCCCATGAGGACTTCTGCCCCTAAGAATATCACGATAGTTGAGGTTTGCTGTCTGCTTTAGTAACATCTTTACCTATATTTCCTCTAAAGCAAGTAAGTAAATTCTTCAGGGTATTGAAATCTAGGTCACAGTGGCCTCACTGCATGATAGTTTGGCCGTCTGGCAAAGTTGGACACTATTAAGAACGGGCTTAGAGACCCATGCCTCTAATGGTCAGATAAGGTTAATTACATTAAATGTTCTTCGTAAGCATTCTTATATCTAATTATGGTTAATATGTTTGGTGGCATTGCTTTATCTTATTCTTAACATGAATATTTAAATATTTAATTCTACATTTAAAACATATTCTATTTTGATACAATGAGGCAATAATGGCTTTGTAGACCAGCTGGGATGATAACTGCCATACAACAATTGTACATCATTGTCACATTTCCCAGGGGTTAAACAACAAGATCAAACTCTGTCTGGAAGCTGTCTAGTGAGTAATATTTAAACCCTCCATTTCACAATCTGTGAAATGTGTACATGCATCATTCTGAAGTGCAACTTGAACTCCTATGGCTTTTCCAGTTTGCATTTAGATTATGCAGCACAAATTATATTGTCTTCTAAATTATTGTTGCTGGCCCAGAGACAACAGATGACAATTAGCTTTTGGCTAAGTTGTGAATTGTCTCTATAAAAATATATCGACTCATACTCCTGGAAAAAAATAATACAAGAACATGATATAACAAATAAAATTCACATATATAGTCATTGCATTTCCACAGACCGGGGTCAAATACGTATTTGTTTTTTGTCATTCACTCCTCCAGCATCCACATGTGTGCTCTGGTTTGCAGTGGTCACTCCCTGTTATCAACAGGCAGAGCCTTGACGCCAAAGTTGCATTCTTATTAATTTTCAGTAAAAATTGTAATTCAAATTGTGAGTTGCCTGACTGAACTAAGCTGGATTTTTTGCCTGTTGTTGAGTACATCTTGCACTGTTAAACCTTACCTACAAGGCCTCGAAAGGTTTCTGCTTCTGTTAATCCTAGTAAGTTATGCCATGCATTAATAGCCAAAAAGATACTCAAAAATTCTACTTCCATAGTCCATGGTGACAAAGAGTACTGTATATACAAAGAGATATGTCTTTGCTATGAAGCATTATGACAAATTCATGACTGTTTGCACAAACTGATGATAAACAAAATCTAAGAATCAGCAGTATAAAGCCCATTTTGGGGTTGGTTTGTTGCAAAAAGCGAACAAACAAGACCAATGATTGAATTGCTAGTTAAGGAAACAACATTTAATATGTTTATAATTCCTAATAGTGTGTCACTTTAGCATTTGCTATCAATGCGGTGAGAAATCACTAATAAAATCTCTGTCAGCTTGGTATCTCCTTGGATCCTGTAAATAGACTGCCATCTTTTAGTCTGGAGGCCCAAGATAAACATCAAAGATAATTGTCACACAAACACAGGTGATAAACCACTGCTCTAACAAGCAGTCAAATCTAAAACAGGTGGGAGCAATAAACTGAGCAGAACAACAGACTGCAACTGGGAAGAGACACCAGAATCAAATTTATTCACACCACTGCAATCTGTTTTTTTCCCCCTGGATCCCATTCCATTGATTTAGTTGGGATTGAGATGACCCCGGACTTCCTGTAGCCTTTCATACACTTCAGGGTCTTCACAGGGGGGACTTTAGACCATCCATCGTGTTTTTATTTCTCCACCTTCTTCAGATTCATTTCGTTTTACATGTGAATGTCTCTTGAATTTGAAACACTCAAACCAATGTAATGTCTGTCAATAACAGCAGCCAATCCGGAGTATTGATTCAGTCAACTTTTCTGCACTTTTACTGGCCTTTGAGGGAGGCACTATAGTTTCAACAAAAAATGTACTGTGTTGGTATGTTAGATTCTGAAATCCCCTTGATTCTTAAGCATGCTGGGCACTTAAAATGGAAATAATTGAAAAAAACAAATTTGACATACCTCAGTATCTGACTGGTGGAATAATGTTCCATGGGTGAACACATTGGATCTCTTCATCACTAAACACACCACTCATTTACCATGCACAATATTTAGCATTAATGATCCCAAATTCCTGAATTAGTCCTTCACACCCAGAAACCCAGTCATTTACACAACAAATTCCTGCATGTCTTTTCATACAATCTTGTACTCTATTGTGTACAGTCAGACGGCAATAAACTATTATTTAAATATCCTTGTCCACAGCTTGTTTTTGGTGATGGTAAGTCAACTGAACATATGTCAAGATCCAACCTTTTTGGATCTCTGTGACGTTTTGTTCATTTTAAAATGTCACACGTGTTTATTCACTCTTGCAAAAACATGAAATGCATTGGTTTCTGGGTAACAATATTTTTTACTTCAGATCAAGGTTACAAGGTTAATAATACATTTGGAGGCCATCGTTTCTGAAGGGGAACAAAAAACATTAATTATATTGAGACATTTTGCACACAGAGTAGCACTGATAGGATGAAAATCAATATCCTGACTCCAAAATTATGTCCCAGCATTATTCATTTTATATGAATATTTCATTACCAAGTTCAGTTCAACCATTTAAACCGTAACTGAATCTTCTGAGGTGGACCTAGGAATGTTTAAATGAGATTATATGGTAAGTAGCCTCTAATAAACTCCAGCTAATATTTTGTATTCTGCAATTATTGGGATCTAAACGTAGTGCAGAGCACATTTGAATGGCTTCCTAGTTATTGATTCATAATTGGGTGTTCAAACCCAAGTAAATAAGTGGTATCCCAGCAACTGTGACTTGTAGTGAGCAGCAGGCAGTTGTCTGTCATTAGCAATCCCTAAAAGCCGATTTCAGATTTTTCATTTATTGACTTGTATATTTTTCAAATGTCAGTTCTTATTAATAAGCATTCACCGCTGTGGCAAACGCTGTCTCGGAGAGGCAAGCAGGCACATCTGTCACCTCACCCTACAGATGTCCCCTACCAGACTCCTGCTTAGGGATAAACTAAGCAACTGTGACAGCAGCCTATGGGGCTGTTCTTCTCTGTGCACTCCCGGGGTCTGCCACTTTGTTTACAACGAGGAACGTGCCTCCGACAATTAAGCGCTATTAGTCCTATCTTTGCACATGAATTGCATCATTATCAGTCTACTCACACAATAGATAGCAAGATACATGCACACTATGTCTTATCCAATGTCCCCTCCCTAGTAGATAATAGATTTATTTATTTCTTTTTGGATTATGACAGTTTCATACTGCAGGCATCTATGACATTTGGGGTAGGGGGTGGGGGGAGTTGGAGGTTAAAGAATTACGAAGAAAGTCATTTAAATTCACAAATAACAGCAGTGCATTTACTGAATTAATTTCAATATAACATGCGCACACACACACACACACACACACACACTATATAATAATAATGATAATAATAATAATAATAATACAATGTATCATACTTCTCATGTTCACTTCGACATGTTGCATGTTCACTTTGAATGTGATATCAACACTTTTTTCATTTTCAAAAATGACTGAAATGGTTCATTCTGATGACTTTTAGGAGTAGAAAATGAAAAAGTATAGATGCATTTTGCCAGCCTTAAATTAAAATGTGTAAGCCATTAAATACCTTTACACTAATCACAGTAAATTAACAAAGATAAACCTGGAATGATATTTTTTTTTTCTTGAAAAAGAATTACAATGATATAACAATAGACATGTTCAGTAATGAAACAATAGAAATTAATAAAAATAAACATATAACTGCTGCTGTCTCCCTAAACAGTTCATGGTCTGTTTTGAGTTGTTTTTTTCCAACAAATTGATTAGACCTAGGCTTGCAGTATCATAGCCATGTAAGAAATGTGAAGACAAAACCCGGTGTTTCCCAGAGGATTTGGGATTTAGCCACACCCATTGCTAACAAGTGCATACAATCAAGCATTCAGCCATGTAATCTCTACAGACAAACATTGGCAGTACAATGGGTCGTACTGAAGAGCTCAGTGACTTTCAACGTGGCACTGTCATAGGATGCCACCTTTCCAACTAGTCAGTTCATCAAATGTCCGCCTGGCTAGAGCTGCCCCAGTCAACTGTAAGTGCTGGTATTGTCTAGGAACAACAACAGCTCAGTTGCAAAGCGGGAGGCCATATAAGCTCACAGAAGGGGACTGGCGAATGCTGAAGCGCATAGCGCGTAAAAATAGTATGTTCTTGGTTGTAACACTAACTACCAGGTTCCAGCCTGCCTCTGGAAGTCACAGGAACTGTTAGTCAGGAGCTTCATGAAATGGGTTTACATGGCCAAGCAGCCATACACAAGCCTAAGATCACCGTGTGCAATGCCAAGCGTCGGCTGGAGTGGTGTAAATCACACTACCGTTGGACTCTGGAGCATTGGAAACACGTTCTCTGGGGTGATGAATCACGCTTCACTATCGGGCAGTATGACAGACGCATCTGGGTTTGACAAATGCCAGGAGAATGCTACCTGCCCGAATGTATAGTGCCAACTGTAAAATTTGGTGGAGGAGGAATAATGGGCCAGGCCCCTTAGGTCCACTGAAGGGAAATCTTAATGCTACAGCATACAGTAATATTCTAGAGAATTGTATGCTTCAAACTGTGGCAACAGTTTGGGGAAGGCCATTTCCTGTTTTGACTGGCTTGCAAAAGGGCCCTGCCTTCAATAAATTTAATTGATTTGAACTAATTTAAATAATGTATTGCGTTATATTCGCCTTCTTTCATATAATTTTAATTTAATGTGAATGCGCTCCCTAAGGGGTAATGGGCGAGTGGCTGACATGTAGCCATTTCCTGTGAACTTGATTGTTTCTAAGTGACTCAGGCAAGCTGGCTGTATCCTTTCACTACCACCTATAAGTACAAAATGTTGTTCTGCTAACAGAATTAAACACCCCTTGCTTAATGATTTAAAAAGGTGATACCACACTAATCTTCAATTGTGTGATATAAAAACCCAGGAACCAAACGTAAAACCCAGAGCTTTTTGTAAGATTCCCCCATGCATTAAATAAACCCCATTATCTCCAGGTATATACAGTACAGGTATGGTTCAAAGCTTGAAATAAAGAGCAAACTTGCACCAAAATGACAATTATCCTATGGGAGTATCATTCTTTAAACATGCAGGGCATATTTCATCTGAAAAACAGCAATATAAAGAATGTTTTGTATTTTTTTGATTGTATGCACTTCTAATAATGGATGGAACCAGACTTTTACACAGTAAACCTCCTGATCGCAACTGAGGGAAAGCTCACAAGGACAAAATTTTGAATTCAAATCATAAACGATTTGCAATAATATTGTTCCCTTTATCACTACTGCAGTATGCAAGCAATTGCCAATAAACAAACAAAGCTCCGATAAACAATTTATAAAGCATGCACTAAGCTTCATAAATGCAAAGTGAAAGTAAGTCAGTACGAAGCAGAATTGCTAAACTGTAATTTCAGCTAGAAGGAAGCCATAAGTTACATTCACATAGTTATGTGAATGAGCTTGAAGAACACAATAATGTACTGCAGAATTATTGTAACATATACTGGGTTTCCAAGCAGGGACAAAAGCTTATTCAGATGGCAGCTAGCTTTTAGGTTATTTACTTGCCACTGGAATGTCTAATTCAGAAAATTAATAAGAAGTTGCTTTTTAGAATTTTAAATTGTATTTACGCACATAGAAATGTTTATTTTCAAATTCTCCTAAAAATGCTTTCAGCTCAATGGAAATAATGCATAATGAAAAAATATGTTTTCTAACGTGTACAAAGAGCAGCTTGTTTGCTTAGGGTTCAGAGGGGGATTATGGCGATATCAATACCATCACTGTAGTATTAGCACCTGATTAACTTGTTATTGAATTATGAAATGCCATAATCATTAACATGGTGTGTCAGTTTCAACCCTCCTTTGGGGAAGGGGACAGTCTTTTTATTTATTTTGTTATCTCTAGTGATTTTACTGATTGATACCGAGTGTTTTTGTATTAAAGTCTGAAGAGTCTAAGCTTGACAGTGATGTAGGTTTTACAGCAGTGCACCTTGAATCAGTGACCAATAAAAGCTATAATTTAAGAGAATGCTATTTTTAACTGCTGGTGACCCATGGGGAATTTAAAGGATTAATTTTTATTTATGTATTTATATATTTATTTATTTATTTTTGTTCAGAATGAAACTATGATTATGCTGCACAGTAAAAGCCTGTTGAAAATTAATTTCAACAGGGAAATTATACAATAATTTAAAGCTTAGAATATTGATTCTGTACTTTCAAAGCTGTGCAAATAAGCCTGTTGAATGAAATTAGGAATGGTGGATGAAGGCAGAATGAAATTTACAGCCAGGAAATCTAATTAAAGGCAACAGGGTTTTACAAACCATGATTTTGATTGTTGACCATATTGGAGATAAGTCATTTGGTTTATCTGATGTCATGGAGTCATGTATTTACTTTCTAACCAATTCTGTATCATAAATCCTCATCTCAAAGCACAGTATTTACCACACATAAGCGGCACATGCACATGCACACATAACCTTACATTACCCTGTAACCTTAATGTGGCGAGTACTGTTCACAGAAGAGAACATTTAATCAAAAAAGAACATTTTGCCAATTGCTAAATGCCATTCAAATCAGTTCAATCAAAAGGTTAATTGCTTTGCCGCACTCAGACAGAGCAGCTCTGTGCTGTGAATGCGCAGGTGCATTTGAGCAGTCCATCCAATTCTGGTCACAAAATGAATTCCACTTGAAATCCTGTCCTGTCAAATGTTCTTATTATTACCTCCCACTTCTGCTTCTCTATCTGATGCTTTTCCAGTTCAAGCCTTTCTCATGCTGTACTCTGCACTTTGCACTTTTTATTGATGGTCCCCCACCATCAGCCACTGCAAACAAGATTTATTTATTTAATTTTAATATGCCTTCCACTTGCTCTATTCAACTGATAGCCCAGGTTCAAATGCAGAATACTCTTGGCCCTTTGATAATCGAGAAGAAAAAGATTATTATGAATAATGATAAAATGATTATTCATGTACATCAAAGAATTATGAATTATGTCCAGATTTGCTTCTGCATAGAGTCAGCACCACTAGTGAAAGGATAATAAATAATAGCTATGAACTATGGGGCCAATTCTGTTTCAACTGAGTTATTTCAAGAACATGAAATTCAATAAATTAATTTTTTTAAATCTACGGTATAGGTATGTTTCAATTCATGAATTTATGATTGACAGTTCATTTCTTGAATTGATTTAGCTTAAGTGGAATTGTTCCGCCCCTTCATTAAGAAGGCATCTACAGTGCTGTTTTAAAATATTTACATTCATGTGGAAAATGTTGGTTAGTGTGCTCCATTAAAAAAATGAAAAAATAAATAAATATATCTGGCAGTTGAAGAACCTTGTCTTACACGCTAGAAGTCACCAAGTGACTGCAGTGAACAGAGACTTGGCCTCTCAATGATGTATGCCTCCTGATATTCCAGCACTGCAGAGAGTTGAAATGACCTTAGCAATCTCAAAATTGATGATTGGCAGGTAACAGTACGAAGGATGTTCCTCTCAGTGACAACAGGCAGTTAAATTACGAGGGCTGGAATAAAAATGAGCCATTATTTAAGGTTGACCTTGTGTATTTTGAGACTCCCAGATTTGTGAGCGCACATGGGCTCAGTCATAAATTAGCCTGACCAAGGTCCAGTCTACAAGGGTGTTTAATTTTGTCAGTACTGAACACTATTCTGGTTACATCCCAGAGGTTTAAAAACTGGTTGGTCATAGGCTACAGTTATTTCTCTTAATCACCACTGTCATTCACTGGAAATATATATATATATCTATATATTTTTAAATGATACTAATGCTTCTCACAAAAATACATACACATATATTCAATAAAATTGTATTTGTTTAATGCTTTTTTATTCCAGCAAAGATGCTTTAAAATATAAATACAAAAGCAAATTGGCCAAGAACCAGGCCAGAATGCCCTTGTAACAATGTAACTATTCACAGGATCATTTGGGGCCTCTGGTTCCCTGACCACAGGACTGACCCTCTGCTGAGTCACATTCTCCATTAACTTTTTCTGGCAAACCAAAGCACTTAATTATGCCTTGGTTTATTCCTCTTGTGACCCTGCAACAAACTCACTGCTCGATCAATTAAAACACCAGCTTGGGGCAGGAACACCCCTTTTTGGAGGAAATGGGGAGCCTGATTTAACATGCTTGCTTAAGCATTAAAGCAGTAATCAATGGTTTATCCATCCTTGTTTTATTGACTGCTCCAATACCACAAGCCAATCAAAGGTTTGTGTGCCCAAAAATAATACGCCAATCACGTCACAGTGATCACACGTGGGATGAGGTCAGACACTGTCTAACTGACCAGATGCATTTCCTCAAGGACATTGTGCTTCTCGACCTGCACCAAGCTCAAAACCTGCCTGGGCTGGGTTGTCACCATCCACAAAAAATAAACCAAGCTGGTTTATTTCCCATCGACAGCTGTTTTGAGGAGCAAGTATCTACAGATTTTTCCTCCAGTATCTCCCTTGTGGCTGGACCCAAGTGGAAAATTTGTGCACATCCCAAGTCATCTAGACTGGAACCCATCGCGACCCCTCACTAGAAGGAAGAAGCTGTTTCTGCGCACCTGCCATGGACTCTGGGACCAGCTGACAAGCTGATGCATCACATAATTGAATCACTCTACTGATGTATAAACTGAACTCAGAAATATCAATTGAAACTGACTGATCTTTGTAAATATGAAATAAAATGTGATCGTACTCCCTGTCACATTACCTCCATCTCTTATTTGCACTCACACCCGTGCACTCGCACCTGCCATCATGTGAAGCATGCAGCACGTGAAGGAGTTTCGTGTGTCTCTTTCTGCTGCTTCCACAAAGCACAGCACTACTCAAGGTTGATCATTTCAAGAATGATTTTCTGAATGGAGTCAGGACTCAGCATCTCAAAGGCCCGTGCATGCACACACCCACACACACACACACATACACACTCACAAATACTGTTCCTTTACAAAGCAATTGACTCTGAGAACCTGCCTGACCTTTCTTTCTTTTTCATGCCTGCCATCTTTTACCCTCTATAGTGTGAGAGACTGCGCAATATCATCCCAAAACATTTTATTTTCCCATGTTGTACACATCTCATATAATCGGAGGGGGCCAAAATAGTATTGCGTGTCACAGAGTGTGGTTCTCAGCCTTTTTACTGTCCGTAGTGTGAGAAACAATATTTTCCGTGAATGTTCTATTTTCCTGCACTGTGCCCTTCACAGCAGTACAAAGTGGGGGAGGAGAAAAATTGATAAATACTTCTGCATCAGTGTGGGTACATTCCAAAATCATCCACACGCTATCAGGGAAGTCAATGTGAGTGAACGATTCGGTGTTCAGTATGCCCTGGAGCTAATTTTGCATGGCACAGGCTCAGATAGTCAGTTGAAAGAGGTGGTGTCCAATGAATATCAAGTTGAGAAGATTTGTGACCAATCTACTGAAGTCAGACTCGCTCAGAACAACTTCTGAATCATTTAGCTTCCAAATTTTAACTGACAAAATATGAAATAATATCATTTCATTTGCACGCGGACTCACCCCGCTAGCTGTCTTCCATTTTGACAGCTAATTTCTGAGACGCTTGCGCAGAATTATGGAATATCCTACAGAGATGGATGCATCTGACGCTGCGTTCCGAATCACAGGCAGCTTTTTTTTTTTTCTTTTCTTTTTTTTTTGAAAGAAACAGCCAGTGTTTCAGTAATGGCCTTCTTTGACACACCTAGCGCACTGTTACAAACAAATTTGCTCATAGAAGATTAAGCCAGATCTGCTGCTTATCAAATGGTGCGGTGTTGTTTATCCTCTAGATGCTTAATGTGAGTACCTTCGGGCTTGGCTCCGAATGTGCGATGCACATCTTTAAGCTTAACGATTGTCTGTGGGTTGACTGACTCACCACATCAGCCTCTAGATTACAAAGGCATCAAACAAGGCATTTCTCTCTTGACACTCATCTCCCCTTCCATGTTATTTTCCCCGCTGTTCTAGGTCATTGTGAAAAAGCAAACAAGGCCAGCTAACAATATTCCTGATGAATGTATGAGTAAAGGGGCTCAGAATTTTGAATGCACCCATTTCTCACTCGCAACCCTTGAAGAATACAGATTAATCATGCGCCTTGGTCACAAGGTAAATGGCAATGATGGCTTTGAATTCTAAATCCGTTTAAATATTTCAGACAACAGCCGCTGTCTTACAGCAGCTCAGACGGGTTGTACCAGCATGTTTATGTAGTTGTTGACAATGCTGCCCATTTATGGCTTACGCCGTGTTTTCAGTCTTGAGCAATTTGACCGTAGGCCCAAAATCTCCCTTAGGTGTTCAGTTGGGTTGAGATCTGGTGACTGCTATACTGCTATAACATCTCATTAGTATATCTTTATTCTTGTCTTCCATTGACGTTGTAGACTATGGCAATTGGTATTACGCCCTGTGCATTGCACGCGGCTCTAAAAGAGAATGAAAAGAGGTTATTTGATTGGCTATTAATAGATACAGCTGCATCACACCTACTGATAATATATTCAGTATAATCTAGCTCACTTTTCAGGAGCACCAGTCACTTTGAACTGTGTACTCCTTGCTACTGGTCAGGAAAATACTGACATTCACTAGCCACGCCCAGTGTGCCCAAGCATCGCGCCATTGACAGCACCATTTGTGCTGTGCAACATTGATTGAGGAAAATGTAGCCTAATGTCTTATTAGCTAGCCAATTGGACTGGTTGCAACTGGTGACAGCAAGTCAAGGAAAACTTTCACATAATACAAAACTTTCACAGTGACACACTTGTAGATTTTGCCATCTTTAACTTACTGTAAGACTTTTGAAGAAAACCATTCTTTCTGAAAAACCTGTGGCGTTCCTGAATGAGCTTTAGGGGATTTAGTTTCAATAGAAGGTTATTTGCCGGTATCAACTGATTGGCATTGCTGACATCTAACAGCATTTTTTAAGAATGATAATAAGGCTCTGGTGATTTGAGGCTGAATACCACTGTTCATCAATGTCAAACCTGGTAACTGGTCTCCCAATGGCATTCTCTTGTGTGTAGTCACACAGAACATTCGAGCATGTTTTTAATGCAAATGTAAGCCTTATCTGTTTTTATTTAGTGTAGCATTCTTTATTATTTAAGTTCAATATATTTGGATCAGTTTCAGTAGTTCAGCTCCTTGCTAGGGGGGTAATTATACTGAATTGAAGTACAAGGGAGCCAACTCTAACATAGCTTTTAAATATCACAAATAGTTGTTTTCATTAATAAAATAATGCATGCAACGCTACATAGAATTTCCATGAGTTTCTGTGACTTTCTGGATGCATTTAAATTACTTAAACTTTTTTCATCAGTAACAGTTCATTTATAAAACTTGTGTATGTGCCATAGAAAATTCCATGGAATCATGAGCTACTGGTGAGTGTTGTTTTAATTTTGGCTTTAATATCAACAACCTACCAAATAATAAATGACCGTAGACCGTAGTTACTGTGAAGCAAAAAGCCAAACAGTATATCTGTGATATTATTCATATTATTCATTATTTTCCTATTTGACATTTTAAAAGCATAAATATACGTGCTGATATGTACATTCTTCTTCTTATTATTATTAGTATTAATAATAATAACAATAATAATAATAATAATAATAATAATAATAATATTGTCCATCCATCCATTATCTGTATCCACTTATCCTAGGCAGGGGTGCAGGGAGGGGGCTGGGGCCTATCCCAGCACACATTGGATAAGAGGCATGAATACACCCTGGAAAGGTTGGCAGACACCCACCACACCATGCATTCGTCAGCTCCCAAACGCCTCTCCTCTAGGCCTGAGAGCCAGGCCTCTTATAGAGGCCATAATTAGGTAATAGGCCACAGCTGATGTGATTACAATGAATCACCGCTGCGACCATACTTGTCTGCAGGGCCAGTGCTGCCCCCAGGTGGACAGCTCCCCAATTCCCTTCCTGCACCATTATATGTACAAATTAAAGAAAAAACCAACATGAAGTGTCTTAGTAAGGTGTTGGGCAACTATGAGCCACCAGAACAGCTTCAATGGGCCTTGTCATAGATTACAAGTCTCTTACTCTCCTGAAGGGATAGAACACAATTATTAACACATTTTACACATTAACATTATACTCATCAATAACTTTGATTCTTTTCCACTTCCCATTGTTTTTAAAAACTAAATTACAAGCTTCCCTTTTTCAGGGAAGTTTAGATTTAGCATTTTACATTGCTTCTGTGTCCAGATTAGTCACATTTCTCATTTGTAATGTGTTTATATGAATCCAAATGAGATAATATGTATTCTACTAGTGTTAATTTAACATCAAACATTGTGCTGTGCATCAGCCACAGTAATGTTATGACATGGAAATCAGTTTATATATCAGTTTATAAGTGTGTGCACATTCAGTCTTTTCCAGCATACTTTAAAAGCAAATTAAAACATAATAGTGTCTGTTCATTGAAATGTCTATGTTGGAAATTGAAATGCAGAGTGACTTCTCGACTGGTGAAACTCCTGGAATGTTACCAAAACAAAACCAGAACACAATTAGTCTTATTGTCTCATTCCCCCCAAATGATGTCTTTCAAGGAGATTCAGCTCTGCAGAATGAAAACTCAAAAACAGAATTAAGGAACTAAGAAATAAATTAAAAACATCAAAACAACAGTTTTTAAAAAAAAATTACTAATTTAATTAATTAATTCAACAAAATATTGCGATGCATAAATAGAGACACTCAGTCAATGGGTGATATGCAAGTGTGGCATTTCTTTACATAGCCTAGCAAAAACATTGGGAAATACCAGAAAAAGCGAGAAATGTTTAGATTATTATACAGCATTACTAAGCCTGTGGCTGTACAATAATGCATTTATGTGAAATAGCTTTTCAATTTGACAGGAATTTCATTTTTTTCTGATGAAGTCCTAAAGCTATGAATACTCATGCAATTATAAATAATACAATATTTTTGAATAATCACAGTCTTTACCTCCTATATAAAATGTTCTCCAAGTTCCAGTGTGTTGCCAACAAATTTCACAAACTAACAGTGGCTCATAAGCTTGAAACAAAAGCTAAAGTCTTGCTTTTTAAGCCACCTGTATTCTCTGCCTATTTTTTACTTGTTTGAAAATCATCTCAAGCAGCATGCAACATGATTTATACCCAGTGACAGGTTATGGCCTTTCTCTTAATTGCATCTCAAATGATAGTCTTTTGACTATCTCATCATGGTTTAGAGAATTGCAGAAATAAATATTACATTTAGTCCAATCGATATAATTCTTGCTAAGCAGTAAATAGAAAACTTAACAAGACAACATTCAACTTAGAGAAAAATCACCTTGCAACTGCATGACTTGGACTGAAAAGCAACAAAGAGGAGCAAATCAACTCAAATCAAATTGCCTGTGTGATTGTTAAAGCAAAGCAAACAAAACCAGTAGAATCGAAGCCATCAATTTTGGTTAAAATGCAGACTACAGACACGAGACCAACAACACCATCCGACTTCTCCACAACTCAGCTTCCCAGTAGATCTTCTCCCTAACTTCTGCATTGTCAAAGTAAATAATAATGGGAATAAGAACATATTAGTGTCTGACAGACAGAGTTGTTTTACTCTTTACTTAGCCTATCACCAATTATCTATAGGTGACAATTTTAGGATAAAACCATTCACAAGCTCATCCCTGATGACCTACACCAGAATCTAGACATGGAGATAAATTGGTAGCTTACTGAAATCTATCATTTAATAGGAGAGAGCAACTAGGCACGTAACTGCATTTATCCTGTGGCTTATACAAATTAAATATAAAGGAGCTGGTTCCGGCTAATGATCGACACTAACAAACCAGATGTGTAGCTAACAATGTGGTTAATGTAAATGTCATCCAGCTGCGTCTAAAATGAAAACTGAAATACTGAAAGGAGGATAATACCTATAATATAACTGATAATATAACTCAATGCATTTCCTGTGTTGGAGAATGATTTAAGAATATGCAGGAAGAAAAAGTTTAATGGCTTTTAATGGAAAGATGAATGGCATTTTTAAACTACTACATACAAAATGTGCCATGTCATGAATTCAGCTTGAACAATATCTGACAGATGGGCAAATCTTGCTCATGTGTTTCCAACATAGCAAGCCAATTAATCATCAATCATATTTGTTCTGACACTAGAATGACAGATTTGTGAATGACAGCTGATAATCAGAAGGGACCAAAAAAAAAAAACTTTTAAAATGAAGTTTCTGAGAAAAATGCAAACCAGTTCTGTAGTCCCTAAACGCTGTATGCACAAAAGAACCATCTAACATCTGTTGCTAAGGAAATAGGGATTCTGTGAATTGGGGAAGGGAAAAAGTGCAACATTTCAATTTCTTTCTTAAGCACCTCCCTTGAGGAATCACTGGGGTGTTATCTACAGGCGTGACACCTAAAAATACCCAAACATAAAGAGACAATGCTTTAAGACAGTAGTTAGCCACCTGGAGGACAATGGGGTCATGATTTGACAGTTGAAAACCAAAATTGGTCAAGTGCACCAGCAAAGAAAATCTTTTAGTATTATTTTAATTTGTTATCCGTTTTTGTGTGTCACTTCACTTCACTGTCCATATCACCAGCCAGTAAAGGTTAAAAGTATCACATGATAAAACTGACAAATTCAAGCGCACTGAGAAAATCTGATTTCAGCTTCACCTCCACCTATCCTTTCCACATCGTTTCCAAATCCCCAACTTGACCCACACCTAAATTGTGAGGGTGATGGCATGTAACATTGAAGCTTCACTTTGCATCTATAACATTAAATAGATCCCTGATGCAGTGGATGGCACTGCCTACAGAATGATGACTCATCAGGAATCCGCAATTTATTAAATCATATCCAATAAACACGGCACTCAGCACTCAGAGTCTTCAGGAGACTCGTCTGCAGCTAGCAATACTACTTTTATCCCTAGCGGTTCTTCCTTAGGCTCAGGACAATAAACCAGAAGGAGATTCCCCTTCTCCGACCCCACATTACACCATAAACCACACCATAAACTTATATTTTATACTTTCTACGGCCATTTTGTCACCTATATCTTTGCATGAAAAAAAACATACACCACTTGAGCTTTCAGGACAGTGCTTCAGATATATATGCCCAATATATCAATCAGAAAAAAAGTTTTGAATGTCAATATATATACTGTACTTATATTAAATTCACTTTGGGTATATCCATTATCCAATACTTGCAGGGTGATAGTGCTGTTGTCAGTATAAATGTGATTTTAACTCAAATGGCTCCATTCATATTAAAAATATAGTTATTTACTTTATCTGATCAGATCAGATATGCTCATCAGAATCAACTGGATTCATGTCCACTTAGAACATACTCAGCAAGCAGAGCAACCGACCTGAGATAGTGGGAAAATATTTGATGGGTCCACTTACATTTTGTTACCTGAGCAACAATCAGTTTCCTTAATAGTCATTGAATTAGGATGACTTAGACAGGATTTTAAGGTTTCAAACCAGCCCTCGATGGTGTTTATGCAGTATGGTCAATGCCTGGGCTATTTTCAGTCAGCACAGTAGGGGACCCAGACAGCATTTAGCTATTTAAGAAAACAGCTTGATATTGTCTTGTAAAATATATCTTCTAAACTGAATGTGGTAGATACTCAAAGTTTTTTTTATTTTTATTTTTATTCACTTTGGCCAAGTGAACTGAAAAAAGCAAATATTTTATTCAAGGTGAAAGGTAGTCTTTCCTTGGAAATCATTGTAGAATTTTACAGCTTTTATATATCTGCACAATTTGTTTTCAAGGGGTGAGAAATGTTAGGCATGAACTCCGTACAATAATTGAACAAGCTTATGTGGATTTTGTGGAATTTATTATTATTATTATTATTATTATTATTATTATTATTATTGCTGTTGATGTTGTTTTTACTATTATTATTCTTTAATGAGGGGAAAGTGAAAATAGCCTTGTTAGGTGTTTGAGGATATAGCTGTTTAAGGGGTTATCGCCAGGGTACGATCAATTTTATGATCAATGCAGGAGGGGTATACCAATTACAGGTTTGTGGTATAGCAGTGCTCATCTCTTTTTTAACATTAATACAATGAGATACATTCCTGGAAGTATCATTTATTTCCCATAAATGTTTGAGTTCAGTTACACTGAAGGGAGTTATTTATGAAATAAAGTATTTAACATTTGTGGAATGGATTATAATTCATTTAAGCATTAAAGAGACTGCGCCTAAATAACTTCAAGGGGGAAGAAAAAAACAAACAAACAAAAAAACAAAACAAATAGAAACAATGACAGCAATGATGCATGCTACATTTTTAAAATGTATCCTTGCTCACTAGCATACTTGTCTCACTTCACCTCCGTCGTAATGTCCAAGTTTCCAAAGTTAGAACTTTGCTTGCCTCCCCATAGAGGCTCATTATCCAAGCCTCCACTCATGTAATCAAAATGAGTGGCCGCCTGTGTCGCCACGAGGCCTCTTCCTTACATTGTTTCACTTAAATTATGGATTTTATGTATTTATTTATTTATTTATTTAGTGACGTTCTTGTTTATTTATTATCTGCCTAGAGAACAATCATAATGAATGGCGCTGTACTGGGTCACGCTCCATGGGGTGTGCTTGTGTTTTAGACAGCAACATGAACAATAAAAATCTATACTAATTCAGAGTGCATTATAGGCTGTAAATGTGACAGCAAATGTAAATACAACAGCAGAATTTGAGTAAGACAGTGGTGAAGCATCCATATTGACATATAAAGCATTGCTTGTTTTTTGCCACGTTGCTAAACTTTGAAAGTAGCAAATTGTTATAATTGGCATAATTACATAAAACTAGTCAAATGAAGTGGATGTAGAGATCAAGAAAAAAAAGTTAACAAAATGTTTGTCTTATCACAATTCTTCTCACAACCCCAGATGGTGAGATAATAATTGTAAATAGGGTTGATCCCCCCCCCCCCCCATAATAAAAATTAAATAAATAAATAAATAAAGGGAGAAAAACAAAAATACTCTCTGGTTGGCAGCCATGTCTCTGGATGGCTTTTCATGTCTATGTCTTTTTATCTCTTTGTCTAACCCAGGCATCATGGCACACACACCATTCACTCACACATTCATGCCTGTGAGCAATTCAACCTGACCTGTATGTCTTGAGACTGTGAGAAGAAACTGGAGTACCCAGAGGAAACCACAGACATGGGGAGAACATTTTTCTCCCCATGGAGGGATTCTTGCTGTGAGGTGACATTGCTATCCACTGCACCACTGACCCACCCCACCTTGTGAATTATCAGGTATTGCCTGAATTCTCCAAAAAATCAGCAGGTTTTCAGACTAACAGACTGCATATACAGCTGACACAACACATGAACCAACGTATACCTTACAGGCTAGAGGAGTTTCAGATGTCACACAAACACACACACGAACGCGCAAATGCACACACTAATATACTCTGCTGAATGATTCTTGTTTATAAATACCATTACCTATAAATTTATCATATTTTACAGAAAGGCAATTGGTTATTATAATCGATACTACCTGTATTGACCTAAGAAATACCTATGCATTTTAATGAGCACCTGCAGTATACAACCTATTTTAACTTTAGTGCAATACAAAGCAATAACTACTTTTTCAAGAATGATAAAAATATCCTGAAGTCACACACCGAGTCTTCTTCTTCAAGTGGTAATATTCACATCAAAGCTTGACACCATTTAAATCTGTCATTACTGATGGCATGCCCAATGCAGAATGATACTGTTGATAAAGGATTTTTCCTGAGAAGAGATTTCCCCAACATATTTATAGATATGTTGTTTGAGTAAATTAAAGACTAGAGGATAATTTAATTAGGCAAAAATATTTTCATATCTGCTTTGATGCCAAAATTATTAATATATTAATCTGATCTAAAATAAAAAATTTAGGACATAAAGGTCAAAGCATGGAGCAAAATCATGAGAAATTCTTAGAAATCTAAGACAACTGATGTAAAAGGTATACTGTAGAAATGAGAAAAATGTATATATGTGTGCTCACAAGTGGGCAACCAAGATATGGAATATATGGAGCACTTGTTTGAGTAAGCACTCTGCAAAAGGTTGTATGCATGGGAATGCAATGCTGTAGTGCTCATTCCTGGATTCACATTTTAAAAAATGTATTTTCCTGTTGGTCAGTTGCTTAGAAAAGTGCTATACACTTGGTTTTCAGGGGAACTTATATCTTTGGTGAAGTAGTTGAAATTCAGTTTGTAATATGATTTTGTTTACTGCGCTTGATTAAGGTCAGCACTGTTACTACCCATGGACTGGAACAACATAAAATATGGATGCGCTTTTGCTGTGTTTGCAATGCGGTGAAACAGAAACTCACCTCTTGAACTTATCTGATGCATTGCATAATTGCATATATAGTCATACAGAAGAAATGAGAATATTGAAATAGAAATATAAAACATTTATTTTTACCAGCATATTACTGTACATGTTTGTTTTGTGTATAACATATATCCTTGGACCTTGAATATGATTGACATTTGTTCCCTCATATTTTTGTTCATATTTTCTTAGACATAGAATTATCCATTTCTGTACAAATATCTGGGACATTGTATGTTTTAAATAGATCAGGATTGAATGGCTACTTTGATGCAGTTGTGCAGACAGGAATTCATTTTTTGGGGGTTGAAGGATTGCGCAGAAGGATTGGATGGGTACACAGCGAGGAGGGGTGAAGGATACTCTTCCAGGCTTTCTGTAATCCTCATGTGCATGCATGTGCATGTATACTACTGTATATTTTACATGTTGTTGGTGGGGGGGGGCAAGCTGTGAATAAAAATCAACACACAAATATTAAGTTGCTTAATAGTCATAGGCCTCTAATATTCATGTACCAAAGCACAGACTGCTAGTATCTGGAATTTTGCAGTGGAAGAATACATTATATCAGCTCACACTTTGTTGATGAGTGGGAAAATACTGTTTCAGTCATTGTACCTGTGCAGAGTGCAGATAAGTCCTTGTGGCTTGTCCAAGGAAACTCTGACTTGGGCACCTTCTCTGGATCTCTGTTCCGCTGTTTGTAGAAAAACCGGTCTCCGTCCTGGGTTTTCTTGTTGATCCTTCTGCCTTTCTGGAAAGTTGTTGCTGGAGTTGGAAGCTGTGCTGGCTCACTGTTGCAGGATGATACATAGGCTACACCCGTGTACTTGTTTCCATGTTGTAGAACAATAGAAATGTGTAAACTTAATAAATAAACAGATCCCTTGATGGATCTGTTCTTTGGCCTACTTGCAGTATAGCTAATGTTATAAACCGCTGGTCGAGAGAGACACTGTCTCTATGCGTGTTCCTTTACAGGCAGGCTTTTAGGCTCTCTTTAGGCCTGTGCCCTTGGAGACAGTGCCTTGTGCATGTCTCTCCTTTTGAGCAGCAAATAAATAGAATGAATATGTACAAGCATGCAAATTTTACAGGTCCCTCAGGAAATACAGAAAGAACCCGGGTCCATGTGACCAGTTTCTCCAATCATGTGATCATGATGTCATTCTGACCTGTTGATCCAAAATCCAAAACCCTACATAGTGTTGATTACTGTGGTACTGGAAGCCTTGTATATCAGTTTTACTGTGTATTCAATTGTATACATTGCGTAGATAAGTTTAGCAATGTATTATAATAAGCTATAAGTTGTATGTTTTTTAAAAAGGCAATTTTATTTATCTAAATACCGTAATTTGTTTGTGTAAAAGTATAAACAATATATTTCTAAAATAGTAATTTATGACTTTACTGAAAAGTTACAATTAGCTCCTATGGGAGGTTTCATGTAACAAGCTAACAAGCCTTGATTCAATCATTATTTGACCATACATTTGACTCACAATTTGATGTCTTACTTTTACTTCTCAAACACTGTTAATAGCAAGTTCTGCATTAATCACCAATCAGTCTATGAAGGACAAAGAAAAACGAAAGAAATATATTTTGTACTTCAGCCTAATGCACATGCCAGATAGCATGCCACAGATCATGTTTTAATTGTAATCAATGAGTAATCTTTGCTCTTAATGCATAGATAGCTGTTTAATTAGAAGTTCTGTCATACCTGTTGGACTGATGAACACTGAGCCACTGATGCACAGCTTTGGTTCCAGAAATTAACAATTATAATATTTTGACACATTCTCTTGATTTAAACTTTTAATATGTAATCTGTATTATTCATGTACTTAGTATTCTCTTGGAAGAATAAAAATAGTTACCTAGAATTCAATTCGATGCAGTAATAAAAGTTCATTCAATTCATCATCAGAGTGGGAAGAAAGCTGGCTGGGCTTTTCTGGCACTGAGCTTGGCATTAAGTGTTAATCATGCTAGCTATCTTGGAAAATATGATCAAAAGCATAATTAATCCCAAGGAGTGAACACAGGCATCTTCCTTTCATCCTTACTGTTATTTATATTTTCTGTTCAAGTATAAGAAAATCAGCCTCCCACAAGAAGTTCAGAAGAATTATGTGAAACATAATTGCAGTTAGGTAAATGTAAGGGAACTATAAATACATAGATACAAAAAAGAGGCGGTTGGGTGCTTAAACCACCCACAGTGCTTTTAGCATTATTGCTAAGACCAAATTGAACCTGAGGTGCCTTATTAGGGTTACTTTCATGGTGTGCTTTTTCTCCTTCCTCAGTTGATAGTTATTGAGGCATATTCTGACAATTCTGGCTCAATTTGGTGTTTTTTTTTAATTTTTTTAAATGATTTATTTATTTATTTTTGCCATATTAGGGTTCTCACAAACAGCGAGTCACTATGCAAAGTACGTAATGCGGTGCTCACAATTTTCAAATATTGTTTCTCAGTATCAGGTGTGTCAGCCATATTTTCTGCTAGTATTACGTGTCAACGTTAATTATACATGTCCGAATATGTTAAGCAGAAGCCTCCATAACAGCGGCTCAAAACAGTGCCCTAAAAGGCTGAGTTGAAAATGTAGTGCCACTCATGCATATAAAATGACTCAGCTGACATGTCTCTAATCATCCAGTGTGTACGGTGTCAATGTGGTTAACAACACCACACAATTATGCTGTTGTGGCTTCGGTCACATCATAATTATGACCTTGCATCTAAATGCTTGTATAACTGAGCTCATATTCCGCCAGTTTAATCATATAGACACCAGAACAATTTCAACCTTGCTTGCCTCATTTGATTTCGCATATCTTTTCCAAGGTGAAAAGGCAAAGATGGAAAATGTGCTTGAGTAATGACTGTATCAGGGCTTTAGCATATGATTTATATTACATTCGTGGGAATTAGTGAAGGCTTACTTCTTTCTCAGCTTTATGCAAAATGAAAATTTATAGTGATCATATTTGTTTGACAGGTTGTTAGAATGAGATGGTATGATGATGTTTTGGATTATAAACATCATTAAATCATATATTATAAAATACACCACATTCCTCAGATCTGTACATAGGCAAAAGAGATGAGAATATGAGATTAAATTATCGTTGATCAGACATTAGTTTTTATTTTCGTTCATTTGTCATAATATCCGTCATCTCTGTGGTGATGCAAATTTGCTTGGTCGATAATACCACCTTTGTTTTATATCTTCCTGAATGCCGAAGGTGATGAATCCTTATCTCCATGGGCCGAGGGCAAATTTGAACTTCATTATGCATTCATGAAGAGTCAGCCAACACAGCTTATATATTTGTGAAGTCCAGCCTTCAACACCCCCCCGCTCTCCACACACACACACACACACACACTTCCCCATCTGCAGGGTGATGACTAACTCAGTTAAACCACCCAGCTCCTAATTGTCTTCCACCCCCCACCTGTGTGCAACTGTACTGTGCTTTCAAAGCGACGGGGAGCATCATGTGGGCCTTTCATATTTTTTTTTTTTTTTATATAAAGTAGTGAGTCACAGGTGTGATGTCACTCATTTCCATTAATCTGAAGTCTCTAGTCCCAATAAGTCCCTGGAGTCCATAATTGAACAGACACAAAAAATGTAATTGTACATGCCAGCCAGCTCCTCTGGATGTCATTGCCAAGAATAGCACTTATGGGACTATTGATATTCCATGGATGTCAGTTTAGGCTCGTGGAATAGAAACAGGATACTCTTAATGATATTTTTTTGTTATTGTTGTTCTATTGTATATCCTATTATGTATGCATAATTCATCAAGTCATTACTGTGCGTACAGTAAAAAATAAAATAAAATTAACTTTTGGGTCCACGAATTATTTCCTATACAAATGATCTAGTCAGTTAATTATTCATTGTCCTTCACTCAACACTAGAATAACTCAGGCTGAAAAAAAAGAAATAAATGAACAAAAATAGGCTGCTCAGCATTTCTGAATTTAAAACCACCATCTTTCCACTTAGGAAGATGGACTGCAAATAAACAATAGTTGAAATTCCTATGTAAAGTGACAAGTACACTGAGTTTATTTAACTAGTCACATGTGTCTGTCATGTTTGTTTGATTGTTTTGTAAAGTAGTAATCAAACTTTTCTACAGGGCTAAGCACTTGACATCCTTTGGTTGCTTTTTTCTTTTTTTTGTTTATATTTCACCTGCCGGCAAGGTAGGCCTTATTTAATGTCAATTGTTTTGTTTCGAATGATCACAATAATGACATATTTCACAAATTTGTTTAAATTGCTAGTTTATTTGCATTGATAAAATAACTTTTGTCAAAATATTATCCATTAATCTCCTAACACTGTGTGTATGTATATATTGTTGTGACAGTGGGGACTTTGTTTCACCAGTATGACAGCACAATGAAAGCATATTTCTACAGAGTGGTATTGTTGTCTTAAATGGTGTTGTGGGGTCTTGGAACGTGGAGTTCGTCTGGAGGGAGAGAGATAGTGGCTGCGTCCCAAATGACTCGCCTGTTCACTCATTCACTATTCCCTATATAGTGGGAAATATGTAGCACACTAAGGGAGTGAGCGGCAGAACGAATGTTTGCTTTGGGATACTGTTGTCATCACCCGGCGCCGCTACTATCTTTTGAATATCTGTCGCACAATAACGGAAATTGCGTTCATTATTGATGTGGCGAGAAAGGGACGTTGTCTTTGGTCCCTGATAAAATATTTTTTGAACGTAATATTTACATGTATATATGAAATTCTCGATTAAATATTCATTAATATTGGCATCGACCAAATGTATAGCAATATACTGTTCAAAAATCTTTTATCTGGGACCGAAAATGACGTTTTCCTTGATTTGCGCTGCTTCCGAGATTAGCTAGCTTCTTAGCTTAGAAAAACCGTTAACGTTACACTTGGCACTCTAACGAAAATTGGTGACTTTTTTGTATCGAATATGCAAATATAATTCATGATTTGACATAACTATGGACAACTTGCATTTATGCAAGTAGCTACCGCTCATTTTTTCCAACCGCCATCTTTGCTGAAAAAAAAAAACCGCAGTGTATTGTGGGATGTTGGGCTTCCGGATAGTGTACATAGCTTGTACCCTACATTTTGCAGTGCATTGTGGGGCGGAAGTAGTTCACTATATAGTGTGCTACATTTTTTTTTTCTCAGATGGGACACACTACAAAATGGCTGATGCTAAAAGTAGTGCACTATATAGGGAACAGGGAGTGATTTGGGACGCAGCCAGTGTCATTGTCCCAATTTTTAATAATTTGCAAACATTACAAGGCTTATCTAAAATATTGCTCAGGGATGAGCATTTTCAAGTTTAAAATATCAATAGGGCTAACAGCATTTGGTTTCACTGATGAACATTTATGTCAAAAATCAGCTGTAAAAGAATGCAAGAAAGCTCTTGACATGCGTTCTTATGATATATCCAAACCAGAGGAGTGTAGGCTAAATTTTATTTCAGGCAAGTGCAATTTGAAGCTCACTAGTTCATAAAGCGAGTGAGCAGGTTAAGGTAGTCGAATGCCTATGCCAATCTCTAGCCACAAAGCAAGTTTTTACAGCAACATAAATCCCCTCGCTATTTCAGAAAATCACTCAACAGCAACTTTTATTTCCAAGGACAGCATGGGAAGCTCCACGCACATCATTCTCATTTTTTGATATGTTTCAGATATGTTATAGGTAGGGCCAACAGTTTGTCTCCCCTTGTTTTTCGCATTGTACTTCAGTCCTTTGGCAGCCAGAGATTGCGATAGCCTGTTTCTCAAGTCCCTTCTCATTTACCATTGTCCAGTTTGCACCACCTCAGTAGTCTATGGCTGTGTTCCAAAGCTTATACTTGTGTTCTATCAAGAGTGTGTAGCAGGTGCTGAAGTAAGACAGCCATGTGATCAAGTGCATTCCAAACACAAGAGTACGACAAGGCAAGGATTTTACCGGAAGTTTTTCTTTGTGTTCTTGGAATGACTAAAAACAAAGTATGCTGCCGTTAGTGCGGAAATGCATATTTAAGCAAGGCGGCAGACTTTGGGTTGAATTCTAAACAGAGAGTGAGGGAGCGAGAGAGAGAGAGGGAGAGGGAGGGTGAGAGAGGGAGAGACCTTCCTCTGCATTCCCTTCCCAGTAGCCATTGCGTTTTCTGCTCTGTATTTGAGGGCATATAAGAACTTTTTACTCAGCCAAGAAAACTAACAACAGAAGGCAGGAGAATTTCATGTATGAGTGTAAGTATATATTATTTATGAATGTTTGTATTGTAGATGTGTTTCTTGCAAAGGTAAGAGGTCAGTAGTGGTGACGTCAAAGTACAAGTATGTGTAAAACTGAATGGCTTTTTTTTTAGTGTTTTTACACTAAATAAGTTTAGTCGTGTAAGTGTACTTGAGTCGTGTTAGGATTAGTTATATTTTTAAATGGTAATCCCTTAGTATGGGTGTGGGAAAACAACACATTGTGAATGATAAAGAGACTAGCATATAAACAGGTGAAAATGTATTTTTTTATTGAGAGAGTGTGGCACAGCAGGAGCTACACGGTTTATGTGTTAGGCCTGTAATTAAATAAAACATCCACCATGAGTGGTTTTGCTGGTGCCAGAGTCTGTGAGTTTATTCTAAGGATTCCACATTCTAGCTGTTTGTCTGTCCTTTTCATTTTAAACCTGCATATCCTAAGCAGGGAAATAACAGTGTTCTTATGGGAACACGAGAACACAGCACACAAGTATACAGTTTGGGACACAGCCTAAGTTGATTGGTGTGATTTTGTAAGAAGCAGTGGGAAATGCTCACATTAAAAATCAGAGCAGTTATATAAAATTGAACTTCCACAAAAAAGTTAAATAAAAAAGAAAAATCATGATTCAACTAATTAACTAATCATGGTCTTCTAAGACACCTCATTCAACTTACAGTAGAATCAGGTTTCTTTGTGCTGGGTTAAAAGTAAAGCCTGCGGCCACACCGGCACTTTTTGGATAAGATTGGTCTCCCCTGCTTTATATGGATGCATTTTTCTTTTTTACTGCAGTGATACTTAATCCTGGTCTTGGAGTCTGGTTTTCATTTTTTTCCCTTAAGATCAGGGACCAATTCAGACCCAAGAAACCAGGTGACCTGACTTAACTTTGCAGTCAGCTGCTTTAACTGATTCACTCTGTGCTACTCAAGTTCTGAGTAAACAACGATAGCCAGCAGACCCTGCGGCCCTCCGTGACCAGGAGTGAAGAACACTGGCTCAAAGACATGCTTTTCCTTTTCTTACCATTTAAACTTCCATCCATGTTCACTGTCCTTCCTGACTCTCCTCATATTAGATCAACTAATCATTTTATAAATGTCTCAATTAGAAAGTAAATGTTACAATTAGTCACTTGACTGTGCCATTCTAGTGCCTATGGGGACCCCTGGAGATTACCATTGAAATACAAGTTTAAATCCCTGCAGGTCACATGGTGGAGACAAGTTATAAATGGTGGCCCAAGTTATAGCCTATGTTATATTTAGCCATTCTTATCTAAATTCCAAAATTACATTTGCACCATTTTTTTTTCTAAAACTGTATTTAATTTCATGTTTTTTAAATGTAAAAAGAATTTAAATGTTCCTCAGAGTGACTGTTGTGCCAGTTTTGCCTTTCCAAAAGGCGATGTAAATGCATAGCCAGCACATAATGAACATTTAATGTTTGTTTGTTTTTCAAACACAGCTTTTCAGAATTCCAGTTGGGAATGGTTGAAAGCCAAAACACAAAGCTCTTAGGTTTTGTGAATACAGCTCAGCATTTACTTCTTGAAGGGGTTTTGCACTTTCATATAACATAAATAATTTTGTGAAGCCTACCCCATTTGGTTGAAATTCCAGTGTTCTGTAGGCCTATTCTGTAACTAGTGGATGGTGGGGCGGTAGTGGAATGAAAAGAGAGGGTCTAAAGAATTTTCAGACTCGCATGGACCACAGAATGTCCCTGCAAGAGTGGATGTGGGTACTGTGGTGTAGCTTGCACTTCTTGAAATTACAAGTAAATATGTAACAACACAAATTTGATAAGTGCAAATATGTCCCCAGACGATATTTTACATGACATATTTCCTAATGCACTCCAGTAGGCCCTCTGTTTTTATCGCTCTTTTTTTGTAAAACTACTCCTTTAGTATGATTACTTACTTATGGCAGTACTAATTTAGAGTTTTCTCCTTGCACATTATCTGCTATAAATCTTTAAATATTGTTTTAAGTGTTTGAATGCACTTTATTTAATATAGCTGGCTCGATGTATACTTTTTTGTAACATAATGTAGATCTTATGTTCTTTAAAGTCAATTAAAACACACTAATTAATCCCAAATTTCATTATCACTGTTTTGTTTGAAATGTGGACCAAATGGGAATCAGTGTGACAGAGGTAGTCTGGAGATGTTCTTTGTTCACAAAATTATGAACAGGCTACATACCATTCATGAAGAGCTTGGAGATTGTTGAACGTGATACATTGTCAACAATTGCATCAACAAATTTATAAAAGAAGATCCATTTGAAATTAAGAATATATTACAAACACATGCCATTCAAGTCTCACAAATAGACACATCTCAGCACACTAACACCACTTGGATGAAGAGGGGAACTGGTTGTCATTTGACATAAGTTGCCCCATAAGCTTACAGTCAAGTTGCCACATATTCCTACCATTGTCATCCCAAGTGACAAGTGACCTAAAAACTCACCCTGTGCAAACTGATGAGATCACACTATATAGACTACTGTCAAATGGAGCATCCCATTTTCAACCGGTATGACAGGAGACGAAAATCACTTTTCACTGCCACAGACCTCAGTTGCTGTCTAGTGGTGTAGATAAGAGCTTGAGGCATTTTCTTTCAACAAATATATTATAAACCATGAAATATTTGTAGATTTGCCATAATGTCTGGTTAAATTACTCTTGAATGGCTCTTAAATGACTCTCCTTCTGTTCGAAATTTGCTTACACAGTCTTAACAGAGAAGTCAAGACGGTATGCAAATGTGTAAATGTGCAATGTTTGGAAGATGCTTGAATGTATGACATATAGTTCCATTTCATCCACTGAATGACAAAAACAAACTGGATTACTTTTGATTACCAGGAATTTGAAAATGATTATTAAATATTATTGATGCCAATTGTACTTCAGAATACATATCAGTAACTGCAATCTTGAGCTAAATATGAGCTGAGAAACATTCCAGATCGATAAACAAAATCATTATTTGAGTTTGTGTTTGAATTAGGTAGATGTGGGAAGCATGTAGTAAACGGTACAGAGTAAAAACTCTGTAGCCAAACACTTCACGGAGACTGGCCCAGAATAAGGAACACTGGAGCATACGTTTCTCTGGGAAAAAAAGACACTGCTTTAATGAACAGGGTGGGACTGATGCTACGATGTATACAATGTCTTCCTCAGAGTCAAAAAACTCACTGGCTGTTGAGCACCTATCCAGTCCTCTTTTATTTAGCTCGCTTGAAGCATGTTGGGCATCGTTCTTTTTTTGCAAACAGCAAAAAGCCAGCAAAATGTCAAGAGATGTATTCATGTTTTCATCAACACACTGGCTTTCATACCAAAATATATATGCCAAATCAGTTGTTGAATGTGTTGCCAATTTGAGCTGTATGCATTGTATTCTTTGGATAATTTAACTGGAAGCATTAATATTTATTTGATGTAGGTATCCATCAGAAAAGTAATGAACAGCTCCCAAGTTCAGCATATTCTCAGTAATACAGAGCTAGAGTGTAAAACATGCAGAATCTACAAGGGGAAGAAAGGCGTTCTGCCTAAGTTGATTTTAATTTTTGAATCTGTCACTTTGAAAAAAACAACAGATACATCTTCCTGATTCAATTAAGGTGAGACTGCTGACATCGGTCCCTGTTAATAAAACAGTTAGTCTTGCATTGTGGCAATGATGGAGGCTAGCCTCTGAATGAATAAAACATTAGGTAAATATATTTAGCATAGAACAGCAAAAGAGCCACTTTGGACCACAATGAAGTCATACAGAATGTGAACATAAGCTAAAGATCAAGCATTGTCAAGTACCAGGCTTTATCTGTGTACATTAAAATTATAGATTTCATTTTTCCTTTGTTCCGATACAACATTCTCCATTCTATTGTATTATGCACATTGATAGGGTTGAACAATTTGAACAGCTGGAACAACATATTGAAATGCATTATGTGGTCTACACTTTTATATACCACACGTCTTAATTATTTCAAGAAAAATAGTCTTACTTCAAAATTTTAATGATTGCAATAGACATTTTTAAAATGTATCATATTTGATTCAGTAGGCATTTCAGTCCATTTCTTTGTTTGGTTTGTGACCACATTTGTCTGCTGAACTGATCAACATTCAAAGCAAGCTTGTTTTTAGAAATAAGAAGACAGCACATATTTTTATTTAACCATCAATTTTATCAAACCATCAAATGAAGCAAAATGGGAAAGGTCAAAAATTTAAAATACATTTTTAAAATCCAGTACATTTACATGTTTTTTTAAATGAAACAAGGTCAGCGTGTAAACTAAATTTAGGTTGTTTTCCTGTGTTAACCAGAAATTATATTTAAGCGTTTTTATGAATGTGAATTACTGTAACAGTCATAAGCCTTTCCTCAACTTTACATGGCATGGTGATAAGCATAGAAGCATTTCCACAGAGGTGTATCCCACATTTTCGACAGTACAGTAGATGTGTGGGAAGTGTGGAGTTGTGTGGTATTTGTATCTTCGCTGAGTACTATATCTGGTGGGGTAATTGACAAAGCCATTCCTTCTCACATCTGCCTATTCAAATGTATTAATTAATTAAATTAATTAATCAATATTTATATTTAGAGATATACATAAATATATAATGAAGTACATTACGTGTGTAAGTGTGTGTGTGTGTGTGTGTGTGGTCATAGTAGTAGTAGTGGTAATAGTAGTAGTAGAAGAAGAAGAATTGTATACATATTTCAATTAACTTGTCGGAATAACACTAAGGAATTGTTGCATCTTTTAAAGTGATATTCATGAGATAAAAATACAAGAGATTTCATTAAACACAAGCTCGCCGATTTGATTATTTTTCCCAAACTATTCCCTTTCATCTATTGCCAACAGAGGTCCTATAATATTCTGAAATTTATGTTTAAATTATTAAATAATTGCACAGACTATAGGGGGGAAAGGATGATCGTGTTCAAATTGGCTTGATGTTAAAAATTTGATTAAGGTATCTCATTTACAATGTTATTTTTTCAGGCTTGTCGGTGGTTCAGTATAATAAAGCTTGGTTTTAATGTGCAGCGTTTCCATTGTGGTGCACGGCAGGCTTTAGCCTGCACACATTACCTATACAATATGTAACAATTGTCTGCACAGCTGGGGAATTGCTGGTATTTATTAGAGGCTGGACACTGGTTCCCTCCCCAGGGGAAGGTTATATAGGGAATGCATAGAAATTCAGTCTGAAATTCGGCTCAAGGGTCTCACACGTGTGGAGCCCCCCAGGACCAGTGGCTGGGGGAGGAGTGTTTGTGTGCATGTGTGTGGGTGTGTGTTTGTGTGTGTGTCCCTTCTGGACAGCCAAGGCTGCAGCAGCAGCTGGGCTCGGACTGTTATGATACGATTAAAGGTCATGAAGTAACAGCTTTGCCCCAGGAGGGACTGTGTCATAAACACCCCCAGAGCTCTGGTTGGTCTGGAAAACCTGATTGGAGCAGAAAGCAGGTCAGCCGCCTGTTGCAATTCCCACATCTAGATAAGGAAAATATCAACATGTTGCTACACAGCTTTAAAGGAGACACATTCAGATGCCCCCTTCTGTTTTATTCAAGTGATTGGCTGGTGACTGAAGGAAGTGACACAAGATTAAATCACTGTGTAGTACCATACCAACATTGCCTTTTTATAGGCAGGTGTGGATGTGTCAGTGGCTACTCTCTACAGGAGTAGTCATTCATCTGATCTAAATTCAATTGCACATGCATTTCATATGCTGAAGAGAAAACTTAAGGCAACAAGCAGGAGCTGAAAACAACTGAAGTATAGGCCTGGCGGGGCATCAGTAATGAAGATACTGAGCACCTGGTGATGTCTATGTGTCGCAAACTAAAAGCAGGCATTGCATACAAAGGATATGCAACCAAGTACTAAACATGACTACTTTCATTTACAGAACATTAATATGTCCCGAGTATTATGGTGCCCTGAAATGGGGGGTTAGGTATAAAAACTGCTATAATTTATATGTGGTGAAACTGAAGTGCATAAAAATACCCTTAAATTACATTACAGGCATTTGGCAGACGCTCTTATCCAGAGCGACGTACAACAAAGTGTATAACCATAACCAGGAATAAGTATGACGAAACCCCTAGAGAGAAGTACCGGTCCAAGTACAGGGAACAACCGCATAGTTCAACTTGGACCCTGATGGTTAAACTGATTAACACTAACAACGAGAACGGCAACAACGCAATCTATGGATAAATAAAAATAAAAATAAATAAAAATACAAGTAGTCGTTAAGACAGTTGATGCGCCTAAGTCACCTATGAAACAAAGGCTGAGAACGCTGCACTCTAACTACATGTGAATTGTTTGATTATGAATCTAAAATTGTGAATTACAGAGCCAAATCAAATAATATGGAACTCTCTCTCTTTACCATGTATCTTTGGTAAAATTCCATGAAAATAATTCCGTTAGCCAAGTTAAATTATTATCTAAATCTGACATTGAGATGTGACACTGGCCAGCTTGCCGCAGAACATTGGGTAAAAACTTAAAACTGGAAGACACAGACACAGATGTTTACTGGGGAGAAATACTGCATAGCACACAAGCAATGTCTTAATGGTGTTCTTGCAATAGACAAAGCCATGCCAAACAAGGACAGTGATGCTGTTTATTCCATTTGTAAAATAAATGTTTAAATTTAATTCACAAAACAATGCAGCTCGAATATATGCAATGTCTCACAGGCCTGTTTGTGCAAGAACCGTTGAGAGGGCAGATTCAATAAAGTATTTATGAAAGAAATTCCAAAGGTCTTACATAGAACTTTGCAACCTTTTGCATTTAATCCAGAAATGTTCCTGCTTTTGTTCACGCTAAAGCTATGGTGGAAGATTTCCGTAAATCTTACAAGGTCGTGACCCGGAAAATTGAAGCAATGTCTAACACGGAAAATCAACTCTGGCTCTGTTCACACATAAGCGGACATAGAAAATTGCCAGTTAAGATTTGGGTTAAGATGCATGTATGAAAGGGGATTATTTACGGTTCATTACTAGAGGAAGAGGAGTACAGGTAGTGAGAGATAGCAGTCAAAATAGAGTATGAGAACAGTGAGGGGACATAGGGGTCATGCATTGACTGAAGTGGTGAATTATTACTTAATTATTTTATTTAAATTAATTTGCTTGCAGGGGACCACATTCAACCATTCCAGTACCACCACAGGATGCAATGTCCACTAGTAATGGACCTCCCATCTATCTACCCTAAGCTGTACTGTAGATATCCCAATAACAATAAACCAAATAGAGAAGAGAGATAGGAGATTGAGAGAGCAAAGGTAGAAGATATTACATTGGTGGTCTCCTGGGTGACACAAGATTTACACTATTTCTCTGTCCATTGTGTTTTTTATTGGTATTGTACTTACATGCTTCCTTTTGATGTAGGTTAGTGCACTACATTAAAAGACTATGTAAAACAGACAATGGGAAAGCACTTGAAACACCCTACACATATCAATATCAACAAATCTACACAATATCAAGTGCAAGTGGGAGTGGCTCCTCCGATACAGAATACAGATACAACAAAGCATGCCAATTACAAAATGAGGGACGCATTGGAGCATTCAGTTACTCTCCATCCAAACAAAACAGATGAGACAGACATTTATACAGCCATTGATTCATTGATTTACACATTCACATACAAAGCCAACAAGTAAGGCTACAAATTACAAGGTCTAGCTATAGAATATAGTTCAGGGCTGGTTCAACATGTTGTGAAGGTTCAACAGTTTTATCTAGTACAAAAATGAGGAAAATTGTAATATATTCAAATATTCATACTTGATAAACATGCTGGTGAGATGAAAGTTCTGAGAGTAAACTTGGAAAATTGGTATTGAGGTTTCCATGCCATCAAGCACTGGAACCCTTTCAAGAAGAGATGTGGAAAAGGAGCTTCTCTCAATCCTTATTTATCTCTCAGAAAATACTGAACAGTTACCATATATTTATGCAGATTCAAATTTCATCCAATATTTTATGACAAACTGAAGGCATTGAAACAAATAATGGTATTCATTCACAGGCAAGTGTGTGAGGGAATATTCCAGCATTTGCAAGAGAAGATTACGGTCAACTGCGACACCCACGTCTTCTCTGATTTGAATGCTGAAATGTCAAAGATGCTTTTAGGTGAAGCTTTTAGCATTATTATGGAGCAACTTGACTTGTCAAAAGACAACACTGTTTGTTTAGCGAAGGAGCAAAAAGGATATTATGTGTTATGGAAGGGCAAAGGAGGATGTGTTAAACATGCTGTCGACAAAGACTTGAGAGCATGCAACTGCACTTTCTATGTAAATTTTGACTTGTGCTCACATTTTGTTTTGTCAAAAGTGCCATGGTGGTTTGCAGTGACCCCGTATTAAAATGCTGACTGGAGAAAGTGCCACAAAAAGTCTTAGAAGGTCCTTCATAAGTCACATCATTCCTAAATGTATTCAGAGTGGAAATTACTGTATTACATCTATGTATCCAGTGGCAATGGATTTAGGTATGCTTGTCTCAGAGTGTGGAGGCAAAGAGTATGGAAACAATGCAGGTTACTGAAGAGTGTGAAATTGGTGACAGAAAAAAGCAAAGGCTTCTAAAAATCTGACTGGCCTAAAGATGACTAAGAAACCAAGGACCCTGAAATACAGAGCACTGTGAATGGCCAAAAGATTATATGACAAAGACACCAAGGCTAAAGCAGAAAACTAAGGAAGTAAAAAATTATGACACATCATACCAGTAATTTTTTATTTTCAGATCAAATTATTGATGTGGTAAATACAAAATGGGAGGGGAGGGGGGAATAAGGGCCCTTGCCCTGATGAACACGGTCAATAGGACCATATAGTAATGTAACCTATCAATAGAGTGGAAAAAACAATCTGAACCAATGTGTAATAATTCATTTGGAATAAATCATAATTCAGTGACTTTGTTCTTTTATGAAAAGCTGTTCTTTTTTACATCTCCTTTTTATATGGCGCCATTGTTACACAGTGTCTCACTGTGAAATGCAAGGGGAAAAAAAACAATCTGTACCAATGTGTAATAATTCATAGGGAAGTAAATCATAATTCAATGGCTTTGTTCTTTCACTGTTCTTTTTTTACATCTCCTTTAACACATGTGGCATTGTTTCATCAGCATTCACTCAAAGGAAGGAACGCTTTAATGAAATGGCCAATTTCCATATTAAAGTGGAAATTAAGAGGTTGCATGCATTATAAAAACCCAGGCATACAATGAAACCTATAATTTTAGTAAAATGCACGGAGAAGCTATTAAGACAAAATTAATCAAATAAGACAGACAATAGGCCTGTATTACTGTGCAAACACCCGGGCCTTGAAAGAAAGTAGACGTATGATGTGTATTAATGTGGATATATGAGTTGTTAACAATAAGTGATGTGCTTTAACACATTACTGCCAGTGATACTGTATCTACCACCTCTCGAAAAAGAATTTTCGAGAAAGCAGTTGATAAGCTCATTCAGTATGTTTGTGCTTTGCACTCAAAATTAAAATTAGCAAGTATTGCAATGTCTCTAAGGTTTTAAAGGTTCAAAGTTAAAACTGTCACAGCGATAAATGTAATTAATTTCTTTTTGTTTTCTCTAAGCAACAAGATTTGGTTTTCCCTTGGGGGTGGCTATCTTCAGACTGCATTCTGCCCTATTTGTCCTTATTTATAGCTTGGGACTACCCTGACTCTCTTTGGCAATGATACCGCTAACACCATTCAATTAATTAATTTAACAAAAAAATGTACATCTATTTATCCTTGAGACATACCGCCATGCACAGCAAACAATAGCTTATAAAGAATGTCACCTTGAATCTGTACATTTTGATTGGCTTATTGAATTCAGCTTGTGAATCTCAAATAGTCTCTCTGTTCACTTGGTTGTATGGTTGTCTGGTTGTCATTCTAAGATGTAAGGAAAATAGCAAGCATGTCTCTTCAGTTCTTTCTTTAAGTCTGTTATTTTAACCCTAGGGGACTTTCAACTGATTGCAGACCTATCGGGCCTGTTTCACAAAGCAGGATTAGTGAGTTTGCTGGATAACTGCACTGAGTAAAATCCGGAACTCTCCCAAATCTGAAACATGGACTGTAACAAGTAACAAGAGCTGTTCAGGCTTTTACTCAGCGCAGTTATCCAGCTACCTCAGCAATCCTACTTCATGAAATACCCCCTGGCAAATTTGCTGATTTTATTTACTATTTATCACACAGTTTACTGATTTTAGAAGGAACTCTTCATACCATAATTTATCCTGGAATAGCTTCTGAATTTAGTGAGTTTATTTCACGCAACAGCAAACTGAACATTATAACAACAGCTTGGTCTTATTCACATGCATCTAGTAATTCATTTAGTGGGGTTTTCATGCCTGCATTGTCTTATTGTGTGAGTAATGACAATATACTGTATTTTTGAGTATCTGTGGTTAAGTATCTGTGTATTTTTGAGTATCCTTAGTCTCAAGTTCTGTGGCTTTAAATAATTTCAATAAAAATTCTGCCCTTAAAAGTCAAAGCTATAATAATAATAATAATAATAATAATAATAATAATAATAATAATAATGTCAACGTGTGAAATGCACAGTCCAATTATAATGGACTGTGCATTGCATTGTGGGATAGAATAGTTAACATCCACAATCTCCACCTCCAACAGAGAAATAGCAGCGTTATCCCAAAACAGGGGTTTTGTCCAGTAAAAAACTGTTTCTGGCTCATATTTCTTACAAAAATTAATTTCACTCAAAAAGATACTGGACCTGGTCTTGTGAGACAGTATCAAACACTTGTACGCACTGCCTCCCACTAAAAGGTGTTAAAAAAATAACTTATTTGATGTACATTAATCCATGTTATTTTTTTTAAGGTTCTGACAACAGATGCTTTAAATGTATTGTTTCATCACCTCCCAAGTGAAAATTGCTGGAGATATCTCTCAGTCATTTATTTATTTATGTATTTATTTATTTATTTATAGTGTGGGATGTTTACAAAAATAAACTATGTGCAATTCACTTCTGGGAAATGTTTATAAATATTGTATGTTTCAGGGCATAGACAAACACTGCTCCCTTTTCCTTGATTTAACTGCAGAAAAGCTATACAATACAAGCTGCATACTAAATATATTTTGCAACCTATACAGGATGATTGAAAGGAAGGAAAATTGTGTCACTAAACCACAAGGTGACAGTTTTCCTCACACACATATTTTCCAGTGTGTATCCTATGGATGTTAAAGTAATATTCATGAACAAGAAACAATAGAAAAATGTGGTATCCAAAACCTGGCAATAATAGTTCTGCTAGAAGACTGTTCCATGCTAAATCCCTTTGTTGTCCAACACAATGCTGCTCAGGAGAATAATGATATGGATCAGGAGAAAAAAATGCTGCCAATATTCTGTTTTACAGCTTGTGTGCACATTTTCTCTGCACCAATGGGGCATATCTGAAATACCTTCTCAATCCTCTCAGTCTCACGCCAGGTTTATTTTTACCATTTATGGCACCGACAGCAAGCCCGTTGTAAATGTGAATCATTATTACATTGACAGGCAATATTTTTGTCCATATTGACAGGATGCGTGTTGCAGCATATCGCTCTGTATACCCATGTGCAGGTGAGGTCTTACAACACCAAACTGGGATTCAGTGAAGCTTGAGCTCTGCTTGGTCAGACGAGTGCTTAGTCCGTAAATTTCACAGTACTGAGTCCAACCACACACACACACACACACGTGCACACACACACACACACACACATATTGAACAGAAGGACAGCAAACACCATAGGCTCATGATATGACTGCAATCATAACTGAGGTATGGTATGATTGCAATTGTTACTTAAGTATTGTTTGCAATTGAGTATGGCATATCATTTTATTATTTTTTTATTTATGAAAAACATGTTCTCATGTGTTTAGTTATTACAAAGGGTTCTTGTAAAAATTGTAAAAACAAGACTAGGCAAGCCTGGGTCAGGCAGAGCCTGGATACAGCCTCTGTCAGAAACTGGAACCTTTGGCCTGTGCCTTTTTGTTCATAAATGATACTGCACCTTCTTTTCATGTTGACTCCAGACAATACATCCTATCGATCTTTATTCATATTGTTTAATGAATAACAAAACAGACTATGCATCCAAGGTATGGAGAGTACCATAACTTGCCTTACCTAAATATGGTCTCTGGCTACCGATAGCCAACCAGCTTCACCATTAAATGGACATTAGGTAAGTAGCTAGTTAGCCACTAGTAAGCATACCATTAAATGTTAGCTACTTGTAACTAGCTATAATATAGAAACTAGTAAGCCAGCATGGAACTAGTGAATGTTTTTGGGTATCCAACAAATATACAGTAGGCTATTTACATAATATTAGCCAGCTGCCTACAACACGAAAGATCGTTTCACATTCAGTTTTTTCTGTCCTTCAAAACTATACTTACCTGCACTGCACACCACTGCTGCTCACGCACGTTTCAAAATTGGATTAATGCCACCACCTACTTACACCACTACTCCCACATGTTTAAACAGTGGATTGACACCACCACCTACACCTACTTACACTACCACTTCCGCATTTTTCAACAGTGGATTAATACCCTCACATACACCTAATTACACCACCACTTCCACATGTTTCAACAGTGGATAAATACCACCACCTACACCTACTCAATCCACCACTCCCGCATGTTTAAACAGTGGATTAATACCACCACCTACTCCTACTCACACCACCACTCCTGCATGTTTCAACAATGGAGAGTCAGCAACCCAGTGAGTCAACTAGTCTCTTTGTAAGAGACATTGTTCTTATGTATTAATTATTATTATGGGGTGGAGTTTTTAGGGCAGTATGACATGGGTCTCTTCCATAGAAGTGAAATATAAAATATATTGGACATATATTGGACATAATTGAAGGTTAAAATATGATCAAATCCCATGGTGTTGCATACATGAATAATGCAATCCATACTGCAGTGTTTGCATAAGGATGACTCACCATCTCGATCACTAAACTCATGTTTATAACCCTAACCATAGTGAGTGTAAAACCATTTTTGATCTACATGCTGTATGTTTCTTGTTAGTGAGAAGCAGTGTAGAAACAATGGCCTTCATTATTAATGATGTGTTTGTGATTCAGCCCCACTACAGCTACTGTACATGGCACAGTACATAGAATGCCCATAAATTCATATCCAGCATGATTAATCATTAATATATTGGTGCATTTCTGAGCTCATTCATCCATTCAGCAATGAGATAATACACCAATGATGTCGGCACAAATATAACTTACTGCATAGCATGCTTAAGAGTTCATTATGGGAGTTAACGGGGTGGGATACTAGGCTCGTGCACGTATATGTAAAATTTAAAGTTTATTGTGATTTATAAAGAGAACATCTTGTGCCGATGAGCGTACAGACAATTTAAAATCAGGATATGATTGACAATATGCACTTTTCAGTACCATTATTTAACAACTGACATCACCCCTGCCTTCTAAAGATGTGAGTGCAGCTCCACCAGGAAACTCCCCCACCAACACCATTATGGAACCACAAGAAGCCTTCATTACTGAAAACCTGTTTGTGTTTCCAGTTTTCCCTACCTACACACATATATACAAGGATGAGAGTGGAATATGAATAGAACACATCCTTCCAGTGATATGGATGAAGGTAGAGCGACATATCGGCAGTGGGCTCTCTGGCAATGGAAGCAATGGAAAGAATGGCACATCTGAAATGTTTCAGACACAGTTTTAACATGGAACATACCAGTGGTAACCAACCCTGTTCCTGGAGACCTACCAGGTTTTCATTTGAACCCTCATTCTACAAATTAGCAGCTCAAAAAATCTGTAGCTGTTGAATGATGTTTGTTTTGTTAGGGTTGGAATGAAAACGTACAGGATGGTAGCTCTCTAGGAACAGGGTTGGTTACCACCAGAACATACGTAGTAAGAACAGATTTTAAAAAACTTTGATAAGGTGCCTTGTAGAGAAACAGGGCTTGTGAGCACTAGTGTATGGGGATGGATCAGAATTTTAGGCAGCTCAGCCACACACAGATTCCAAAAAAGAAAGCGAGACCCAAGTACATGGGACCCATTAGTGGGACTGATTTATAGATATGGGACAAGGCCATGATCCGATAACATACCAGGAGTAATACAGTACAGAAAACTGTAATGGAAAAGTTTCCTTGTATTATTTAATTTGGAAATGTTAGTAAATCATTCAGAAAAACTTTACGATAGCTCAGGGGAGTAAAACTGGCTTTCATTTAAGACACACTGAGGTACAGGACTATGATTTTTTTTTTCCACATGAGTGTGTGTCATGAATTAATATGAGTCTATTTTCAAATTCATTTGAGGGGTAACTTTTCTTTATCAGATTCTCAACATGCATATTTAGTAGTATATCTGTAATTAAATCTGGATTTGGAACCTTGTATACACATGTTCATTGTATGTATTCATTGTAGTTCATATATATTATTTGCAGTACATACATACATGTATGATACAAATTTTGAATGAAGATATAGAATAAGAAAGTTACTTAAAGAGACTAATTGAAAATATAGTTTAAAACAATACTGTATATACAGTAGCTGAGAATCAGCTGTATACTTTTTTTTTTTTTTAAGGAAATATTGGGACCCAATTCCAGCTTCATAATCACATGGCCATTGAAAATTCAAACTAAAACTGATGCTGCAAGATGCATTTTATGATACAGTGTATTTTGCAGGCTCGAGTGTAAAGCATGGAAGGATTTGTAGTATTTAGACCACAATCAAAATGAAGAAGAAAGTTCACTAAGATATAATTTGGACATATGCAACTTGTGACTTCAAGGGTACTGGGGTGAGGGATTTGTGAGGGTGGACAGTCATCGTAATGCATATAATCAAGGGGTGCTGAGAGTTGTGCTTGATATAAATTTCAAGTGTTCTTTTGCAGAAAATCTGGTACTAAAAAACAGGATTAATTTAATGATATATCAGTTATCTGATACCAAAATAATGTTTTAACCATTTCTCAGTTATACATAGAAAGAGACTGTAAATGTTCTGCCAGTAGTGTGGTTTAATATGTATTGCAATTGTGTATCTTGCTACAGCACTAGTGTACAGATGAGTGGCTATGGGGTGCAGATATCCTGAATTCTGTGTGTATGTTAGGACCTTAAAACTGCTCGGTATGCTGCAGTAAGAGTCAAAGAGGAATGCCAGGTTAAAGTGAATGCAATTTATTGTACAGGACGTTCAATGATGGTAAAATACAATTGTGAAAAATGTGTTTGTAGTGGAATGGTTATTTGAGAATTGCGTGCAGAAGGTCATATTGACAAGTTTCCTTGAAGCATTCCACTTTCCCTTTTATATACCCGAGGAGCAAAGGAAAACCGCAAGTCGTCAAATAAAGATACAATCATAACACAACAGTAACATTATTGATCCTGTTTGTCCTACCTCTGTAAGCCTATCAAACAGGGTTAACCTTTGTAGTACAGCTGCATGCTGGCCTGTTCACTTTTGAACGGTGTTCCAAGATCTTTAGCCAGCCCCCAATGTACCACACCATCAAAGACACCAACTTAAGCTTTACATAATGCTGATCCAGTGGAATGTTTAGCAACTGCCATCGCCGTCTCCTTATCAAACCTTGCTGACTCCCTGCCCGCACTGTAAACACAGACTGTTTTCCTTTGAGGAGTCTCATAGGAGCACACTTCTGTATACCGTCCTACATTTCAAATAAGATGCATCAGTTTTGTTGTAGTATCTATATTTCAATGAGATTGCCTAAGCAAACTTGCCATGTAACTTTGGTGCAACGTGAATAACATAGAACAGTTATTGGCACACAACCTGTTTTACAGTAGTTTCATTTGTTGATATTATCAATGGTCAAAGGTTGCTATGGTACATAAATAAGGATGTTATATAAACTCACTGAATAGTAAAACAGGTGAATACAGCACCCACTCATAGTAACTGCAATGTAAGTAATGCTAGAATTGCCTGGCTGTGTATGAACAATTCCCACCCTAATTTTGAATTCCCAATGTGGTATTTGAAATTGCAGCTGTGTTCAATGTGGTCCCTACTGCCAAATCGGCAGAGTAAAGACACATGTGGTTCTCCTCCGAAACATGTGCTCTCACCAATCTACTTCATTTCACACTGTAGACCAGAGGTTAAGTTTACATAGAATGGAGTCACGTAGCGATAGACCTTTCATATGCAGCTTTGTCATGCAGCCTACAGGCACCCTATCGACCAGTGCTGATCACTATGAGAGGTATGAAACGCAGATCCCTAATCAACTGAACCGTCCCATACCCTGGGCACGAGATGCTCTCTGGAGCTACCAGCTGCAGTCGGCACTGGCAGATTCTATCCATGACCGTGGGGCTCATCCCTGCACCACAGCGTGATGTCTTGACTGAATGCACCACCTGGTAGACCTAATCTGCTCTATGCTTAATTAAAGCACAATTTACAGTGCTATCTGAGTAAATAGTATAGTGCAGAGCTAAGAAACATGCAAATAGATATGTGTCAATTTCATTTGTTTCTTTATTGTATCTGTGGACCAAATTGCTATCTTGCAGTTCTCTATTTCCTCTAGTTGTGTGCTATCAGAATTACCTCGCACAACACAGGAATGTAAAACCTTTAATAAAAAATAACAAAAACTTGAAAATCATGAACTAATCATGTTCACCATATACAAGACCTTGAGCACAAAAGCCTGAATAAGACTAGCTTGTTCTGAGTAGCACATGTCCATGTTGCTATAGCTATTTGATTGATTGTTCATTGTCTGTTTTGAGTAATATTGCACATTCTGTTTAATGCCCAGAAAAATAAACAGTTGGCATTTCTGTTTCCCCAAATATAGGTTGCCACCTCCTCCGTGCAGGGTTTCTGTCTTTGTGACATTTGTGGAGCATCCTACACATCCCCAATTTTGACTATATGAGACATTTTTCCATCTCAAATTCTTGCAAAAGCTCTATGGGACTTGACGATTGAAAATGGCAACATAATGTCTCATATGCCTTTTTTTTCCATCTCTGATGTTCTCTAGGATTACAGTTGGCAAAAAAAAAAAAATAGAATATATTTTTACTGGATGCCATAATTCAGAGTAATTTGGCAAAAAAAAGAAGAAAGAAGCACATTTAAAACTGTAGGAGGAATGCTATTAATTTTTTTTCTTAAAAAACAAGGAATGCCAAGGGAAACAAATCATGATAAATAACAACAGCCTTGAATATGCCAAGGGCAAAATAATTACAAGGAGATTTAAGTAGAGATAAATGTTCTTCAATGGTGCAGATTAATTCTCACATATGTGCAAATCATGCCATTTCAAATAGCTGTTATATTGTTGTGACAACAAACAAACAAACAAACAAACAAAAAAATAAAAACATTCCTGTTCACATTTACCACCTCAATCACAAAACAATGTTCTTCTATTCTGCATCACTGAGAACTATCAAATTGTGCCTGCAAAGTTCTGCAGAAGCTGATGAACACTTTTTTGGGTGAATGTCAAATACATCACATTTCCTAAAGTATGCGGACACCCCTTCTAATTAGTGGTTTTGGGTATCTACAGTAGCACATGAAGCAATTTTGTCTTGGATTGTGATTGTTGGTTTATGAAACCCATGGTTGGCAAGGAAATTTCTAATAGTAAGCATTGTGCATGTAAAGACCTACTGTTCCATTTATCATTTGCAAATGAGGACTTATTTTATTTTAACTTTATTGATGGCTTCTTTTTGCTGCTGTTTCAAACCTCTCCAGTCTACCCATTGGGTATCTCAGACTAAATCAGCTTTTACATATCAGTAGTATTTAGATAAAACCTTCAGTTACACAGAGTTAAACTTTTTGGATTGTTCACAAAATGATAATTCGACAAACTCTTGAGTCTTATAGATTTTCTTTGCCGGAGACAATGTTACAGAAAGATTTTAGAAAGTTTCATGCAGCATTATTTATTAAACTTCCACTTTTGCTTCCATGTCGAGATCTGAAATGGCAGGTGCTCTAACATTTCTGCACTTTGGCCTTTTTCCTCTACTCATCAAAACCCAATCTAGGTGATTTTCTTGCCATCTTCCCATTTTCATGAAAAAATGTGCACCAATGATAAATTAATGCAGGGCTCATATCTTTCTGGTGAATTGTTTCCCACACACGAATAAGAAGACAGTTCTGTCACCATGCCCATTTAATCTGTGTGCTCGGGAGCAGTCTGTTGCAAAGATATTAACCCCTGTCTCTCCACGAAATGGGTTTGAACTCGTTCCTTAAAGGTTCAAAAATGAAATTAAAAAACACAGTTCTTGGCCTTATTCCCCCACCGTGTAAAAACATTAAATTGCTCATCTTTATTTCAGAAACGCATTGCCTGAAATATGCTGGGGAAAAATGTTTTCTATGGTCTAACAAAATCATGAAAGTTAGAAAAAAATTGGTATGTTGAAACATCAGGAGACGGCTTTTTAGCATGTGTAAGTTTTTGTCATACTAGGCCTATATAATTTCAATATCTCATAGATATTTGGAAATGTTATTAAATGGTAAGGATTAATTAATCATTAATCAACTGATCATGCATTCACTTGGAAAAAACAATTTATTTTCATGAAAACTGATCAAGAGCATTTCAAATGCAAATTTGCCTCAATAAACTGTATCAGTGCCACAGAAGCTCATTTTTGTCAATATAAATGCTTTTTATTCTATATAGATCTTTAAAGGAGCAACTGCTGATCTTGAATTCTGGAGAAAGCAGCCTGTTGGATCTTCAAAGTACAGTATGTGCCATTAATCGATACAGGGTTCTCAAGCCGCTCCCCCTGGAGTTCAGAGAAGACACGCTAAAACCTTTATACCTTTATCTGGAACTGGAAGAGGTGGGAAGGTAAAGCCCCAGCACTTTTCCTCTGAGGCCAATTCATACTCAGAAGAAAGGAATACTACACTGTCCAGTCTGCCACAGAGTTGTGAAAAAGTACTTGCCCCCTGATTTCCTCTATTGCATTTTTTTCACACTGACTGGTTTCAGATCTGTATACAAAATGTAATATTAGACAAAGCGAAACTGAGTAAACAAAAAACAATTTTTTCCCACGTCGCGCAGGCAGGACTGCCGCCATGGGCTATGCATGGCAAATTCTGGTCACTCACGGACGACCTTTGAAGGACGTTTTGTGAGACGCATGCGCAGGTGGTGCTTCGTTTAGTAGGACATTTAGTAGGACGCATGCGCAGGTGGTACGGTACAACATATTTAAGCACAGCTGTATCGCCTAACATTACTTTAGCTAACCCTAACATGTTATGGCACTCCACTGAACCACTGTGAGATCCATTATCACCAAATGGAGAACAATTCCCAGGGGCCAGCCTGCCAAAATGTCTCCAAGGGTACAGGAACACCTCATCCAGAAAGTCACAAAAGAACCAGAACATCAAAAGAACTGCAGGCCTCTCTAGCCTCAACTAAAGTCAGTGTTCATAACTTCGCAATAATAAAGAAACTGGATGAAAATGGGATACATGCAAGAACAGCAAGGCAGAAACCACTGATAATCAAGAGAAGCATCAATGCTCATCTCTCACATTTGCTGAAAAGCCCCTGTATGATCTTCAAAGCCTTTTGGGATGAGGTTCTATGGACAGATGAGTCAAAAGTGAGACTTTTTGGACGACACAGGTCCCATTATGTCTGGCATAAAGCAAACCTTGGTTCTATCATAAAGATCATGTACATGCAGCAGAGTTTCAACAGGACTTTGTTACTGATATACTATGTTTACTTCTTTAAATCCAATGTAGTTGCACAGTAATAGTTTTGTTAGTGAAATAGTTCTGTGCCCATAACTTTGAAGGACAATCAGAGCAATGTTGATGTAATGTGCTGCTGATTGGAGTGGTACTGGAATCCACTTATGTCAAAAAGCTTCATGCTTATAAATGCCACTTCTGATTTCTGAACATTTTCATGATTATTTTTCATAAAGCATTGAAACTTTGTTATGAAAGACCATGGGTCTCCAGCGGTATGCCACAGACTGTAATTTTACAGTATTTTCTTTTACTGTTTGGTAAATAGATTATTATTGTCACATGTAAATAAGCACCCCAAGAGGTAGTGGGGATTTGTAATTTGCCCACATTAAATGCTAGTACAATGCTCTGACATGTGGTTACCCATACAGTGAGAGTATGTTAGATCTTAATATTTTATCATTTACAACTCACATCTGTGTGTGTGTGTGTGTGTGTGTGTGTCTATATGAAGCACCCCCATATCTGTGAAACATGGCAGTGGTGGCTGTTATGGTTTGGGCAAGTATGGCTTTGGATACTGGCTCACTTGTTTTGATTGACGATGGATAGCATTGTATTCACCATATGGGTCTTCCTTGGCTTACCAGGCTTTTTGTGATTTCTGAGATCACCAGGGCTGTTTTTCTTCTTAATGATGTTCCAAACAGTTGGTTTTGGTAACCCTTAGGTTTGGCCGATGACTCAGGCTGTTTTCTTCTTATTTCCCAGCCACATAATGGCTTCATTGACTTTCATAGACACAACTCTGGTCCTCATGTTGGTAAACACAAATAATAGACTCAAAAAACAATCAAAAGTCTGGAATCAAAACTAGATACTGGAAGCTCTCTTGTGTCTGTACTAAGGAAGCAGTTGAACACAGATGACTGCTCAGAAACACCTGTGAAGCCATTTGTCCCAAACATTACGACATACTGAAATGTGGGGTCTTTTAATAAAAAGTGCAGTAATTTGTACAGGATGAAACCAAAATGTATAAGAATGCTCTTAAATAAGAGTAGAGAATGTGCACTTCAACCAATTGTTTGATTCCAAATTTAAAACTGAGTACAGAGCTTTTTCCCAGACATCATTGCGTACACACATATCACTAGCCCCTTTAAAAACCAACAAGAAAGCTGACGGCTTTGGGCTCTGAGAGTTAAAGGGGACATAGTATTGAATTGAGACAATTTGCATTCTCCAGCTCCTCTAAACTATCTGACCCAGGCAGATAATTAACTGATACAGACTTTAGAACACACCACAATCAGTTATCTGTCTGTGTCACTCATTCCAATTAGAGCCAGATATGCCTGGTAGTTCTTTCTTGAGAGAAAGTAGTAAGCAAAACAATATACTCTTCAGTTGCAATAGAAGCTATCAACAAAATAATAAATATCAAAACTGAAAAATGATTCACATTAGAAATGGCACCATTTTGATTTGTGACTATGTTCTTTTCCCTTGAGCGATAGTTCAGAAATACTATGTGAGCAAATCTGAGGTCATATTTCTATTTCTATTTGCAATGTGAGGATAGATGCATTTGATCTGCCTTGAATTATGATAATAGGTAAAGCAACTGAAAATCAATGTATTTCATTTTGGATTCAGGCCGAGAACTCAGGCTGCAGTTTCATACAGTACAGTCTGTAAATACTTGGACAGTGACACAATGTTTGTTCTTTTGGCTCTATACTCCAGCACACTGGATTTGAAATGAAAAAAAAAGAATATGTGGTTAAAATAAATACTGTTAGCTTTAATTTGAGGGTATTTACATACATTTTGGGTGAACTGGGCAAGAATCACATCCCTTTGTATATATAGTCTCCCATTTTAGGGGACAAAAAGTAATTGGACAATTGGCTACTCAACTGTTTCTTAGCCTGCTGTGTCCTTGCATCATTAGTTAATGCACAAAAAAGCTAACAAAAGGTTTAGGGTTGATTCAAGGCATGGCATTTGCATTTGCCATCTGTTCTATTTTTAAATGTTGTACAGGGGCATACTAGGTTTTGTTATAAGCTGTATAGAAAATATAATTTGCACAAATAAAGTTAAATATATATATATTTTTTTAAAGAATGATTCCTCTGATTAACCAAGCATGGTCTGCAATCAAGACATAAAGTAGAATCAGGTGTCTCAGAGCTGGGAGAAAACCTACAGCCACACTTATGTGCTACTCGAGTTCTGACTAACAGTGAAAGCCAGCAGACCCTGTGGCTCTCCATGATTATGAGTGAGGCTGAAAGATGTGCTTCTCCTAGCATTTAACGGCATACTATGCAGTAGGGGTGGAGGGAGATGCCACTGTTTGTATTTGTATCTGTATTTTTTCAACTAACAAAAATATTTCGATCTGAATTTGTATTTGGATAAAAACCAAAAGTGGGCATGGCGTAAACAGGAAGTGGGTGGAGTTTAACACGGAAGCTTACAGATCTTTACCATTATAATCATTTTTACCATTAAAACCATTATAATAACACCATAACTAGCCAGAGAAAAAAATCTAGTTGTTTTGCTGGTGTGTTAACTTTGTCATCTTGTGGGTTTAGGCAGGGTTGAAAATAGAGGAGATGTTTTTGATTGTAAACACAGGAGCGAAGCAAGGAAAGAAATCCTGCATTGTATGCCTTTAAACTTCCATCTGGGTTCACTTTCCTTCCTGACTATCCCCATATTAGATCAACAAATTGTTTTTGTAAATGTCTCAATTAGAAATTTAGTTGTACAATTAGGTGCTTGACTGTGCTATTGTTGTGACTCTGGGGAACCCAGGAGGATAACCATTGAAATAGGGGTTTAAATCCATGCAGGTCACGTGGTGGAGGCAAACTGCAGGTCTCATGCCTAGTCATGAGGCTGAACAATCAGAATGAGTCGATGAGAGTTGAGAGTCGATGTTTTAAGAGTAATAACAAAATAAAATCAACTGGTTGGCATATTATAAAGAAGCAAGAATTCAGTGGCGAACTCAGAAATAGGAATTATCTGGTAGACCACAGAAGACCAGTGTAATAGTGGATGGCTGAAAAACACTCTGAATTGTGAAGAAAACCCCCTTTTTAAATGTCAGATACTGTAGATCAAGAATGCTCTCCAGGATGCAGTTACTACCAAAAAGTGAAGACTACACCAGCAGAACCTTAGATGGTTCACCACAAAGTGCTAAGCACTGAAAAGCCTCAAGAACAGACCAGCCAGGTTAGGTTAGCACCCACCTCTCATCTGTGAAACATGGAGGAGGGAGTTTTATGGTTTGGGGCAAGTGTATGACCCAATCTGAATCCAACTGAACATGTTTCACTTGCTGAAGACAAGACTAAAGGCAAAAAGCCCCCAAAATAAACAGTAACTGAAGATGGCTGCAATACAAGCCTGGGAGGGCATGCAACCAAGTGCTAAATATGACAACTTTATTTAAGATTATGTTCATTTGTCCAATTACTTTTGGTCCTTAAAAATGGGGGAACCATGTATAAATAATAATAATAATTATTATTATTATTATTATTATTATTATTATTATTATTATTATTATTCATTAGAAGAAGAATAAGACATTTTACAAAATACTTGTTCATACATATATCATGGTGCTCATCACTACAGCAGATATAAATCTGGGCTCAAGAGATAGGACAGTAGGTGATGTAAGAACAAATCTGCTCCCTGTCTCTGACTGAATCTATGTAGGCAAATGGTTTGTTACCACAGAATGTAATCAATAGTGCCAAATAGGGCTTAATCTGATAAGTCTCAGAGAAGCAATTACAGTTCTTTACACTTGACTAATTGAACTGTCATGAGCACTAAAGTCTGTACAGAACAAAATGACAACACAGCCATATTCTAAGTTTAACTTGCCTGTGGTATGCATATTAAAGTCTGGAGTAATTTTCTCATGCATCTTCTAAGTTTGGCTACTGGCTATTGTTGATTACAAATGTGCCACTTCTAAATAATTGCTTTGGGGGGACAATTCAGGGAAATCTAAATGACAAATATGCTTGATATAATTTCAGCTGTTTATCTAGCTTGCTCAATGCCACTAGTACATCACATTGTTATTGAAACACATTTGAATATATTTAAATAAAAAATAGATTACAGTATTTAAATGATACATAAATCTTGTCGAACATCTTAGCAAGTTATCAAGTTATTGTGTACTACTTGCTGTTTATATATATTGTGTACCATTTGCTGTAATTGTTAATATAAAATATTTGTTTTTGGTGTACATGCCTTAAAAAGACATGAATGGAAATCATGCTTATATGACCTGTACATAACTGTGTGAACTAAACAATATTTATTAATCCTTAGGATTGGGAAAGTCGGGTTTCTTAAACCTCAAAATGGGTGTGATATCAGTGACTTTAAAGAATGATGTTTTATACACATTGTTGGGGTCTGAGAACAGTAGAAAATTAATCTCACTAAAAATATTTCACAGAAATATTTTTTGAATCTTTCAGTTTGGATAACTGAAAAATAACACAACACAAACACAATTATTTTAATTATATATATTAAAAACAAAAAATCCACAGACATAATCTGCATATAATCAACTGAGTTTCTATGATTTATAATGAGTACACATGTAAGGTTTAATAAGATTACAGCACAGCTGTGGTAAATTTAATGAAACCCTTGTTAAAGCATTATTCATGTTATCAGTTTAATAAAATGGGTAATAAAACTCAATCTATGTGGATAGCAACCGCTTTTATGAAAGGGGTTAGTTTCTCAGTTTCTTATTTACTCTGAAAATCTGTTAATATTGGATGCAGTCTGCAGAAGATGTCAGTTTGCCGAAGATGTTTTGGTTATTCTTTTGACAGAACTATGATTATCAGCTTAAATATTTATAAATTACACAGTGCAACTAACAGTACTAACAGAACAAAACATACATAAATGCTGATTTACGATATAGTAAAAGCATACAGATTTCACGTTTGCTCTCAGTGTAATTGTCATCTGTCCGAAAATGAATAATTTTTCAGAGGAACCACATACCAGCAGTCAGTATTTTCCAGGAATGGAGGTAACTGGAGGTCTGTGACTCTCATTACCATGTTTGAGGTGGAGATGTTGGGTAGTTAGAGATTGAATCATGGATGCATACAGAGGATAATGCATACAGAGAATAATTCCACTGGATACAATCACTTCCACACAATGAACTAATAGACTAGACATTTGATGGCATTCTGCATTCTGATGTGTTTCATGATTATTATCATGAGTTCAAAATTTTATCGTGCATTTTGTGATACATGCACATACTGCAATGTGTGCCTTGTTGAAATGGTTAATATAGACTCCTGAAGAATACCACACCAAACAATTAATCAATTAATTGATCATTTTTTTGCCGTCAATTGGTTGTTGTAAATCTGCTGAGTATTGCTGGCTCAAGCATCCTGGCATGCTTTGTGGCACTGCATAATAAACTTTTTTTTTTTTTTTTCACTAAGCAAGGAAACAAAATTAATTCAATAACTAGTTTATTCATTTTTTTTTTTATTGTAGTATCAGGACAGTAGAAAGTCATCTTTAAGTGGCAACCGTCTATTTTCCTACAGTTTAATATCATTCTGTGCTACAGAGAACACTGAACTGAATTTAGCATACTTGAAAATGTGTGACCCAGAGCTTTGAGCATGAAAAGATGGGTAATTTAAAATTGGTCTGACCAATGAATTACAACCATGAGTATAATTTTTTTTTAAACTCATTTTCATTGGCACAAATTCATTGGTCCCTGTAACTCAATACAGAGATCAAAGTAGTCTTTACAGAGATAAAGTGCTAAATCGATCTGTCGGGTTTAATAAATTGCATATGCCCTTTACAAACCAATAATTCCAGTTGATGAACACATGCTTATGCCGCACTGAAACAATTTAATAATGTGCTTAGATATTTTAACCATGTGCCTTTTGAATGATCGGGTTTGAAGTTTTAGAGGTGAGAGGGGGAGCACAAAGTATTAAAATTAGTGCCAAAGTCTGAGAGAAAAATACCAGGATAGTCTACATGTATTGAAGTATCAAGTATCTGTAATTCTATAGGAGGAATAAAACACCATTCTTCTAGGAGAAAGACAATCAAATCACACCTATTTGATGGGAGTGGGAAAACGCCTCAAGAGTTATTCAAATGGGCTCATATGTGGTATCTGAGAAGGTCATGGCATAGGAATAACATCAGTGTCAGGTTCCTCAAATCATAAGCTGACTACCCATTGGGAATGGTGGCACTGAAATCTTAAAGGGGAACTACATCCAAAAAATGTATTTCCCCAATTATTCTATAAGTCCATCATGAATATGTCCTCCCCCCCCCCCCCCAAAAAAAAAAAAGTTTATTTTTTAATTTTTAATCATCTGCTGTTTTCTAGATTATATAATGTAGTAATTCCAAATCTCTGAAAGTATTATTCTCCAGCCTTCTGCTGTTAATTTCTGGAGAATAGGTCTCTGTATGGTGTTGTCCAATGACAAGTGTCTATTTGTCATAAGTTTCGGTGGTCAAAAAGTAAGGTCAGCAGCTGTAGCTAGCTGGTGAAGAGAGCAAAGAGCTCTCTTAGCGTATCAAAATGCCGTATAAACACAAATAGTGTATCTAGAAGAGAAAAGAGAAAACAGACCAGAAGAGAAAGATACACAAGTTGCCAGAGTTGGAAGGTTTTAAAAAAAAAGGAGTTGCCAAACCATGAATTGCAACTCAACCATGTGAAAAAATCAACAACCATCCTTCCTCAACTTCTGGCATTCAAGGCATGTTTTAAAACTGAGATCGTCAACACACACCTCAGTCTCCTAACTTGCAAAATTAGTTTTGTGCATCATGCAGTAACCTTTGGTGAGGGGTATAGATTACTGCAGTCTCAGTAGAAACAGCAGAGCGCTGTTTAAGTGAATGAATCATTTTTAAAATTCAAATTGATCAAGAACTACCTGTGGAGCTGCCTCGGACAGGCAAGCCTGAATGGGCTGGCTATTGGTTACTTTCTGTCAAGCGCGTCAGAGCTCGGGAGCTGAAATTGAAGGATATTTCTGATAATTATTTAAATGAGGGCTCGCCAGATACCCGTCAAATGAATGAGTAGAGAAAGTGCTTTTCAAGGGGATTTGTGTTGGGTTTCTGATGGTGCCAGCCTGTTATAGTTTGAATTGGGCCACCGCTGTGTGTCTCAACAATAGTTTTTATTTATACAGCAAAGGGGCAGTGCTAAGTGATAAACCTTGATGATCCAGTAAAATTTCATATAACCATAATTCCACATGTGTTTCTTAAAGGGTTAGTTCACATTTTTAGAACCAGGTCCGCTGAGCTACTCACCACAAATTATGGGATAAATTGGGGGTTCAATCTCTCCAAACTTGTCTACATGCAGCTCACTCTCTGTTTGCTGTTAGCTTTGTTAGCCAAATAACACTGATATTGAACAAAAGCTGTGTAAATATTATGATCAATAAATAACACAAATGTCAGACCAATATATGTGTTTATAGAATGCAGTGTATTGTTTTTCTCTATTTTGGCTCTTCTTATCGCTGTAAAAAATGCAGAATCCTAGGTTAACACAATCTCTGACACTGATATTAACCTCTTGACCACAAGCACATAATTGAGCATGTGCATAAAATTAAATGGAAAAGATTGAGTCAATGATTTTGAGTTTTAAAAAAATCACTAAACAATGCCGGGCTATAAAGTGTGTGGAACACACTGTGCCTTAGTTGCTTAAAAGTTTCCCTGCCAAAATCTCTGTCTGCCAAAATCTTTGTATAAGCGACTAGCAAAGTATGTGTAAAATCTATCAGGCCAGATGGTTGTTCTTTACATATGGGAATGTCACAGAGTGTTATGCACAACATGTCTTATGTGCATGTATGCTGTGCATGCAGATTTTTCATTTATAACCATTGCTTTACTGGCTGAGAAACATTTAATAGGTTTTCCAGTAATACAACAAATCATTATAAAAAGTGTTACCTAACTACGATTCCCACACAATTATCATTTGCACACACAGGATGTGTTTTAGATCTAAATGAGCCAATCCAAATTATCAGTACCAAATTTAGTTCTGAGTGCCAGTATTTGATTAATGACAATAGCCTGAAATGAACTTGCAATCTAAAGAGCATGTATACTGGACAAGCCAGTAAATAAAGAATGTGGGGAAAGTGTCCTCAGAACTTTGATGAATGAGGTTTTTTCTGCATACATCCTGCCAATACTTTGGATCTCTGGAGAGAAGATGGAATGGCCACTGCAGACAGTAGAAGATCTTCTCTCAGTGTTGGTTATCATAAACAGACAACATCAGGCTGTCAGCAGCACACTTCAACCCATCAGCACTGCTGGGAGGCAGCTGCTAGAACTTATTTTGGAATTCAGTTCCTCCTTGTGCTCATGCACACCTCACTGCTCCCCCACAGAGTCTCCCCACTCTTTACTTCCAGTTTGACTCGGGTCTCATGGCACCCCCATTTTCAGGTTGCTGTGGAAGTGATGCAGCAAAGCTTGTCCTTCCTGCACACATGTAACTGTGTCTATGGGACCTGGCTAAAAATGGAGTTTATGTGTGGATTTGAATGTACAAAGTAAAGAGGTGACAGTCTCCATTGACTTATATCATGACAGGTTGCTGCTGGTTGTTACATGTGATTCCAATTTTCTGATGATCTTTCTCAGAAGTGGGATCAAATACCAAATATTAACAAATTGATTTATATATAAATCAAATAGGTTATACCTGAAGGATCAATTTTCCTTATTTGTAATATAAGCACATGCATAGTTATATATACAAAGTAGGCCTACTGACATTTTTATTTTGCCAGAGCAAACATAATTCCCATTAATGAGTGATACATTACAATGACACCCTTTTTAAACTTCAATGCAACATCAAAATTAAAGTTTGTTTAATCCACTGGTTGTCTGTCACAGTTCACTAATTATAATACAACTTATTTTAATCCTGGTACCAATATTGGTTTGTCAATGTGCAGGAGTCTGAACCTATTTTTTCTGTCCACCATCACCCTGATCTGAAATTGTGCTTTCAAAGAACACAGTATTTTGAATAAACTTAGTATTGATTTCACCAATTGAAATTTCACCAATAAATTTGTTTACATTCTTACATTGTTCATGGCAAGTCAAATCTCTGAAAAGTATGAAACTTTTGAATATACAATTGAAACATGTTGGCTCTCTATTTGGCACAAACAATATGTATTATTTATGATGTACTCACATAAAATGGTAAGATGGTGTTTTTAAAGGTATACATAAACCCAGGCTATTATATTATATACATCCTAAAGGTCTGCTTTCACTCACTAGCCACCAGTAGTGGATGGACCTGCAGTCATCAGAGCTGTCAAATCACTTACCGTGTTCCTCCTCCACCTAATAACCTGCTTGTTCAAACTATATCTTGTTTCTCCAGAACATATCCTACACCTACACCACGACACTTCAACTGTCCTGACCCAGAGCAAAACCAGATATCGTGTCATAAATCCTTGTTAAGAGCTGTGCAAATGCTAGTGTGAGGGAAGCCTATAGCCCTTGTGCTTCCAAGCCAGCCTCTTTTAAAGCACTGTGATTATGAAAGGCTTTCCTTGGGATAATTTTCTAAAATGCTTGCATCCACTTGGTCGCATTGCTTTATTGCCACTGTTTAGCTTGTCACTTTATGTTACTTAAGGCGTTACTTACTATTCTGCACTCATGGCCTTCTTTTTATGACTCTTGTGTTATTCACTTTATATGCCTGCTCAGTCGCTCTGGATAAGAGCATCCACCAAATGAATAAATAACAATAGGGAGATTAAATTCCTATGGGCCCTCTTCAGAAACCCTCCACAGGGACTTAAGGGGAGTCGAGAAGTGGCAAACACACACCTCCTTCCCTGTAATTGAACGGAGGCACAATGGATTACAGGAAAACATGATGCTTTGAATGACTTTGACCAAATGTTGAAGATTCCACTTTATTACCACAGTGAGTACACTGATTTTTTTTTTTTTTTTTTATGTAAGCTTACAGAGTCATAAATCTCAGTGTTGGTTTGACACAGCATGGCCAGCTATTGGGACCAATTGCTTTTCCTATATATCTTCCACCTTATTTATTTAGTTTGTTCAACGAGCTTCAGTGGCTGTGGCAGTTCTGGCAGGGCAGACCTATTGAACCCGAGTATAATAGATGTAATACATCAATGCATTTGAGCTGAACAGCTTTAATTAGGCCTTCCTGGTCATTTTGTCAATTCACCCCAATACCAGAGGGATTCGGGTTATAACAAACTGCCATACTGAATGCAAATTAGTGCTCTTCCATGGCTAGTAATGCCGCAAGGTTATACAACAAATGTTAACTCATCCTAATATATTTATTATCAAGCAAGGAGGTCACAACTGAATCAAAGTACATTGTGATGTGGGAAAAAGATCTGTATAAATACAAAATAATGTTTGTACTATTTCACATTTGCATTTTTGCAGACACTCTTATCCAGAATGATTTACTTAAGTGTGTACATATAGGTATAGGCAGTACTGATGCAACTTCATCGGGGTCACAACTGATGGTAGTAGTCTCAACATAATCTTATAAAGATACCAGGAAGTTACAAGAGGGAAGTACAGGAATTGCAAAGCAAGTGATTTTTATGATATTGTTTCAGATTAGTAAGGCCATGAAAAATGTTCAGCGTTCAGCATTAGCTAAGCAAATGTGCTATGCAAATAGATACATTCCCAGGCTTTAACAGAAGATGAGCGGGGATGCCAGGATAGGGAAGACATGATCAGAAGGCAGACCCCTATATAATGGCAGTAAGGTGACCGGTGGATGTGAACTGGAGTGGCCTGGCATTGGTGTATGGTTTTATAATAGCTTGCAGGTAAGAGAGTGCCATTCCTCTTACTGCACCAGAGGATAGGACAAGAGATTTGTATTTTATTCAGGGTGTCCACAATTGGTAGCCAGTGGAGGGGATGAGGAGGGGTTGACATACGTGTATTTTGGCTGACTACAGACGAGACGAGCTGCAGCATTCTGAATGAGCTGGAGAGGCCTGATGGTACCTGCAAGGAGACCAGCAAGGAAAGAGTTACAGTATTCCAGTCAGGACATCACAGAATAATAAGCTGGATAGCATATATAGTAAGAAAAGGACTTTACTAATGTTTTGAGTGAAAGACAGTGTGTTATTCATAATGGCAAATTGGGCTTTGGAACGTACATGTGAGAAAGACATTACACTTCTTGCAAAAACATAATTATTATTTTTTTTTTTTTTGCTTTGCTTCAGCAGCGGTCAAAGTCTCAAGTGCTACCAAGTTGTTAACCTTTATTGACAGCAGTTTTATGAGTCAGTATGCATAACTACCACAAGCTAACAGTACTAGCCAACAAAAAGATCCTTAATATTATTACAACCAAATGATCAAAAGTGTTTCATTATGGCCAATGGAAATGGAAATTTCTGTCACACCCTTTCATATTGCTGATTAAAACAGATAAAACAGATATTAATAAGATGGGATGTTGCCTGATAATATAGCTTTTATCCGTGGGTTTGTAAGCAGCTTATGTAACTACCACATAAGGCGCCATTAAACATGAAATGATGAAAATATATTTAATTACATAGGAGTCAAAAAAGGTACCATAACCAGGTACTGTTTGATCCCACGGAACATGCATTTCATTTCATTTCAGAGTGGACAAATCTAATACATTTTCTTTAATCAGTGCAAAGACTTATTTGAATGTCTTTTAAAAGAAATGCATAGGTTAATAGGTCTTGATAATCTACTTTTCCATGGTTTCAGCATTGACTTGATAACACATCACCCTGAACTATCAGAATCCATCAGAAATCAGCAAGTTTTCAAGGAAAGCAAGTTTCCAAGGGAGTAGCTTAATGAAACAAAATTTAAATTTGACACATTAATGGATTCATTTATTCATCAACAGTGCCAAATGCAATTTAAGTTGAGCTGGGCTGGGTAATCATAAGTGGATCCTCTGAGGACAACTGCTCCCCTTTCAATGTTCCCTCACTGTTGTCATATCTTTTATGACACCTCAAGAAGCATTCATCACTAGCATTACGCAGTCCAGCACATATGACCTATTGCATAGTGCAGTAGCTGTGGAGGAGCACATCTTTCTCAAGTGAATGTAAAATAAGGTGAGAGGCATGAAGTCGATATTCTACAGTAGATAAAGTAGATATTTACTGCAAATGACAGTATCTGTTATGATACTATCATTTGCAGTAACATATCAACTTTATCATCAATGAGTAGGTATTTGTGGCCCCGCCATGTAACATACAGTTAAATATAAAAGTATTGGGACAATGATACAATTTTTGTTGTCTTGGATCTATACTCCAGCACATTGGATTTGAAATAAAACAATGAAAAAGTTCAGACTGTCAGCTTTCATTTGAGGATATTTAAATCCATATGTGATAATTTGTGTAGGTATTGCATCAGCAAATGTTTGGTATCTTCGCCGGTGATGCTCTGCCTGGCCTGTACTGCAGCCATCTTCAGTTCCTGTTTGTTTGCCATAGCACTACCTCCATTTTTATAGATGAGGGTGGGGGTAGGTGTGGGTAGTTATTTACTTTCTCTACACTTTCCTCTGTCCATCACTTTGGTACAGGTTAATACTCATCTCATCTGTCCAAGACTTCGTTCCATAACTCAGTTTTTTTAATATACGTTTTAGAAAACATTAATCTGGCTGTTCTGTTCTTCAGGTTTATCAGTGGATTGCATCTTGTGATGAACCCTCTGAGATTATGCTAGTGTAATATTCTCTTTATGGTATTTTTTGACACATCTATACTTACATCTTGGGGAGTGTTGTTGATCTTTTCAACAGAAGAAAAGGTTTTTTTTTTTTCACAACTGAAAATATTCTTTGGTCATCCAGTTACATTACATTACATTACGGTCTACCAGGTTATTTGCCATTGATGAGCTCACTAGTGCTTTTGTGGTTCTTAACAATGTATAAAACAGTTGATTTTGACACACCCAATGGTTTGGCTAAATCTATGATCGATTGATTCAGATTCAGCCTCATGATGGCCTGCCTTACTGGCATTGAAACGTTGGTCCGCATTTTGAGAGACAACAGCAACTGACATGAAATGCAAATTACACACTTAGAATCAACTCTAGACCTTCTGTTAGCTTTTTTTTTGCATGAACTAGTGGTACCCTAAATGGGAGGCAGTAATTATTACATGGATTACCCAATGTGGATGTAAATACCTTCAAATTAGAGATGACAGTCTGCTCTTTAACCTCATTTTAATTGTTTCATTTCAAATCCAATGTGCAGAGGTATAGAGCCAAAACAACAACAATTGTGTCACTATTCAAATATTTATAGACTGCACTGTATAACACTTTACAATGGTAATTACAGAATATCAAAATAACTCATTCTATTTAAACTAATGTTACTGGTACTCTGGTACCAGTAGGTTAAGTGTGTGCAGACTATAAGGTTAGCTATACTTCCTTTCAGGGTACAAAACACACGTCTTGATTTATAGAACTGGATAAATGGATTGGTTTTTCTGACAAAGAGCAAGCAATGGAAGGTTCTAAAAGATCCAAAAGACAATTAAAATGAAGAATATTTAAAATATCCCATTGTATTTGACTTCTGAATCTTTCCAGAGTTTTCAAATGTCAAATTACTTTGACTTTGCTGCCTGAAAATGGGGCTGCTATGTATAAAAAGCACTATAATTCCTACATCAATCACTCAGTATGGATGTAATACTGGCAGGCTGCACTTTAACCTAATATTGTTTTATTTAAAATCCAAGTACAGATCCAAAACAACAAAAATGTGTCACTGTCTCAATACTTTTGCATTTAACTGTATTTTGATCCTCTGATTGTGGATTCTTATTGTCTTCTTAAGTTGGAAATGTTGGAAAGAGAAAGAACAAACTGGTGCATCACTGTGGACTAGACAAGCTGACAATGTGCATCAAGAGAATTCCCCCTTTCAAAACTACCACGAACGAAGAACCAATGGCTTCACATCACTGGTAATTACGGTTAATCTAAGGGGACAGCTTAACGACCACAGTGTTTGGCTTCTGTAAACAACAAATATCCAGCGATGTGGAAAATCAGCGGAGACTTTGAGTACATTTCTACAAATCAGTTCAATGTTGGGAGGGACACAATTTGCATCCTAGTATGCAGACAGCTGCTGCCTATTCTTTAAGGAAATAACACATGCTGTTGTGCTTTAAAACATCATCATGCACCAGTATTTATCTTCATATATTTGACAATAAAGCAGGAAATTGAGAGAACAGAAGGAAGGATAATGTGAAGTAATGCATCATTCCATGTTTGTATAATGCAGCATTTTGCTTTGCAGTTGCAATTCACCGATTCTAAGATTGCAACCCAGGCTGCCCCTCTTGGAGGGTTAGAGGGGCGGGGGTGGAGGTTGGGGTTGGGGGTGTGGGATTCAGTTTTTTATTTTTTATTATGCATGAACTGTCAGTTAAATGACTACTGGCACAGATCATTTTCCCAACATGTGATAATTACTGTTCCACTGATTTATTCATTCATTTTACATTTCCAAAGTGGGGAACAATGTGCATTAAGGTTCAGAGGTCTGGATTGGAACAAACAAGCATACAAAAAAATACATAAAAGAAGTCTCCTCCTCTGTCTTTAACTGCACCAACCCGACCGAGTCACAGATACACAAATTCATTAGAAACTACTGGTAGGTTTCTCCCATCAATTACTCGGACCGGATATTATGGTCAGGTGGGAGAGGGACCATGAAACGGTACAAATAATTTAAAAACCAGCCATCTGACAACCCTAGCAGGATAGCAAGATGTATGGTTACTTATAGGTCCAACAGAAAACAAGCCAACTCCAACCCCGCTTGTCATATCCATGCCAAACTTCAGCTAACGCCACCGAAGAAAAGCAATTCCAAGGTTAAATCTAGTTTTTGAACGAGCCCTGTCGGCTTGTCTATTTGCTTCTCTGTAGCTGGGCCATACAGTGGACAGTTTGCTGGAAACAAACACTCAGTTGAAATCTATTCCCAAACCCCAGGCTCAGTAGCCACACCCACCCCTCGTTGCACAGAAAACAGCCCCACGCACAGAAATGTCCTGAATTTTAGAATAACAAATACTGGTTGCCAGCACATCACAAATGCCTTAGCATGGTTATTTTATAATATTTTTAAGTTAAAATCCTGCATACTATTTCTTTAAAAACAACACACACCTCCCAAAGGAGCCAGTGTTGCTGGATGTTTTGTGCAAAATAGTAGTTAACCTAAATTAAATTAGAGAGACAATTACTAATTAATAATATTTTTCTTTAATGGTGATTAACAAATAAATGATAGCAGTACTTTTTTGCTCATAGGCACTGTTTATAAGAATTTTACATGATTAAAGAAAAATATGTGCAAAAAAGTAGCATTAATTTATAAGCCAATTTTGGAAAATATTATTGATTCCAAACGTGTTAGTAGCTAAGTTAGCACCAGGTTTAACAGCTGTTTGGTTTCAAGAAGTTACAATTAAATGAAGGCCTGCTGGGTGGCTCATGCTGTTAAGGTACTGTTCAAGGGATGGATGGGACTCATGACCTGGTATTGAATCCATACCCTGTCAGTAGCACACAGCCAGGTCAGGTCCACAGCCTCACGGGGTGATGAACAGTTGGCTCTTGTGTCACCCAGAGATGGGAGGGATTCAGCTTGCTGTGATGGTAATGTCTTCCAGTCTAGTCCTGTCTATGGTGTACATTTTAGGACATCCTCAGACCTCAGCTTCAGTTTTCAGAAATCAGACAAAACAGCATTTTTCTTCAAAGTAAAAAGCTTCATGTCTCAGGAAAAAAAGACTGTTAAGTCTAAGGTGTGATACAATTGGATGTGATGTGGTCACAGACTAAACTACCTCAGACAAAATGGTCTTGGACAAAAGGCATCAGACAAAACAGGCTTGGACAAAACTGAATCCGGCGAAGTTGCCACAAGCACAACCGTCTCGGACAAAAAGGGATCAAGCAAAACAGCATCAGGTGAAGCGATCTCAGACAAGAAAGCATCAGGCATTAAATGAATAGGGGTTGACTGTGGACTTGGAACAGCAAGGAGAGATCCGTCGCGAGAGGTCCCTTGTTCTTCCTCGATTAAATGCTAGACAGGCGTATAATATGAGGTGAAAGACCACCACTATTTTGTCATGCCAATAAAGCTATTTAAATTGAAAAAAATGTGAAACAAATACAAAATATAAAACCATAATTTGTCTATAAATACAAATAGTACAATAGAAGTAAAACCCAGGTTGCATTTGGCTTCAAATAATTAGTATACATATTATGAAAAAAGCTTAAAACCATAACAGGATTCCCTCACTAGCAAACATGCTAATGACGAACACTAGAGCTAGGATTTTAATTAATGAGAGCTTCAGTTAGCCTTAATAAGTCAGGCTGAAATGAACTCAAAATATACAGCCATTTGTGTCAGTAAAAACATATTCGACACAGTTGTCTTCTTGACCATGAGTGGCAATGACATATGTGGCCATCAGAAATTTAAAATAAAGTATTCAAGCCAAAAAAGAAAAAAACATGAAAATAATCATTTCATGTTGAGAAATACTGGACAAGGAAATACATGTTCAAGCTGATTATAAAATGCACAACAGTGAGATATAATAGACAATTACGTCAGTTTTGTAAGTATGAAGTAATACATATTGGAAGGTGTAATGATTATTACTTGTTTAACACAAATGCAAATTATTTCTTATTTTTTTCATGTTGATTTTACATGTATTACATGTTTGTTACGTGTATTATTCCAAAAAGAGAAATGATAAATGCTAACCATTGATTACATATGAAAACCATTGATGACATATGACATATGTTTCAGGGCATTTGTAACATTTCTCAGCATTTTCTGAAACCTTGAATTTTGCCAACATAGCTAAATAATCCAACCAGCATTTAGCCAACATAGCTAGCTTATCTATTTTGGGCTGGTGATACCTGGCTAGCTACTAAAGGAAAATATTCTAATTACATAATCCGTTTACAAGCAACCAGCTCTGGATGTCAGATATAGGCTTAACTAAAACCTAAATTAATCTAAGTCAACATGATGCCTGATCCTTTTTTTTCAGAGGCCGTTTCACCTGATGCAATTTTGTCCAATGCCGTTGTGTCTGTTGATGCTTCACCTGATACAGTTTTGTCCAAGGCTGTTGAGTCTGTTGCTGCTTCACCTGATGCAGTTTTGTCCAAGGCTGTTGTGTCTGATGCCATTATACTTATTGTAAGATTAATAGGATAACCATTAAAATAAGTATAATATATAATGTAAAAATATATCATATAAATATATGCACACATATATAATGTAAATATATAATGTAAAAGCATAATAGTTTGCTTAGTAAACAAAAAAAAAAAACTTTTGAAGGCTGTTGTCACTCATGATGGCTTTATTTGTTTAATCTAAACCAGTGAAGGTAGTGGAATACGGTATAACTGCGATTTCCTTCCCAAGGGCATATTTAAGCTGACTCGCAGGTCAACAGCAATTTCTTTAGTGATATACCAGTGAAGAAAGGTCTTGAATCCCCTTACAGAGAGTGGCTGTTTTCCACATTCAGGTAGCGTCTTGTATGTCTGTCTTGGGACATCATTTGGAGATACCTTGAGAACATTGCCCACTATAAACTAGGGTGCAAAATTATGAGCCAGGATCTTCCAGAGGTATCTGAAAGTGGAATGCAATTCAAAGAAAAATCTAATAATTTTGCTGCTTTTATCTTTATATATAACACAGATTAGACTACAGTCGTAAATGGCGTAATATTTATTTTTATAAAATAATAGTGATACACTGCAGTGTTTCATTGCAATATTTCTTATAAGAATGCAAAATATTGTTGTGCATGCTTTCATTGCCTTAGAATACTGCAAATGTAACAGACAGTGTATTTAAAAGAAAAAGAAAAAAATAATCCTTTAATGTTCAAAAGGTGTGAAATGGCTTTTTGGGGGAGATTTAGCCTGCTGTTGCATTGTGATGGATTTTTCTCATGCTTCAGGGTTCATTCAATGCATTCCGTTCTTAAGTGCTGATTGTGGTAAAGCAAGAGAACCCACATCTGTTATGCTCAAACACATAATGGCAAAAATAGGCCTCTCTGTCCTACCCAATGACAAGCTTATATATTGTAATGACACCCAGCTCACTAACTCTTCAATTCTCACCTGGGCTGTGGGAACATTAGCCATGCCCTTTGCAAATGTAGTTTAAATGTAACTTTGGAAGTCACAGACACACTACCAGAACTTTCTATACCTGAGTGGACTTCACATGGGCACATAACAACTTCACTATCTATCCACTTGATCACCAATGGGATGCCACCATAAATCACAGAATGAGATCAGCATTTTCTCAGCTGTTGTACAATTTATATGTACTGTAATACTAACATGCATGCATGCTGTGCACTGGCATTATCTCAGGCAGGGGATATAAATCTGACAGGATATCTCTCAATAGAAAACCATTAAAATCTGCTGCTTAGCAGTGTTGCGTACTCTCTGAGATAATAAATGGTCACAACAACATCCAAACTGCCAGATCTACAGCAATAAAAAATGCATTATGTTATGTCTGTATGAAAGGAACACCTGCTGAAAAAAAAAAAACATTATAAATAGATGCATACAAGAATATTAGGTGATGCAAGATTTTGAATATGCAGCACAATGCATTCTGGGTAAGGTCTGCACACTGTTGGTGTGCTTTCACATTAAGTTTCATAAGATGCCTCCTGACTGCCAGATTGGGAATCGTTGCGAACAGCGAAGGCACTGTACTTTTCTAGGACTGTGTCTGTCCCCTGACACACAAAGGCTTGTCGACAGTGGCAGATGGCATGGTGATCATAGCAGCCTGTCAGGGGGATAGACTCAGGCACCTAGCCAGACCTCATTGGCTTCACCAAAAACAAGGCCTGCTGTACATTAGTCTGAAGGCATGTCTGAAATATTAACTTCCTATGCAGGTCAACATTAATAGTGCCTTCACTCTTGACAGAAAATAGAACTATGTCTGATATTCAGTATACGGCCATTGCTTTGCGAGTGGATGGAACAGTAGACAATATATGGCAAAAACAAATTTAAACAAGTTTTAATTTTTTTGTGAGTCACAAAGACAGAGATATGGTGGCAGATACTATTCTCCCTTGAATGTATCATAGCTGGATGGTGCCAGTAAACCCAAAGTATGTCTGGGAGTCTTATGCGACCATAATTGACTATAGCATCACCCAGGGATGGTGGGTGGGTTTCGGTTGTCAGGATACTCCCTGCCTCATGCACGCTCACTTTTATGACCTGTCCTTGTTAATTCCAATCTCATATGTGTAGGGTAACAGCACTTCATAGCACTATTTAAATAACCAACCTTAATAAATTTTTGTATCTGCAGGTCGTGGCTACAGTTGATAACAACTTGTAACATGGGTTCAGAAGCAGTGGTCAGCCCAAAACCCTGTTTAGAGATTTTACAGGGTGTTTCAATTTTTTATTCACAAAACTGTATTTTGTCCTTATAGAAGTACAGTTTCAGCTGAGACAAAGGGCCAGTATGCAATAGTTGATAGATTAATACTCTATGATGAATTTCTGAATTCATATAGCCTCTTAACAGCACCCTTACTGCTTCTCATCTGCTTATCATGATAAATATCGCATTTAAATATAGAACTCATACAATATCAGTTGGGGAATGTCAGTACGGACTGGTTTTCATCAACTTTAGGCTACCCATCTCAGCAGGTTACATCTAGCTATCATAAACTATATTTTTTTGTGCCAAAATAGAAGCCACTTACAGCTCATCATATTTGAATTTGCCAAATCATAATTGATGCAGTACAGTGAAATCAAAGTTAGCTTGCTTCATTTTTCAAATACAAGGAACCTGCTGTTCATCACTCTGGATAAGTGCATCTGCCAAGTGATTGTAATGTAATTTAAAACCTTGATTGAACTCAACCGAACTAGTAAACAAGCTAGCAAGCCTGCTGTCTCCCTTGCTGAGAAGTGACAAGGACTTGGGAAAGTAAAATGAAGACACTGCTGTTTGAATCATATTATTTGTCGAGCAAACCATTTTTAAGGAGCATATTATCACTGTTTCTGAAACATTTGATGAAGTGTGTTGGCCCATACTGCCACCAGATGAATTAATTGCAGTTGTCAAACAAACCAGGGTTTAATTCTCACTAGCTTATATCTTACAGCTTGGTTCATTAGGTGTTTCTCATATTTGCAAAGCATGTGTGCAGCATTTTAAAACAAGTGAAGAAAACTTCAAAGGAAAAAGAACACTTTTGAAAGTTCATTATTTTTCAAAGACGAAAGCACATCTCAGTAACTCTACCCCCTTGTATTATGTGTGAGAGCAGCAGTAGCTAAACTAAATAAGGCACGTGTGACCCAAAAAATGTCTTGAGAAAGAAACATGAGAAATGTGTGATTAAGCTAAAAAAAATCACATAACAAAACAATTCATTATATCTATAAGCAAGAGACAAAATAAGCAAGGCTTTTCCTGACAGTTACAACTAATAATTGATGTATTTTCATATTGGCTGCTTCCACTTTATTACTTTATTACTATTACTACGCTTTATTACTATTACCACGCTATTACTGTATTTGTGTGTGGCTCAAAAACAACAAAAAATGCTTGAATCCAGACATTTTAACCTGAACGTATCTTTTTTCTTTCTTTCTCACAAATACAGCTTCCCCATCTTACAGCCGGCAGCTCTCTGCATGTCACACTTCTGACACAATGCTCATCTGTCTGCTCTCACCTCAGTGGGCTGTGCGAGCTTTAATTAACGTTCTAGGAGGTAAGGCCTTTTTTTCCATATGGTCATTGTGCTGGCTCTTCTGAAACTTTAATGCGCAAGTTCTTTCAGAACTTTTGTCGACAGAGAAATATTTTCTGATTTAAAAAAAAGTGTCAAGGACAAAATCGGCCTTTTAAAAAAATGGCGGGGACGTGTCTCTGTTTTGTCCCCAGCGGAAATTACTCCTACGGCTAGAAGCAATTTCAGTTGAGCTGGGTAGTATAAAGCAGCCTGCACGTCCACAAACCGTTGCTCCCCTTTCATTTGTTCTCTCACTGAGGCCCTGCATTTTATGACATTTCTAGAATCCCCCCTACTTGTATTGAACTGGCTATTTTCTCCATGTGTCATTCTTGTGTTTGTCTACGTAAATAGTGGTCCATTTCTATTGTAATCGACACACTGAGGCTGCATTCTTTAAGCCACTGAGTTTGTAATGTTTTGGTTTTTGAAAATGCAAAACATCTGAAGAATCTGCTCCTTCCTCACGGCTACACGACTATATGCACAAGCCCTTGTAATTTCCCATCTGAACTACTGTAGTGCTTTGCATTCAGGCTACGTCCAGGGTGGTCCAGGGTGTTGCTGCGGGCCTGGTCTTCAACATGCCAAAATGCACACATGCTGCTGCACTTTTGAACACACTTCAGTGGCTTCTGGTGGCTGCCTGCGTTCAGTTCAAATCCCTCACACTGGCATACCGCGATGCAAATGGCACTGTCTCTTCCTCTCTTCCAGACAATGATCACATGACACACGCCTATCCATCAGACCTATCCAATCGGCATCGTCCCACCAGCTGGCTCTCTTGTCCCTCGGAAATCACGGCAGCCACTCCTCGCAGTCCTGGCTCTTTCTCGGCCCTTATCCCCCAGTGGTAGAGTAACCTTCTGCAATCAGTCAGGAAGGCAGTTTCACTTGCTCAAAACTCAACTTTTCAAATTACTCCTCAAATGCTTCCATTTCACTCAATGATACATTCTTAAAAAATAAATAAAAAAATGACCCTTTTTCCTTTTTATCTGACAGGTCCTGAGGCAATGTCCTTACAGTGGCATTTACAGTATAAGAATGTGACTGTGCCTATTTCTAGCTCCTATTTCCTGTATAAGTAACAATAACAGTAAGTATTATAGTAGCAGGTTGTATATCTAAAAAAATGTTCAGTGTTTCATTATTTGCATTTCAGCTGTTTACAATTTTGTACCTTCACTAATTTACAGACCGTACCATGTACCGTACAATTCATGAGCATTTTCACTTATGACCAATTCTCATTATTATTCTCACTGCTTTTATGTTGTAGCGTGCCAACTTGAAGCTGAAATGGTGGCTATAACATATTTAACCAGCCTAAGCAGCTTGTTTGCTATTGAGATGGTTTATCTGATATCAAAGATTCAAGATAATTTGTTATTACAAATACAGATTTAATTGCTAAAATAGTAACGAAAAATATACTACTGTGCAAAGTATTGTCGTGTGAAAAACCAGCACAGCTCGACTTGAATGTAGTGAAACAGCCGTACCGTTGCAAGTCCGACAATGTTGTGATAACCATCTATGTGTGGACTAATTATACTTACGTGAGTCTTACGTGACAATAACTTGCCACTTTATTGAAGATTGGTTCATGCGTTAACCTCTGAAATGAGTGAAGCAGCATATAATCATTATGTAAAAATTATATAAATGCTTATTTTTTACTTTTAAAAATTTTAATCTCATGATCCACACTGATTCAAGTAGTGGAGTTTTTATTAACGGTATCCTACATCAAACGGTAAAAAAGGATTAGTCGGATTAAGACAGCAACTAGTCAACAGTCAAAAATTAGCATCGTTCACAGCCCTAGTATATATATATATATATATATATATAAATACTTACTTGATATGAATAAGAGACCATGCTGCGGGTGCATATTTAATATGTTGCAGTGCATGTGCAAATCAATAAATTTTGAGAGTGCCTGAGAATTTATTTGGTGATAGGCTTTTGGTACAAGCTGATACAGTGGTTTTGTTACCATCCTGTGGCTATTCCTCACAAGCATTCAAAGCACCTGCACCTTATCATAATAAACTGTTACCTGGGGATATTTGTGGATTGGAAAGGTAAATCTGGAGAAACAAGAACAAGAACAAGAACAATAATAATAATAATAATAATAATCTTTACCTAAGGAATATATTGGGTTGATTAATGCAAGATAAATGTATACCCACTGAATTATGTATGCAGAACTCCTAGATTGACTTACCAATTAATACAGAAGTGATTTATTTTGGATTGACCAACTCAGACATTGTAGACATTGAATTTGTATTTACTTCACCATATGTACCTTTAATAAAATTGAGACACATCCACTGGTATCCTTTTAAATTGAATGACTGCCTTAAAAAGAAATCATAATTAACATACTTTAAAAAGTTCATTTAAACTAGAGAGATAAAGTATCAACTGATCTTCTTAGATGCCAAGAAATTGTAAACAAAAATGTTAATTACCACTGTTTCTACTTCAGTGTCATTTTCATTACGCAAGGGCAGTCATGCATTGAAGTGAGACATTGCACATCTAATTACACAAGCAATCAAACTGGCAAAATGTAATATTAAATGTATAGATACAGTATTATATTTTCTATTTTACAAAAAAATGCACTACAAAAGATCAGAATGAGAATTTATGAAATTTGAGGCAATCATCCAAGTAGAGTGAAGCCCAGAACATTGAAAGATTGTATGGAATCAATTAGTTATTATTATTCTACAGTAAATTTAGGAATGATCGCAATTTCTCCTATGACTCAGTTTCTGATAATTAAGCTGTCAGTTGAAAAAAAAGCTATTAGTCAGTAGAACTGGAGCCCAGTCCCATGTTAAACAGCCACCAGACAGAGCAACACAAATATGGCTCTATATTCCACAATTTTATATTTGTAATGAAACTATGCACAGGTGAATAAAATGCATTAAACATAGCCCTCGCAATTTCAGGGCACCATGATGTTTGGGGCATATGAAAATTATGTAAATGAAAACAGCCATGTTTAGTACTTTGTACATGCAGTGACTGCTTGAAGTCTGTGACCCATAGACATCACCAAGTGCTGAGTATATTCTCTGATGAGATTCCCTGCCAGGATTGTACTGCAGTCATCTTCAGCTCCTGCTTGTTTCAGTGACTAGTTGCTAAAGTTTTCTCTTCAGCATATGAACCACATGTTCAATTGAATTAAGATCAGGTGAATGACTTAGCCATTCAAGAATTTTCCAGTTTTTGGCTTTAAAAAACTCCTTTGTTGCTTTAGCAGTATGTTTGGAATTATTGTATTGCTGGCCATCCAATGAGTTTGGAGGCATTTGCTTTAATTTGAGCAGATAAGATGCTTCTGTACACTTCAAAATTCAGCAGCCATCAGCAGTTATGTCATCATTACATTACATTACAGGCATTTGGCAGACGCTCTTATCCAGAGCAACGTACAACAAAGTGTATAACCATAACTAGGAACAAGTATGACGAAACCCCTAGAGAGAAGTACCGGTCCAAGTGCAGGGAACAACCGCATAGTTCAACTTAGACCCTGAAGGTTAAACTGATTAACACTAACAACGAGAACGGCAACAACGCAGTCTATGGAAAAAATATAAGCAGTAGTTAAGACATCAGTGAAGACAAGTGAGCCAGTGCATGCCCAAACCATAACATCCCCACCACCATGTTTCAGTGATGGGGGGCGGTGCTTTAGATCTTGGGCAGCTCCTTTTGGCCTCCACAGTTTGCTCTTGCCATCACTCTGATACAAGGGAATCTCATCTCATCTGTCCAGAAGACCTTTTTACAGGCCTCTGCAGGCTCTTTTAGGTAGTTCTTAGCAAACTATAACCTGGCCATCCTGTTTTTGCGGCTAACTACTGGTTTGCATCTTGCAGTGTAGCCACTGTAGTTCTGATTGTGAAGTCTTTTGTGGACAGTAGTCACTGACACATCCACGCCTGCCTCCTGAAGAGTGTTTTTGATCTGTCGGGCAGGAGTTTTTCTTAATTCTGGAGAGAATTCTTTGGTCATCAACTGTAGAGGTCTTCCTTGGCCTACCTGGCCTATTGTGATTACTGAGCTTTCTTCTTAATTATGTTCCAAACAGTCAATTTTGGTAGGCCTAAGGTTCGGCCTATGCCTTTGAATGTTTTTTTTTTTCCTTATTTCTCAGCCTCATAATAGCTTCCTTGACTTTCATTGACACAACTCAGTTCCTCATAATGACAAACATCAATAACAAACACCAAAGGCAATCCAAAGCCTAGAATGACTAGATACTAAAAGCTCTCTTATACCCACACACAGCAACTGAACACACCGGACTAACCCTTGGATACAAAGTGAGAATCTCCACTTTAACCATATGTGAATTGTTTGATTATAGATATAAAATTGTGGAGCGCAGAGACACATCAAAAAAAAAAGTTTTTGTCCCAAACATCATAACATTATGGAGATATATATATATATAGTATGAATAAATTAAGATGTTATATGAATATGAAGATTAATAATGAAAAAAATAATTGGCTATAAACATTGGGATCCTTAAGTTAGTTGTTGTTCAATGTAAAGCAGTCACCCCTGCAACATGGATCTGAACATGGTTGTGAGTAGGGTGTCATAAGTAGCTTTAATGCTGATATCAATTTGAGAGGACAAAAGCCTCGGGACTTTTGTTATATATGGTAATGGGAAGATAATTTGTACGCTGCAACCCATCTGTAGCTTTGGTGGGAAAAAAACACCTTAACTGCACTGACCCCCTTTAAACAATTATGTCTTTGTCCTCTGGAAGGAACCTTGCCAGAAGAGCAGCATGATCTGTTTTATGAAAAAGGATTAACATTCATTTCTATACCCTGCCGTATCACTCCTTTTTCTAATTCGCTGGTATAGCTTTCCTTGTGTAAAAGACCTTGATGAGCCATGTTTATTCATAGACTAACCTTTTTAAATAATACCAAGAGCTCTCCAACGAAAACCTCCCCAGCATACTTAATGCCTCATCATTGTCTCATTATTCAGTCCTCATGTTACTTTCTCCACTTGAGATGCAAAACATGAATTGTAACTGCTCTTCTTAATGCATGTTTGTCTGGGCTGAGGTCTCCTCTGCAGTATGTTCTGGTATAGTTCTGCGTGCCGACCACAGCTGCCTCTCCCATACACTGAGCAGGGGGCTTGAGTGGCGGTGGTGAGTGGAGCCGCAGTGATTGGCTGAAGCCTTATTTTTCTGTTCCCTTTTATCTAATGGACTGGCCTATGTACATATTCAGACTGCATTTCAAATTCTTGTTTTCTTTATTTTTTTCATCGCTGATTCTCCTTTTCCACTGTCAAGCCAGAACCGTGGGGGGTTGGGGCTGCACTTTTCCCTTCCCGCTGCGCCCGTTTTTCAGTTAACTGCTTTCAAGTTTTGAGACTCGGTTCACCCGTGGTTGCCGTTTAAGTTAATTGTGAGCTTTATTTATGTCAATTTGCACAATTTAACTAGACACTATATTATAGCGGGTGGCTTTCACAAAAACAACCAGTTTTGTTGTGTTAAAGCTAAATCTCAGATTGAGGATGCAACTCAGAGGTGTTAGCATATTATTGACTACAACTTTATGGAACAAAAAATATTTGATAGTGTGTCGCTTATAGCTTGGAGAGAGTTTCTGGTGAATGCTTTCAATTCACTTTGTAACATCACACATTTCAAATACCATGTACATACTTTATACATTCCAAAGGACTCGACTGCGTTATAAAGTCATTTGAGTCTTCCAGTACCAACTTGATGTCTTAGGCAGAACCTATGACCTTGATTCAATCAACAGTTTTACTGCATTACCTTTGACATATCAAAAAAGCTGCATAAATTAAGCAACACAGGCAATGAGCTATAGTCAGTTTCTGAATTATTATTTCACTAAACATAGTGACAAAATGATCAGTCATCAGATGGGCTTTTGACCATACAAAGGGATCCAGAATTATTGGCACCCTTGATAAATATGCACAAAAAAAGCTAAACTAAACAATAATACGGTTTTATTTTCCAACATGTGTAAACTAGTGTGCTTGATTAATGATTCATTGGAATCAACCAAAGTCTTACATTTTTTAAATAAATAAAAATATTTCCCCAAAAAACAGGTTCCACAATTACTGCCACCCCTGGTTTAATACTTTGTGAAAACACCCCTGGCAAAGATGACAGCCATGAGTCTTTTCCTATAATTGAAATGAAAAGGTTAGAGAATGCATTTGGAGGGATTGTTGACTATTGCTCCATGTAGAACTTTTCAGAATCATTGATATCTTTGGGTTTGCTCTTATGGATCACCCCTCTTCAGTTCAGACCACAGGTTGTTGATGGTATTTAAGTCTAGAGACTGCGATGGCCATTGGAAAACATGGATGTTGATTTCACTTAAGCATTTCTGTTTAGATGTTGATGTATGCTTGGAGCCATTGTCCTGCTGGACAATCTACCTATGACCAAGTCCTAGCTTCTAAGCAGAGACAACCAAATTTTCTGCCAGAATGTCCTGGTACTTTGTTGAATTCATTGTGCCATTGATCTAAAATAGATGAACTAAATTAAGTAAAATTGTATTGTCAATTTCATTTTCATAAAAAATTAGATTACTCAATAAAAAATTGAACATTGAAGCATGAGAGTAAATGTATTGAAATAAAAGTATATAATTGTCCCATATGTTTGAACATAACATATAGATTTATTGTCTGTGTCATTTATTATATGCAGCGTTTTTTCTTCATTTTTATTAAGGGTGCCAATAATTCTGGAGCCCACTGTACCTCCATACATTATCTTTCAAGTTCAGTTGTCTGTGCTAGGGGACAACCCTCTTCAATTCAAGCTACAAATTTTCAGTTCAAATCTGGAAACTGAGATAATCATTGCAAAAACAATAATTTAGTGGTGAACCTTTTCTTTTTATTCTGAAATATACAGGATCATTGGCCAGCAGATATATCAATTTGTGACCAGAAAATATGGGAGATGCCAGGGTTTTGACCAAAATATCTGGTCAATTGCTGGAGTTCCTGATTCCACTGACATTAACAAGAGCCTTTAGAACCATGGATGCAAAACAAGCACCATATTTCATAGTAGCTATGCCGTTCTTTTCAACATAATCCTCAGTCTTCTGACGTTAAACCCCCAGCTGTTGTGTGCTGCTAAAAGGCTCAATCTGATATATAAAAAAACTATTTGAGCTGAAAAACAGTGTTTTAAATTAGGATAAGAGTTGACAGTGCCAAGTCACTCTTTCTTGACCTATTTCATGACAGTGCTTTCCAACACACTTGCAGAATAGGATCAAAATGGGTAGCATTCCATAATTTCAGACAAAATGTTCTCATCACTCAGCAGGTCAGTGAGGTTTCTGAAGATTCAATCATTCTCTCAAACAGCCTAGCAAAATATTATCATCAGCAGGGTCCTGTGCATAGTATGTTACTGGTATTTTCTTGTTACTGTACATGTATTGCTGCTATTGGTGATTTATGCTATGCAAAGTAGTAATTGTGCATTAAAATTTGCAGAAATATGTTTCTACCCTGCAGAGGTTGTGTAAACTTCTTTTCACTTAGAAAATCAACAAATAAATTGTTATGAGGAGCCCCTGGCTAGTTGCAACATAAAACATAAAAAATCTAGTTTTTTTTTTATAAAAGAGCTGAATTTATTTACAAAAAATAAATAATTATATTTACAAAAAGCAAAAACAGAATGTGGCGGCGTGGCCCCCGGAGGGTTCCTACAGAAAATTGTCCCCGCCCCCTGTGACAGCAGGTGCTGAAGCCACCACAGGACCACGATCAGCACAAAGGCTATGTCGGCCATCCACTGCTTGTGAGGCCTAATGAGATCAAAATGAGGGGTTGCTTCTCCTCCCTCACTTCAGCTAGCACCTGTGGTATCAAGCCAATGGGAGGAAAGGTGTAAAGGAGGCCCTCAGGCTAGCGATGGGCTAGCGCATCCACTCCCAAGGGGTGGGGGGTGAGTTGGCTTACACCATTGCAAACTATAACAGGTCATCCCTGGTGTTCCAAAGTGTGGCCACGCCTCTACTACCATGAGTAGGTGAAGACACCAGGGGGAGGGGCCACCCCGGGACAAGAGATCTGCCCTACGGTTCAGCTACCATGGGAAGAAAGCACCCAGAGGGAAAGAAAACTTGTGGGTATACCCAAGTCCAGATCCTGATGGTCAGCCGATGTAGCATATCTGCTGCCACCCTGTTGGTTTATATAAGCAAACGCTGCTTTGTTCTCACTCCTGATTAGAACGTGTTTGCCCTGAAGATAGGGTGCAAAATGTTGTAACGCTAGCCACACTGCTGCGATCTCCAGGGACTTTGAACGTGAGTTCGGTAAACCCGCTCGCTGTCACGTCATTTTAGACCACACCTCGTCCCTTGGTGGAGGCACATGTGTACACAGGAACGTAAGAGGAGATGCCATCTTTCCCCAGTGCGACATAGCTCTTCCAGCTGACTGCGGAACGCAAAACAGCTTTGCGCAGTCTCTCATGGGGTCAAATTTAATTCGCCTGAGTTCTAGTTGTACTGGTCTCACGCATAGCAATCCCAATGGGACTACAGTGATTGCTGCTGCCATTAGGCACAGGCACATAATCGTGATCCCACTGATGCGGCATCATGGGAGATACCAGCAAGTGCAGTCTTGCAGGGAAGCAATTATCCCCTGAGAGAGGCACACCATCATTGACAGTGAATTCAGCTCAAGCCCCAGGTATTGAACATGCTAGCTTCAGGTGAAAACACTTTTGTCACAATTGATGATGAACCCCAGTTATTTGATGTGGGGTATGTTTGACAGCTAACTCTCCAGGAGGGGCCTGAATGAGCCACTCATTTAGGTACGTTAGAACACATATTCGCTTCAGATGTAGTGGGGCAATAGTAGCACGCACCACCATCTCGAAGGTGCAGGGTGCTAGGGACAGCCTGAACAAGAGTTTGGTAAATTTGTGTGCTTTCCTCAGAAAGGTGAAACGAAGGTACTGCCAATGGTACTATTTAAAGTTGAAATAAACGTTGTTTAGATTTACAAGCATGAACCTGTCCCCCTGGCTGATTGAACTCATCACACATTTGTGTGCTAGCAGCTGAAAATGCTGTTTCGCTAAATGATGATTCAGTGCCCTCAGATCTAATATTAGTCTCATGACACTGAGCCAAAAAAAACCTCTCATTTCATTGTGTTTGGGAACTAAAAAATCATGTTTTTTGCAAAATGAGCCTCAGTCTCTAGGGAAAATTCACTGCTTTGGTGTGGTGTGGGTCATATTCATTCCTCTTATTCCTAGAAAAGGAAGAGGAGGGATTGCAAACTGTAAAGCCTGCTCTGATTATAATGCTGAGCCATGCCGTCAGTATGCATTCCTGGGTCCACGTGCTGAAGTACAGCACAGACCTGGTTGAAAGCACTTCTGACTATACCACAGGCTTCTGAATTTCCTGCAGAAGCTCAGCTGTGAAGTGGGAGCGGGGCTGACTCCAGTCCACTTGCCCGGGATGCTGCTTCTACACTCTCCCAACACAAGTCAGGAATGCTTCTGAGCTTTCGGCTGGGGAGGACGAGCTCTGGGTGTAGCAGGATAGAATGGCTTTGTCCAACCACCCACAATGGCAACTCTGACTCCCGGGCTGCTCTTCAGATGAGATGATCATCAGGGGGTAATGACTTTTAGCCTTAGTGCAACAATCCTGGCTTCTTGCATCTGAGGCAAACAAGACAGATGTTTCTGTAGGGTGGGCCTCTCCTCATCCAATAGTTTAAACCTCGCCTTAGTCAGCGCTGGACGAAGAGACCGTCGATTGAAACTGGAGAATCTAGGAGGGGGGCTTTGTCTGTTTCAGGAAGCTTCTCAGCCACAAGTGCCTGAGAGATGCCACACTCCTGCTCATAATTTGTCCAAAACCCATGTGCTGTCACCTCAAGGAGGTAAACAATGAAGCTTGTATTCTTCCTCAGCTCCACGGACACATCATCTGGGCAAGAGGAAAGCATGGATTCAACTTAATTTGCCTGTGCTATTGGCATAATAGCCAAGTTATTTGTTGTGTCAGCCCCTTGGGAACCACAGACGAACGACCATTCTGGGCTTCCTGGTGCTCCACCTTGCTGTGCGGTTGAGGAGATAAGCAGCTAAAGAGTCCTCAAGCCGTGGAACTCATTCAGCTTGCAGTTTATGTCGGCCTTCCACTACTGTTAAAAAAATAACTAAATGAACAACACCACCATTAGCAATCATCAGCATTAGCAAATAAGCAGAAATTTACAGAAGTTTCCTTTCTAGAGAAGAGTAGTGAACTCTAGACCTAGGCTTCAGGCTAAGCAAAGGCCAGCAGATGTGAGCATGAAGCATGGCTTCATGTGATATAGCTCTGGTGGTGGGCAATGTAATTGAAAATTAATTTAGATGTACCATGTGACCACCGTCATCTCTTGTTCATCTCATCTCAGACAGCATTGGATGAGGAAAACATCAAGGTCTTCACTTGAGAATCAGAACCGATGTTTATCCTACACTGCACTGGTTTAGTGGAGAATGATCTTAAATTGAAAGATCAGTTTAGCAAATGTACAGCAAAATATAAAATAAATTGGCAATACCCGGCAAAAAAGCACATAATAAAAAAGTTGAAAGTGGATTTAATTGTTCTGCCTCCATCTGCTATAATGTGCTTTGGGACGATAATTGTTCCAGTGAAAAAGAGAATCCTGACATTAAACATAAAATGCGTTTCTACCACCACGCAGTCATTATTCATAGTGAATGAAAAAATAAACATTGATGTACCAATAAAAACAACAGCTGTTGATAGATTACACTGTATGTCAGCTCTAAAATGGCATGCAGTGTTTTACTGTGGGGAACACAAGCAACACGTGGTGCAAACAGCAAGCTTTCATAGGTTGGTGAATGAGGCAGTACCCAACACAGTGGCAAATCAAAGTTTTTGGAAAATGCCAGGATATGCAGTGCCATGAAAAAGTATTTGCCGAAATTCCTAATTTTATCTATTATTGCATACGTTTTCATGGCATTGTTCTACTGAAGGTGCAGACTAAGCATACTCCTAGCTCCTCCTTGTAATACTATTTGATTGTATGTTCTAACTGTGCATGACAAGGAGTCATCTGCAAGCAAACAGGTGTTTTGCTCCATGCTGTCACTGAGGCCAGAGAATGTGTGAGCACGTGAAATATTCAGTTGACTGATTTTTGAGTGCTTTGTTTGGTAAATGTGTAATCCGTGTAGGTAAGTTCATTTGAGCTATGCAAACAACAGATAAAAAGGAAAACGTATTGTAAGTTTAGGATGAACAGCAAGCTAAAATCACTATGCATGGATGTGTGCTTACAGTACGAGTAGATCTTGCATCATAATGTGAAACAGTGCAAACCAGATGCTGCATCCTATGTCAAGGCGTCACAGTGTGTCCAGCAGTAATTTCCCCACATCTTACCACAGTGACAATTATTTGATTAGATCTAGTCATTACTCAATTTTCCTTTTTTTGGTCTCTAACATCAGCCTGCAGAGCCATCACAGAATAAAATCCTGAAATGTCAGCTCTTGAACATCTTCTCACCCATATTCAACATACACACAGCTCTCCCTGATACTAACCTTAGTAACTGCACTGGGACATAAACAATAAATTAAGAATAAAAACAACAAAAATGTTTTTATCCCTTACTAAGATTCAACAATGCATGGAAGCTAAAAAGATGCATCAGACTTTTGCTCTACTGTAATAGTGTATTTACTGTATGAGTACAATTTCCAGCAGCCACATTTTTTTTTTATTAATGCAATTGTTTCAGTGATTATGTAACAAAGGCTCTTCTCCTGAATTGATTCTGCAATTTGTTTGCTCATCAGAAACATGCAAAGTAATTTCAAAAAATATATTTAAAAAATAAATTTCTATCTTTGTAAGACGTCTTACATTGTGCTTTTCTAACAACATGAAATCAGAAGTGTTCATTGAAATGCACATTTTCTTTAAAATTGAAAGATAATAAGAAATAACTGATTTCTCCATTTGAATCCCAGCAGATATTTGCTATTTTCTGCTTATGTAAATAATTTTCCACAGCAATTTGGAACAATTCCAGTTAGAATTATTTCCACTATTCTGTTTTAATCCATTGGGCCGAAAGCAGGGGTGGGCAGTTAAATTCCTGGAGGGGCGGTGTGTATCCAGTGCTTTGTTTCCACCAATTACCCTGGCTCAATTAGGTATTTAGCACTACAAACCAATGCCTATTCGAAGATTAGCCCATAATAAAACATTTTATAAAAAAATAAAATAAAACAGTTATTAGCTGTGATTTGTGAGCCCATCAATAAATCTAGTTAAATGCCCGATTGCATATGATTGGACTAATTAAATAATTAAGAACAGAAGTTGGCAAAAATACAGAAACATGTAAAGACCCCCCCCCCCCCCCCCGTCCAGCCCGGGTCTGCAGAGAACAGGGCTCAACCATATCTGGCCCCTTGCGTCAGTTTCTTCACAATAGTTTTAGAACTGAGCTGGGCAGGTGGAGCTCCACAATCAATTGTGCAAGCAATTTCACTGTGCTTAATTTATATCTACATTGTATTGTCCTTCTCCTTAAAAAAAAACCCAGCTTTTAATCCCCCATTTTAATTAAAGTTATGATTGGCAGCCCGTCCCACTGGCACAGCATACTCTGTTTATTTGAGAAGGTACCTGCTACAGCGGGCATCCTTAAAATCACACCTGGTTGAGGCGAGCTGAAGGCAATTGCCCAGTGCCAAGGGACTCGTGTTAATGGTCCAAACTTGTGGTTCGGTGATAAAAAGACCATATTGTACAGTGAAGTCCGTTGTACCTTCTGGACGGCTGTGACAGAAGTTAGGTAAAATATGCACATTTTATATGTCTCTAGTGTACTCCATACACACAGCATAAATGCCTATGCCAATAAATTCAAATTGGCATATGGTGTGTTACTTAACGTCTGATGTAGCAAGTGATATTGCCATGACATGGCATACAAAATAGCGCATATGAAGTTCCTATTTGCAGTTATTGCTTTGCATTTATGAATGCCGATGCAGTACTTATAAATAATTGTATATAGTGCAAATGACGAAGTTGCATAACGCTTATTAAGGACTAGACATAGGAAGTGTTAGTATATATCTTTAAATTGATGTCACTCAGAATAACTTTCTGGCTCGTGTAACTGTAAACCAGGATGCTTTATTGCTGTGTTATTCTCATACCTCAATGTGCAAAATTGAGGGTGTGGAAAATGTCTGCAAGCTCATGGCATAGTCAGAGTCCCAAGCACTGCATTAAAGATGTGTTATTCGACAGAATGATTTATTTACTCAGTTCTGCTCTGCAAAGTGTTTTTGATAAATGGCCCAATTCCCATTGAACTGTTATCAAAGGAGAGAGGCAAAAACAGTAAACAGTTGAGCACCACCCTCCAATCAGTTCTTGCAGATGACAGCTTTAGATCAGAGAGCAGGTGTCTCTTCTCCCTTTCCATTACCAAAGGAATATGAATTAAATTGATAGAAATTCTCATAAAAAGTAACACATTTTAAAGTCCTGTTTTTTTTTCTTCTGTCGTGGGCTTTGGAAGGCTATAACACAGTAGGCAATGCAAAACAGCACTAAGCTTGTGACAGCACATTGTGAGAATAAAGATAATTTACTGCTTTGAAATGGATAAACTGCGGCATACTGAGCAAAAGTGGACTTAATGCTATTTCATTAATTCCCCGCTATTTCCAAAAAAATACATTGTGTCTTGTCTCACATAATCAGCTGTATTTCAGTTTGCTTGTTTGTTTTTTTTTTTTTTAATGTATTTATTTTTATTCACAATTACAAAATTTCAAGTTATTTTATAAATGATTGATTATAAAATATTCTGTGAATATATCTGCAACTAGCATCTCCCCCTTCTTCAGTAGACTCAATAAATAATTGGTCAGGTTTGTACAATAAACAATCCAAATATAAATGTCTTGCAAATAAGCATTAGGCATGACATGTATTAACTGCTTTCAAAACAAAAGTGCAGATTGTATCTTGTGTTATTTGTAGCACCATAAGACATCAAACACTAGCCACCACCTAAGCTTTGACATTGCAGAAAACAAAAGACATTGAGCAAAAACAGAGCTGTTATAAATACAGTATTTATTTATTTTTTGTTTGTTTTGCATGGTTTAATTTCAAAAAGTAGTGCATAACAAATATGTCTGCATAAAACATGTCTTCCTTTGCAAGGAGGTGAATGTCATTACCAACTAATCGTGTTCAGAGAACAGAGTTTAAAAGGCCTTCTCTAAAACATCCAGCTATTGTGTGTTTTGGCATGTGTATTCGTGTGTGTGTGTGTGTGGAAAGGTTGTGGTTGCTATTGCTATTGAAACCTTTGGGATACGGGAAGGAGCACAAACCAGGGGAGTGGTTCAAACACAAATTCAATACAAATTAACAGTAAACTTTTTCAATCAATTACTTATATTTTCTGGTCAGTACCATTAACCGGACCTGTACAAATTATTTGAAAACCACACATTCCAGCCCGAAACCGAGCATCTGGAAACCATAGAGAGACACAATGCTAACTTATAAATAAAGGCTTGCTTCTGAAAGTTTGAAAAATTATTGTATTGGTAACCAAACCCTTGCGTACGCATGCAGATTGTTTCAAGTGTAAATCGTGTGAGCAGTGGTATTGGATATGAATCACTTTTAAAAGTAGATGTAAAAAGGCGGTCAAAAAAATTAGGATATAGGCAAAAATTAGAAACTGGGCATCAAGACCTGCAGTGTAAACACAGCCTTATAGTCATGTAAGACTCTGTATAGTTAGTGCTGTCTACACATAGATGGTTATCATAACATTGTCGGGCTTGAAATGGTACAGAAAAGACGACTGTTTAACTACAGTACATCGCACCGGGGTATATTTGGACTCGGCAAATGCCAGTAGGTCCCGAAACCCTTCGCCCTCTACCATGCTTATGGGGAGCATGTCTTTAGTTGCCAATTTAGCAATTAAATCTGATGTGGTTTCAGCTGGACAGCTGTCACAGCGATGAGGTATCACTACCCCTTGGTTCAATTTGAGGTGTAAACGTGTGGTATGCCAATTTGGCAGCGCATATTTTGCCTTGAAGTATTTCCATTGAGTATTTTCAAAACCAATCCACACACGGCACTCTTTTGCAAGTTGGGCATCTTTCCAACTGACAGTTAATAACCTTGAAGTGAATGACTACAAGTCCCGACCCCCCCCCTCTATTACCCATTTAGAGCGGTAAGCCTAGGTAACATTAGTGGTCTTTTATTTTGAATGGCTTGAGAATTATAAAAGAAGAAAATGACTTTTGATTATTTAACGTTCAACATGCATGCTCTTGACTGACAATCAATAAAACAAGAAATTGTTCACATCCCTAGAATTAGGCAATTTGAGAAAAGTTCAGAGTCTTAAGCAATCTGCCCAGTGGTAATGTACATGTTGTTTGAAGTAGAGTAGACATATACTTGGCTGTAGCAGTTGTCAAAGCTCTGTGCTGATATACGATGTTATAGACACCTTGATGTTATAGCCTGATCTACTTAATTCCCTGTATTTTGTGGCTTTTGGGAAACACAAACATTTCACTTAAAACATTGCGATTAATTCACACATTCCATTTGTCTTTTAGCAACTCATCCAGCATGTTTAGTTGTTATGATGACACCTATCATACTTTCCAAAATAAATAAACAAAACATTTTCATGAACAGTAATACCAAATAAGTCAGGATTAAAACAGGAAGATAATTATATTTTCCTACATTCAATCAAGTAATTGCCTCTTTTCCAACTATTTCAAAGAAATGTGATGTTTATACGTGAAATTGATGTGTACAGTCTTCACTAACGTCTGCACTGAGACCCTATAATGAATGTCTGATGGAGTACAGCATATATATTTATCGAAGAATCCCCAGTGATTTCTCCTCATGATGCACATACATGTCTGTTTGCATTATATGAAAGGATGCAAGTGCATTTTCCAAACCTCTAATACATTGCATATTCATGAAGCACCGGAAATATATTTGTAAATTGTAATATCACAGATATTTGATAGTTTGAAACAAATAATAATAAAATCCTTATATGTGGGGCCCTTTTCAGGTCTCGGGTTGAAAAGTGGAAGTATATGTATGTGTAAAACTTGTAAAATTATGAGGTCAACTACAAAATACATCTCAATTCACGTACAGTATATTGGCATTCTTTTCCTGCTCTAATTTAATCGGCTTTTGGAAATCTTCCTGTAAATTCTTACATATCAGGAAATGATGAAATAAAAGAAACAAGTTGATAAAATCCCAGTAGTGCTTATCTTATAAATACAGAATAAGAATATGATATTTTCATACTCACTTTATTTCCTAATGGGCACTGTCCATTCAATGCAACTAGATTTTGTTCTGTGCTCATGTTCGTCAGCTACATGTATAACAAAGCCACCCGGAAAACAAGATATTTCACGTTTGGCAAAATCATGAGCATTGCAAAGAGCATGTCCACCATGTCAATTTAGAGACAATAAGTGGTATCAACATAATTAGGGCAGGCCTATATTTATTTTATTTATTATCTGCTTAAAGGGTAAAAAATAATTAATGTGCATAATTTCTCAGAACATAGAAGGCAATAATGAATGAAATGCATTAGAATTTTTGTTTTACAAGTAGAGCCCAATGTTTTTTCTTATGCAGATGACCCATTTAATAGAAAAAAATCATATTGACAAACGCAAATGTATAGTGAGGCTGAAGAGATCTTGGGAACAATAAAAATGGTTATGAAATCCCTTTGTTAATTGAAATGCAAATTCATTTTAATAACCTTTGCTGTGAGAATACAAAGTACATAGTTCAGTCAGTTAATTGTAAGTCTGTCATGTATTTTAAAATAATATTAATCTTGTTAGCTCAGAAACCCTTCAGAGCAGGTAGCTTCAAGTCACTGTTAATTACAGTCAGTGTTCTGCTGCATGCATTAAGTGAGGGGGAAAAAGGTGTGTGTGTGTGTGTGTGTGTGTATTAGGGGTTGAAGGAGATGCTACTATTTGTATTTTCATCTGCATTTGTTCAACCAACAAAATTATTTGGAGCTCTATTAGTATTCAGATAAAAACTGGAAGTGTGCATGACATAACAGGAAGTGGGCATAGTTTAACCTGAAAGCTGTATAAAATGCCAAACATTCCCTGGTTTTTACCATTATAAACACTGGCACTGCTATTGTTGAGATACTAAAGTATTAAAGGCATGGTTTTACAATGACACCAATAATAATCCAGTTAACAACAGGCAATTTGCTTTTAAAAGCTGCATTTAACAATGACCTATATGTTATATAGAAATAACAAGCACTGAGGAAAACAAACATCCATCCATCCATCCATTATCTAGACCTGCAAATGACAACACCAAGATTAATATGCAGATGTGAAATTAGCTCGTTAGACTGTTGCTTGTTTTTGTTTTTGTTTTTTTTTGGTAATTTTACAGCGCTGGAGTGATTGAAAAGTTGGAAAGGTGTCGCATGAGTAACTTTTAAAGTCCGCATAACCAAGGACAGTGTCATGAAAAAGTATCTGACCCCTTTCAGATTTCCTCTTTCATTGCATATTTGTCACACTGAATGGGCCAAAACACATTTTTTCTATTATTAGATTATTGAATGGAGATTGAATTAGATGTTTGTCAATGGAGATTGCATGGCTGTATGCTTGATTTCATGCACCTGTTACCAATGAGTGTGGCTGAAATAGTTGAAACCACTCATTTGAAGGGGTGTCCGCATATTTTTGTAAATGTAGTGTCTATACACTATAAAGTATCAGGACACCCCTTTGTCTGGGGCTGTTTTTCCTAGTTTGGGCTCGGTCCCTTAGTTCCAGTGAAAGCAGATCTTAATGAAATGGCATTCTAGACTATTCTGTGCTTCCATATTTCTGGCAACAGTTTGGAGAAGGCCCTTTCCTGTTTCAGCATGCTACATGTTTTGTCAAGATGTTTGTGGAAGAATTTGACGGGCCTGCACAGAGCCCTGACTTCAACCCCATCCAACACATTTGGGATCAATTGGAAACCCAACTGCGAGCCAAGCCTAATTTCCCAATCAGTGCCCAACCTCATGCTCTTCTCACTGAATGGAAGCAAATCCTGCAGCAATGCTCCAACATTGAGTAAAAAGCTTTCCCCAGAAGAGTGTATGTTCTTATAGCAGCAAAGGGTGGATTAACCCCATATTAATGCCCATAATTCTGGATGAGATGTTGGATGCCAGTTGTCTACATACTTTTGGCCAGGGGGTCAGCTGGGCCTGCTCAGCATTTCTAAACATGCCACAGAGCATGATAGGATGTTACTTGCTTTATTGTATTATGCAGTACACCTGTATGGAAGCATATTCATGCATTATGTTTCACCACTCATTCATTCAGGTTTTTTCTTTGTCATTGTCATTTGTCACCCATCTGTGTGTGTATGTATATGTGCGCGTTTGTAGTTTGGACAGTGATAAGTTGTGTTGTTTTGGCTCTGTACTCTAGCACATTATATTTGAAATGTAACATTGAATCTGTGGTTCAAGTGTAGCCTGTCAGGCTTAATTTAAGGGTATTTACATTCATATTGAGTGATTTTTAATGTCTTATTTAGCAAACGCCAACCTGGCCATTTTATTATGGAGGTTTCCCAGTGATTTTCATCTTGCAATGAACCCTCGACGGTTACGCTGGTGTCATCTTCTCTTTATTTTAGTCTTTGACACATCTATGCCAACATCCTGGAGAGTGTTTTTGATCTGTTCAACAGTTGAAAAAGTGTTTTTCTTCACAATTGAAAGTATTCTGTCATCAACTACAACTACTTCTGTCATCTACCAGGTTGTTTGCTATTGGTGAGCTCACTAGTGCTTCCTAACAATGTATCAGTCAGTTGGTGTTGACACACCTGAAGTTTTCGCTATATCTCTGATTTATGTATTATGATTTTTCAGCCTCATTATTTGTTTACTTTATTGGTATTGCCACCTCTTTGGTCCTCATGTTGAGGGGCAACAGCAACAGATGCCAAATGTAAATTCCGGCCTCTAATCAACTCTAGACCTTTTGCTGGCTTTCTTGTGCACAAATTAATGATGAAATAACACACAGGTGGCCAGGAAATAGCTGAGCAGCTATTGTTTGATTACTTTTGGTCCCTAATTATGTATGTATAAAAGGGCTGCAATTTCACCAGGGTTCACAAAATAAAGCTTTAAGCATGAAAATGTGGGCATTTCAGAGTGGTCTGACCAATCAGTTTCAACCATGAGTGTCAATCATTCAATGAAAACTCATTTTAGATGATATAAACCTCTTATTTATGGTTGCCGTGTTGACACAGTGTAATCACACAATATTTATTGAGATAAGGCAAAGGGTTTGATTGAACTGCACATTCCCATAAACTAGCTAAGTGCATTTGATTGATTCAAGAGTCTTCTGTTGTTCATGTGCCTCTTTTGGGATCTGTGGTCCTCTTGTTTCGGCATAAATAGGCAGATGATATCTCTAAAAAACTGTTAATCTGACAAAAAGGAAAAATAAACACTGCAGAATTTGATTGAGGCATGTATGCATGAGAAGATCACAGATTGCAAAATCAGTGGTAGATAATAAATGCATTTTACTGAGTGACATATGGGCTTAGTTTTATCTATGGAGTATCAGTCATTGCAATAGATTTTCTCATTATTTATTTTTTTATTTTTATGGAAACCTGTGATATGCCTTTTGTGATTCATATGAGATTTTCCAGTCCCATCTGTACTCATGATTGCTTAACCGGTGCATACAAGTGGACACAGATTACTTTGCTGTGTGTTTTTAAAGGATACTAGTACAAGCAAGGACTGGCATTCTGAATAGAACTGAGAGAAGGAGTAGCACAAACACTTTTGACACATCATTCACTCACTTGTCATTCACTCAAATTGTTTTTATATTTAATCTTACTTCTCCACACATTTCTCTTTCCATAAATTTGGTACAAGTTAATACTTATCTCATGTGTCCATAAGAGTATGTTCCAGAACTAGTTCTTTAACGTACTTATTAGCCAACTCTAACCTGGCTGTTCGGTTATCGAGATTTACCAGTAGTTTGCATCCTGCAGTAAACCCTCTGAGGTTATGCTGGTGTTGTCTTCTCTTTATTTTTAGTCTTTGACACATCTGTGCAAACATCCTGGATGGTGTCCATGATTTGTTTGACTATTAAAAAAAGGGGGGGGGGGGTTTCTTCACAATTGAAAGCATTTTCAGCCTTATAGAGTGGTCATCCAGGGTCTACCAGGTTTGCTATTGGTGAGCTCACCAGCTCTTTCTTTCTTTCTAAAAATGTATAAACCAGTTTATTTTGACACACCCAGTGTTTGGATAAATCTTTGATTCATTGTGGTGTGGGGATGGCTGGTTTAAGCAGCCACACCTGCCCTGGGTCAAGCTAATTAGACCTGGCCAATTGGATAATTGGTTAAGAATTAGATAATTGGCCAGGCTAATTGGACCCAGGAACAGGAGTGGCTGCACCTGTGCGTAGTGAGGTAATCACTGCGCACAGGTTAAATCTGCCATCCCCACCCACACAGGGGAGCCTCTCTGTCATGACAGTTTTAACATCTGCTCCTTGGCAGTAACATCTTGCCAACCCTTGCAAATAAATGTGGACTGCTTGAACATCATCTCCCTGTGTCTCTGTGCTGGAGGGCCCCAAGGAAAGCCACTTTGGTGGCCTGTGGCAGGCGTGTTTGCCACATTCATTTATTCTGATTTTCAGCAGCATGATACACTACATGGCAAAATATATGTGGACACCTGACATACATCTCATCCAAATTTAAAGGCATTAATATGGAGTTGGTCCATCCTCTGCTGCTATAACAACCTCCACTCTTCTGTGAAGGCTTTATTCTAGATGATGGAGCATTGCAGCTAGATTTGCTTCCATTCAGCCAGAAGAGCATTCTTGAGGTCAGTAACTGATTGGGAAATTCGGCCTGGCTCGCAGTTGGCTTTCCAATTGATCGCAAAGGTGTTGGATGAGGTTGAGGTCAGGGCTTTGTGCAGGCCAGTCAAGTTCTTCTACATTGTTCATGACAATTTATGGACCTCACTGTGTGCGTGGGAGTATTGTCATGCTGAAACAGGAAAGGGCCTTCTTCAACCTGTTGGTGAAGCTCAGAATAATCTAGAATGTGATTGCTTGCTGTAGACTTAAAATTTGCCTTCATTGGAACAAAGGGGCCTAGCCCAAATCATGAAAAACAGGTCCAGACCAAAGGGCGTCCAGAAACTTTTGGTTGTATAGTGTGGGCTGCTTTACTGTCATTGGCACTTCTTTGGTCCTCATTTTGAGAGACAATAGCAACAAACACCAAATTTAAATTACACATCTATAATCAACTCTAGGCCTTTTGTAAGCTTTCTTGTGCATGAACTAATGATGCAATAGCACACAGCTGGCCAGGAAACAGCCAATTGTCCAATTACTTTTGGTCCCTCAATATGTATGTATAAAAGGGCTGCAATTTCTACAGGGTTCAAGCAATATGGATGGAAAACCCTCAAATTAAAGCTGACAGTCTGCACTTTGCTCTCATACTCATTATTTCATTTCAAATCCAATGTGCTGGAGTACAGAGCCAAAACAACAACAATTATGCCGTTTATAAATCATGCATAAACCAGAGCTGTCATATTTAGATTTAAAATGCATAGCTGGTAAAGTTTTGTGGAAAGAAAAACACTGAATAATGTTCTGATTAATGATTAATGATTCGTGTTCCGTACCAAGACATGATGATATATGGATATGTGGCATATGGAAAGCAAATGCCACTTCCAGAATTCTCTTGTGTAGTAGAATAGAACAGCTAGCTCAGACATACCTGAGCATTCCAGGCATTTCTGTTTAAGCGGATCATGTTTTTTTTTCCTCAACAGGGAACATTGAAAACTGAAAACACCGAGCATTCACTGCTAAACTCTAAGATGGATAGGCTTGTGTTTTCAGCAAATAATCCCTCAAAGGATTTTGTAATCCAGATTGTCAAACTGAAGCTAACTGAAACAAAACTTTTTCATCACAATGTAGCTTTTTTTGTTCCCCAGCTTGTTCTAACACAATGAGAATATAGTTTTAATCGTTAGGTTAAAATACATGAACAAGAGTGTCAGTATAATACCTAGATTGTTTCTTTAATGTTTTGACTTAATCTTTTTTCTGTACTTCAAGGCACTGTCACAAATGATAATACTGTCAGTCGATTTACTGACTGTAAATAAGAGTTAAATACTGCTTTCTGTATAATCACTATCTACCAAGATTAGGTAAAAACTTTGAGTGGAAGGTTCCTTTACCTTTGTGCCTTTCTTGCACCCCCTTGTGGATATATCATATGGTATGATTCCACTCAGGATTTACTCTCAGTATGGGAAGTGTCCGAGCAGTGAATGGCAGCATGCAGTCTTTTTTATGCTAGTGGAACAGTTATGTTTAATAACTTTCATTGATTTATATGATTCTAATTGATATGATGCTTTCCTTTTTGTTAACAGAAATTTGTAGAAGATTATCAAAGGCAGGGGGACTGTCTTCAACTCTCGTAGTGTGGCTCTATATAGGTCGCTGTCTATCAAACTGGTGCAAACGTGCCTTTTGCCACTGGATAGCTTACTGAGAATGCAGTTGTGAGTCTTGTGATGGTACTATTGTATAAACATGTGACTATTGACTGCACAACCAAATCTCTGTATGTGTGAGCTGTTTACAGTAAACAAAAAAAAAAACACAATATTTCACTGCAGTAATTAAGATCAATTAGGCAAGTTAGACTAATATATTTATTAGCCAGGTTCATGACAATTTTGCCAGTGACTAATGCAGAATACAGAAAAATGGTTGAATAGCCAAAGCAGGTGCAATGTGGGATGATGTCTATATGCAAGTGTTGCACAGGAGGTCGTTCAAATGAAACTCCCAGAACCATACTACTTCTCTCCCTCTAAATACCCAAACCTCAAAGGAAAACTGAAAACATCAAAGAAAGGTACAACCACAACACAATGGCAATAAGTAATATAAATAAAAAAAACAAAGAACCTTCTGTGTTATCGCTGTGAGTGTAGCGTACCATATGAATGCTGCCTTGGAGATAATTATCACTGTATACTTTTGATTTGTATTCCAAGGTCTTCAGTAAGTGCCCATTGCACTCCCTTATTAATGATACCACTTTTTCACTGATGCCATCAGCTTCTCAACAACATCAGTTACACATCAGTTAGTTCTATAGAAATTCCTGTTTTACAGTACACTATATTTAGTTCAGTAAGGGAAATGCAGTTCTGGGAGCTGCCACCCGTAGCCTGCTTACCAAAGCATCTGACTGTGTTTGTGTTTGTGTGTGTGTGTGTGTGTATCGGGGGGGGGGGGCTGGGTTTGTAAGGCATTTTTGGGATGAATGCTTTTTTCTTCACTGGATACTGCTGCCTCCCTGCAGACATTGTAAACACCTTATGCTTCCTTTTGATGGTTGAAAGGGCATGATCGTGTGAACCACCCTACAACACACAAGTGCATTAAAAGTATCCCATACACTTTATGGCAACGCAATAATTACACTAGTCAGTGTTCAGTTTAATCATTGCAGTTTGAGGAAGTCATCCCCAAAACAACACATCGTTTATAGGCCTCTGCTAATTTACTCCTATTCTTTAGTGGCAGAAAAGAAATTTTCACAAAAATCGACCCTTGTTAATTGTGTGAACTTTAATGAATTCAACAGAATACATAATCAGCCACACTTATAATATCTCTGCCCATTAAATATGTATGCATTAAGGAGAGAAGGGCACCTTCCAGTCCCGTGCACCTGTTTGATACACAACATGCATATTTCTGGGGCAGAATGTGCCATATCTGCATCTGAACTAGCCACAAAAGACTTAGTACATTTGGCCTATAAAGGTTTATTATATTTTGCTCTGTTATCAGGGCACAAAAATTATGCTTTGAAGCACTAAAATATGTTTCCCCCATAGCTTTATATAACCACAATTATGTACTATGGAGATGTAAATGGTGAATTGAATATGGAATGCTTGAATAAGTGGAACCAAAACAAACATTTAAGCATTAAAAGTTGGGAATTTCAAAGAGTGGTCTGACTGATCAGTTGCAACCATGAGTGTCAATCATTCAATGAAAACTCATTTTAGGTGATACAAACCTCTTATTTCTGGTTGCCGTGTTGACACGGTGCAAGCACACAATCTTTACTGAGATAAGGCAAAGGGTTTGATTGAACTGCACATTCCCTTAAACTAGCTAAGTGCATTTGATTGATTCAAGTGTCTTCTGTTGTTCATGTGCCTCTTTTGGGATCTGTGGTCCTCTTGTTTCGGCATAAATAGGAAGATTATATCTTTAAGAAACTGTTAATCTGACAAAAAAGAGGAAAAATAAACACTGTGCAGAATTTGATTGAGGCATGTATGCATGAGAAGATCTCAGATTGCAAAATAGATTACCATAACAAAGTCAGTGGTAGATAATAAAGTCTTTTACTGAGTGACTTATGGGCTTAGTTTTATCTATGGAATATCAGTTATTGCAGTATATTTTCTTCATATGATTTATTTCGTTTTTTTAATGGAATGCCTTTTGTAATTCATCTGAGATTTTCCAGTCCTGTCTGTACTCATGATTGCTTAACCAGTGCAAACGACATATTTGTGAACGCTCAGATTACTTTGCTGTGTGTATTGAAAGGATACTACTACAAGCAAGGACTGGCATTCTGAATAGAACTGAGAGAAGGAGTGGCACAAACACTTTTGACATGTGACTCACTCACTTGTCATTCACTCAAATTATTTTGACATGTCATCTTACTGCTACTACTATTACTATTACTGTTACTACTACTACTACTGCTACTGCTACTACTAATAGTAATTATAACAATAATAATATTGGTTATTATTATTATTGTTATTATTTATTATTATTAATAATAAAGTAGGATGCAGGATACTTGTTTATCACTCAGAGATTACATAATCATGCCCCACAAATGTTAATATACAAAATAAAAATGTTAATATACAAATAAAACTGTGAATAATGGTTTGACGGTTCATAAATTGTTAAGAATTTCTATCAGATTAAAACATAAATAAAGAAGTAAGTCTTTGTGATTTGCAAGATGGAAGGAGAGAATATCAGAGGCATGGGGCATAGGCAGGGAAGGGCTCTCTCCCATGGTGCTGAATTTTGCATTGGGGGCCATGAGCAGGTCAGAGAAGAGAGAGTCAGAGGAACAGAATGTGCATGCAGGGCTGCAGGAGTGTAGGAGCTGGATGAAATAAAGAAAAGACCATTTATAGTTCTGTAGGTGAGAATCAGGACAGGAAAATACAATTTATGGTTCTGTAGGTGAGAGGCAGGACCTCTGATTTTGTAGAGAGCCATTGCAGGCTATCGGGAATGTGATGACATGAAGGGCTTGGTTTAAGGGGCTGGGCAGCAAAGATTCTGACTTGATGTAGCATGTGTCGTGTGTGTGTGTGTGCATGTGTATATATATATATATATATATATATATATATATATATGTGCGTGCGCATGTGTGTCCTCTGTGTGTCTATGCGTTTAGTGGGGACCAAAAGTATAATGACACAACCAACTGTTCACCAACTGAACCATACATTTATGTCTCAGTCAGATACCAAATCATGTGACTAAAGCACATCAGATAGTATAAGATAATATATGCATATCAGATAATGTAAATAAATCAATAGTTCATAGCATCCATTTATTTTAAATATTGGATCACACTGTTAAATGACAATGTTCATTTATTTCAGACAGAGACAAAGAGACAGAGTTATTTTTTGTTATTTGGATGGTGGTTCATTTTAAATGAACCACATATTTAAATGTTTTCATACATTCCTCTTAAATACTGCACTCACAACCAAAGCCTGCACAATGTGCCTAATAAAAGCTAAAGCTTTCTCTTGACTGATAATTCAAAGCAACAAATAAATTGAGGAGCAATGTATTACAGTGAAGTGAGATGCTGACGTATTCAGGGACTTTTGTTTCCATGAATTAATTCAGACTGTGTTCAAGTCAGAATACAAAGAAGAGCATTCGATGTTTGTCCCCAGGCTCATGTTTGTGCAAAATCAAAACCGAATACAGCTGTAAATATAGCTGCTCCCCAAACTCCTCACAAACAACAAAGAGGAGACAATGTGGCGTGCAATGTTTTATTCATTTGCAAAAATGTCTACTTCTTAACGCTGTGGTGCCCACCAGACAGCATGAAAGAACAGTACAAATAAAATGACTTCTGGAGTTTGAACAGGCTTCAAAGAAAGCCAAACAATTCCGAATCAATTCATCACTAAACACCCTGAAATGGCTGATGAAAGGCAGACACCGCTCTCGGTAAACAACGCTACAGGCTATACTGGGGGGCAAGAAATCCACTGTATAACTGTTCCTACTGCACATACTAATCTGAATGTGAAAATGACACCTGCTTACTCACTGCCTGATCTACGGTAGAATACTAATGCTCTTTTTAAAGATAAATGTATAAAACAAAAAAGTTCTGACCTCTTCTTAAGCTTGGCCTTCTGTATTTTCCTTCCTGCACACATTGCGAGCTTTTAATAGTTACCAAGAACCATTGAAAGAATAGACTGACCAGCTCAATTTCTGATTTTGAGACATAATACCACAGGCTGTGACAGTGATATTTGTCTTGTTGTTAAGTGCACACCAGGGTGCCCACTGCAAGTGTGAGATTTTGTTACTATGCAATTGTTGCTAGGCAACAGTACTGCAAGCCAGGTTGTGTAAATCTTTTATTTCTTGTTGGCTATGTTCAAGGCATATGTTGTAAATGATAAGCATGTTATTCTGAGGAAAGTGCCTGATGTGCCTTTTCTCTTTCTTTTCCTGATGATGTATTTTAGGTTCAAACCAGCATTTCCCATGTCAAAAATGACATTTGTTATGCTTTTATTTTTTTTCAGTGAAACTTTAGTTCCAAGGTAGGGTGACTGTGCACTTCCAGAGAGCAGAAACTATAATGACATTTAATGGCGGAATTATGAGTTTCCCATTTTCCCTGAATCCTTTATCTTTTACATTATGAATTTGTAAAAGCTTACATTTCTTCAGCAACTCCTTACTATAGCAAAATACAATCTCAAACATATTTTAAATATCACAATACAAATGCATATATCTTTATTGAAAAAAATATTGAATATCAATCATTACAAACAACAATATTCACACAAGTCTAGCATCACCACAGGAATTTCAGACATTAAAAATTAAGCAGCAATTCAGTACTTCAAAGGCATATTTGATTTGAATACAAAAGGGCCAATGGCAAACTAACAAATTGCAATTGAAAAACAAGCAGATTTATTAAATCAATAGCATTAATGCATTCATATTGATAGCCCTACTGTTTGCTTACCATGGCAATATTATACATAATAACAAACTCCCAAATCACAGCTTGTCTTTAATAGAAAAACAACCATTAATAAGGAAAGCACCTTGCTCTAATATCATAAATCATAAATTCTCTTCAGGTTATGTCACATTTAATATTTAAAAAATAATATACTGTATTATTCCGAGCAGGGGTTGAGGCCAAGCCACTTTGCAAGTGTCACATCCTGCTACAGTTCTCTTTCTCTTGATGTCACCATGTCACTGACAGGTGTGACTGCTGCACTGCCATCCTCTTTGGCTGAACATTATGCTTCCAACTCATGGGGGTATATTATACGTCTGACACCAGTGTGGAAAGTAGTGGGATTTTGAAGAGGTGAAGAGCTTGCTTGCCCAATGTGAGAACTGAACCCCGGTCTCCCGCACAAGAAGCAATGCCCAATGGCCTATGGCAGTACTAGCCGATTCTCCCTGCCTGCCAGACGTGTTTACAATATCTTCTAAGAAATGTTTGCTTCAACCATTGAGACAGGCCAACCCCCCAAGTCAATGCTTCTGAAAAGCTTTTCACAGTACAACTCTTTTAACGCGGGATAGGGAGGGTTATTCTCCACATTTTTATATATACGCAAAAACACACACAGATGGGTGACAAATTAAACAAAAAACCTGAATAAATGAGTGGAGCAACATAACAAATGCAGATGCTTCCATACAGCTATACTGTATGATACAATTCAGAAATTAACATCCTATCATGCTCTGTGGCATGTATAAAAATGCTGAGCAGGCCCAGATGACCTTGATTTGATATTAAAATGGCAACAGGAAAATATCTAAGTGACTTTGAAAGAGGGTTCATTATTTGGGCATGGATGGCAGGAAAGTCACAAAGACTTCAATAGGAACAGTGACAAAAGTGACATCTGCATTTAGATCGAAGGGAAAGACATCATTAAATAGGGTCGTAAATTGTGGTTGAATGCCCACATTCGATGATCGTGATGTTTTAGTGCATTAGTGCGATATGTAAGGAAAAACAGAAGAACAACTCTTCCTCAGGTGACTAATAATGGCAATGTAGGATGTGATCAGACTTTGTCAGCAAGAACAGTCTTTCAACAGCAACACAGAGAGGGATATTATAGTAGGGTTGCATAAACGCCTCATTACAAAGATGAATGCACATTTGGGAGTTCAGTGGTGCAAAAAACAGGCATAGGCACTGGTCTGCAGACATATGGAAAAAAGTTATATGGTAAGATGAGTCATCCTTCACCATATTCTCGACAAGTGGGCGATCGCATGTGTGGCGTACACTAAAAGAATGGTACAGGCCGGAATGCCCTACAGTGAGGCGGTCCAGTGACTATGTTATGCTGTAGGGGGCATTTTCCTGGCATGGTTTCTGTCCACTTGTCCCCTTAGAGGGGCAGGAGGGGTCGCTGAATTGTTTGATGAGTATGAAAATGATGTGAATTATATACTATGGCCTTTGGAGTCACCAGATCTCAACCCAAATGAACACCTATTTCGGACTTTTGGATTTTGGACCAACGTGCTCTCCACCACCATCATCAAATGAGGGAATATCTCATGCAAGAATGGTGTTGGAATGGTTCAGTCCTATTATCTTGGTACCCAAACCAGACTGCAGAAGATTTCATGTTCCGAAGTTTCCACAAATTGAATGAAATATCAAAGATGCTGATGCCATGCCTAAGATTGATGAGCTAATAGAGAGGTAGTACTCTTGGCAAGAAGGCACCAACAGGTACCACTGGGTACCGGTTAGAAAAGAGTGTGTTCACACTATGCCCATGAGTCTGTACTCTGGCACAATCCTCCTTTTGGTTAATGGGGGCCCCAGCCCCATTGCAGAGGCTTAATGGTGTGATGGTCCTATATCAGCACTATTTTGATGATGTCACTATCCATAGCAGGTGCTGGAATACCCATCTCAGTAGGCTCAGAGCAATATTGGGTGCATAAAGTGAGTCATGGGTTATGGTTAATCCAAAAAAAAATAAATGCATACTGGGTCCGGAAGAGGCACAGTACTTTAGATTCACATATGTTGTGAGCATCAGTCATCCCATTCACATGGATTGAGCTTGGGGGGAGGGGGGGTTCTGATACTACCAGGGATGCTGTTTTCGAGTGATGGTACTTCACTCATCACTGAATTTACTCCTATCCAGTGGAACAGCAACAATCACACATGCCAGGCCTCAACTGAATACTGATTTTCTCATGTTAGACCTGTTCTGGATGACTGCCTGCTTTGAGTTCTGACCCACTCCTGAAATTACAGCCACACTTTTTTGTCTATGTTTTCTGTCTCCAGCAAGCAGCTTAGCTCTCTGAACAGTGAGACAGTTTCCGGTGTTATTTAGATTTGGCTCCTAGGGGAGCTAGGTGTTTGATCTTTTTTCATTTTGTATTATTGACTCCTTGAAGGCCATTGGGCATTATTACTGTTTCTTTTTCCTTTTAATAAACAACTGGTGAAATAACCATCACGGCCGTATTTGCTGTTGCTGTCCAGGGATATTATTACACTTGTCTGGTGGCCTTCCTCTCACAGTGTAAAATAGGCACTAATGGTGCAAGAAATATGACAAATAATAAGAAGTTTAAAATATCAAAGAAGCTTCTGATTGCCAGGTGCCGTGTTCAGTATACATTCAGAAGGGTCCAGCTGATGGGCAGTAATGATAACAGGTGAAGACCAGAAAGATCAAGAGGCAGAAGACAAATATCTTATTTTCAGTTGTAAATATTTGTTACGGCTACAGCCTGCTTTAGAGTTCCATCCATCCATTATCTCTACCTGCTTATTCCTGGTCAGGGTCACGTTGGGTGCTGGAGATTGCCCAGCATGCACTGGGTGAGAGGAATACACCCTGGACAGGTCGCCAATCTATCATTCACCATTCACTCACACACTTATACCTATGTGCAATTTTGTCCAGTTAGCCTACCTGCATGTCTTTGGACTGTGGGAGGAAACCGGATTATCCATGGACATGGGGTAGCATGCAAACTCCACACAAAAAGGCCCAGTCGACAGTACTACCCACTGTACCACCATACCACCCCTTACTTCAAGTACATTTGAAGTCTCCAGATTTGAACCAAATCAAAAATGCGCAGTTTGGATGTTCTCTCTGTGTCCACGTGGGTTTTTTCTGGGTAGTCTGGGTTCCTCCCGCAGTCCAAAGAAACGCAGGTAGACTAACTGGAGACCCTAAATTGCTCATAGGTGAGTGCATCCTGATGATGGACAAATGATACAAAATGTTTGTTCTGTTGATCAAGCAGTGTAAAGTTAGCCTTATTTACTAGGGCCTTTAGTTAGCTTTTAAGGTACATTCGGTATTGAGAAATAGCACCATTCTGGTGAACACATCTGGTGAAAATTCTATTTTTGTTATAATGGCTGTGATAACGTCTTATGTATGGCTTCTGGAAAGAATGCACAAAATGCTTACATGGAAAAATTGATAGTGGTAACCTCTTACAATGGTACTTTGCCAATAACAATAACATTATTGCCTGCAGAATATGCCACACATGCTTAGCTGTTTCCATATATATATGTATAATGCAGTGGAGTGGCATAAATCTAAAGTCCTGCATGAGTATGTAAATATGCATGAATTCTGCACAGTAGTGCATATTACAGCAGTCAGAGTATAGTGGGGGATCAGGGCATCATTTTGGATTTACGCTCTGTTTTTTTTTATTTACACTCGGAGATTTGTGTTGTTAGAGATTTTTCATTAATTTAGTATTTTGCATAATGTACAGCGGACTTTCAGTGCAGAGAGTTGAGTTTTAAGTCATCATCCTTACATACCTTCATGGCTGCACTTTATGGTTGAATCTTCAAAAAAAGCGAATCACTAACATTACATTCAGGCAAACTGACAAATATATTATATGCATTTTCAGTGCATTCCGACAAATGTATAGACTGTGCATTCGGATTGTTTTCCCCCACCGTGGGGGTGTGGCCTATTTATGCACTGTCTATGATTATGGTTGAACCCGGCCCTTCTATGTTGACTGACAGGCTGACTCGCTTTGAAATAAATATGTCTAGAAATAAATATGCGTAGAAATAAATACACAATTAAAAGCGCCAATGTATAAAGTATTATTTGGAAATAAAAACGTCATGAAATAAAGAAGAGACAGAAATTAACTCATACAGTTTTATTTAATTGCTTACTTATTTTATTATCTATTTTATTGCATATTTCTTTTTTTTCATTATCAATTTTTTTATTTCATTAATGATTTTTTTATTTTATTTTGTCACATTTCATCTTTGCAACTGGGAAATGGTCTAGGAAGCACACATGAACCAAGATCCCTCAGCTCCTTTGAGCTGCGCTTGTGCTGTCTTCCGTTCAAATTACACATTTTCCACTGGGTTCAAGCCATTGAGATGGCCATTGCAGAAGAGTCATTTTGTGGTCAGGTAACCATTTCTTGAAATATGCTTCCAATCACTGTCTTTTTGAAAGATCCAATTGGCTCCAATTCATGTGGCTATCACTCTTTGGAATTGGTTTCTGGCAAATTTGGACTGGTTCTCAGCATTTGAAGGCTCAAGTGTGATTTAGTTTTTGTTTGTGTTTGTTTGTTTTGCTTTATAAAGCCCCTGCCTTTTTCAGTTCAGAAGAAAGTTGGGACTTTGCTGCTTCTTCTTATGTAGGAAAAATTGTACTTGAGAAGTGTGTATGTGTGTTATGTTGATTTGAAAATCTACTTTAGATTCCTCCATGCAGATTTTCATCTCATTTTTGGTTGTATTGGTTTAGATTTGCAAAGTAAATACATTTTAGTGTATTTTTTGAATATTTAGCTCTGCAAACCCAGTATGAGAATTTAGCAACTGTAATTGCTAATCTGTAATTATTTCTTTACACTGGTGCCGCTCTAAAATACCAATGTTTGTTTTAACCAACTGCTTTTTTGCACATCCACTAGCCACTTAGCATTTTCACTAGCCAAACCCCAGAGGCGATTATGAAGTTACTTCTCGCCGGAGGATGTGTGGCTTCAAGGCAAGTATAAACACGTTTATATGCAGCACTATGTTCGGCTCTAGACAATGCCACTGTGACCCATTGACTCTCCGTGGGCTTGGTGAAAAGCGTTTTGAAGCCTGGGAAGTGCAATTTCTGGGCTCTGTCATGTTTTACAAACTGGAGCCAGAGACTGAGCAGTAGGGACATTAAGTCCAGTCGTCCACTAAACGAGTGAGATACAGGGACTTGGCAGTGATGTAAACTGGCCCTGATTCATCCACAAATTGTTACAGTCTTGTCTAAATAACACAATAACTTTCCAAATTGGCACATGAGGAGATACTCAACGAAGAAAAAACACCTTCAACTACATTTTTTTGTAGAAAAAGATTGCATTGAATTTGTATTTTGACTGTTTTGTTATCATTGGCTAACGATGAAGCGGTTGGGTGAAACACCTATACTGGATCCAACCACACTGGCGCTAGTGAGCAATGTCTCTCAATATGACAAGGAAGTGGGCTTCTAAAATGCAGGCCAGTTTTTGACTGCTTTGTTCAGCTGTTGTATGATTTCGGCTGAGTTCGCCTTTTCCCACTGTGGAAGCAGGAATGAGAGGGCGAAGTGGTTGGCCAGTGGGATTGCGCACACAATGTGCACCCAGAGCCCATGGGAGTTTTAGTATCACAAAACATCACCGTGAATTGACTTAGCTATTGCAGATGCTTTTTGTAAACTACAATTATTTTTTTTCATAGAAAATGCTACCGAAAGGTCACCCACCAAAGTGGCTAGGAAGAATGACTCAGTTACACGCCACTGCTAAATTCTACCCACATTCAGTGGGTGGTGGGTGTTAATGTCAAGCCCTGCAGATAATACCTTTACACTGTTTTGGCCATTCATTAGTAATTAAAGCGAAAAATTCCAAGGTTGTTCCACATTGAAGGAGACTGGTTTTTTTTTTGTTTTTTTTGTTTATAGCAATATAACAAACAAACACTTTCTGTTTTTCAAGCCTCTTGCTGCATCTGCAGTCTTTAATTACATTCAACTGTATGTTTTGGTCGAACCTTGACCTGGGTTCGGCCAGGCAAATCTGTCTTCTCATTTCAATATAATGTTATGTTTGCACGTTTCCCTCTCTAACTGAAGGACAAATGGTTATGCTGAACGCTGCTCTGTTTCCTATGATGCCTGTGGGAATTCCCTTTTCCAGCCCCTTTCTGGCTGCCTGAGAAGAGCTCACATAACTTTGATAAATAATTGACTGTTTATCTCTCTGTGCAGCATCTGCAAGTGTCCAGCCATCTCTTTTATCACCCTGTCTATCCCTTCTCTTCCTCATCAATTTTTGAATCCCTGAGACGTCCGGCCAGCACAGGGAACGTCTGGTGTTGTATTTCAGTTTGATCAGTACAGAGGTTAACATTTATTTTTTCTCCTTTTCTTTAATGACAGGCAGCAGGGTCTGCTGTGTGTTGTTGCACTTCTACATATGGAACCCTCTGAGTTCTGATGCCCCCTTGAAAACTATTAAAATATAAAGCTTGCTGACATTTTGTACTTTTTCACCTCCTTACTCAGTGGGAATACTAGAGTTGAAATAAAAACATAATTGACACCATGCAGCGAAAAATCGAAGTGTATATTGTATGCTCAAGGACACTTTCATACGTCTCTGTCTGTGTGATGAGAGCATGGTCTGTTCACATTGTATTCAGGTGCTTTGCTAACTTGGATAGTCTAAATACATAATCTCTTAGTCACTTGCTGAATGCAAACTGCCGTGTGTGCTTCTACAGGCTCAATTTTTGGGCCAACGCATGGCGTGTTGTGAGCCTTCACACAGGCGAAATTGTAGTTTCGCCATGTAGTTTGACGTGCCTGAGCAGTTTGGTAATGAAATGCAGAACTCACCATGCGCCGAAGCGGGAGGTGAGCCGCTGCTGGGATTCTGTCAGTCAATATCGCTCGGCGCTGTGCAATTTTGGCAGCTCATCTGAATTTTCAGGTCATTCCAGTCTGTCATTTGCACCATTCGTCACCTGCCTCCCCAGTTAAGCCATGCCATTATTGTGAATTACTGATGGACTCATGCGTCATAATTTTTCTTTCTTTTATTTGACCAAGACATTTTACCTTTCTGAACGGGATCAATGGCATTGTATGAACTCCCCTGATTTTATCATTTTTTTTAGTTATTGGATAGAGTATTTAAGCTATTCCACTACAGGTTAAATAGAAAATTAATATGCAACATAATATATGTTTAGGAAATGTTCTAATTCTGATTGAAGACAGTTCCAACAAATTCAAATGAATTTTCCTTATTCAAGAGATTCTCAACTCAATTTTTGAAAAAAATTTGACAGACCAACTGTACCTCCAGTTAAAGAACATCTTGTGAGAAACATCTGATCAGTATATCAGAATCCTCATCTTCCGTTGCATCGGTAGACTACGGAAATAGGCCGCACGCCCTGCGCAATGTACACGGCTCTTAAAGGATTAAAAGAGCTAATTTGATTGGCTATTAATAAATGCAGCTGCATCACACCCACTGATAACATATTCATTATAACCCAGCCTTCTGTCCAGGTGCACCGCATTGCACGCCTCGCCTCTATTCCCAAAAATGCGAGCAATCACACGCCACGCTGCGCCATTGACTGCGCCCATGCGCCGTGCTACATTGATTCCGGAGAGCAGAGTCCTGCATCGTTTTTTTCTGGATGCATTCCTGTCTCTAGCTCCATCTGATTATTTGTGGGAATAAAAAAAAAAAAGGAAACATTACTGATAATGGATACTATGCCAGAAATGAGATTGTTATACCTCTAATAACTTCCCTGCTGTTCTTGTCTATCTCATGTTTCTCATTAAAAACTGTTTAATCTAAATGTAATACTCTGTCAGGCCACTTTTTCAGGAAGATTTATTAAAAATGGACAAGGACAGAAATTATTTTGAAATATTTAAAAAATGATTGCTTTAGCTATTACTGCAAATTATTTCTGCCAAGCCGGTGTGATTAATAAGAACTCATTGGCAGAGTCTGTGCACCTATTGACAGGGTCTGAGCAGGAACTGTGGGGTGGGGGAAGGTGATGGGGTGGGTTGATATGAATGTCGAAAAACATTAACTCGTAGACCATAAATAAGTGATTTGAATGTTCTTAACTGAACATTCTTGTGTTGACCTAACAATCATTCCGGGGTTTTGGGGGAAAACAAATGTTCTAAAAACCGGCACTTTACTACTGCCAAATTTAATATCATCATCACCATAATCATGAGCCATGTTTATTTTACTTTACTGAGATTGAAACCTTTCTGAGTGAGATGGCGCAGGGCAACAAGGCAGCAAGAATAACTACATGAAGACAAACTTACAACCACTGCATAGTTGCTTGATGTATTACATTACATACTTTAATTTAGCAGGGCTAATTACAGTGTAGGTGAAAACAAAAATGATTTATACTGGCAATAATGCCAGACCTGGCCAACAACATTCCCAGCCCAGTGAGTACAGATTCAGTGTTACTAAAGTACCATGCTCACCAAGTACCAAAATACAAATTCTGAATACACAGAAAAAATGCCCTAAGGACAAAAATGACCATTCAAATATAACCCTGGACAAAAATGTGATAGCCTGAATCAGTACAAAAAGGTGGGAGTGCCAAGAGGTGGGGATGGGAGGGAAACAAAGGTGAAGTCTGAAGAGGTGATTTTTCAGTCTGTATCAAAAGAAGTCAAAGATTCCGATGTCCTGACCAAGGGTGCGAGTTTTGTTCCACCACTGTGAGTCCCGCATAGACAGACATTGTGACGAGAGAAGCAGAGAGAGGGGTTAGCCAGTCACCTTGGGGTGTAGGGTTACAATTCTGAATGGAGGTATGAGGGAATTGTTCCATTCGCTGCCCTGGAGGCTCCAAGGTTTTAATCTTGATTCAAACTGTAATAGGGAAATTACAGTCTGACTTCTTTCTCAAGGCTACAGATTTAAACACAATCTTACATGCACTAAGTCATCATCCAAAATACGAGATAGAGACCAAAGCCTCAATGGTCTTTTTTCATATACAAAATGGATATGTGGTGACAAAATGAATTATGAATTAAAGGTGCAGGGCATGCAACAGGTTTTTAATTTTTAATTTTTTTTTTTATTAAGGTTACAAGAATCAAACAATTAAAAGGGTTTTTAATGAAACTAAATGGGATAGAGATAAAAAATTTAGTTCCCACTAATGAGGCTTCTGAAGACAGGGCTACTGCAGTGCCAAAATACCAAGACATATCAAGACGAGTTACAAATATCATTTTGAAATATTGGTATATATTATATTGTACTCCCCAGCAAGTTAGCCTCTTTTCACACAAGATTTTGCTAGATAAAAACATTAGATTTTCTTTTGGTTGCATCTATGCACAAATCCCCTGGTGTGAGCACTAATTGGATTAGCCAAGAGGTATATGGAAATTACTGGTGTGGAAGACACAAGACTGCACCATTAAAGGTTTATTAACTGGAATTCAATTCATGTTGTTTACATGCTTAAATGACCCTGTGGAATTATTTATGTTGGACAAATTAAACATAATGTGAAACTGCATAGAGCGTAACATAAAGTAGTCAAGTTGAAATGATAACGTATTCTGCATGTATAGTTGTTGTATTTTGGTCTTGCTGATCATTAAAAAATATACACTCACCAGCCACTTCATTAGGTACACCTGTTCAACAGCAAACTGCACCTGTTAACGCAAATATCTAATAAGTCAATCACGTGGCAGCAACTCAATGCATTTAGGCATGTATATATGGTCAAGACGATCTGCCAAAGTTCAAACCAAGCATCAGAATGGGGAAGAAAGGTTATTTAAGTGACTTTGAACTTGGCATTGTTGTTGGTGCCAGATGGGCTGGTTTGAGTATTTCAGAAACTTCTGATCTACTGGGATTTTCACGCACAACCATCTCTAGGGTTTACAGAGAATGGTCAGAAAAAGAGAAAATATCCAGTGAGCGGCAGTTCTCTGGGCAAAAATGCCTTGTTGATAGCAGAGGTCAGAGGAGAATGGCCAGACTGGTTCGAGCTGATAGAAAGGCAACAGTAACAGCAAATAACCTCTCGTTACAACCAAGGTATGCAGAAGAGCATCTCTGAACCCACACCACGTCAAACCTTGAAGCAGATGGGCTACAGCAGCAGAAGACCACACCGGGTGCCACTCCTGTCACCTAATGAAGTGGCCGGTGAGTGTATATTGCATTGCCTAGTAGAGTTTACAGTAAAAATTGTTTGTATGTTCACTGATTCTTCAGGTAGATAATGGACTCCTCTGCCCTCTGTCTAAGAAGCATATTTCTGAATGGATGTTTTGCCTGTTGACTTACCATGATCAGATATGAGTGCTTAATATGTATACTGTTTGTAATGTTGACCCAATTGCGTTTATCATTGAGTTTGCAGATTTATATATATATATATATATATATATATATATATATATATATATATATATATATACACTGAACATGTGATATAATCTGCGAAAAGTGGTCCATTTTCCAATGAGAATTTTCAGGTATTGTTGGTTTTAATTGTTGCCATGGTGTATAATTAGTTTAAAGGCAATCATGTGCCATTGTCTTCTCACCACCATGCTATTTACTTGATTCAAACTTCAGTCTTCTGTGGAACACACCTGATACACACTGAACTTTGTGTTGTTCATTCATACTGGGAAAAATGAGAAAAACATATATTTTGCATTAGAAAGTCAGCTTTTATGATTTTCCAATGTTTGGTTTGAATTTTGGAGGTAGCAAGACTTTCCTCCTGTTTTCTTTTCTGATAAACCTACGTAGCTCAAGTAGCTACTAAACAAGGCAAGGGGTTCTCCTGCATCTATGAACCAACAGCTCCATCAACACCAGTCACGCAGTATTTCCAACAGTTTCATATGAACCAGGACAACCTTAAATTTCAAACAAAATTGGTATGTCACCATTTTCACATACTTAGCTCTTTGGTGAATGACCTCCCAAACTCTGGTTGCTGTCTGGATTCCATATGACACAAATTAAATACTTTCAAATAAATAACAATAGACAACCCCAGGTTAGCTTAACATTGTCTCATTCACGAAATGTGTACAATCACATTTGATAGTAAACTGCATGTACGAACGTTATCAAGAATATTTTGGCATTTTTTATTTTTTTTAAATCTGTATTTGTTCATGGCTGTTTCCTTTTGCAAATCACATGAACACGATTGCTCATAAAATTTACAAACAGCCAGCATTCATCATCTCATACATTTGGGACATGCACAGAAACAAAGGTTTGCACGTGTGTCATAAATCTCATTTTGTGAAAATATTTTTTTAGAACAAAAGTAAGAAAAGTTTTGTGAATGAGGCCCATTGTGGCCAGTATTTGGGCAAGGAAATGTTGGCAACTTGGCTACATCTCCAGTCCTTTGAGTGGGTCTTGAGTAGTAGTCTTGAGTCTTCTCACCTTTCCCAGCTGATCGTTTGACTCCCATCTTTCTTCAGCAGTGAGCTGATATGCATTTCAAATCTCTGCTATTGCTGTACTGTGACCTCCAAATTCTGCTGTTTTTGCTTCCATTTAATATTTAATTTGTCCTGTAATTTTCATTTTTTATCCTTTGCTATCACACAGTTTTCTTTCTGTGTGCATTTTTCAGAGCTTCTCTGAATGCCATTTTATATGTATGTATTAACCTTTCCAACTTCTTTCAAAATGTTTTTTTTTACTCTAAGCCTGAGAGCATCCCATTTCCATTCCATTCTCTCTTTCTCACTCTCCCTATTTGTTTTTCTTTCTCCATATCTCTCTCTCACACCCTCTCTTTTGGCTCTCGTTTTATAGATGGGGGAGGGGGGGGGGGGTCATCTGCATGAAATATAGAATATTTACCAATATTGCAAATAGTCTGGAATACAATATAGTGAGCCTCGGGATTCTATTAAAATGTAGGGATTGCATTTTGCAGAGAGTTGAATTACATAAATAAGCTCATAAATGGCTTCAGCTGCAACAGCATTTAAATTCAGAATACACCTTTGATGGAGCACAGTAGTTTGACCCAAGCTGTTCTGGGTGATGTTCAATTGCAGCCTTGTATCTTCGAGCTCTCTTATTTTCAAAACAAATTGTAGGAAGACAGGTAATGCTCCAGGATATTGATTACACTTTAAAACTGGAGACGAACCCTGTGCTAGCACTCATCCCTTACCACCTCTGGCATTGATGGTCTTCCACTGAATAATCCCAAGTGCCTGAAGCTGACAAAGTATTTTACTGAAGTCAAACAGCCAATTCTGTATATTCCTAATTGTAGCTGAGGCAACAAATCAACATTAACACCTTTAAATGTAGAAGAGGTAGCTTCACCTGTTGATTTATCCTAAATGCATTATGATTATTTTCCAGAACAATGCTATGCTCAACTTCACTAGAATCTCTAGCAGAGCTTCAGGTCCTTTTTTTATTGTTTTTGTTTAAGCCATACATCTGTAAGAAACTGATAGATCAATTTTGCAACTGGTCCCTACTATGAAATCTGTTCATTCCCTGGCAAGATGCTATAGCTAGATTGCAAGCATGTATTTGCCTGTCTTGTTTATGGACAATATCCCTTTTTTTCGGCCTGTGCTCATGGTTTAAAATGACGAGTTTAAAAAAGGTATGCACAAAAGATTCCTGGACCTTGGCCTCAAATCACATCATGACCCTACATGAAAAACAATATGAAGTCAAAGCCACTCAACAGAAGAAAATTAATTACTCTTTTAGAAATGAAGCCTTTTCCAGCAATACAATATTTGTTTTAATAGCCGTTTCAATAACTATTTAAAATGGATTGCATTCAATTTAAAAGCCATTTTGCAATACACTTTATGCAGCATGGACCTCATGAATGAAAATAAAGAATTCTCGTTCATTGTATTAGTCATATGTCTGCTGTCTGAGACTGAAGACGTCTGAAGAACATGATCATATGAGAAAAAACAAAAATCAAAAGGAAAACCATACGTGTTTCAAGCATCTGATGGCCACCTGGAGTTTTCAAGAGATCATGAACATTCAGCTAAAATAAATGTTTATTTTGTGGTCAGACATGACTAAAAGGTTTTAATGACAGAGTAGTTTTTTTTTTGGTCTGACCCAAACTAACACCACAAAATGTGCTACTTACCATCATTCCTCATCAGCCAAAGTGGTGGTAGTTTAATGCTATGTGGATGCTTCTTTTTTTGCAAAAACTAGAAAAACTTGTCTGAACTGAAGGGAAATTTGTGAGCACAAAATACAAGGATATGCTTGCAGAAAAGTCAACCTTGAACAGGACAATGATTCAAAGCACAGGGCCAAAGCTACATTGATTTAGCTCAAAACTGTAAAGGGGAATATTCTTGAGTGTCTCAGTCCTGACCCATACCTTAGGTAGTGCTCTAGTAAATGAAAACTTTGAAAAAAGTATTTATGCCATGATCTATAGAGTAAGCCTTCTTTTCTCAAATGAGCTGGAAGTCACAAGGCCCTTGGAGTCATTTACATCGTCTTTGCTAATATTTAGGGGATTTAGTTTTAAGCCACCATAGCAATTAAAGCATGTTTGTAATGGTAATGCCAATATGACAAGAAGACTCTAATTATCTAGCACTAGAATTTTTGGGGAATGTTGTGTATGAGAGGAGAAATCAGATACTACTGTCAGCCAAAATTAACTCTTTGGAGGTGTCCTGCCCCCTAGTGGAGTTTCTTATACATAAAAATAGCTCTGCAAGCTAATACCTTTGCATAGCTGATTCAACATCAGACTAAATATAACGTATGTAAAAGATGACTCAAATGACAAATCAGTTTTGCATCAAACATTCTAGTTAATTTCAAGTTATTAAATTATAATGAGTTTTCATGTTAATAAATTAAAACATTGTTAAACAGATTAAACAAAAATGAACATAAGAAGCTGGCATCATTAAAAAATAAACAAAATATGACACATATAAAAACAAACTAAGATAAATAAGCACAATTGGCCAAGGAAAGCTTGGAAAACAATGTTAACAACACCCCCCTCCCTCTCCTTGTGGTAAATGTAGCTTTCAGGCCATAATAGAAAGAAATATTCGCACAGAAGAAAGCGCAAAGGAACTGATTGCCAATTGTACATTGATTTGCAAAGACAGTAATGAAGACTTTTATCCACAGCACGAAGCAAGACATAAACTGAACGAAATGGAGTGAACATAATGCACTTGGCAAATGACATCTGGCAACTCACATCCATGGTATTTTGAATATACTGAAGATGAAGTGAACAAAAAATAATTAAAAACAGAATTGCTCCCCCCCCCCCGACCTCATGTTCAGTGAGAGACTTCCTGTAAATGAAAATACCACAGGATAGGTTTGTTGTTGTATGAAAAGAACAAGATTGGGGTTGTAAAAATGTTTCATTCATTCATAAGGTAATTATATTTCATTCCATTTGAGAACAAGAAGAGGAAAAGGCAAATTCCCCAAACAAGTTCATACTGTCTTATCCAGAGAGGTGGGAGTCGGCAACCACCACAATTCAAAGTGACAATTTAATGGCGGGCATTTGGGATTGACCGCATGGACACTAAGAGGTTCATAGCCACCCAACGCAGCAGGAACAGGAGTAGAGCACTGAGAGCTGATGGAAAATTACCAGCACAGCAAATTAAGATTGCAGGTGGCTCAGTCGTCCCCTGCAGTTTGTTTTATATGGAGCCTCGCGTGTGTTGTGTCACAAGCAGGGGCGAGAATTACAGAGCACATTAAAGCCCCGCTGCATGCTTTGAAATGTAGAGACTTCCTGATATGTTTAACAACAAAATAAATGGAAAAAACATACCACTTTATGAATGAGATATATACAGACTGATTAATGTGCTGCACAATATATGTATGTGGGATGCCTATCTTAAGACAACTAAATCCTTTGTTCAACATGCAATGCTTTTTCTGTAGGTTGGAAAATAAAATCTGAACAAGTGCACTTGCCCACACAATCAAACACACACACACACAAACACCGTTCTCCTTATGACCTTTTTGTGATATGTTACACACTCTCGGACTAAAATTAAAATACCGTAGAACCGTAGAAGTTTTATTTTGTTTTCAATAGTTTCTATTGACTCCCAATGTACTACTGACCCCAGAGTAGATATTTCCCGGTATCGCATAGACAAAAGTAACACAGTATAATGCTTGAAGAACCCACGCCTCGGTTACAACAGAATGGTCTCATGTATGAAGATACAGCAGACTGCTCAGGAGGAATAATGACTGTTTATCTTGTGTGAATAATAACTCATAATTGCATATGGCTGTGCAACCCCCTCAGGAGTAGGCAGCGAGGAACCCTCTGATTGTGGTATTTAACGTACGCAGTAAAATCCACAGTGTTAAATCAACACCGCAGAGTTCATATGCGTCCAGCAGGGACCAAATGTACTCAATTTCTGTTTTACCCCCCAGGCCTCTGGGCCAAATAATTGTTGGCCAATGACAAACTGCAGTGGAAATGTCTGTGGACTACTTTGACAATCAGCCTCTTATACGCAACAGCAAAGAAGAAGGCACACAAACATTGTCAAGAAACTATTAATATTGATAACGTACAGCAATTTTTTTTTTTTTTTTGCCTCACTTTTATAATATTAGTTTTCTTTTTGTGCTCTTCGATGAGATCAGTTCTGGAGAGCTGCAGGTCTGTAGCTGAAGTCCCTGATTGGCTACAGAATCCTGCCACCTTGTTCCCAAACATCTAAATTGGCTGCTGATTAAAAGGAAACCACAAAAGCTTGGCAACAATATGGCCCTCCAGGACCTCATCTTGATAGCCCAGTCCTGGCAGAATGTTTGGCAGTGTGAATCCAATGGGACACCATGTGAAGTGTATCAACAGTGTACACACATCCTTGTAAATCCGTGCAGTTTGCTTAGTTCCATGAAGCATGTATATCAATCACCAAATGCTCTATTCAGTCATGCTCTATGCCGCTATGTGTTTCATAAGATTTATAAGCACCTGATTGGCTGGATTTTGGCCTAAATAGGTGTCCATGACACATTGCATGTAGTTGCAGTCGAGTAGTTCCTGCTGTGTAGTGATTGATGGTGGTACTCCAAGGCTATAGTGTATGAATTGTATCAGTTTATGTAGTTACTTTACTTTTTGCCAACTTAAGTCTGGAGTCTGTGACTCTGGTCGTGAAGAGCTGCAGGGCCTGCTGGTTTTCATTGTAACTCAGCACATAATTAATCAATTAAATTGATTACTTACATCTCCTGGCTTCCTGGGTCTACACTGGTTGCTGATTTAAAGGTGAAAGCAAAAGTAAGCAGGGCATGCAAGATCTGGGCTATAGAGGCCCTGTCCTACGTCAAATATGACCTTCGCCCATGGTCCTGTAGATTCTCTAGGCCAGTTGCAAATAATAAAAATAAGAATTAATTATTATTATTATTATTAGCATTATTATTATTATTATTATTATTATTATTATTATTATGCCATACAAACTGAGTCTAGGTTTGTGACACCCACACTCACCTCTGACTGTTGTTCTCGTGCAGCAAAAAGGGCCTTTGATACATTACATCAAGAAAGCTATTTTTATTCCGGTGTGATTGACAAGACGAATAAAAGAAACTGCTCGAGAGTCTTCTGTGAGAATGAAATCATGGAATCATCCTTTAAATGTAGAGACACAAAGAGTTTACAGCGTTCAGCTGCCACAATTCCTCAGGTCACCTTTCTAAATGAAATATACACTGAGCCTCAGAGTGTATTGATTGTGACTTTAGATGGCAAAGATCTATTCGTGTTTCACAGACTAGGAGAGGAAACTACGGTTCAAGGAAGTAACTCTCAGAAGTGTATATATATATATATATATATATATATATATATACACACACACACACACACACATATATGTGTGTGAGCGAGTGTGTGTGTATACACATACACGTCTCAAAGTTACTTTCTTGAACCATGCAACTCTTAACACAGTGGAATATGAAAGGATGCAATGTGCTACAGCACACATTATTCTCTCTGTGTGTTTTTGTTCCTTTCGGTAATATATGAAGGCTATAAAGATGGTGTGCTGTGCACTCGATTGAATAGCCCTATAAGTGTTCATCCGCTCTGCTAAAATAACATGAATAACACTTGCCCATTATGTTTGAAAAGGAGATGGAACAATTACACAACAAAAGAAACAACATTTAAAATTACTCTCATCTTCCAAAATGACCTTCTCTGACACTTCAAACCGTTATATGTTTTAGACTGAATAATGGAAATGCTATATAAAACAACATTTCTGACTTACACAGTGCTTATTGCATCTGTCTAATTTGTAGCTCTTATGAATAATGTATTTGCATTGCTTCATTTCTCAATAAATTTCCTTGCGGTTTCTCTGCAGGCCCCTGATGCAAGAGGGTTTGCATTCAAGCATGTGCCTCGTCAGAACAAAAAAAAAGATGAGAAATCGTTGAAAATTCTGAAGGATTATACAGTACTATCAGAGTAGGCATTTTGACAAATGCTCTGTGATGCATGGGGGGGGGGTTTCAAGGATCCAGGCTTGCAGGCCATAATGTCATATTTGATGCTGCATTATTTCCTGCCCCATAATGTTCTCTCTTTTTTTTTTTTCTTAAACAATGTTTTACAAACATCTCAGAGCAAAGAGCTTAGCGGTCTTCAGACTGAACATTATTACACTTGCTAATGCACAGCTATCTCCTGTCTTCAAAGTTCAAAGTCTTTTTTTTTTCACCTCAACTAAGGCATTCGTTTACATCCATCATTGTCACTGAAATGAATAACTTGCACTATACAAACTGAACAAATGTAATTTTATGTATGCATATAAAATGTCTCCATTTAGGATATATAAAGAGATATCCATAATGGACAATGCTTATGAGTTTAGGGTTAAACCTAATCTCACAATAGAGGTATCCTTATTCATGAACTCCCTAAATCTTGGCCATTGACAAGGAATACAGGTTAGTACAGTGAAAATAACTACATCCATCCATCCTGAGCAGGGTCGCGGGGGGTGCTGGAGCCTATTCCAGTGTGCATTGGGCGAGAGACAGGAATACACCCTGGACAGGCCGCCAATCTATCGCAGGGCACATACACCATTCACTCACACACTCATACCTATGGGCAATCTGGAGTCTCCAATTAGTCTACCTGCATGTCTTTGGACTGTGGGAGGAAACCAGAGTACCTGGAGAAAACCCACGCACCCACGTGCGACACGGAGAGAACATGCAAACTCCACACAATAAGACCTCAAGCCGAGATTCGAACCCACAACCTTACTGCTGTGAGGCAACTGCACCACTGTGCCGCCTGAAAATAACTACAACAAAGTGAAAAACAATTGTCTAGTGAATGATCCCCAGTATCTACACACAGGTAAATACAGTATTGAACTGAGACCAAGCCAGCCAAAGCCAAGATAGCAGACATTTGGAAGTTTCCTGATAGAATGGGAGGAGTGAAGGCAAGTGTATTAATTCTCAATCGGCCTGGCTACATGCATGTTACATGTTATATATTACGATGACATTCTTCACTGTTCACTCAATAAATGCATTAGTTAGGATGACATACTCTATATAGTGCCAACAGCTTTATAAAAATACAGTTTTATGCATGTATTCGTATTAAGACTCATACTGATTTCAAAATGGTGGACAGAATATTTATAATAACATATCATTGAAACGAAGTGGTTCAGTGGACACGTTAGTGTTGCATAATACACTAGGAACCTGTCATAGTCATCAAGGTTGCTGGAAAATGGCAATTCCAGATGGTTTCATTGTGAAGAATTAATTGAATTTGAGGAAGATTTCATTCACGTACATGAAAATGAGTATCTCGGAATATCTTGCAAAAAAAAAAGTTAATTAACAGCCACATAAATGATAGTGTTAACACCCTTTTCATGAGCATCAATAACCATTTTCATTTTGCCTTCTATAATTGGAAATTTGTTTGCGACCACGAATTTCAGCCCTTGGAAATTAAAATCTGAAAATCTCACGAAGCTGTTCACGCATTATTGACTGTCGGTTCACGTTAGGCTCTTGTAACTCAGAAGTGTTATTTTCAGATGAAGAGTGGAAGAAGTGCATCTTCTGGGCCAAGGCAATGTGATTGCAGGTGGAGGGACAGCACCAGCCCCATCCTCTAAGCTTAATAACGATCGGCGCATGCGACTACGCAGTGAAGTGGAACGGAGTGAAAATAAATTGTTATGGAAATAAATAGAAAAAAAAAGAATAAATCTGTCATCCTCTCACTCTGTGTGGGAGACTAAAGTGCCCTGCAGACTCACTTTTCCTCCAACCAATCCTGTATCTAAATATGGTGAATTGTTTTGTTTTTTTTACAACATCAAAGCAAAGGAGGGTAATAAAAGCAAGATTCAAGCCTGTTTCAGCAGTGCCAGAACCCTGTCAGATGTTTTGGAGGATGAAAATATGCTGCACATTTTGGTTTGGTAATATCAGGAGCGTATCACAGCATGGAAAAAAGTACACAGAGTACTTTATGGGTAAGAAACGGCAACACACCAAATGATAATTTCTGTTGGAGCGCAAGCTAAACAAATACATTTATCGATCTGCCACAAAATAAAAGATGCAAGATCACAGAATAGTCTACCTCTGTATTGCACTACAATTCCATTATCAGCTGTCCTAGTACCTGAGCTGAGACTAGGAGTTCTAAATGTTAATAACACCCGAGAAGATTGCCCATTCACACATTGTTATTGTTTTTACCAAGCGCTGGGGTACATAAAGATATTTACAGCTTCATTCAATGGTAATTCTATCAATAACCCATGTAAACATACCAGAATTTACTCTCAGCAAGCAGAGCAATAACATTGTGTTAAGTGTTTGTTCTCGTAGTGACAGGGAGCTGTACGCAGAATAAGCAATCAATCATGGGCTAGATTCAACGATGTTGACAGAATTACAGCCTTGGACTGTTCTCTTGCGGGGAGGGTAAGGTAGGTCTGTAGGAGCAAGTGCTTTTCAAAGCATGGGTAATTGATGCAGCTGTATTGCAGCCAATTACTGGGAAATAAACCTGGACTCTGATGACAGCAGCTTTCAAGGAACAGGGAAGGAAAAAAATCCCAGAACTGGTTGGTTGTTGGCTGTTATAAGAGCATGACATGTAGTGTTGAAACATTGCACAAGGTAAATGTTACACAGTTCTAGATGCATGCATAATTTTATAACTATGCACAGTACATAATATGCCAGTACATACCCACCCACACACACACACACACACACACACATACACACACTCACATTTATCATTCAGGAACAGCACATGGTGTTGTTGGCTTGATAAACAACAGATTTTTCCATCTATAAATACAGTTATCTATAGATCATATCATATGTTTGATTCCATCTATTTGGAATATGATATTCAGCCATTGAACCTAAAACAAAATTTGTACGTAGGTCTTACTTTCCTACATTGTTAAATGGGAAACAAAGAAGAAAAAAATCTGGTGCTTCTGCCATTATAGTCTAGCAAAATGTGTTCTACAATGGTTCCAGTCCAATCCTGCAGTTATTATGGGGACCTTTGTTTATTATACAGTGAGTGCTATGCCCCATATTTAACATCTTCCAAATAAAAGACCTGACAAAAAGTACTTTGTTTCCCTCTGTCATTTTCTGTCATAAAACTGAATTGAATGTTTTATGAAAACAAAAGATGTCAAGCCAGTATTAAAATGCTCTTATGACAACAGCCATTCTGAAGTGTTCTTCAGAACCAAATGCTGGTATTTACTTCCATTGACAAAAGCATACTTCCTATTTCTGAAAATGAAAGGATAATAAAAGTCAATCAACAGTCTCTTCGACAAGCTAAGAATGTATACAAAAATTCAATTGACTGCATACAAATAACTATGAAAAGAGAAGTCAAAATGAATACAGTGGAAAAATAAATGGTCTGCTGAGATAGTGCTTTGTGATTAAAGTTCAATTGTAAATAATTTAAAGAATATGCCACCACAATACATGCGTTTTAAATCTCTCAAGAGAGGGAGTCGGTTAACAAACATGTCAAATAAGATGAAAGCTGTAGTTCATCATATTTTAGAACTATAAATATGCGGGCCTTGGTTTTGGCGAACAGATGGACAGTGGAGCTTTGAGAACAGCCATAAACTACGAATGAGTCATTCCATGTCAGTGTGTCACATACTTATAAGCTCTCTCTCTCTACCCTGTATACAAACGAGATTGTAGTCAGAGGAAAGGCCGGAAGTTATAAACAGCAATAGAGCTGTTACACTGTGTCTACTCACTCCAACCAATACTACAAAATGAATTCACTATTTTACAGAAACGCACAATAAGATATGTTCATTATTGCACTGTGTAGGGCCAGTAAAGGAATATCAGGTCAATATTCATATATATATATATATATATATATATATATATATATATATATATATATATATATATATATATATATAAAGTCTGTAAATATTCTTATATGTACGGTAAAAACAATCAAATTAAATTTTTTTGATTAAATTTAAAAAAGGATTGTGCCAAAGCCTGTTGTTGTCCTTGTTGTTGATTTTTATAATATGTCTTTCTTTTCTTTCATTTCGTCATGTTATCATTGTGCTGCTTTTTATCGCAAAACCATCAAGGAGCTGACTGATGGTCATTTGAGCTTTGATTTCTAAAGGCTTTTTGATGCTTTGCATATCTTTATCATCCTCATGAATCGTCATTTAAAGCCTGAAGCTAAATATTTTAAAATGTATTTTGTGGCCACAGGACAGTGAGTCAAGTGCATTTGAAGATCAAAAGGACAAGCTCTCATGCCTTAAGTACAACCTTGATGTGTACATTGTGTTTGTATGCCAGTGCAATCCATAGAAGTGTCATCATCAAAGTAAGTTAATAAACAAAAAAAGAAAGCCGCAAGACAGTAAGTTTAAATTCTACATTAAAATGTTTGCTAATTAAAATACTTCAAGGGTCAGATTCTGATACCTTAGAAAACCATATTAAATAAGTCATTAAAACCTGAAAAGTGAGTTCCTTGTCTTGCTGAGATCTACTTTCAGAGTGCAAAATGGAATCTCCTCCAGCATAACAAACGGCTTTTCTGACCGTTACCGGGATGTAGTGGGACTGTGACCGTTCCTGTAATCTCTCGCGGCGGCGGATGAGAACACATCCCCGAGCGGACGTAATTGTTCCATCCTTTACTCGGCTCGGACCGAAAACACCGAGAGGCCTCCCTTCGCCGGCGCGGTCCCTGCTGATATCCGGTCTGGATCAGCGGAGTTTTTCGGGCCGCGCGTTTATCGGACCGCTCGCGAAATAAGAGGGTCACGCTTCCATGTTTCTCCACAAATAAAGCGGTCACTATATTACCCCGGGGCGGTGTTCCCCTCCCGAAGCGCACGTGCGAGGGACGATGCCTATCAGCACGCCGTTCCGGAGCTTTCCATGGCGATACGCCCGCTCCACCACCGGGTGCCCGCTCCGGCAGGATATTGCTTTGCGATATCTGTCAGACACACTCTGACCTCGCAGAGAGACATTCATTTCACACGGCAAAGCTGATAGAATTCCCTTGTCCTCTCCATCTTCCCACCTAGCCTCCAAAAAAAAAAAAAAAATATGGAGTGGTTGTGATTGATGGTAAGCATACATACAGAACTGAGCACAGAAATCACCTTGAAGCTCTTCTCATATGAAATGTTTGGTAGGGCTTTCGTCTCCAAATAAAGTGCCAATCAAAAATTACAGCACAGTGATATTATATTTCAAAAGGCTATAATCCATTTATTTTAAAATGTTCTGTTTCACAATTATTATTTTTATTTTTATAATGCTGGCACTTACTTCCTTGAGCACAGCAGAAGTCTTCGGTTGCATGCACCATAATAAAAAGTTTCAACCAAAAATAATATTGAAAGAATATTTCAAGAACATTTTTTAGCCTTCCTGTGGGCATTGTTAAGTTCAACGTAACAAAATAGAAAAAATATGACACGACCCAGACACTACGAAGATCAGGCCAGCCAACCAAACAAAGCAACCAAATGAGAAGGGCAGTTGTCGGAGAAGTGACGAGTGGTCAGGTATAGCACTAAGAGAGTTTCAGAGCTCATTGGCTATAATGGAAGAAATTGTCCAGTGATCAGCAATCTCCAGCACTTCACAATTTAGCCTCTTCTGGAGTGGCATTACTGAGTCATTAGAAGCCATGTTACAGACCCTGAGACTATTCTGTAAGAAGATCTTGTGGTGTTATGAGACTAAAATTGAGTTCTTTGGCCTGAAAGCAAAGCACTATATTTAGTACAAACCATCTCCCAGGTAACACCATCATCCCTACCATCAAGTAAGATGGTGTCAGCACCAGGATATGGGGTTGCTTTCCAGCAGGAGGTTCTGGGAAGCTTGTTGCCAATCATGGGTAAAATGGATGGAGCCAAATACAAGTTAATCCTTGAGGATAACCTGTTTTAGCCAGCATATCTGCATTTAGGGCAAATATTCATTTCCAACAGGACAATGATCAAAAGCACATGACAAAACCTATAAAGGAAAACAAGAAAACAAGACCAGATCAAAATCTAGTATATGGCTGGACTGGCCGACCAATGGTGTAACTTCATAACTCGGCCGACCAATGGTGTAACTTCATCACAGTCACAGACATTTGCGTTTGTAGGGCCCAAAAAACTGAATAAAAAAACAAGGTCAAGATTCTGATTAGGCCAGGCAAAGCCCAGATTTTAATGCCATTGAAAATCTTCTACAACTAGGAAATTGCTGTCCACCAATGCTGTCCGTTTAATTGAAGCAGAATTGGAGCAGGTTTTAATGGAGGAATAGGCAACAATACAAGCACAAAAATATATTTTAAGTATTCAAATATATAGGCATGCCCAAGAACAGTTGTAATTGCTGGAAAGGCCTATCTACAAAATACAGATAATTATTTTTTATTTAAAATATACAAATATATATTGACAACATAAATGTGTTGAATAAATTATGTTAGTGAAGGGGGAAAATATTATTCAATGCATTAAAATTTTAAGGTTTTAAAACAGGACAAAATGTGAAAAGGCTCAAAGGGTGGGGGGGGATACTTTCAGAAGGCACTGTACTTGTAATCTTTTTTTAAATTTTGCATTAGGAAAAGGAAGAGGATAAGTGTGTTATAAATAAGGAAAGTGCTTTGCTTTATAGTAAATTGGTATCATTACTAATGCCAGAGGAATTCTCAATTAATGGTAAAATACATTCTAACTTTATAACATCCCGTGCGATGAATGTTTTTATTAAATATCTTATGCCCAGCATCTTCAGAAAGATTTTTTAAAAATGCAATGAAAATATGACAGAACAGAAGCTCTGGCTCCCAGGGCATGCAACTAGGTTTGACAAGCCTGTTGACCTGAATTCAGGTCCTTTCTGTTTCCTCCCCATTTTAGCCTCTGCCACCACATTCTTTCACATTTTTAAGACTCTTTAACCGGAACAGCACAAGCTTGCTGTGTGTGACGCCGGAATCTCTTTAACACACAGATCATGAAAATCCGAGATGAGGCAATGTGTGCTATTTAAATATGGTTTAAAATGATAAGCCCAGGCAATGTGCTGCAAGCATAACAGAACGATGATTGAAATACCTGCCACGCTCTTGAGCAGCTGGGACGGGAGACAAGTGTTAAACAGGGATCAATTACATCTACCCTGGATGAATTACGCTCCCTGACAGTCAGATGCTCGTTTGAGGACAGGGTAACAGAAAAGGTATGAATTCTCTCTGAATGTGGATGCCATCTTCTCTTTTCTTCCACCAAGCATGACGCCAGCGTGCCAGTTTTATTCCTTGGAGAAAGAACCTAGTTTCGCATGAAAGTAGCACATATGAAATACCCATGTTCCCTATTACCATATCCCAAGGAGGAAAGGGGCAATATGTGCAGAGATGATGTTGAAGGCCCACTTATATTTATTTCAGTAGTCTTTTAAACAAGAAGAACTGAGGAGTCAGAGGTGTGTGAAATCATATTCCCAGCTCTGCGCACTTTGGGGAATTGAGTCGGCTGTGAACAGTCACCTTTCATAAGTTCTCTAAAAAAAGTTTGCACTATTTTAACCACAGGTGGAAGAGTAGTTTGGAAAATGATATCGTGACAGACCAAATTCAAAATAAAAGAACTACTAAATGCCGTTAACAAGAGATGAGCTTCTTTGAACTCATAATAGGTACCTTTAATGGCATTTGAACCAATAAAACTGTTTCACTGTGGCTAGCAGTGTTTCAGTTTGCTCATATGAGTGTTAATTCATGCAGTTAATAGTACATTTTTTTACTATTACTTCAATCATTTTTAAACTGTCAGTAATGAATTATTGAATTTTCCCCTCAGTCTAAGAATGTTTTATATGCTCAGAACATATAGATTGGATGAGGATGAAGCTGGAGCATTGGTATCTCTCTCATTTCACACCATGCTAGCTCTTTAGCCCCATTAGCACAGCACATGCTCTACCAGCCCAACATGCATTTGTTTGTTATCGCATCGCTTAAAAAGACTTAGCAAGCTTGCTTAAGATGTAATCTGACAAACAGCATGCTAGCCTGTACATATACACATATAAAACAAAAGTTGAAAGTAAGGGGGAGGTGAATGAGAATGTGGAGACATTGCTTCCATTAAAAACATTAAATATTATAATGAGGGAGCAGTTCTGAGCAAGTAGGTTTTTGCAAGTAAGCAACTGTGCAATAAAAGCCAAGCATAAAGGTGATACATAAAATTAAGCACAGCTCACCAGCCCTGGATCCTGGGAGCTGGACAGTGTACTGGCTTTCATTTTACTCAGCATTTTACTGATGAACTAAACCAGTTACTTAGACAGCTTATTACTCGTCACTCAAATGATTGGTTATGAACTAGTTGAGGAGACATTGTGTGGTATGGTAAGCATGATAGCGTGGAAGCTGTTTTCAGGCCTATAGAGTCTCTGTGGACCACGCCTGTTCCCAATTTCAAGGCTGTAATGGAACCAGGAATGCAAAGGGCCAACACCATTATGTCCCACAGTCATTCCTTCAAACCATGGACATGCCTTTCAATGGTCATTAACGGGGAGGAAGAGTCTTTGCAATGATGTTTCAATGTACTCATGACCTTCTGACGTCAGGTTAATCTGTGATTAAAGAGTTGTAGATTTTACATCCTACATAACTAGCACTGCATGCATTAATGTGCTGAATGATATATTCATTCAGAACATTAATGCACACAATACCAGTTATGGATTTCTGTCAAAGATGGGATAAAAATGATACAAAGACGACTTTAATTGTTGTCACTTATGAGAGGCAAAAGTTGAACTTTAAATGAACTTGAAGTTGAACTTCAAATATGACACTCTTAATCTCTCAGCTTTTTCACTGTTTAATTCAGACATGTGCATTTGTAGCTTCTCTAATAGTATTCATATTGAGCATAGCAGACAAGAACATGAAATAATATATTTCATGTCTTACCCTTAATGTATATACTGGCGGAAAAAGACTCCAAGACATTGGCCCATCACACTGAGTGCCACAGAAATATGCTGAGATGTCTTATAAATCAGTATATCAGAACGCTGCATATTGAGTCAATGGCTAATAACTATCTATGCAAAAAATGAAATATATGTCATGTATGTGTGTTCATACAATTCATTAGGATTAGCAAGTACATGTGCAGAGAAAATGGCAAAACCAAACAATGCATACATTTTAAAATAACATTTACAGCAACAATTGCAAAATATTCCAGGTAACCCAGTATACCCTGTATAAATACTGAAAAATGCATTAGAGAACATTAGGCATGAGTGTTTTACAATCTGCTGGTCCAGTATCATTCTTATCTAAAGCTATTTACTTGTTTTTTCATCATGGTGCATTACAACACATTTTTGGTTTATGGACAACCAATCACAGACAAGATTGAATGTTTGCATGATATGCAGCTGTGATTAATCTGAAAGGAAACAAACATGTAAAAATGTGTGCAAATAAAATATACTTTCTCAATTGTAAGGCTGAATTATACTTCCCAGATTGCAAGGCTGTTTGAAACGTAATTCTAACCAAAGTTTCCAAACTAAAAAACCTGGCCTTGACTATTAAAACTTTTGAAGATTTCACCATATTCTGGCCAGCAGGTATCTTTTTAGTATTTCAAGGATACCACATCCTATAAAAAAGTGTTTACATTTTTGTCACTTATTTGGCTCTTAATTGTATCCAGTCAACATGTTGACCTCCTGTTGTGATCAAACCAAATAAATAAATAAATACTCCCAACATATCTGCATTACTAATAATGTGTTTTCACCTGACTGGAGTCGTTGCTGAAAAAGCAGCTTCTTAATTAAATTGCTGGCTGCTGGAATCTTGCCATTTCCAGGCCTCTGAGATGTGAATTCTCCTATCTGTTTGCAGCTTGTTGGGAGCTGTGCATCCATCTCCTGCTACGCTCATCTTGGCTGATAACGGCCACAGGCGTGTTATCAGCTTCACAACAGTCATTAAGGACACACAACCATCCCACTTTCAAAGCTGAAGAGATATAACATTATGTTCTCATCCTTCTGATGTACACATATTGACTTATTCCAAAGAATTATGCATGTGGTTATTTCCGAGGGACAATATACAAATAATTTATTAAATTTCATTTTAACACAGAAGTATTTGTTCATTGAAGTAAACACATTCCTTTGATAATGTGAGTAGAAGAGGCAGGCAAAAAAAGAAAAGAAAATGAAGGTGCGACTTTCGCAAAGGCTCAAATTCTTTATTATTTTTGTGAAAACTGTGTAATTAATTCCTTTATGTGCGCTATGACAGAAGTCTTACATTCTTTCTTTCAGAGCGCATGGATTAGAATGAGTCACTTGCATGGTTGATTTCATATTCCTCAATTCCAACCCATTAGGACTTGTTTTTTTTCCAAATTAATGTGCTGAGAAAATGTCAAGCAACTGTGAACCTCAGTCGTCATACTGGGCTCTCCCATTGCTTCACCTGATTTCTCTCATCACTTCCTGCAGAGGTCTCTCACCCCCCCCCCCCCCCACCCCCACCCCCACCCCCCTACTCCATCCCTACCCCCCATTCCCCTTCTGAGTCACAGGCCTGCTCTCAACTCCTGTGCAGAAGATCTCACTCCAAACTTTTCCATCTTGTTACAACCATTCCTCTAGACCCCAAGATATGTGCCTTAATGGTCTGGCTACCAGGAGAGAAAGGTCTAACAAAAGTGTGTCTGTCTGGAGCAGGGGAGAGAAAAAAAAAATCAAAAAAGCATATCATGGCCGAGGCAGTTTCCCCAAACTAATCAGGGAATAAGATGGACTCACCTCAGCCATAGGAAACCGACATTACCTCCACACCAGCCCAGCCTTCAGGCCTATTGTCAGGGCCTAGTGTTTTCCTTCTTTTCTTAATTTTAGTTTGGAACATTAAGGTTAAAATGGCCGCTACAAATTGGTTTTTAAACAAGGAGAGGGCCTACAGACATGGTATTCATCAACCAAAAATGTGTGGGGCTCTAAAAGGTTTTACGTCTGCAGACTAGTGCAGTTGATATCGTAAAACATAAAAGAACCCACATTTTACGTCATCCCTCTCTTTCATACCCTGAAAGAACCTGGTACATGGCTAAACTGAAAGCATGGTAATGCACAAACTAAAAATATCCAGTTACACAAATAAAGCCAAGCATATTTCTTATGTCACAACAGGTAGCGCAGCTCTTCCTCTCTCCCATTTCCACTCTCCTCAACAACTCCTGTCCTGTGCAACATTCATAACACCAAAAGAAAATAAAATGTCTATGCATGCTTGTATGAGAGAAAAGTTGGAACTCCTAAACTTGCATCTTTATTTTCCTTGAGTTTGTTAATCCATGAATCTCTCCCTTTCTGTTTTGCTGAAATTCAAGAATATTTCCAACGAATATTCAGCATAATATCACCTCTGAGCTAGTATGCCTAATTATGGTCATTTAGTCCCTAGTGGTCTCACATGAACTCTTTTTTTATACACAGAATTTATGCTGTGTATACACTCTTCACATATCTTCACACATAACTGTCTTTCCCTCACTTGTGGCTGTTGTTAACCTAATAATCCTTTAATTTGTCCCTTTTAAAATGGAGGCTCCAGTCAGCTCCTTGTCCAGACTGTGACAGTTCCACTATATCAGGGGTATGCAGCACTGTTCCTGGGGAGCTGCATGTGCTGGTTTTTGTTCAAACTCAGCACTTAGCTGATCAATTAAAGCAGCTGATTATGCAGCTATTACCTTGCCTGGTTTATTGGATCTCCTTTTCCTGTCTGATTTTTAAAACAAAACAAAAAAACAAACCACCCTGTGTCTCACCGGGGTTGGGGTAGTAGACCACTGCTCTTCACTGCAGGGTACACCTGGTAAATTGTTGAACAATGTAGGAACATTCCATTTCTCTCTCTCTGCAAATACCTATCTGGCCTTTTTATCTCAGTAGAGGGAGAGGGGGTTCATCTTTCTACCCTCCTGAAATGTGATTTCATACAACTTCACCCCAAAGAGAAAGAAAGAAAGGGACCAAGACTCCACCAATGGGACCCAGACAATCTTGTGCATTGGCAGAGCTGATCAAAAGTACTGAAGGTGGGGTGGACTTATTATTCACACTAAGCTGATCAACACTAATTGTTGACATAATGGTCCCAGAACATAAGACAGTTTGAGGATTTTGTTTTAACTCTGAATGTGAGTTGGCTGCATGCTCTTGAACTCTACTTCAGTTCCTGACAATAACAGAAAAGGAACCAGATCAAAATACAGATCTTACCTTTGTGATGAATGCTAACTAATGTGAGGCTTTGTCTAGTAGGTTGCAGAGTTTCCCTTCCAAAAGCCTTGAGGGGACCTGCACCCACCAATCAGGTGAGATGGCCACCAAAATCCTGACCAAAGCACCTCCATTAACACCTTTGTTTTTTTATGGGCACTTGCTTACAATGCAAGTAAGCACCAGCATTTGTAGGAGACTGGCTTTTGTTAGAGACAATATCTATTGGTGTTCCTCTCCTTAAGCAGGTTGGCTACACTTCATTTAAAACTAGACTACTGGTATTGAACCTGTCAGAATATACAGTATGTTTACACAGATGTGCTAGACATTTTAATTTAAATGACCCAAATGATTAAAGACGAGGAGTACTGTATTTATCTATACATACCAGTAGCATAATTATGAACCATCTTGTCAGTTAGTTGTTTATCCTGTGGAATATTTCTGAAATAGATACTATCTAGCATTGGTGGGCTGAATGGCCTGTTCTCGCCATTATGTTACGTCACGTCAAGTCATGTTATAATTTAATGTCATATTGTATATAAGCTAAATGGCTGCCAACATTGACAAAGTTTTCTCCTAAATTACCCTCGAACCACTTCAGAGGTAGGTAAGGGTGGAGCAATTTATTTAAGAACCAAGACCATGACAGAATCCTCTGAAATTTATTAAGGTTCATTTTTCCTCAGCTTGTAACCATTTCTCAACATTCTCTCTTTCACAGTTCTCAACAATGCTTTGTTGTTGCCACTCATCTTCATTTGAAAATGTAGGTCCTTGGTTACCACTGTGTTTACCTTGCAGGTGCTCTTCATTTTCAGTGGAAAATATCATTCCTCTCACCCCACATTTGCTCCCCTGAGATCAGTATGAACTGGCTGAATGTCCCTCTTATCTCTCACTTTGCCAAACTGGAAGTCTTGATCGTTCTCCTCTGTATCTCCCCAGAGGTGGAATAAACTGCCTTCCAAATGAAGACCTGCCATGTCTCGCATCGTCTTCTGTCATTTTTTTTCTTGAGACGCACCCCTTGAAGCATCCTCTCTCATTTACCCGAGCGCATCTCACCCATGACTCAGCTACCGTAAATGCTTCTTACTGCTGTTTTGTATTTGTTCAATAAGCCATATTTAATAGAATGAAAAGCAATAATTCTACTGCCTGCTAACTTTTGGATTGCATCAGACCTGATAAATGACAAACTACCGGTATTACGTTTACTACCTAGTCAGACCTGGGTCAAATACGTATTTGTTTTGGATTCCAATACTTTTCTACACTTTACTGATCTTGTCTGGTGAATTGGAACCAATGAAATACTCTCAAAAAGTGCAAACCCTGCCTTCTAGTCATATTGGCAGGCTCAATTACATCAGGCAAGATCAATGGAGCACAGAAAAGTATTTGAATCCAAAACAAAAACCCAGGTTTTGACCCAGGTCTGTACCTAGTATTACTACTGCAGTCTCTGCTACTAATACAAAGCAAAATATTTGTTTTTGAATTAATAGTGATACCTCTTGGACATGTATACACTTGTTTTGTGGTAAATTCTACCATACGCTATACAATAGCATTAGTAACCTGATGTTTGATACCTTAAAATTCAACAGTATTTTGTTGTGCAATGCCAACATAGGTGTTTCCATCTGCAATTTTGTCCAGAATAAGTCACTGGCATAAGGCAAGTTGCTGAAGAGCCCTTCTTCTCAGAAAAGCAGACATTCACAACATGACACCTACAATACAGTTCTGAGATGAATAGATATTTCTGATACAGACATTCTTCAGAGGAAGAGGAATATAACCCTTAAAATCACCATAAAATGTCAAACATGTATAGTCACTATGCAGTCAACCAGAGGAAGATGCATGCAATATTCTGCTCAACAAGACAATGCTAGTAACATTTTGAAAAATCACACATTATTACATAAGTGAGGAGAATACAATGAGATATTGGAAGGGCAGTTTTGCCAGGCAAGGCAAGGTTTTTAAAAGCCAGTTTTATTACTTCTGAAAATAAATAAAATATATATTTGGCATTGATTACAACTTTTCTTTAATAAACTATCCTGTAATATTCATTAGAATGGAATTATATGGAGACAGATAGTTTAAAAAAAGATGCAATGCTGTCTGAAGATGCAATGCTGTTCAGCTTTTACTGAAATTGTATCATGCGGTGTACCAAAATTAAATAATGGTATATGGAATGTGTAGTGTTTGATAGTACAGCAATACAGAGTGAGAAGGGTACCCCTTGGAGAGAGAGAAAAAGTCAACATTCAACGCACAGGTCTCTACCATATGTAGAGGTTGGAGCAAGAAGCCAACCCTTCCAACCAAGCTACAAACCACTAATGGTCTGAGGGTACATGAGGAGCACAGCATGCAAGCTAATTAGACAGCCCAGTCACTTAGATTAATTGATGGACCATATTAGTTTTCTCATTTCCATTCACCCTAGGGAAGAGGCGGGGGAAGGGGGGAGGAGGGGTACAACATCTTGATTTGCGCTCGTTGTCTGGCCAGTGGCAGATGATCTTGAAGAACTTTCCCCAATAGCACTTTGAGAAACTGTAGCTGACCCCACCAGCACAACATTATCATTCTGTCAAAACCTAGATCTGGACTTGGCTTCCACATGCTATAAATCGAGCTGGTTAATATGGTGCGTTGTTCAACCACATCAGGCAGGGTTGTTGATCATTGTCTGTCATAGAGAGGTGGGATTTTATCCAAGAATTCAGCTACTTCTGTTTGACTTCATAATCATAATGTAAACAGTCACACAAATGTGCATATTGGTGAACACACTTTTCATGTAAATAGGTTAAAGGTGAAGGGTGATATGGCCTTTGCTACAGCCACCCTGAGACTGTTTCTTTTCATTATGTCTGAACCCTCCATAAACACTAAAATCACTTCTCAATTCCCCCGTTTTTCCCCCTTGCCTTTTAGCAAGATATGTTCTTGTTCTTAGCTGGATTTTTGTATATTATTAGTGAAATACTTTGTATTTTTGTGCATTACTATTGTATTTTTGTGCATTATTATTTTCTCCCCTGTTTTACACACCTGTGCATTTAATAATTGCACAGCACTTTGTTTGACAGTCATTTTAAATGTGCTTTACAAATACACATAGCTTGGCATAAGCCTCTTTCAAATGACAAGCAATGCTGCATTCAACGGCGAGTAAGGCAGCGACTACGCGTGAGAAGAATCGAGTGCCACCGGCTGTTGAGACTTGACATCATCCATCTTGAAAACTGTGATAGTGGTGATAATAGTAAGTCGTCCGCAGTATGCTAAATGCTAAATTGTGACCTTGCTTTGTGAAACCAAAAATCCTGGGTTTATCCCAAAATGCTCTTCCATGTTTACGTAAGCCTGCTGCATACAAAGTTGTGATGTGATTGGACGTGCTATGAAAGTTCAAACAATTACAACTTTGAGGACCGCAACTTGACATTATTTTGAGCTGTGCGCTATGCCAGGCTCAGCATTGCAGCCAAGTCAGGCATCAATGCTCCCTCCATAGGTATTTAATGGTTTGGCGCCATGTTGAGCGTTTTGATGCTTGTCAAGTGAAGGGATCTTTAATGTCAGTGGTGTAGCTGTTGTTATTGTTGTTCTTCTTCTTCTTCTTCTTCTTCTAATGTTTACTGATGGTTTTTGAGAACTTGTAAACAATATTTGATAAATTGCAGACCACCTGAAACCCTGCCCATTGCAATCGCTGTGAAGAGTGGGCGTGGACTTTGGAATGTGTGTTTCGCAAGTTACAAACAAAATTTCGGAAATCTCTCCGACCTTCCGAACAGCAGTTTGTTTGAAGCATCATATGCTTAGCATAGGGTTCATGGGAATGACCACCGTGACTTTGGCTGTTTATGTAATGGGGGCTGGGGGTTGTTTTGCTTCATTCAGAATTCTCCACATGGGAGAATGTGAGATAAAAATTATATGAGCACGATATGTTTTGGATAATATAGCAGATAATAATCTTCAGATCTAATAGTCCTTTGATCTTCCCTCATATGGTTTAGTCAGTAAAAACATCAGTAGATCAGACTCTTTTAATGGGAAGATTTTCACTCCGAATCTATTGGAAGAATGAAGAAGAGGAATTTCAAATTAATATATTTTAAATTTTTTAATTTTAAATTTTTTATTACGCCATTAGACAGGTATACCGCACTACCTTCAAAGGAGTTAAGATCTACAAAAACATGGTAATTTCTCACAAATCCTTCTCTTGTTCGTTTTGATGTGGGCTCACTAAACAAGAAATTGCATTCTACAAAAAAGGACACAGATGCCGTGTCAAAGTAACATCTGTAAAAACAGATTTGAGAACTATCAAGTACTGACCTGTATCAGTGGAAGAACTCTCACACAACATTCACACAGCACTTCCAATGAAAAAAAGAATTGACAGTATGTGCCCAGGCAAGCATCTTATGAAAATTACAATTCTATACTTGAAAATCCATGAGGAGAACTATCTCTACTTATACATACTGTAATATCCAATTCGCTCACGAACATTCATACCCAGTGTAGAGAAGCTTTACATGGACCCAGATTTAATTTAGCCTCTTTTCCGACAACACTGATTAGAAAATCTATGGTGCAGGCAGTTGCTCCTTACCAAACACATCTAGTTGGCAGCATTCTGTAGATCCTGAAATCTGCTTCTGAATTTGCTATTTTTCTTCCAGGACACTGTATTTCATTTTCTCCAAAAGAAATAAATCAGAACATTTTCTTTCATCGAGTAGGTTGCAAATCTTTGGTTCCATTTTACCATCTGTTTTGCCTGAAAAACTCAGTCTCTAACTTACGTTCGCCGCAGACTTTTAAAAAAGTGGAACACAGATGAAGGATGGTTGTATAAACAGGCTACCAGGAAACTAAGGGTCTGCTATTGTAAGACTGCGTAAGGTCAGATACAGAAATGTGTGTGTGTCCGCACTCACAAACAAACTGCGTGTAATACTTTGGCTTCCCCTGGTGGTAAAAGTGATTATCACAGTAAATAAGGACAGAGTGATTCAATTATTGAGAGAGGTTTATGTAGCATATGTACATCAAGGTATTTATTAATTACTTTATGAATTCATCCATACATTTATGTGTTTGTGTGTGTGTATGTGTGTGTGTGTGTGTGCTTGCTTTATAATTTGCATAGTTTTTACTATTTACAAAACAACTGTAAGTACATTATAGAAGATGGGTGCGTCATAAGTCATTGCTATGTGTGAAAATCAACAACATGGCGCTTGTTCCTTGTGACTAAATCTGAGTAATAACTGACATCATTTTTGTCTGGTTTAAATACTGTACCACTAAACCTGTTCATTATTTATTCATTTATTGTTGGCCCCAATCAAAGTGTCAAAGTGGGCTTGCGATGCGTATATTGGTGCATAATGGTACAGTGCATTTTTTTTTTATAGCTATGATAGCCTAGTGATCCTATTTATGTATTTCATGAAAAGCAACTGTGATACTGCCTGTGATATCACACTATGTACATACAACAAAAACTTTACATTGTAACTAAGTACCCAATATCAATACATGCAGTAAAACCATTTATTTTTATTTTGACAAATGTTGATTGAACCCATATCATCTGAATGCTCATGTGTGTTATAACAAAATAAACATGCTGAATGTAAGCATATGATGTCCTGTGTTGCTTGGAAATGCATAAATATGTTTTAGCCATAACAGGTTTAAAGTGAATTGACTAAACAGATGAATGAAACCCAATGTATAAGATGTGTCTTCAGATAATTCTCAGCTCAGAATAATGGTATGCTTCTTCACATTTTAAATGCAGAGGAAAACCCAGTGATCAGGAAGAGCAGGTTTCTCAACATCAATCCATCCATTAACATCTATTAACATGCAAGCATTCCAATAATCAGGAGGTAAAGCTACAAAAGTGTGTGATTGAACAAGGCCATCTCTCATTTAAAGTCATTTCATTTACTTTCATTCCCTCCACACGTGTTTATCACCATGGTAATCCTGATGTTAATTAAAACAGAACAATCAGGTTGCTGCAGAAAATGGAAGCAATTGTCTGAATGCTAGACACTACCAGTGATCTTAATCAGTAGAAAACTCATTAAAGTTACACTCTTTAGCAGGGAAAAAAGTGTTCAATTTGTATTTCTTACAAATTAAAGTTTGCAACAGTGACACCTTGTGAAATTGTGCTCTGCATTGACTTTCAGGTACATTGAAAGAGTGTGTTAGCTTGTGTCTTTTAAAATAGGGTAATAGACCCATTATTGATAATGATATTTGTATTTGTGGCCAGGTGCAGGAAAATGAATGCCCCAAAGTGATAAATACTACTTCATAATTCATATGCAAGCAAATATTTTATTTTCACTTCAATTTTCATCCGCATTTTCATATTAGCTTCTGAGAATTAACTTCTCTCAAGTTACCATGAGATTTGGGGATAAATCCCTTATTTCTTTCTGGCAGCGATCACACTTTCTATGATTAAAAGTGCAGAAGAGGTCACATTTCAGCATGATTTTCAAACAAAATATTATGTGTTCAAACCCCATTGTTGGGCTGTGCTGTTGAACTTCCTTTATCCATCCAGCTGTAAACCGTGTAAGTAACCAAGCATAATATCAATTGCTGAGCATATAGCATTACATCCAGTATGAAATTAATTCAGTTATTTCTATAACAGCCACTAGATGGAGGCAGAGGAATAAGAATATATCTGCATACAGAACCCTCATAATGTTCTGGAGAAATGTGAAAATATATATTTTCTTGATTTGGCCCTACACTCCACAATTTTAATATTTGTAATCAGACAATTCACATGTGGTTAAAGATTGTATTAAAGGGCATTTTTATGCATTTTGTTTTCAGCATGTAGAAATTGCAGCACTTTTTAACACTGCCTACCATAATGTTTGGATAATATTTGGGACATGTTAATGTTATGTAAATAAAAGTAGTCTTTTTTAGTCCTTTTGTACTAAACATGCAATGACTGCTTGAAGCCTTGACCTATAGGCATCACCATGGGGATCAGTATCTTCTCTGTTGATGCTCTGCCAGGTCTGTATTGCAGCCATCTTCAGCTTGTTTTTGAGGCTAGTTGCATCATGTTTTTTTTTTTCAGCATATGTAACACATTTTCTACTGGATTTAGATTGGGTGAATGACTTGACCAGTCAAGAATTTTCCTTTGAATCTTGGCTTTGAAAAACTCTTTTGTTGCTTTACATGTTTGGGATCATTGTCTTGCTGCAAGATGAAGCACACATTCATTCTGCTGCTTCTATCAGCAGTTACATCATCAATGGAGACAAGTGAGCCAGTACGTGTGGCAGCCATACATGCCCAAACCATTAAAAAAGGGAGCTATCAGATTATGTGGTTGTGACAAAGTGAACGTTCATTGGGATTGGTGGGTATTTGTGATCATGTCCATTTGAATGGACTTGGCATATTGTCATTTCATCCTTTCGTAGACAATTGGCTGAACCCAAGTGGCATTCCCTCATCAAAATCAAAATATGAAACTTTTCGATAGTCAAGTGAATATTGTTTTTGGCCTCTTCACAGCATTATTGCTATATACAGCACCAAAAGATGGCAGCCATAATTGAGGCTTCATGCAGAACTCATTTGCACTTAAGAGATTTGTGTTCAAAGCCACCAACAAGTGTATTGCTTTGTTTTCTGCATATGTTATATAAATCATTATACTGTACTTGACTATTTTCACTTTGTTAAACACATGTTTTCCAATGCATGGTAAGCAGCAATAATTGCGGTAATACATTCACAATGAGTTCACCATTTAATGTAACACTAATGTTATATAGTCTCCCCTTCCAGACACTTTGCTATACCTCTTTTCTATCAGACTGCCAGAGAAATAATAATAATAATAATAATAATGGGCACCTTTCTGAACACTCAAAGTCACCTTACATGGTAATGGGCAAAAAATGACAAGACACTGCACTTACAGGAAATGGATTTTAAAAAACAAAATAAAATTAAATATTAGTAATAAATGAATAAACAAAATAAATAAAAGTGCCATGGGGAGTGGATAGCTTTGTCCTGTTCAGGCTAAAGCTAGAGTGAGGAGCTTTTAAATGTTTCTTAAAAGAGGAGAGTCTCAGCATTCCGGATGTGGGGAGGGAGTGTGTTCCAGAGTTTGGTGCTGCACAGGAGAAAGCCCAATCACCAAGAGTGGAGTGGCGAGATGGGGGCACAGTTAAAAGTCTTGCAGAGGAGGAGCGGAGTGTGCGAGCGCATGTGTGGTCCAGGAGAAAATCAGTGAGATAGGCCAGAGCTAAACCATGAAGTGCACTGTAGGTTAGCAGGAGGGTTTTGAATTGTATTCTGAATTTTACTGGCAGCCAATGAAGTTTGTACAGGATTCGAGAGATGTGATCGAATGTCTTTGTGTGGGTCAGTATTCGTGCTGCAGCATTTTGAACTATGCTAGACCAGTTCTCTTTGTCAGGCGTTCTAAGCGATGGCCATGGGACTTCATCAGTCGTAATTCAGGAGTGTACCAGGGTTCAGCGCAAGTGAAGGAAACAGTGCAATATTTAAGAGGGGCAAGTGATTGTAGATATGTGGAGAGAAGGTCATTATAGTGAGAAACTAGCTCATCAGTAGGGGTGGAGACAGGGTCAGGACATTCATTTAAAAGTTCCATCATTAAGTCAAGGTTGATGTTTTTACATTTATAAAGCCAATAATACGTGTGGTGTTGTTCAGGGACAGAGGTATGAACATTTCAAACAACATAATCTTGTGATAAGAAGAACATTGCCAGTGAGATTAGAGGGAGTTACACAACAGGAGCATACCAGATCTATTATATGTCCCTTGTTATGTGTGGGGGAATTGACATGTTGTTTAATGTCAAAACAACCTAGTCGGGACAGGAAATCTGTAGCAAAATTATATTCAGCAGAATCAACATGAATGTTAAAATCACCCAGCACTAATACATTTGATGACATGGCACAGACAGTGGTCAGTAATGAGAACTCGGAGAGAAATCCAGCAGAAGGTTTTGGAGGGCGATAGATTACTGCAATATACAGAGGTTGAGGACCGGATAATTTTACATTCAAACGATGAGGGACTTGGTATGGCAACAGCATTCATTTCAATATTACCGCGGTGTAAAACAACTGCTCCTCCACAATGGCCAGAAGAGAGGGGTTTTTCGATGAATGAGTACCCTGGAGGAGTCGCCTCGTTTAAATTAATAAATTATTGAGGTGTCTGCCATGTCTCAGTTAAACACATTTTATCTACGTTTTTATCTGTAATGTAATCATTTAGGCTATCAGCGGTGTTGTGTTGTTCAAAGACCGTACGTTGAAAAGAGCTAATTTGAAACAGATATTCTCAAGATCGGTCTGTGCGGAAGGCATCGGGCGAAGTACACTGGAGTCCACCCCACGTTTTGCAGCATTGAGTAGTGCGGAGCGGGAGGTAGACCAGGGAGCCGCGGTGGAAATATTTTGGACGGGATACTATGTCCAAATCACTGCATGGAAGCAAGGCAGGAGGAATTCTGGTCTTAGTCGATTGTAAACAAAGAAGTTCTGTAGTAGAGTATTTTAGTGCCCTGTTGGTAGTTACCTACAAGTCTTTGGACTGTGGTAAGAAACCAGAATACCCGGAGAAAACCCAGGTGGAACTTGCAACACCACAGAGAAGGGCCCCAGCCTTCAAACCCGGGACCTTCTTGCTGTGAAGCAGCTGTGATATATCACCATGCCTGTGTGGCATATCAAGAGTTTTGATGAAGTGTATTGACTCAAAGAGAAAACAAATTGAGTAGTAATCTCATTCTAAAGGGTCAAATGAAATTAAATGAAAATAGTTTGATATTTATCATGTTATAATTATATATATATATATGTATATATATATAATTAAATGTCAACATACTACGTAAAATGTATTCACCACACAATCCGCAACATTCAAGATTTTTTTATTTACATTTATTTATGGAAAGATTATGAAAATACTGAAAATATATACAAAATAATATATACAGAAACAACATCTATATAAAAATTTTATACACCTAAATATTTACAGTCATGGGTAATGTACAATGTGTGACTAAAATGTTTTATCATATATTAGTAGGCAAAAGTAATTGTATTTTAAATTATGGTTGTATTTTAAATAATTAACTTATTCATTCCAAGAGAAGGAAAGTTGCTGTGTTGCATAGCAGGGATACAGCACACAGAAATATTGAATGCTCTAATATTCCTCACCTCAGAGTTGTCAACTTTACTTAATAAGCATGGCTTAACAAGTTAAATGAAGCTTAAACGACCTCTGATAGAGTGTGTACTGTTGGAATACCCTGGCTCTGATGGGACTGATTATCTGGTTGCATCATCGTCTCCTTCTTGTGGCGGTAGACATGGGGAGATGGGATGGTTGTCCTCAGAGGCATCCGCGATCTGTGAGAGCCCACTGCTTCGGGAACATTAACGCCATAGCCGCGGTCCCTCCAGGAAGCAGGATTAGCAAAGGTACGGCTGTAGACCGGCGCATGGGAAAAGGCTACTGTGTATCCATTCCTGCAGGAGGCAGTGGCGAGATTCGGGATTACACAATACCTCCCCTGCTGAGCCACAGCGATGGTGTTGGCAGGGTGGAAAGAACCTGAAATGGAACACAAATTAATTTAAATTCAACATGAAGCAAGCAAGGAAAGAAAAGGATTTGTGGGTCTATGCAACAACAGTACAGGCAGAATGATTTCATTTTTTTTTTACTATCAGAGATCTACAGTCCTAGCACACTGCATTTTCTGCAGACACTGCAGCCTATTGACATTGCACAAAATGCAACATTGCAGTATATGCTCTACTTAATAAGGACCATCTTGCAAAATATGTGTCAGGCAGATGTAAACATGAATCAAATTTTACTGCTCATTCATTATGAGTGACATATTCATTTAAGAATTCATTTTATTTCTTATTTTCTGAGTAATTTTACAGCAAGATATATGTTTGTGTAAAAAAGGAAAACGGCACTTTGCTGAATGTAAGTACTTAAATGTACAAAACCTCAAACATTAAGTTCCTATTGATATACGTAACCACTTCTGCATGGGAAACCTGGTCTTTGTACAATTTAGCCCATAAAGACAATTGGATTTACCAATCAAGTCTGTCCATTCTGAGATCATTTGACAGTATAGTCACAGACACATGCAGATTTACACTAGATAAATCAGTTTTTAGAAAGTAACATTTGGCAAACATAATAACAAAAGTGCGGAACTCAGAAACTCACTGTTTTCCAATGGACATGAAGTCTTGGGATTCCGTCTGCATCCATCGCTGATGTCAGAGCCACTGTCGTTGAAGTCACTGTCTCCTTTTCCGCTGTCTTCTACACTCAGCTGATCTGTGCTCCCAGGGCCTCTGTGAATGTAAGTACATACATCAGATGCTGAAATGCTGCATCACATAAATTATGTCACTGCTGTCTAAAAAGGGATTCTGACCAGGCCAGGCTCATGAAATCAAATCGGAGAGTGCTGAAACCATATTTTTCAACTGTGGGCTCCCCTGAGCTTGTTCTTTTTTGGTGTAATTTGCAAGTGTGTCAGTTTGAATAGCTATCAAATCTCTATGGCTGAGTAACTTTTTACTTGTTCCACCCACAATAAAATGTGCAATGGTAAATCATCTCTGGTATAATACATTAGATACTGATTCATCCTCTATAAACTTTTATATAAACAGTTTGAGGTAAATTAACACTGAATATTTTACAGTATTATATTTACGCACTATTCATTGCATTACTAATTATAACAAGATTTGGTAAGAGCACTCATTATAGCATGAAAATGCCAAATGTTCTTTTCCTGTGGTGAATCCTTAGTTAAAATGTAAGATTGACTGGCCTATTCCACATTCTCCAAATAGTATGTAAAGAGATGACATTTAATTAATGTTGTACAAAAGATTTGAAATATAATCTGATCGTTTTTGACACATTGAATATTTACATTGTGATTACAGGCCTTGTTCACAGACCTAGTACTCAGCTTACAGATATTGCTGACAAGGCTGTTCAGTTATCACTGTTCTCCATGAAGATTGAACAAAAAATCTTTTTTTTTTTTAACTGAAATTGTGTTTTAGTGACTTTAAATGGTTTATTTTTAGACAAAAGCATAAGGCCAACAATACAATAAACCTTCATGTCTAAATGTACAACTTTAATTGATGTAAATTACATAGTCATTTGACTTACCTGTTTGGTGCACTGTATTTGTCTCCCTGCCATAAGGATACTTGTTCAAAAGGTTTCCTATGAAGGTTTTCTGGACCAAAAGACTTTGAAGGAAAGAAAACCTGAGGAATTAAAACGAAGCATTAGATTGGTGATACATCCATCATATCAAGTTATTCACCACTAAGGAATCATAGTGCATTATGTCAGCAATATTGAAACCGTCATTTGGTGAGTAGTCTTACCGTCTCAGTGTCAGCACTTCTCTCCTCGGAAAGGCTGTTCGACTCGTCCAGCGATGACGTAGTTTGGTCATTGACCAGATAACCAGCTTCGGACAACACACTGGAATCCCTTGAGTTGTGCATATTTAGGGAGCTCCTTTCAAAAAGGCCAGGAGTGACACTTTTCTTGTCTTCGTGGTTTCTGCAGTTTCGTATGTGCTTGCACGAGACGGCAACAGTCAAGATTGCTATGAGCAGCAGGGCACAACCCCCGCCGAGCATGATAATAACAACAAGAGAAATGTCCAAGCTTGAATATTCCTCGTCATTTGACGGCAGCACGGCAGTAATTCGATCTTCAGAAGGCAACATTTCTCTGACAAGGAAGCGGATAGTGGCACTCTTTGAGAGCGGCAATCTCCCCTTGTCGCTTACTGCAATCTTGATTTCCAGGATCTCTCCTGGCATGACTGTCAGGCCGTATTTTAAAACAATTTCTCCGCTGTCTTTGTTGATTGAAAAAAGTTTATTTTTATCCTCTAAAATTCGGAATATAAGCTCACTGTTTGGGCCTTCGTCGGCATCTCGAGCCTTGACCTGAAGCACAAGGTAACCGTAAGGTGCATTGTAAGGGATAGGCACATCGGCAAAATCATTGTCCAAAACGGGATATGAAATATATGGCGAATTATCATTTTGATCAACGACTTTGATTCTAATTGTGGCGGTACCTGATAACTGTGGGGAACCTTTGTCAGTGGCCACAATGTTCACTTCCAAGAGCTTTAGTAATTCGTAATTGAATGATCTCACACAATATAAAGATCCCGTCACTGGGTTTACAGAGACAAGAGTCGATAAAGGCACTCCTCCTAACACGTCTCTATCTATTAACCTGTAAACGACTTTTCCATTATCACCTATATCAAGGTCGCGTGCCACAACTGTTGTAATATAAGAGCCAGGAGAATTGTTTTCGATAACGGAAACTTCGTAAACTGATTTGCTGAAAAGGGGAGCGTTGTCGTTTTCGTCACTTACTCTAATCGTGTATTGCTTTATGGTTTTGAAGGGGGGAACCCCCAGGTCTTCAGCTTCCACTGTCAAATTGTATTCTGGATTTCTTTCCCTGTCCAAAGTCGTGGTGGTCACAATCATGACGGCACCACCATACGCCTGCTGGAGCTTGAAATGCTCGTGCCCATGTAAATGGACGCGCACGTTCCCATTGGAACCGGAATCTCTGTCCGAGGTTCTGATTAAAGCCACAAAACTCTCCGTAGCTGCGGCCTCGGTGATATAGGCCACTCCATCAGTCATTGATGTCATTGGTTTAATGCGGATTTCTGGCGCGTTGTCGTTTACATCGGTTACTTTCACAAAGACTTTACAGACGGATGGGAATGGGTCTACGCCTAAATCATAGGCGTTAATGTTCAGTTCATATGAACGCCTTGTCTCATAGTCAACTGCAGCTTTTAAAGTCACGGCGCCAGAAAACTGATCTATTTTAAACACTCGCGTAATCTCGGATGGTGAGTCTTTGACAAACGCATACACCACCTCACCATTAATGCCGTCGTCAGGGTCGACCGCCTTCACCTTTAACAGAAGAAGACCGATGGGAGCGTCCTCGTGAAGCTCGACTTTGTATGAACTGTGCTCAAACGCTGGACTGTTGTCATTGGAATCGAGTACTTTAATGTGAACGTTCATGGATCCCGAACTGGGAGGAGTTCCGCCGTCTGTTGCGGTCACTTGAATTGAATAGGCGTCCTCTGTTTCTCTGTCCATTGCTTGTAAGAGTACAAGCTCAGCATGTTTAACTCCGTCCTCCCTGGCACGCACTTCAATTCCAAAATGGTTGTTCGAAGAAACTTCATAAGTTTGAATATAGTTGTTACCGACATCCTGATCCACTGCAATGTCCAATGGGAATCTTGTGCCCACGGCCAAACTCTCTGAAATTTCTAAATGTGATTCATTGTGCCCGAAGCGCGGCGAATGGTCATTTATATCTATCACCTCGATTTCCACATGAATTAGCTGATACTTTTCTTTGTAGAAGGCGACAATGTCAAAGTTGATGAGGCATCGCTCTGACTGAGTGCAGAGCTGCTCCCGGTCGATGACCTCTCTGACTGTTAGAAGTCCGTCGATAGGTCCCAAGTTAATCAGTGACGAGTTTGCTTCTTCCATAAAGCGAAAACTTCTCTGCGTGTTGTTCCCCGGTTCTATCTTCAGATCATGAGACAGGCTCCCAATCTCCGTTCCGGGAGCATCCTCCTCATACGTTTTGTACTCCAATGTTGTACATTGCACCGTACTGAGTACAGTCAACAGCATTATGCATATATTCCCTAATCTAATTTTTCGGCAACTCATAATTGATTGCTTCAGCGGAAAATAAATAGTCTTAATAACTAAGTAATAAATAGGCCTACATAAATAAAGTTCTCTTTGGTCGTATTTGTTCCCAACTCGAGAGGAGTTGACTGCCACTGACTTCTTTGTATCACTGAAGGTGGTTGTTCCCATTGGATTTAAGTCGTGGTTTATGCAAATAAGTTACTCTGCTGACCAATGATCACCGTGTTGTCCACCAAACGGCACTCACCCCGTGCTGTGCCGAATATGGTAGTTCGTCGCATTTGTTGAGGTTTTCAATTTGTTCTATTCAAATGGGTCCATGGATAGCGAAACATTTTGAAAAGTATACCCATTAATGTCCGTCAATCAATGTGTTTGATATCCAATGTGTGCTGTGTGACATATGTGAAAGCATTTGATGCGATGTGTTTTAGCATGATGTCTCCAGCCTATGCCATAATATGGAAATTGTCAACCTTGTAACCTGTTGCATGCTGCCCCCCGGAACTAGTATTAAAAGAATGTTAGAAAACCCTTGAATAAAGACAAAACATTTCCTGATTCATAATTTTTAAGTTCATTGGGTCCTTTGAGTTTGTATTCTGGTGTCCATCCCTATGCTGATTGACTGTAATTATTCACTTCCTGCGTGCACTACTTGCTCAGTATGAATTTAACACTATAGTACATGAGGAATCGCATGCATTTTGTCCAAGTAAAATGCATTCTATCAGACTTGATTTAACATTACAATTACAATTAATTAATTTAGTAGGTACTTTTAGCCAAAGTGACTAAGTACATGAAACATGGTAAGCAAATGCCACTTGGGCTAGATATAGAAAAAAACGACAACCAATGAAGTTCCACTTTTGAGATGCATGCCTCATCACCTGCTTCATAATACATGGTAAATAGTGCCCTCTGAGAACATTTTTCAATAAACTTACATGACTTTCAGTGTATATATTTTGCTAATTAAGGGAAAGGGATGATTTCCCTGCTCTGGTATGAATATATATACATATATTTTTTATTAAAAGGCAAGGCTAATAGTATGCTTCAATAAGTTGGCCCCATACTCCAGCTTCAGTACATTATTTGTACATATTTTCTCAGTTTCAAACAGTTACAGTCATTTTGACAATTCTACCTACGATGATTAGCACTTTGAGTGCATGCATCACATATAACCCCAATTCAAATCTGAATTTGGTAGGGAAATGGGCAAAGTGGTCTGCAAGGGAACAACATGAAATGTGTTCAAACAATGGGAGCTATTCCCCTGAAATGTGCCAGATCCCCCCACAGGCAGCCAATGCCTTCAAGATGCATCCAATGTTTGGATTACCACTGGGACAAAGCCAAGGAATTCTCCTGTTGGAAGAAATCACATGAGCCCTGCTGAGCTCTCTGATCTCCTGTTATCAGACATCCTGTGCATGGCAGTGTAGTACAGCAACAGGCAAGGAACAGTGAATGTCTCTAGGCTAGGAATGCTGGAGAGTCCGATTAGCTCAGAAGGTTCAGTAGTCACTAGAAATTCATATATGCACAACTAGAAATAAATAAATAAAGGCAAAATGCAACATCACTGTGATAACAACTCAGTCAATCTGTTTCCAGTTCTGGTCTCCAATCCTTATCAGTTTTCCCCTTCTTTAATCTAAATTGCTCCTATAATAGGGGGGGTACTTCCCCCCCTAGGCAAAACAGGGACAGTTACAATATCTTGAGGCAACAGTTAATGTAAGCCATTTGGGTTGTCTGGGAGCCAGATAAGGCTTAGGCACAGCCAGATTGTGGAGTGAGTTTGTAACAAATGGGTGGGTGTGTGGAGCAGATGTAGACGTGTCAGAACAGACAGACTGGCTGTGTCCTAGGTGTCATGACACTTCTGGTGATGGGAGGGGTAAGGGGCAGAACAGGCACATTTCACTAATCTCAACCGAATATAGCTACCCCAGTGTATGTTATTGCTGCAGCAAACCTTTCATTGTAAAAACAAACTCTGACAGTGTATTTTGACTTTAATAGAGTATGTCTGGTCTCAACTGGGCTATTATGAACTCATATATATATTTTTTCAGAGATATTCAAAGACCTTGGTGTGAATGGTCATTGAATAATAGATAGAACTGGTGGTTTATTATTATTAGTATTTAATGGCTTTGGAGTAGTAACTTTTTCTTCCAACTCCAGAGACTTTGGTCCCCTTGAACAGTGAGATCATATCAACACCAGATGGGAAACAATTTCATTATGCAGTATGTTCAGAATAAAAAGAAAAAATAAAGCATGATATCTTGTATATTTAGACACCAACATACATGTTTGAGAATTGTTATTCAAATCAAAACAGCTACTATACTGTTGAATTCTGGTTTTGTAAGCAAATGGCTGCTAAAATAATGCAATTCAAAATTAAAGTCCCATATTAATAGTACATGAAAGTCATTTTACTTTATTTTTGTTTACTTGGATAGAGGGAAAATAAACTAAAAACAAAATGCAGAATAGGTCCCTTTGCAGATACTTCCTGAAGAATGCTAGATTACTTATACAACTGCTTTGTGTGTCAAGGAAAACTTGAAATGGATTTGTACAACAAAGACCAATTATTCTAATGAAATGCATGAGACATTTCGTAAATATCAATGTTAATTTCTCATGTAAAATTAATTAGGCTTTTAGGATGAACTTGAAAAAGACAGCCAGTATCTCTGCAACTGTTTCTCTGTGGATTTGGAGCGGTTAAATTAAACGCAGTACAATAGACAGTGCGTGCTTACAGTATATGCATGTGTGCTTTTTTGGTAGGCCTCAAAAGGCCTAACCTAATGAGAAATTGAGAGGGACAGAAAAAAAGGAATTGGCGTATGATCATATTAAGTCTTTTGAAAACAGGAGGAAGATCAAAAGACACATTAGCATTCTGAATGAAATCACGCCTGGCTGCTTCTCTGTGCCCCTGCCTGCTTCCCAGTCGTAGACTCCCCACTGCATCCTCCTTCAAAGGCTGGCTCCGACAACCCAAATTTCACCCACTGCTGTCTGCTTTGGTTATTAATAAATGTGGAACCTCCTTTCAGAAAGGACAAACAGAATTCTTGTCTTTTTGTTTGGCGGGTGTATGCGATACTCTGCAGAGTATTCAAGCCAAGAGTTATTTAGAACATGGCTGGTGTGCTGTGGGGCCAGTAATTTTGAAATGCTGTCTTTAGTTGCCACACTGGGTTGTGTTGAAAGTAAATCTATGCCAAACTGTAAACCTAAACAGAAGAGATGTTAAACAACAAGGAGGGGTCAAGAGAAATAAATAAGGGAATAGAAGGCAAGAGGCATCCAAGCCATCCAATCTGGTCCTTTTTGTGATTTAGGTAATGAATTTAAGAAAGTATTAGCTTTATGCATCTTACACATCATACAGTATGAGAAAAAATGGTAAATGTCTGCCTTCAAGCATTTCTGCCTGAGTGTTCTAGTTTCTAGTTCTAAATGGTTTCTGGTTGTTCCTCTTTATGTGTATGAACTTTTGTACACTGACAAATACAAGTACCCTGCATGTCTGTTTCTTTCTTTCTTTCCTTCTTTCTTTATTTCTTTCATTTAGGGAATTGTCCCAAGGCATGTCACCAATACTCGCTGCCATTAATCTCATATATCTCCTTATCAGTAAACTCTGCCAGCACCTGTTTTCTCTAGGTTCCTATCTGATAGTTGTGAGCCACCACCTTGGATCCAGGGGGTTGCTTGAACTATGGCTTTGCAATGCTTGGCTGAGTTCCCCCCTCCCCTCCCCCTCTGTCTGCTGTGTGGCCTGCACAAGTCTCCCACACATCAGGAGTCACCACGAGCCAACTGGCAACTGTGAGGGTGCGAACAAATCTCTCCCATAAGGTGAAGAATTTGGCACCAGTAAAGGGTACCCCAACCAGGCACAGGGGGAAAAAGACATTTGGGGGGAAAGCAACATAATGTGGATCATATGCAGCAAAACTGTATCATGGCAAATGTCAGATTTTCATCATTGGCAGTGTGGCTTTTGTAAATGATGAAATTGTATATTTGTAGTTTAAAATCCATTGTTTACATTTCCCTGTCATTAGCTGTACTTGTATGGTACTGAAATCAAGATGGGTTCATGCAAAAATAGCAATAACCGATAGCTAGGCAAATTCATGAAAATATTTATTTATTTCTACAAATCTTGAAATGCATCTTTGGTGCGTTTTATGGCAATTATTAAAAAGTGTGTCCATTAACTGACACGATAATTGGGCAGATTTTAATAATTCAACGGATAGCCTATTGAAGATAACCCATCCTTAATCTAATTTCATGGGAAGTGCAAATATCTTGTTTAATCAGCGATATCGACCGCAAGGTGGCAACAGTGAGATTTACGTGAAACAGTGGGATATTTCCAGAAGCCAGGGCACGTGCTTTAAAACCAATCTTTTTTAGAATAATTAAGACAACAACGATTGTTTATTAACACATCAGTAATGCTAATGTCATGTATGTATTTTTTACTGAAATAGCCTATATTTGTAGCTAGCTATAGGCTTATATTCCAGTAGGCCTTGTTGCCAATTATTAGCCTACTTGTTTAATGAAACATATTGCCCATATTTGATCCGCAGAGTGCACAAAGTCAGCGTTTTAGGGGTAACAGAGAAGCATAAAAGCGTCAAGAAACGTGTAAGTGCATATAGGCCAGAATACGCTGAGTGATGCATTTAAATAAAACTGTAATTGTACACAACCAAAAAGGAAATATTCAGACAGTTAATATTATTGAAGCGCAGTGCCTTAATGTATCAGAATAGCTCAGTCTTTGTACCTGAATTCTCAATGCTGGACATGTGAAATCCAGGTTGACAGATGTTTTGACATGTTTTACCTATGTTTTACCTATATAGCCTGACTTTAACTTTCACATTTCAAACCTTTGCCGGTTTTCACCAAAGGTAGACTATAGATGGTATATGCAATCTAAATGTTCGGTAAAAAAAATAAAATTAATAATAATAATTTTATAAATAAATAAATAAATAAATAAATAAATAAATAAATAAATAAATAAAAACCTGCTATTTTATGGATGACTACATTGATTCTCAGTACAAACCAGGGGAGCCATACAATTATAAATAAACACAGCGTTTGCAATAGGTTGAAGGATGAAGCATAAAAGGAAGTGCCTTCCAAGCAGGAAATTGATTCATTGATTAATCTGCATCGACGCGCAGGGAACCAGTTGTTCACAGTAGACCTAGTTTCCTATCTTGTCCAGGCGAAATGAGCTATTAGGTTTTTATCGCGCTGTCCGTATTACTAGCTACGTTTACATGGAGCCTCATATTCCATGCCTTCTCAGATGGACATGGACAACCCAATCAGAATAAAAATGTCTCACGTAATCACCGCAATCGGAGGTTATCCCATTCCGACTGAAATTCCATTCGATTTGATAGGGGTGGTGTTAGGGTTAACCCGGTCGATAGGAGAATGTTCCCGTGTAATCGCTTGAACCGACTACTTTATTCGAATGTAATAAACTTTATGCTCAGAAATAATTCTTTCTGCGCATGTTCAATCACAGAAGTGACGTCGACCAAGAAACAACTGGCCTCTGAGCGACTCAATTTTCTGTTTGGAGACGTGGAAATACAATGGCATTCTTTAATGGATTTACAAATGAACTGCCCGCCCCAATCCCTTTCTACATTGAGTGCCCAAAGAGGGAAAGAGCATATATTTAACTGGTATAAGAAGGGATGTCTCAATATTTGCATATTCATGTAGATGTGATGAATTCCTACACAGCAAACACATAATCTATGCATAATAAAGTCCTATTCCAAATATTACTGAAAAAGCAGTGTTATAAGAAATGCAGAAGTTGTCTCTATGTGGCTCTGAGAATCGGAGATTAGCTTTGAGGGGGGTACTCAGTTGGAAAGGTTTTCCTTCTTTGTGTGTACTGCAGAACACATTCGAAGGATTAGACTACGACCCGGCTGGATCCTGTGGTATAGGGAACGATTCGGCTGGCAGTGGAGGCCGCCATTGTAGCATTGAGAGGCTCGCGATGCACTGCGATTGTGCTGGGAAGAGGAGGTTAATCAGATCCCAACACCATTATGGAGAGCAGTTATTTCAAAAGGGGTTTTCAGTGGAAATGGGCTCTAGTTAAAATGAATCAAACATCTCAAAGCTTTCTTGGAAAAAGAGCAGACAAAAGAGGCCCTTTGTGGATTTCTTAAGAGTATCTCACTACTCTTGAGTTCTGCGTGAAGGGATTTTAAGCGGCCTTAGTACTTAATTGTCTCAGTTTAAGTCATGTTCTCTGCATGTCTGTTGTGTACTCCCCCATGTGTACATCGTTTGCAATGCTGAACAACCAAACAGAGCTTTTAAAATAGTGTTAATTCCACATTCTGGTCTAAGAAGTCACATAATGAAGCGTAACCTCATTCTGTGTGCATGTACAAGAAAGCTTCATGTTACTTACACTGTAAAACTAGCATTTGAATAAGGCCATAAGTTTTCTTAATTTTCTTAATGAGCAAAGCAATAAAATAAGGTAGGATGAGAAGAAATAGCTTGTGAAGAGCTCTGGAGAGTTATTAAATTATAATGAATGCAATATGTGGGGGAACCTGCCACCGAGAGTAATCACAAAATATTTATTTAATGTATAATATAATGCAGTGACTTAGTGCAATTAAAGGGGACACAAATTAATAATATAATAAGTATTACGAGACTGTATTTACCTTTTCTTCCCAAAAGTGCTATCTTTATGTTTACCAGTTGAATAAAGGCTTTATTCTCTGCCATCTATTTAATAATAATGAAGAGTAGTCAGGAGGGAATTTTGTTAACAACCCAGACAATACGGCTTTGTGTTTAGAGGTATTTAAGCAGTGAAGATCCAGCGAGATGGAAAATCTCATTTCCCTGTGAGGGTGGAGAACACAGTGGGGCAGAAGGTGTTGCTGAGCCTAAGCTGTCGCTGCGACTGCAGACTCACTCTGATGAGGCTAGCAGGTTGTGCCAACTTTTAGCCCTCTCAGTCTCCCAGGAACAGGCTGTGAACAACATATGCAAAGGGCGGAGAGGGTTGGAGTGTGTGTGTTTGTGTGTGTGTGTGTGCGTGCGTGCGTGCGTGCATGCATGCGTTTGTGTGTGTGTGTGTGTTTGTGTGTGTGTGTGTGTGCTTGTGTGTGTGTGTATGTGTGTCCGCATGTATTCCGTTTGTGCATGCGTGCATACATTATGGAGGAAAGGGGGAGGGAGAATTAGAAAATAGGAAAACCGCCCAAGGTTTTCCTCGAAGTTAATCAGGGCTTCAGCATAATTAAATGCAAATAATAGCGTCGACCAATTCTAATTCTCCATTTAAATCTAAATATTACATCACAGCTCATTCGAGATTGGAGGGACAAGCACCAGCTGAGATCAGGTTGAAGACCACATCCGTTATACCTGTTGTAACATATAGCTTATCACACCTCCTGGGATGGTATAAGGCCTTGTCCCATTGTGTAATGTTTGCTTTAATGTAAAAACAATCTGACAGTATTGAGAATGTTGCTTATCACCTCTTTAAGTAACAGGAAATGCTTCATCCTCACTGTGCTTTGACAAGACTTGGTGGAACTCATCAGAACATAGCACTGGTAAATGAATGCACAATTCACATACATTTTTTTTCATATAGTTAATAATTCATATCAATAGATGAGCATTACATTTTTATTTTATTTTTTTGCAATTGGTTGTAAGCCTTTCTCAAAATCGAGTTTCACAACTCTCCACACAGCACTACAGTAGTCTATGTGGACCAAACTGTGAATGATTTTTCATTGCTTTGATACAGAATGCTTTCAATGACCACAAATACCACATTGAAATATGTTCTAAGTCCAAAAAAAGTATATATTATGGAGATAGAAAGTAAAAACAAAAATAAAACTGTGGTTGATGTTATGTAAGTGAGACCAACCAAAGCTGATCTTCCCATGTCAGTTTGAGATCTAACCTGGTGTTTTCACTTTCATGTACAGTAAAATGAGACATCTTTAGAATGTTTTTTTTATTTATTTATTTAGAGATTGACCCAGCTAGCGATAGAGAAGTGGCAGACTGAAGAAAAGTGGCCTGGAGTGGGAGAGGAGTATGCATGTGTGATGGAGGACAACCGAAAGGAAGACCAAGAGAGCTGTAGTCTCAGATGACTTTAGGGCTACTATAAATGATCATGTGGTAACACATGGCCTATCAATGAGGGAGCTTGGTCTGAGAGTGCAGCCAAATCTGAACCACTCAATGATGGCATCTATTGTAACAATTTTCCAGCAAACCAACAGGTAAGATATGAATTCTGCAAGGGCATGTGACTGCACTGTATAGTAGATATGATCGATACATCACTTATTTTATCAACAACAGCAAAAGAAGAAAATGCATACAACAAAAAAACTAGAGATCACAAAATGATTTACTCCTTCAAAGACTGACATAGATCGACGCAACAACACTAATGCTACCTTTTGTTAGGTCATTGTGTTTTTGGTAGTTTTGGCTCATTTTGGGCATGGAATTAACTGTTGAGCCAAGCTGCATGTTGGTGCTGAAAACTGTGTAAAGAGTTGTACTTAAAGAACTGTAATTTCAATGAGCCATTTATTAACTTGGTGGATATCATTGGCACTTCCACTAAGATCGTGTGTTACTTGACAGCATCTTTTACTAAAATGTTTTTTTAGTAATACATTGCTTTCATTGATCAATTAAGTGCTGAGTAACAATGAAAACCAGCTAACAGTTCAGTTCTGTCAGATCAGGGATGAGAACAACTGATGTACAGATTTAATGGGCCAAATTAATGATCATTAACCCAGTAAATTAAAGTGGACAGCAATGGTAATGAATATCTTAGTCTTCATAGGCATCACTATATAAGTAATTTAGCCAGGCTCATTCCATTATGGCGGACAGTAAAATCATTGTTCAAAATGGGGAAATACAGCCTCTTCTTAAAGCCAGAAGTTACTGCTTATGCCACGTGTGCTCTTGTAGACAAAGAAAAATGTTGCTTTCTTTGTTAGAATTCAGTCACACTACCTTTCTGCTTGAATAATGTATCCTTAGTGAGTTACTTCTGGCTTTCCCAATGTGAGCAGTCAAACAAAGCTCAGAAATCAGGATGCACAGAAATGGCATAGGCCTCCTTCCAAATACATTGAATATTTCAATAGTCTGTTCTTTTATGTTATGTCCTTAACTCCATCCTTACAGTTTCTATTCAAAAAGGAAAATAGCAGTCAATGATCTTGCCAATTTTCATATTTTCTTCGACAGGGAACCTGTTGACTTCTCCACTGATATCTATAATGTATAAACTGAGACCCTTTTACCTAACTCTTATCAGCAAATTCTGTATCAGTTGTGCCAAAAATATATATATTCAACAGCTCTCCGAGCTCATGAGCCGTGAGACTTGTTTTAAGTAGTATGCGCTGAAGGAAATGTATTTTAATATTTAAACCTGGCTTCTGCTTCTGAGCACCTGAGATTCTCATCCTTTGGAAAAAAAATCCTTCAGTTCCCTTCACATACTACCCATACTCGAGTGCTTCTCTGCAGGAACGGCTCCCTGCTGAAAATCTAACTGTCGATATCACCGCGTTTGGAAAGTTATTTAGTGGGTATTGATTGACTACTCCATCCCTACATAAGTAATGCAACCATTCTTTTTCAGTCATGAAAAAAACAAGCAATTCAATTCTGATTATCTCTCATTAACAAGCCTTCCGTTCGGTAATGTCGACAGAAAGAACAGATACTCATAAATACGAGGTCAAGACATTGATGTGTATGTGTAACATATTTCCTCTAATGCAGGAACCTCAGGTGGTGGATGTACAGTAAGAATTTCAGGAGCGCTGAGCTGAGATATTTTGGTGCACGGTAAACAGTATTCCTCCATATTTTAAATCCGCTTGAATTCTCAGCACAAAAGCAAGGAAGCCGGTGTGCTGAAAGCTTACTAATTTAGAGCACTGCTGGCGTATTTGTTTTCCTTGAGCTGTTTCCGTGTGGTTGCACACCCTGTTTCCCCAGCTGCCCCCTCGCACCGCGCGGTTGGAAGCACCTTTATGTCACTTCTTGCATCATCGCTGGGAGCTGGTGTCACTGTGGATGGAGCCATCGACCGTGAACGGAGGGAGGGGCTTTCTGTCACTCCTCATCACTCCTCGCCTTCCTCTCCCGTGCCTCCAGCTCAATCGTTTCACCCTCCTTTTTTACCTCCAGCCATGCGCCACTCTTCACAGCCAATTATATTTTTCGAGCTTCTGAAGTCAAAGCCCCTTCAAGTGAGAGAAAAGTCAAAGATCATTTTTTAAAAGGCTCGCTGAAGCTTTAGCTGTAGCCTGTTTTCATCTCTCTTCATTTTAAATCATCCCTTCAGAGGGACGGCTGCTCACTCGCCAGCTTTCGCTGATCACAAACCACTGCATTGAGGGATTGTTCTTCTTCATTAGCACTGACGGTTGCGTTCATCCTAAAAGGGCAGCCATGTTTGTTATGCAGGGAAAACACAACCCAGGTAAAAGGGGTTTGACTGCATTTATAGATCCACCATTTAAATACCACTCATGCTATTGGTGTCAGTTATTGTGTGCGTGGACACAGCAGAGGACACAGATGGTGCACTACCTCTGTGTCCTCTGCTTAATTTTCAAATATTTACTGGGAAATTTTAAGACATTTTCATAAACAGTAAATGTGTTCCCAGTGAAAATAAAATGTGCATGTTATAAACACTTTTAAGGCAAACACCATAAGCAAAGTTAAGCTCTTGCATTTGGATAATGTTTAGGTTAGGAAAGGGGGAATTTGTAATCTATAATCTGTCCTGCAGTGCAATAAAGCCTCCCTCTGTGCGTGTGCAATCTGGTTTCCCAGTTTAGCATCACATGCAGCTCTCCCCATCTTCAGCTCCGGCAGAAATGGGAAATAAATTATTCCGTGTCCAGCCGGGCTCTCATCCCTTCCCTGCCAACGAAATTCCGTGCTCTCCCGTGAAATGGCCTCGGCGCGCACAGCACCTCGGATATCTGGGCTTTCCATCTCGAGGAGACGGAGGCACTCTGGACGGCGAGCCTCTGATGGAGACGGCCAGGGATCGGCACCGACGGACCGCGAGCATTACTGACGCGCTCCTTCTCTCACCGCATTCGGAATAAAGATCAGCTCGGCTGACACTTGTTATCCGAAGCAACTTCCGCAGGGATCATCATCGCCCCGTCTCATCCCGTGCTTAAACACAAATCCGGGAGCTTGGGCACTTCGTCACAGCGCTGTTTTAAAAAAAAATTTTTTTTTATCAGCAACACATTTAATAAGGGGTCAAAATAAATATGGAAGTAAAAATAGCTACCCTGTATTTTCGCAAGCTCTGTACTACTGCATTTATTTCCAAATAGACCATGTAGTACACGGTAAAAAAAAGTCCAGTGTTAAATAATATCTGATACTTTTGAACTCATACAAACTCTGCTAGGGTTAAACTAAGATTGAACATTTTAAAAGGTAATAGATTTGTATAAATATGTGATGAGGGGGAACATATGGAACCTTAAACATATGGGGCTTTAAGCATATGGAGGTTTTAAAATGCCTTGTGGAGGGGGAAGGAGAGTTTATTAGGTGATGGTAACAGTTGAAATCAGTCAGACCTGTCGTACAGTACATGGGAGCAGGCAGGGCCCAGATGCTGTTTCCCAGGCCCAAACCGACATATGGCCGGGGTCGAGGTCAGACACATAAAATGTTGCCGGGCGCCGACAATGGTTAACAACACATGAATAAAATTCTAACACATCTTTACACTGTCGCACATAAATGCAGAGGGTCGAGGGGAGGGGGTGGGTCGGGGAAGGTTGTGCAGGAAACGCGGTCGACTGTCCCCCCGCCCCTTCCTTTCCACTTCATTACTGTCATTGTGTGAGGGGCGAAACGGGGTGTTTTGTGTCGACTCCTTGCAATCTGTGCCTTTCCCCGTTGCCAGCTTTCTAATGACTTTCGAATGATGATTTAGGAGGGGAGCCCCCCCCCCCCCCCCAACCCACCATTTTGTTTCACCTCTTGAGAATGCAGCTCCTTTCACAATCCCTCAGTCTTTGTGTCTCTGTCCGGCTGAGCGAACCGGACCTCACACACCCCCCCTGTGCCCCCCCCCCCCTTCTGGGGGTCATGGGGTCACCCTGGCAGAATAGATGTGGCGCAGCTTAACACTCGTACCCCGTAAGATTCACAAGCGATTTGTAGCAGCGATGGCAGGAGACCACCCTTCCCAGCCTGCACCTTTGATGACCGTGATCCTTTCTGTTGAGAAACCAGAGGCGGTGTTGTCTGCAAACACCACCGCCTGGCACAATCCCGTCTTTGTGTTTTAAACAACAAAGAGAGCACGCCTCTCGCCTACTGAGGCTCAGTCTACAAATGCCTCCCCGCAAAAGCAGCTTTTTCATTCTCTGCAAAGCACCTTAAATCACACTCTCAACGGGTTGCAGTTTTTCTGACATAACCCTGATGTAGTTATCTGTATGTCCATCTTGATTTAGATTTCTCCTCATAATTATGATATATTGTTTGGTATTGAGCTATATGGTGACAGAATTGTGTGTTAGTGGTAAGGAAGCCTAGCTTGTGACCAGACGGCTGCTTATTCAAATGCAGGAAAACACTGCCGATGGTCTTTGGATAAAGGTACTGTACCTTTGCAGGAAAAATTCCTCTTAGTAAAGATTCAGCCATACATTTGGGTAGAGTGTAAATGAAAGTCACACTGGAAGAAAAGGCTTTTCTACAGTCTTTGCCAGTACCACGATATTTTACTTACATATACTGCTCAGTTGTGACAGTAAGAATAAACATCATTTAACAGCACATATATAACACACACTCCGGCTATATTATAAAATTTATTGAAACATTTCTTTCTCACACAGAAGAAGAAGAGAAAAGAGAGTTTCGGTGAAACTTTTCTAGATGGTTTGTCTAAATTAAGATATCTGAATGATTGGTCAGTGCAAAACCCATCTGGCAAAAAATATCTAATATATGATGCATTAATGCACATGTATCGATATCATTTAATATACATCATGTGTAGATCCACTGATCCTTATCTTATGTGAATGGACTGTGAAGGAATACAGAACATGAGTAGAACCACCCCAGAAGCTCAGATACCATTAACCCACATTGCTTTGCCTCGTGTTGACAAAGATTTTAACTACACTTGTTACAAACCCCCATGTTTGAATGTCCACACAAAAGAGCATAGAAGTGATAATATGGAATAGAATTTTGTTTTAAAGCCATTTATGCGATTGATCTTTGGAGGATGTATTCACCTTTCAGACCAAAGACATAATCAAAAATGGCCTACAGGACAAACGCATAAACTTCATACAAAGTGTAAAAAAAAAAATGTTCATAATTTATGTTACTTGGCTCTGAGTTATGAGATAAGTATGCCAACATCACTGTGACAGTGCATTTAAATATGGATGACAGCGCAGCACAGGTAGAGTGGACTCAAAGGCACATTAGTGGTACTCAGGGATATTGTGTATTAACATGATTGAACAGTACATATGGGCCATATTTTTTTCAGGAGAGAAGGGAACGCAAAGCTCCCCATAGTTAAACTTTAAAGTGATGCCTTTTAGATTGAGTAGCAAACTAAAAAAATAAAAACATCTCCAGCTTTCTTCACCGATTCCAGCTGTACAATCATTTATTTTTGTTTGGGGCATGCTCACGTGACTTGTTATGCAGTTTAACCCAACAGTGTACATTCAAGGTTAAGACAGTACTCATGAAAATAATATAGAAGTGCAACATAATTTAACTTGCCCAAAAAAAGGGTCACTGTCAGTTGATCATAATTGCTTCAAGTTGCGTGCAAAAGGCAACATGATTTTTACACATACTTAGTTATTCTGAATATAATTTAATTAAGTTTTTATGACAATGCTGTCAAGGAGAAACGGGCCTTGAAGGCATTGATGGGATTTCGGTGTTTAGGTGTTTTCGTTTTCTCTCCATGGACAACATGGAAGTCACTGTGTGTGCTGAAGTACATGCAGAAACATTAAAAATGCAGCAGATACTTGTACTGTTTAAATGCTATAAAAGCTTCCAAAGGTTTTTTTTTTTTCTCTCCTGTGCCTCATTGACCTGGTATGCTTCTGGCTGAAGTCCAGTAGACTGTAACCTACATTTTAACATTAACAAACTGTGCATTTTTAATGGTATTGTTTTGAGATTACTTTCTCAAACACTGTTTTCTAATTGTGTTTCCGTTTATCTCCTGTGTTGTTATTATGTTTTTAACTACCAGACAGTTTTTTTCTTATTCTTTATTCTTGTATTCTGAAGCTTTTGAGAGTGAACAATTTAACATTTACTCTGAAAGAACTGAACTAAATCGCTTGCCAATGTTAATGTCAGTTCTCATTTTTTTCATATGTAAAAAAAGAAATCTCCATTTGAACACAAAAAAATGATCTACACATTGAATGTACAATAAGACAGATGCTCAAGCATTTCTGAAAGAATTTCTGAAACAGCCCTTACGGTGACAAAACAGTCTCCAGTAGTTCAAAGGCTTTGGAGGGAGAAAAGAGATGAGGATTGATGTTTGTGCAGTAAACCCAGAATGCAACTGGCCCAGGGTGTAATCAGACAGCCCCAGCCCCCCCCTCCCCCCCCCCACTCCCCGCCCCCACCACAACAACCCCCCACCCCCCACCAACCCCCCCCCCCAACCCCCCCCCCCGCACAGCCTGAGGATTTTCTCTCACTATTCAGCCCTGAGAGATGAGCCTTGCTTTGTATTTCATCCTTGCACTTTCTCTACACTGAAAAGTCCATTCATCCTGGGAAAACGTGGAGGAGGAAAAAAACTTTAGGGCGTTTTTTTTTTTTTTTCTTCTTCTTCTTGGTTGGGGTGTCACACAAGAGCACTCCAAGCCTCCTTCTGTCAGTTCTCGATAAATTGTCTCCTCTTTGTCTCTTCCCTTGCCTCTTTCACGTGCTTTGACTACTACTGAATAAAGGGAAAGGGAAACATTGATTTACTTCTGTGGTTCCCCCTAGAATCAAAAAGTGTACCAGGTTCAAAAAAGGAGACTTGCACGCAGTGGTTGGCATACCCTATGGAACTGCTAGAAAAGGAGTCTTCTGGGACTACCTTTTTTTAATGAAAGGATTGTTTTGATGTTTTTTTCAGTCTAACTGTGAATCAAAGAATGCTCCATTGGCCAAACAGATTTTCTTGCAGTCTCCCAGTCTGGCGAGAGTAATGAATGTATCCAGTGGCTTTCTGCTGAGCATAATATGTCATTCTCCATTCCTAGGACACCCATTCAGTTTCCTGTGCTGCCATAAAAATGTCAGTTTCTGCTACCTGAAAAGAATCGTTAACCCCTGCAATGGACTGTTTCCTGAACCCGATGGTTGTCTGCCATTTTGTTTTCAATATTTGTACAGCACAGCAATCAGGACTGTACTGTTGGGAAAAAAAATGCTTGTTTGCCTTAAGCCATGCAAAAAATTGTGTTTGCTGCTGCAAAAAAGATGTTTATCTCAGCACAACACACCCAACTGGTGTTTTGTCCTTTCTGAAAGAAGGCCTTGCTACAGCTACGGTCAGGCCTTTACCTGGATCACAATACAGTTTAAAAAACTTGCAGAATTTTGCCACTGGTAACCTTGCTGTTGAGTAGGATTCTGCAGGATTCCACAACCTACCGGTTATTATGTTTAACATAGCATAGAGTGGCACCATACTGGTGAAAATGTTTTTTATTTTATTTTATTATTATTATAGCTCCATAAGCATTCTCAGGATTCTATTTCACATTAACATTTGAATGAAGTTGATGAAAATTGGAGTTGAAAATTGAACTTGTGGGCTACTTTCAATTATGTATAAAATGTGCATGGAAACACAACACCTTTAGTTAGATATCACAAGAAGGGCCTTTTTTGCCCTCTGAGATATTTGGAATGGCAGGATGTGTACCTGGTGACTGTGAGTTGTGCAACTGAAAGAAATGGCCATGGCTATTGCCCTACCCTGAATAGCTTCAAAGGAACTATGAGCAATGTATAGTATAAACTATCTAAGTCACCCTTGATAATGAAATATTGAAAGTAACTAGCATGTGACAATAGTGATAGCATGTGACAACAAAATATGCTTCAATTTTGTATCAAACATGGATGGTATATTATTGGACGGCTCGTGGATATTATGTTGAATCATGGATTTTGTGCATTTCTAACAATCTTTCTGAGCAACACGCCATTTTGGATGCCAATAAAGACATTTCATATTTTACTGCAGAACACTGTCGGTCTTAACATATGAAAAGCCTTCTGAAAATGATAAGCTCATTTATGTCCCTCATATTAACATTATAATTGTACTATTCCTTGGGTTTGAGTAAAATGCATAGGCCTGTTTTTTCAACAATACAATGGAACATTATTAAATCAATCAAACAGAGTATACTGCTTTATGTGCAATGAAATGACACAACATGGCAGGTTTAGTTCTGGTTTAACTATATGGCACACCTCCTGTTCACCATTTAGAAGAGTCACAGTATTTATGTTCGGTGATTAAACATTGTTTCCATGTGCCTGGGTCTAAAAGATAAATAATGGTCTCCCATTTGATGAACAGATTGCACTTTTGTGGTCAGGAGCACCTCAGTGGCAAATGTACCCAGCAGGAGGGACTACAGGGATATATTTCAGGACCAATTTACATAATCATCTGTCTCTTTGTAAAATGCACACCACCCTTTCAACAGAACACTCTTAGCACTTACCCTGTGAGCCTTGGCTGCCATATTGCTTTTAGCAGAAGAATGCAAGCAATTATCACATGTTTAATCCCTGCAGAGAAGAAATGCATATGACAAAAGCACATATAGGTCCCACCTGTCAAATTGCGAAGATGCAATGACTTCATTTTCAAAGACACCCATACCCTCTTGTGATAAAATTGGAATATAATAGAACTGGAATGTTGCAGCGTGAACTGTATTTTCACCATTAGATACATCAGGGTTAGGATTTCTGTATAGGACTGCATGAAACCACAGTCTTTTAAAAAAATCATGTACATTGGTAAAACATACCACCACTGTATTAGAATGCACTATAGTCATTATTCATCTCCGAACACTGCATCATTACAAGTACAAATTATGCTGAACTTCCATATCATCCAGGGCTGTACACAGCCTCTCAAAAAATACACACACATTGTTCACAACAGCACTTACTCCAGAATAAATTAAAATGCATAAATATATGATGTAGTACTTATCTGTTTGTCTATTCTGACTTTACACAGCACTGGTAACAGGGTACTGGGATGTCAAACAAATAACCCCCCCTCTCGAGATTCACTGCAAGCTGTGCCTAAATAAAGTCTAAATAAAAAATATACATTTAGTACGGCACCAGACATAGACTCACAACGACATACAATGTCAGAGGGGTAGATGAGGTCATACAAGCTTGACAATTTCCTACCACACAGAAAGCCAACCCAAACCCAGAAAAGGCAAAACACGCTCATGGCAGTGGATTTTGTTATGAGTGAGCAAAATGTTGGCTTATCTGTGTCAATAACAAGTCCTTATGTTATTAGATTGTACTTTTCAGACCAAAAATATAATCTCTTTAAACCTCACAGTTGCAATTTCCAACAGACTTTCTGTACAGTAGCCTAACATGTTTTCTGTGTAAACACTAATGTATGAACTCTTGTTAACAGTATAATTATCCCCCACTTTAGCTGTAGGCATAGGAGACGTCAGATAGAACAACGGCAAGCTGCGATCTTTTTTAGCTTGATTAGCCAACAGTTAAGGGGAACAAATGTGCCTCAACACAGAATATCTCTAAGCAGTAAAATAATTCGCCAATTCCAGACTGCAGGATATATCTGTTAAATTGTAGCCCATATTTTGCATAGTTCATTGACATGTGTGTTTGGAAACAGGCTTTAGCCTAGTTGTTGATGTTTGTCTAGTTAGAGCAGATGCGTTCAGCCGCACGTAGGTGACAAGTTCAGACTTTCATTAAATAAATAGCCCAGTCTTTGTCTACGGTTGTTTGGGGAATAATGGACGTCGTGCTGCGCTCACCTATTGTACGGCGTTTAGCGAGGAAAACACCATAATAACCTTTGTCTAAAACACTTTAGTCTCGCTTTAGTCTTGGCTCATTATCAGAGTTAACTGTCACCTGCTTCTAACGGAGAGGCTTAATTTACTCATTTAACTTATTCAAAGACTGCCTGGACCGAATATAAGCATTGTTCTGTCAGAGTCATGTGGTTAAATGTAAACCGGATATTCGATTTGCCTTTAACAAAAACAAGGTTAGTGGTCACTAGCCTACATAATGGAAAAAGTTGGTAAAAAAGCAATAGGCTACTGAGATGCTCGTGAGTTACTCGCGAACGTTGATTGACGAAGTCCAGGCCGGTGAATTCATGACAAGGCCGGTTGCGGTTATGCAGTGCGTATCGCAGTTTGACTTTTAATTGGATATTTTACGGATTCAGTTTTCATGAGGGTTTGCTAATAAATAGATACATAGGTAGGCTATAGGCTACAGGAGCAAAGTGAACTGAGGGACAAGTGACTTAGTTGTGTGTTTTCGTTATGTTAATTTTTTGTTTATTTTTTTTAAGACAATGCTGCACGTGTGTGTGACGACCTCATTACAATGTGGAAAAGCTTTGCTCACTTTGTAAGAATATATAGTAGGCCTATAGGCCTATCACTGTCCATTTTTCCACGGCCCTACTATCTACTCATCCATGAAAAGTGATGACGAACATATTCTAAAGGTTACAGACGTTTATGATAACCTGCCAGCTTTACAATGGGTATTAAGGAAAAACATTTAAACCAACTGCAAAGCAGTTGTACAATGACGCTATCCAGAAGTTGCAGGCATGTGTATAAAATAAAAAAGTAAAAATAAAAAAATACTTTACTTTAATACACATTATGAATAGGCTAAATTGAACTGGGAAAATGTTCTATTTTCACAGGAAATGGTCTGGCATTCTGTTTTGGTAAACAGCTATGAATAAGGACATTCTTTCCACAAACATATTGTCTTTCTTTTATTCTGTTTAACTTGTGACCTCCTGTTCCTACTGCAGTTTTCACAAAAAGCCAAAGCAATGAAGTCAATGAGGTGAAAATTAGACAAAGCGTGATACAATTCAACGGGCCGCTGAAGAATGAAAGAATCTGAGATCTTAAATCATCATTGGAAAATCATTAGAAACCTGGCGGGGTGGTCAGCACAGATTGCAGTGATAAAACACAAAAAGCTGTCTCTCTGGATAATGCTGTAAATGAACTGGAAGAAAAGAGGGTGTGCTTTTGAGACATATTTCTTGGGTTACACCAGGCTCCTTCCACACTGTTTAATAGCGGTAGCATTTTCATGAGGTGTTAAGCATTCTGTCTTTTGATTGGATCTAGCCTGGCCTTGTATTTCCACTTACATGCACCAGATGGTAGTAGCCTAGTAATAACCTCTACTTCAGCCAGAAGTTATCCTTTCTTAACACTAAATAAACAGGTAGCTTTAAGTGATACATAGATTCTATGTATGATGCCATTTAAATCACCTTTCGTTGTCAATATCTTGTAAATATTGAATGTCTGCTGGCCCACTCCGTTCTTGATTTATAATTTCCTTAGATGTAGTTTTATATTAGCTAAATTAAATTAGCTAAATGAGCCATGTTATAACAGCTAACATGATTAAGGGAAAATATGTGAGATGGACATTGCTTAGTGTATTTAGTGCATGTTTAGAAGTGCATCACAATAGGTTAGAGCACTTATTTAAAGTGTGGCAAGTACCCTAATTCGTACAAACGCCGCAATTTGCTATATGGAAAGGGACAATTATGGTATGGTGTGGTGGCACGTGAGTTAAGTATGCGGAGGTTAGCGGGGTTGCGCCAGATTCTGAAGACGGACGATTTCACAAAAACGCCAAATCCATTCATGGGCCGGTCGTTTAAATTCTATTGCCCCATCACTCATCGTAGCAACAAAGGGGCAAATCAGCTCGTTATCATACCAAAAGGCTAAGCCTTAAAAAAAAAAAAAAGTACGAACAGCTTAGACGCCACCGCCTGGCAATCATGAGAACAAACGTTGCAACAATGGCTGGCTTTCCCCATTTTTAAAGAAAAATGCAAATGCACACCGAGAATAAAGGATGGATTTTTGTGGCTCAGTCTAATTCTACCATTGTACAACTCGCGTGCAGACGGCAAGATTGACACAGCGATCACGTGAGGGAATAGCTGTGTGCTGGAGTTCTAAAGCCAGTTTACAAAAGGCAACTCAGTCGGAGCAAGTCTGCCTGGCATTCTAAAGTGATATTAAAAGATCTCCCACACAGCAATATCATTCGTCCGGAGAAGAGCCAACACTGTGCTTTTTATTTGATATTTTCTTAGAAATTGGCATTATTTCTTTATTTTTTATTATTAAAACATTTGGATCTTAATGCAAGTCAACGCCTTTCTTCAGACAGATGGTGCAGTGGTATAATTAGAGAACCAATAACGCATTGTTGGGAAGAATCCGAATTTATTGGCTATTTTATTAGTAAAATGCTCATTAGCCTATGCTTTCGCATTTAGGCTTAGGACATATGCAATGCATATGACTTCGAGTGAAGTCCATAAACAGTCCAAATCACGAGACTCAATCAGTGCATTACTTTCTTCAGAAAATCCTTAATCGATGGCAGGCTTGCACGCAGCATCTACTACGGTTTCTATTCCAAAGTATACGGCCTTCGTATATGGTTGTCTCGGTTACAGGTAGGCTATTTTAAAAAGGCTACCCCTGCCTGTTCCTTGAGGGGTGGGCAGATGGACTGATTAGCTACAGTTGGTTCCTGCCAACTGATATTTTGCCGTATTTTGGTGGCAAAGTGTTCCTCCTCGGTGAAGCAATAACAGAAAATCCAGAAATATAGCTGTTACGGTCTGCATTACAATGCCAAATCGTAATTTTGCACAATTCAGCCCCTTTCATTCGTTTAGTCAAAGAGATACGGCAGTGATCAGAGCGCAATGAAGTGCCACAATAGCTGCATGTGGCGCTTGTTCATTATATTCAATTTAAGAGCTGTGCTCCGTAGAAACAGTTGGACGTTTCTCTCCCTATAGGTTGCCATGCTCTAATACAGACGTTGATGCTTCCAATGGGATACCCCACTATGCTATTATATCGCTACTGCTAACGAGGGCTTCATAAGTCTTTGATATAATCTGACTATAGAAATCTCGTCTAAATCTTCTGGCGCTTAGGCTAAATCCTATTCGAAACGGGGGTTCCTTCACCTGCTAGCGGGAAAGGTTAGAGAAAAGCCGCATTAGCGGTGACATGCATGTTAAAACTCCCTAACAACAGAAACCCCAATAGCAAATTACAGCCATGATCACGAGACGAGCAAATCACATAAGTCCAATTTTAATGAGATCACTTTTAGAATTGATGTTTATCTTTGTATAAGGAGGAAAAATAACTTAATTGCGAGCGCTATAGTTGTCCGAAAAATCATCAGAGACGCAATATCTTACCGTGCCAGCCATTCAAATGATGAGTAACAACGATTAATTTTATTTATCGTGAGTACTACTAGCCTGCTACCAGTAGTAGTATTACTACTACAACTAACAATTATAATTATAATAATAAAAATAATAATAGTAATAATAATAGTGACAGTCTCGTTTAAAACAAAAATAGTAATAATGACATCATAGACTGATTAATTAAAGGCGAATGCAAATTAGGCACACATAAAATATGAAAACAAGCATTGCATTTTTCTTCCCTTTGCCAAGTTCTTTCCTCATTCAAGGAATTCAGAAATAGGTTTAGAGCTCTTAAAAGTCCCGTTTCTTAATTTCAAAGCGGGGGATTGGTCACGCTTCATCTCATTTGCATGCGGCTCACTATAAACCACCCCGCCCCTGCAAGTTTTGGACTTGTGTGAAAGGCTTCGGAGAACGAACAGGGAAGGGCGCGTTTTGAAGCAGCGACTTTCTTTCCTGGTTATAGATTTGCGTGCGTCAAGCACAAATTCAACTTGACAAGTGCTTTGTTTTAATAAATGGTTAAGCTTCGTTGAGTGTTTAGTTAAATAACAATATGGGTCCAACGAGAACATCAGGTACTTTAAGTATACAACAAAGATGGGCGTTCGTATTTATTTTAGTGTACGCTTTGGTTGTCTTGACTTTTTGTGAGGGAAAGACGATGAAATACCAAACCTATGAAGAAGACGCTCCCGACACGGTAATCGGAAATCTCGCCAAGGATATCTCTATAAATCCCTCATTGGGTAACAAGATCAATTTCAGGATGATGAAACAATTCAACGCTTCTTTTATCAGACTTAGAGAAAGCGATGGGCAGCTTACAGTGGGGGAACGAATTGACAGAGAGAAAATCTGCAAGCACACGCTTTTGTGCCTCATTGCCTTTGATGTTGTCAGTTTTTCCAAAGAACAGTTCAAATTAGTACACGTCGAAGTGGAAATCAAGGACATCAATGACCACTCTCCCGAGTTCCCCAACAAGGAATCTATCTTGGAAATTTCTGAAATCTCGGCGGTTGGTTCCAGAATTCCCTTAGATGTTGCTGTTGACGAGGATATAGGCTCAAACTATATACAGAGCTACCAGATTTCAGTAAACAGTCATTTTACCATTGACGTGCTGATCAGAGCGGACGGGGTTAAATATGCGGAGCTTGTGCTAATGAAAGAGCTTGACAGAGAGACCCAGTCTTCCTATGCTCTCGAGCTTGTTGCTACCGACGGCGGGAACCCTCCCAAATCCGGTTCCACGAGGATAAATATCAAAGTTCAAGATTTTAATGACAACAGACCGATTTTTGATCAGAACAATTTCTCAGTTGATTTACTCGAAGATTCGCCGACTGGGTTCCTTTTGTTGGATTTAAATGCAGTTGATCCTGACGAGGGTTTGAACGGGGAAGTTGTCTATGGATTTGGAAATCAGGTGTCGGCGGAAATCAGGCAACTTTTTAAAGTGGACCGTAAATCCGGACGATTAACACTTGAAAGCCCAATCGATTTCGAGAACAAGAGAACGTACGAATTAGACGTACAAGCGTCTGACCTAGGTCCCAATCCCACCCCTTCCATTTGTAAAATTATTATTCACGTGCAAGACGCGAATGATAATGCCCCAGAAATCAGTATTACCCCCATGACTTCCACGACGGCTGGCTTCGCATACATCAGTGAGGCGGCAGCCAAAGACAGCTTTGTGGCTCTAATCAGCACCTCGGACAGAGACTCAGGCGCTAATGGGAAGGTTCACTGTACGCTATACGGACACGACCATTTCAAACTTCAGCAGGCTTATGAAGACAGCTATATGATCGTTACGACTGCACCCGTGGACAGAGAAAGGATAGCCGAATATAATTTAACCGTAGTAGCCGAAGATTTGGGATCCCCGCCGTTCAGAACCATAACCCAATATACGATCAAGTTAAGTGACGAGAACGACAACGCCCCTCTGTTTAGCAAGCCAGTGTATGACGTTTCGGTGGTAGAAAATAATACACCTGGCGCGTACATCACCACGGTTGTGGCAAGGGACCTTGATCTGGGGCACAATGGCAGGGTGGTTTACAAGCTTTCAGACACTCATATCATGGGCTCTCCAGCCTCAACATTTGTATCTCTAGATCCAGCGACAGGTTCAATCTATGCTCTGAGAAGTTTCAATTATGAGGTCATGAAACAGTTGGATATTCGAATTCAGGCAATCGACGGGGGTGTGCCTCCTCTACACGGCAGCGCTGTCATCAATCTAAAAATAGTTGATCAAAATGACAATGCGCCCTCCATCACACAGCCCGTTCTGAATAATGGATCCGCTGAAATCCTTCTACCAAAAAATGCACCTACGGGTTATATTATTACCCAGGTAAAGGCTAGGGACGCAGACGAGGGTGTGAACGCAGAGCTGTCCTACAATATTGCCAAAGGTGAAGACTTATTCTCCATTAACAAAGTCACGGGGCAAATCCATTTAAATCGCGAAATCAATTTTAGCGTTAATGAGACCCTAACAGTTTCAGTCACTGTGAGTGATAATGGGAGACCTTCATTGGCTTCCACAGCTACAATTTATTTCATTGTCACAGCTGGGGGTCCCACAGTTGACCAAACTATGGTCAAACAGAACATTGAGGAAGATCCTGCGCAGTGGGACACGTCAATCATAATCATTGTGGTTCTTGCCGGGAGCTGCTCCCTCCTTTTGTTAGCCATTATCTTAATCGCGACTACTTGCAATCGACGCAAAAGGCAGAAGGACAGCGGCGGTTTCCCAGACGAAGTGAACATTCCGCACTTGGAAGGAGCGAAAAACAACGGCGACTCACTGATCTCCGGTCACAGTGCCAACATGTTTGAAGTTCGACCCTATTCACCCTTTACGCATTCTAACAAGGCCGCGAGTAACCTGTGTGAAGAGGACAGCCAAACTACACATGTATATGAGTCTGAAAATAGGACAAGGGCCTCAAAATTCGAGGTGCGTTGCTGCGTATTACATTTTGAATAATATTTGAATCACATTTTCATTAGGTATTGTACAGTAAAATCTTCTGTGTTAAATCTACCTTGACAGTCTACTTTTTTTTTCCCTTACAGTGCATATTTCATTCCTCTTTCATTCCTCTTTGATTCTTCAGCTCCTCAGAGACAACGCAGATCATTTTATATCAATGCTGTGTTATGTGATGTGATATCTGTACTCACCAGTTCTGTCTTTTCGCAGGGCTATTCCACACTACCTGGCTATGGAAAGGAAGGTGTCAGACCAATAACAATATGGAAGGGGAACTCGTATACAACCATCTCAGCGAGGGACCCTCAGTTCAGTGGAAAAGATAGCGGGAAAGGTGACAGCGACTTCAATGACAGCGATTCTGACATCAGTGGAGACGGCCTCAAAAAACACTGTCCTACAGCTGATCTTCAAAGTGGTAAGAATTACAATTACATTATTTCTCATTAATCCTTTTTATGATTAAATGCGTGAAGAAATTTTAGATAGGCTGCATTTAGCAGGGCCGCAGATGGGGGGGGGTGGGGTGGGGGGGGGGGGGAACTGGGACATTTTGTACTGGATTCAGGCCCAAGGGGGGTCCAGGATTGGGGGGCTCTCAATATATTTTGTCCCAGGCCTGAGAATCCATAGCTGCAGCCCTGGTATTTAGTATTACATATGTGTGTGATTTCAGTAATTATTTTGTCATGGAATGTGGGGTGTTTCATTGGCCGCTAATTGAAAGGAATCTTAAAGGATCTGGTTCTGATCACTGGAAGCATCCACCATTTTAGTAGGCTATGATAGGAGTATCAAAAACCTATTTATTCATTTTTTCATCCCCTTGTCAGGTCTGTGGGCATGCACGAGTGAGTGCAAGGTCCTTGGTCATTCCGACCGATGCTGGAACCCGACAGCTATGAGCACCAATGCCAGTCACCCTTCTCATGGACAGCAGATTCCGCCATTTGACACGACAGCGTCACTGCCACGAGACAGCTTAAGGCGAGACAACTATTACCAAGCACACATACCCAAGACTGTGGGCCTGCAGAGTGTCTATGAGAAGGTTCTGCACAGGGAGCACGATTATGTTTTAGTTTCCACACCACGGCCTGTCAGGGTACAAGAAATGAATGAGATTACAATCCCGGTGTACGCGCCTACAGCACAGTGCTCCAACAATCAAGTTTAATATAATCCGTAATCGAAAGATTATTGAGTATAAATGGGAAATTATGCCACGAAGCAGGGTTTTAACGGATGTATTTGTTTTTTATTAGAAAATATAAGTTAATATTTGTGTGTTTACATTTGTAAATCTCTGTGTAAGTCGTTATTTGATTGTATGCAGTCTGACTTTGTTAAACATACTATGTATATTTGAAAGATTTTGTAAATACAGAGCATATTTTTACAATGACGAAAGGCTAAAGATATGTAAACTAATCTAATGTATTATTGTCAATTTTCAAATGCATGCTTACTATTTACAGGAGCCTGAATTCATTCTCATGCTAATGGACCTTTAAGACTATGAAAATCTTTATCAATTTGATAACACGCAGTGAAATATGTAATGTTTCAACTCTAACCGAGTTATTATTGAGTTAACTCTGGCTATGGTGGATTTGTTTAAACTTGGTAAGAGTTGATTTAACACTGAACATTTTACTGTGCAATATGAATTTTTGGAATGCAATATGTGACTGTGTTTGTTATAAATTTGTATAAATAAAGATTGGAATATCCTTTTGCTGTCAACTGCTAACGGTATATATTTTATATGTATGGATTAATTTTAAATTTCCCAACAATCAGCCTGTCCACATGATGGTAATGGCTCCTTTTACATCTGTCTACCTGCATGTTCTTACACAGACAGTGGGGGGTGCTGTTGGTTTGAAGGATGCAAACATCTTTGGAATATAATTTATTTTATCTCTTGACCGAAAAAGTTTTTGCGTCATTATAATTGCAAGACATTTCGTAATTGTGATACTAATAAATGACGAGTTTAAAGTAACGTCGTAAAAGGCATTTTTTATGCATGTCAAAAGGAATATGACGAAGACGTCCTGGTCAAAAAAAGTAAATTGCTCTCTTAGTTTCATTACAGCATGAAAAAACGTACATTCATTGAAAACAGTAATGCGAGCCTTGCATCAAACTGCATTAACTTGAAATATTTGACCGCTAAGAGTAAGCATAATGTCTATATTTCACTGAAAAAAAAACGTGGTTGAGGTTCTAGTTATACAATATACACCATACATGTGTGTGTTGAATAATTTTGCATAATGCTTTTAATATGCTGAAAGTGCACACTTTTCAACAACATATGAATTTATTTATTCACTGGGCTGGCAGAGATGCAGGCAAAACATAATTCTTAATACTACCAGGATGCATTTGCATTTTTGGTTGTATCAACTGGTTCAACAACCAACTGTAGATGACTTAGTTAATGAACAGGGTCTCCATTGTCAGGTCTTGAACTATTTGTAAAAGGATAAGAATTGTGTCAGTTGGTGAATTCAACAACCAACACACCATTAGAAACCAATGCACTTTTTATGTTTCAGCAAAGGAACGAAATTTCGAAAGACTAGCCTATATTGTGTAAATAAGCAATAGCTTTAGGTCACAACATGTGTGGAAACAGTCTGGGATTATTTTTCACCTGGGAACACAAGAATCGATTGTAATGTGTTTTACATTAATCTGAAATGTTGATCTGATGAAAGAAGATAACTTCATAATTTTCAAAAGAACATTGATTTCATATAGCCTAGTTATGCCCACTTGTTTCATTTGGTTTGCGTTTACAAGACAACACTGCACAGTGTGACTTTTGGCTCAACGCCACCTTTCTATATACTAAACGAAGTAAGATGAAACAAGCTGTGACTAATAAAAACAGCAACATATCTGAAAAAAGATATGGAATAGAAATGTACGTTTTTACCGCTGGGTGACTTTAACTGACTCTTATTCATCTTGACAATGAGAAGAGTAAAATTCCCAGTTTACACAGATCATGTATGTGGCAGGATAACTTTCTTCAGAGCGAGTATTTGTGACCGGGTGCCTGCATTCAGTCCCGAGGCAAAATAAACGCTTTGATCATTTGTGTGCAATAATTGATTTTAACCCTCCTTTTTAAAGTTTTGCTATATTCAAACAGAATCGTGAAAATGCGGCCTAACTGTGACTGAAATTGCCGACGAAATCGTCACCTGTATGACGATATGCAAAACGTATCCCTCCGCCTAAACGTACTAGTGAAACAAAAGTGGAGAGTGAATTCCTCATGGGCGAATGAATCCTAGCATTTTCTTTCTCAGGGATAGATTCTCACAGGCAGGTAATATAACACACTGTGTGTCTACTACGCATTTCCCCCACGTTTGCGGGGAGGTTCAGAAAGTGAACAAGTGGACTGCTCTGGCCAGAAGTCTTCACGAAGCCATGGCAGGGACTTCGGAGAAAATCCCTATAGCTATGGCTGGACCAGAGGATGTGGAACAGAGCATGCCACCTGTAAGTAGTTGAAATTTATTTAATGGCAACAGACATATTATAAATGAGAAGCAATTGCTTTAGGAAAATGCCTAGGTTATATATATATATATATATATAGGCTTGATGAATATGAAACGGAATCGCCATACAATAGTTTTCACCGAAGTCTTGAAGTGACCAGATACATAGATCATTCCGAAAGTAGGCTATACGTTATTTCAAAGTAAAGGTGGGACATCAATGCACACTGAATTCTAAGTTTAGCCCATTAGTCTTGAAACGACCGAATACATAGGTAATTCCAGAAGTACCGGTTATTCCAAAGTAAAGGAGGAAAATCAATACACACTGAATTTTGAGTTTAGCCAATTAGGGCGACGCGTTTCCAAACAATTTTTGGCAAGTATGGTCACATTATAAATCAACATAATACATTTCAGTTGGCAGTTTAGAAATAATTTGACTCTTTATGCCTGTCCATATCACCATGCATTTAACTACTTAGGTTATTTCCTTTCTTGGTTTCAAAGGCATACACGGCGGTAACGGTAAAACCATCTAATAGTGGACGTCTTCTGAAGATTGGGGCAGTGGTTCTTATTGCGGGAGCCGCTCTTCTGCTTTTCGGAGCTGTTGGCGCCTTTTATTTTTGGAAAGTCAACGACAAGAATGTAAGAGTTTCATTTCACATTATCGCGTTTATTGGGTCTATGGGGATTTTTCACACGTTGTCTTTGTAAGACTGTACCCGAAATGGTCTTACGGTAACCCTGGGGTCGAGAAGTGAGTCCATTACCTTTTTTGTTGCTCTTAACCTAAACTTGCCAAGCTAGTTTCTTTGACGGAACTTTATCAAAGTAGCCTCAAAGTAAAGTGACTTCTGTAACTGACACGTTATTCCTTAAAGTTAAGTGGAACGCCATTTGTGAAACTTTGACGTGCGTCATCACTTTAAATAAAGATAAGTAAATAAATAACTGGACTAGATCGTGGTTATACATTTACTTGACGGTTATCTCGGCAGGTTTACAACGTTCACTATAGCATGAGCATCAATGGAAAAGTTGAGGAAGGATCTATGGAGATTGATGCCAGAAATAATTTGGAGAGATTCCGAACTGGAAGCGGGGATGAGGAAGCCGTGGAAGTTCACGATTTCCACATTGTGAGTTTACTCAATTTGAAAATTCATATTTTGAACAAATTTCAGGACTGCGAATGGACATTTATGGAAGGAAATACATTTTCACAATTTCTCGGTTGGCTTATTGAATGTATTCATACGTTACACTGTATAGATTACACATACTCGAGACTGCTCTATTAAATGCTACAAATAAAGTAACATGAGTATGTGAATATCAATAATGCATGTAGAACTCATTCAATTTCATGTGAAAACATGGAGATAAAAGATAAGTTAGCTATGACAATAGGTTATTTTTAAAACAGATGTATTAGAAATTGCTTATATTTATAGTGAGTTCCAATCATGCCACTGCTGACTATGGCCTGGTACTTCCACAATCAGTTTATAATTGGGAGAAACATCGCCATGGGAGGGAAAGTATTCAGTCGGTGGAATTATCCTGCACTCATCATGTGCAAGTGACACTTTCATGGATTGGGAGGGTGCAATTGTGCACAGAGAGTACAGCTCCAGCACAACGGTTGCACAACTCAGCTGTTGCTTCATTGTGCAAAGAAGCAGAGGCTGGCAGCATATGCTTTTCTGAAGAGTATATGCTTTTCCTGCTCTCGTACATTAAAATTTAATTTTCAGTGATGACACATTTGGATATTTAATTGATTTTGCTGACTGTTGTAATAGGGAATCACAGGAATTCGGTTCTCGGGAGGGGAGAAATGCTACATTAAAACACAACCCAAAGCTCACCTTCCTGAAGTGGAGACACTGAACAAAGAGTCAATGGTATTCGACTTGGTGAGTTGTATGAAATTCTCACACATCCATGTCACTTAGAAAAGTGAAAAGTATGTCAGAATGAACTGACCAGTTGACATTTTTAAGTAGGATTCATTTTCGCCATGCACATTTTTTATTTTTTTCCTATTATTTTTCACAGTAAAAAATTAAACTTAAGACGCACATACACCCACACACACACACGCAAATGCAGTGCTATGCAAACCTGAGGGTTGTGTTCTGTGTCGACATCCAATCCAGTTTCACATACACACATTAAAACGTTAGATCATCCATCCATACAAACAGATCCCAGTGCAACTGCTACTGCCGAAACAATGTCCACATTCAGACCAGAGCTTTTAGATCACTAAACAGCTGTAGCAGAAGAAAGACCCACATGATAAATTCCCTTCTACATTCAACAGGCTGTTGACTCACTGTCTCATTACATGTTTTTATGGACTTTATAATGAGATAATGAGGCACATTCCTTCCCTACAGGAAGATGAGATCATGCCAGTCAAGTTTGATGAGGAGTCCCTGATCTGGGTGGCTGGGGACCAGCCTCTGAAAGACAGCAGTTTCCTAAGTGCGAAAATCCTGGACCTCTGCAGAGATCTTCCCATCTTCTGGCTCCGCCCCGCATACCCAAAAGGTAATTACACATGGCGTATTTTTATTGAACCAGGTAAGCCAGTGAGAACACTTTCATTCCTCTATAATGACCTGACCTAGATGCTTTCTCACACGGAAAAATGTGTTAAACTAACAGAGTTTGCATGGGTCGAACAGGAGTAACATGTACCCCAGCAGAGCAAAATGCAAAATCAGTTCATTTTACACTGAGTACTAAAACAGATGTGATGTGTAATATGAAGTTTGGACTTTGTGCAATCACAAAGAAATAAGTAAGTAAATGAATAAATACTCATAGATTAAAACAGGCAGAGCAGTTGCACATGACAGTTGGAAAAAAAATCTTATTCATAAATGCTGTTACGGATATGCAGGAGTTAACCGCAGTCATGAGCAGCTGCAGAATGTAATTTTTTTCCCTCCTCGTGGTAGTGTGCAATTTATGATGGTACAAGGCCTCAGTTGATCATTATTAATTTTGAGATGGTTCATTTATTCTACATTAATTAACGCATTATTTCTTTATTTTTAGCAGTTAATATATTTCTCTGCCTATTACCTACAACAGGGTATGCCTGAATGAAGAGAAGTACACACAAGTGAATATGAACAAACCTCAAACCTGAAGAAATAAAATAACACAATACATCAAATCCTTAGCCCACAGCATACCAGTGAAATGCAGTGCAGTGCCTATTTGGGCAGTGCCATAATTTTTGTTTTTTTGGCTCTGTACTCCAGCACATTGGATCTGAAATGAAGCAATGAATGTGTTGTTAAAGTGCACTGTCTGCTTTAATTTGAGTGTATTTACATCCATACCTGGAGGTCCGTGTATTGCAGTCCTTTTTATACATACGACCCCCCCCTTTTTTTTAAAGAGGAGCAACAGTAATTAAACAAATGAACAAAGCCTTCAGTCTCATCTTCAATAAGTTAACTGCATGTTCAGTTGGATTCAGGAAGGGTGATTGACTTAACCATTCAAAAAAATTCAACTTGGCCCTGAAAAACACCTTGGTTGCTTTTGCAGTCTGTTTGGGGTCATTGTCCTGCAGCAAGGGGAAGCACCAGCCAGTGAATTTGTTGGAGGAATTTGGTTGGATCTAAGCAGATAAGATATTTCTGTAAACTTCAGTATTCTTCCTGTTGCTGCTGTCAGCAGTCACATAATCAATGAAGACAAGTGAGCCAGTTTCTGTGGCAGCTATACATGCCCAAGCCATAGCACTAGCTCCTCCATGTTTGACAGGAGGGGGGGGGGGTTGCTTTGGATTGTGAGCAGTTCCTTTCTTTCATCACACTTTCCTCTTTCCATCATATTGTACAGGCTAATACTCATCTCATCTGTCCATATGACTTTGTACTAGATTTATGTAGTTTTTACTGTACTTTTTAAGCAAAAGCTGTTTAGCAAAACTTTGGTTCTTGAGGTTTCCCAATGATTTTCATCTTGAGGTGAACCTTCTGAGTTCATACTGGTTGAGTCTTCTTTTAATGGTAGTCTTGTTACATCTATGCCTGTATCCTGGAGAGTGTTCTTGATCTGTTCGACAGTTGAAAAGGGGTTGTTCTTTGCAACTGAAAATATTGTTTGGTCATCCACTACAGTGGTTTTCTGTGGTCGTCCAGGTCGTTTGTAATTTCTGAACTCACCAGTGCGTTCTTGCTTCCTAACAATGTATCAAACGGTAGACTTTGACTCAACCAATATTTTTGCTATGTCTCTGATCACTTTATTCTGATTTGTCAGGCCCATGACGGCCTGCTTAACTGGCATTGACACATCTTTGGTCCTCATATTGAGAGACAACTGCAACAGAATCCATATGAAAATTCCAAATATCTAATCAATTCTAGACCCTTTGTTACACATAGCTTTTTTGTGAAAAGACTAATGATGCTACAACACACAGTTGACCAAAAAACAGCTGAGCAGCCTGCTGTCCAATTACATTTGATCCCCTAAAATGGGGGAACCACATATAAAAAAAGGCTGTAATTCCTACACAGATCACCCAATATCTAAATACCCTCAAGTTAAAGTAGACAGTCTGCAGTTTAATCTCATATCCATTGTTTAATTTCAAATCAAATATGCTGGAGTACAGAACCAAACCAAGAGAAATTGTGTCACTGTACAAAAACACTGCACTGCACTGTACATTGTGCAGAAAGTTGCGTCTGACTGCAATAAGTTTGACATAAGTAGGAGAGCAGAACTGGAGCAAATACGTATTCGTTTTGGATTTTCTGTGCTCTATTGATCTTGCCTGGTGTAATATAGCCTGCAAATATGACCAGAAGGCGGGGTTTGTATTGTATTGGTTCCAATATACCAAACAATATCAGTAAAGCGTAGAAAGGTATTTGAATCCAAAACAAATACCTATTTGACCCAGGTCTGCTGGAGAGTAAGGGCAGATGTCCCAAGGAGTGTTCAGTTAAGCATCTCCCATAGCTTGTCACGGCTGTGGTTTCAGACGGGCGGAGGAAACGGAGGGACATTTTGCGGGCAAAGCGCCAGTCGCAGCCCCGCAGCTACGACATGCAAACCTTCGAGGAGGCAGCAGAGGAGCGGAACACCATCAGCCGCGGGCTCGACACCACCGCCAAGAGAGCTACGGAGGAGGACGACAATGACAATGGTGACGATGATGATGATGAGGAGGAGGAGGAGGAGGAGGAAGATAGGACCTACAACCCAGAGAATCCCTACCATGTGAGTGTCTGTGCGGAGCCATGAGCATTCATAGCATCAGAACATTACCAAGACAATTCCAACATAGTAATGTTGTAGTTTCCCCATGTTTATGTATGCCCCCATTTTAATCACAAAAGGCAATGATATGCTACATTTGGCTCATTTTTTATGCTATTTAACGTATTTAACACAGTGTGTGCTCTATTCTGATTTGTAGTTTAAAAGTGCCGTTGGTGCACCAAATTCCACTCATGTAAAGCTTGCAAAGGCACAGTAAGTCTTCTGGGGTCAATTTTAGGAGCTCTATGCTCAGACTGTCCATTCAAATCAGGCAGAAGGTTGCTAGCCCCGAGCAATGGTGACATTGCGATTTCAGTGGTTTACAATGTCATGCAGCGTTCCAGGCAGTATGCTCCGCTCTAGCTCCATTCGAATAAGCCTGCTATAGGGAGCAGCTGTGTGTAGAGGCCCAGCTGCTAAGGTCACCCATAGAGGTAATGGTTGTCACCCCAAGTCATTTTCATGGCCTCCTTTTCGGGTGGAAGGGACAACCCCCATTGTCCTCTCTGTCATTATCTGTGATAACCCTTAGACATGACCATGAGACCAAATGGGACAGCAGAGCACATAGAGGCACATGGGATGTTGAGTATTTCTTGTGCTGTTTGTGCTGTTAGCTCTTACTATTCCAAATAAGCAAAAACAACAATAGGGTAAGGGTTACGTTCTTACATCCACATCCCTCTGTTCTGAACACACACACACACACACACACAATGTTGTTCAGCAGTGATCAAAGCTTTCTACCTCACTTCCCGCAGCGCAATGCAGAGGGAGAGGAGGGGACCATGGTATTTGACCCCATGCTGGATCACCAAGGAATCTGCTGCACGGAGTGCCGCCGTAGCCACACCCACTGCCAGAGGATATGCGAGCCATTGGGCGGCTACTGGCCCTGGCCCTATGACTACAGAGGCTGCAGGGTGGCCTGCAGGGTCATAATGCCATGCCGCTGGTGGGTGGCTCGTATATTAGGTATTGTGTAAGACCTCCGAGCTACTCACAATAACAGCTGAAATCCGATTAAGTATCCTGTCATTGTCATAAAAAAGTATTTATATGCAGATTTATTTCTTTCTCCATCTTTTGAATGTAAATATAAATGAGTACCAGTAAGCTCCAGTATGTACGTATGTATGGATACTGATGTAGCTGCTTTGCCTTTAAGGCCTAAAGAGAAATTTTTTTTAGCACACAATGCCTAGGATAATAATTAAATCTGTGTAAATCTCTTATATGTCACCATATAGGCTATATTAAATACATAGGGTATATACATAGTTTCACTGAAAATTATAATTCCTCCAAATGTTGTTTTTCATGTACTAATAAAGCCCTACTTTATTCCTGGCTGTCCTTCATCAAAAATCTATTTTAATCAGAATTTTTTATTTTACTATTTTAACTGAAGGAAGTACTTTGTGCACACAGTGTTTATATTTTTAACAAATCCTGCATGAGCATTTATCTTCTTTTATCCGGCTTTGTGTATGTATGTACAAATGATTGTTGCACTTTTTTGTGGAGATTGTATAGCAAGAAGGTATCATTATGGTATGTACAGCTTTCAGAGCACAAGAAATGGTTAATAAATGTGAAATATGATTTTGGTTTTATGGTGACTGCATGGCCTGAAATGTTAGCTACCCATAGAGCTAATTACACGGCTTCTTTTCATGTCAGAAAGAGGCTTTAAGTAGGTGGAAAAAAAACTGTTTGGGTTTTAACTGAAGCCACAAATCTCTTTTTGATCAGCGGGAGAGATGAACGTCAGATATGAATTAAACATTCAACAGACTGTCACAGGATTTCATCTGTTGGTGGCAAATTCATATTTATGTATTAGCGTGATACTGCAGTTAAAAATCACCATGCTCAGTCTTATCACAGCGGTAGATTTGCACAGATGAGGGTAATTATTTTCAGCTCCAACTTCTTCACTGAAGTGGACTAATACATGATGAGTGCCAGGTCTCCTGAGAAATCACATGGTTTGGAATTAAATGAAGGTATGTTTATGTCCAAGGGATTCAGACGAGCAAAAATTTTGTTTTGTTAATATTTCACTCATTTGGGAAAAGTAACTCAGATTAACTATGCATCCATTATCCAGCCTGCTTGTTCTTGGGTTGCGGGAGGCGCCTAGGGCCTATCCCAACATACATTTGGCCTCTCATCCAGAAATACATTCAATCCATTACAGAGCATGCTCACCATTCACTCACTTGTACCTATGTGCAAGCTATACTCTCCAGTTAGCCTGACCTGTATGTCTTTCAGTGGTACGGCATGGTGGTGCAGTGGGCAGCACTGTTGCCTCACAGCAAGAAGGTCCTGGGCCTTTCTGAGGGGAGTTTGTTCTCCTCATTTCCGTGTGGATTAGGCACATATAAGCCTAACGCCTTCATCCTTGCCATATTTCTTGCAGCTTTAGTGCCTATTTTACTGACACTACAGGCCAAATGGTATTAGGTTACTAATACTATATTATACATGCAAACACACATACATTCTTGCTAAAATAAAACAGATAGGCATGGATTCATTCAGTTTTCCTTTATCATTAATTACAAATATTGAGTATTGTAGACCATGTGCTCTTTTATAGGACTGTACAACAACATTTTTGATATACAAGGTTCTGGCCTGAGTCAACATTTGTCCATAAGATGACTTACAAGTAATGGCAAGTTTTGATATTTTCTTCACGAACACAGTCTAAAAAATAGTTTAGTGATTACTGAACTTGCTGACCAAAGTTAATTTGGTGAATGCTGAACTCACAAAGCAAACTGTATACACCTGCATATCGCTGTGAGACAAAGTTGAGTACAAATGTTCATTGAATCCAGGTCAGAATGTATTTATTTGCTAATTATGGATACCGGAATACTAGTGAGCCGTTTTTTTAGCATGCTGTCTATTAATAATTCAAATGGAGCTGGATCACAGCTGAAGTGATATTCTACTTTCACAGTTATGGAGTGTCCTTGCTGTTTTTGGCCCATACAAGCTTGACAAGCTTTATTATTTTGGAATCACAGCTGAACCATATTCTTTCTCAAGGCAAAATTCTAAATATTTTTTGTCTTTGATCACACCTGCCCACACTAACACTATGTGTCCTAATTTGTAGGTAAATTAACAATAATGGTCTCACTGTTAGGCACAGGACACACCGAGAAGAGTCTTTCTGGTATGACAGGTCTGAAAGAAAATGCAAAACGTGTCATAGACTGAGTAATAAGAGCTTTTCATTAATGTTGGACCTATCTCTTCAGGCATGCCTGGAGCAACTTAAACACAAAACCTCTGAATTAGTACTGCCCTCTTACAAAACTCTGTTAATTTTAAGTATTAAATACTTGCGTGATTAAAGTCATCTTTAAAATTGGACTGTTCAGCAGACTGTTCCTAATAGGTTCTGACTCAAGCGTGGCGGGTTGAGTAAGTCTCTTTGAAGTAGCCTTATCACAAATCAGTATATCTACTAAAGCAGACACATCAAACAGGCCAGATCCAAATGAACGAGGCACCTTTTGCTTATGAAAGTTTTGTTTATAGCGTGTTTGACTCTTTCAGAGCTGGAAGAGTGGGAATAATTTATTAAGAGCTGTGTGTCCATCAAGCTTTTTATTCCTCGCTCATTGATTCCATCCACAATGTACTAGTTTCAGGCATAATGTCAAGATGGTGGATACTAGCCTCACAAGAATAAATAAATAAGCTTGTCTCTTCACTGATATGATGTACTAGGTACATGTGGATAGTTGTGGTTAAAACTGGAAAATGTCATGGTTAGGATTCTTAGTTTATCTTAGTCTGAAAAAGTGATGCATTTACTAATAGCTTCTTTCATCATATAAGAGGGAAATATGTTTAAATTGTAACAAGCTCAGCTTCACATGCATTGGGATCTAAATGCAAGTTTTATGAAGGCCTGCAAAATACCTTCTTGCCAAAGATCACACTGCATGTCAGTGTGAAAACCTAGCAACGGACACCTTCATAAATAACCTCCAGATAATAAATATAAGGGTAAAGAATAATAATTTTATGTGATCTATTATATGTTGGGTTGGGTACATATCAGACAACCAAAGGCAGAAAAACCTCTTGAAGGTCTAAGAGAGAGTCTCTGGAATATTGCTTGCAGGCTGTAGATAAGTACAATAAGCATCACATAGAATTATGTTGGGTGGGGTATCCCTAAATCAAACAAATGCAGTCATCGTACATGGAACAATTGTGTTCAGGGCAAACTGAAATATTTCTATCACGGTGGTGAAACTTTGCCATTGTGAACTAGTTGGGATCGGGGCTGGGGGTTAAATGTAGTCACAGTTTAGGCTCAGATTCTGGATTTCCATATTATATTCCCTGGGATGTAAAGAAAACACATTTGTCTCTGCGTCAATCAGCACATTTCAGCAAAAGTTGAAAAGGACAGCATATTTACATATCCTGGCAGTGTGATGTTTTTTTGGGCTCCGTGTAGAGGTGGGTACACAGAGCTGATGAGACAGGCCCCAAAACATCCGTAGGCTATATAATATTAATACGCTTCCTGGGCCTGCACTTAAAGGATGGTGACAAGCATGACATATCCAGGACCTCCTGACGGCTCACGCGCAGGAGCACGGCAGCTCTTACTCCTCGAGGACAGGCATTTGTAATTTTGCGAGCGGGCAAGAGTTGCCTTTCCCTCCAAATTTCTTCTCTCCAAACTGGAGAAAAAGCACATTGACATGACCGAAGATGTATTTTAAGAACAAATTGACGGGGGGGGGGGGGGGGGGGGGTTGACAACATTGAATTCCAATATAAATGTACCCATCTCGAAAAGGAATAATGCTTTTAAAATTGTATGTGGAACAGCAAAGGAAGTCCTACACAGGCTTGTGACCTCAGGCACTGTCTTCAAAAAAAAAATTACTTTGCCTTTTCTGTTCGTTTGAGGTGAGCCTCGTTTCTACCAACATTTCCGCCGGACACGCGGAGGGGGAATAGGAGAAAACAAACGTTCAAAGAGAAATTCCAGTGTCCGAGCACTGAACCGCTTTTGTGTTCGGTTTCTCTCTTTGAGCCAAAAGGTACCCAGGGAGCCCACCGGCCCGGAGAACAAGCGGGGCTTTGTGAGCGCTGACCCGCGGCTCCCGGCAGCCGGACGGCGAACCCGCACCCTGGTGCTAATGGGAAAGCTGCAGACACGGAATCCGCCGCGTCTTCGGCGAGGGAGTTTCCACCCGCACGGCGCGGACCGCTCCATTTGCTCTCTCTCGCTCGGCCGCGCTGCCCGCCGTCCATCGTCAAAACAGGATGAGCAAAGGAATTTCACAGGGTTTGCTGAGGTGAGCACAGCCTACCCTGCTTATTCTGCTGGTGTTCACAGGCAGTGTGTGTTGCAGCATCTTAGATGACGCAACCGAAAACAGGAAAGAAACTTCATAATGCTGGCTCATTGAAATGTTTTGATAAATGCTGATGCTGAAAAAAGAACTCATTGGGTCATTAAGAGCATTAAATGTATATGAAGTCCACACTGACATTACATACTTGCTCATCAGTTTTGAATGCTGGTTCTATGTTAATTGTGCCATTACTGACATGAAGCTCCCTTTTTACTCTTCCTATACATAGGAAGAGTATACAAGGAAACTGACATTGACTCTAACAATGACTTTTCTTCTATTTGACAGACATGTGTGAACATACGCTCTCCAACAACTTTCAAACAGTCCATCAGATATTTGCATTTCTGTACAAGTAAACAGCTTTGATTATTTTCCACCAAGACTAATTGCATGTGTTGCACACCCCCCCCCCCCCTCCCCCACCGCCAAAAAGTGATATAGTTTATCTGAATTCAATGTAGTGTGCTTCTCTGCAGTGGATTGCTTCTCTGCAATTGAGCACTGCAATGCTTTCATGCTTGCTGCCATTCTCAGACGGTCGGTAACATATTATTATTTCTGTACCGACTGTTAACACTGTAGAAATTAATGTGGCTGTGGAACATGGCTTAAATGTTTTGAGTGCCCACATGCAGGTCAACACAGCCCAATACTTCTGCCTGATCTGGGTTTCTCTGAAGTTTTATTTTGCTCGGGGCTAAGGTGTCTGTTCGATATGCTGGACCCAAATGCCAACTAATTGACTAAAAACTAGGTTCATTCCAGAGAACCTGCTCCATTCACTTCTGCCACATAGAGAGCAAATTACTCGAAAACATTTGCACGTACAAACTTTCATTTTTCCAATGTTGCATTTCCTTTTGTTGAATAGCACATTCTGCTGTTTTAGTGTTCTTGTCTTTCCACATTGGGTATATAGCTGACATGCATAATACTCTTGCCTGTTTTTTAATGGTGCAGTGACATGTCATTGTAGCTGTTTAAAACAACATTTAGAATATGTTTATCCTGCATATTGTGTGTTTTTCTTCATGCTCTGCCTAAGGGCATGGAGTCTTTTCCCAGGGGTAACTTGAAAGTTTCAATCAACTGAACAAACAAGGTCAGGCATGCTTTCAGGGAAAGAGCATCATGGGAGATGGTCCCGTGCATTACCCATCATCTGTTGGTAGTGTTGCACGCTGTCATTTTCAAACTATTCTGGTGTGACCTTGACAATCTATGCATCTGCAGTTTCAAAAGGCTTGAAATGTATGAGAGAGCACTGCTCTGGCATTTCTCCATAGCTCTGCATGCCAAAATAGATATACAATGCCATCTAATGCTGATGGTTAAACTGCCTTAACATGACCTCAAACCACTTAGGCAAGATAAAAAACTATATGCCAACGCGGAAAAAGCGAGCCACACCACAACGGAAAGGCTTGAAGGACATTTTAGACTGGTAACATGAAAGGAGTAGTTGTCCGAAGTCACAGCGGAAGTAATGGCAAAGTTTACAGAGAGCAAAGAAAATGAATTTAATCACTGGCAGCGTGAGCAACAATGAAGGCCGCGCTGCTAAGATATGCTACCCCTGGGGCAGGCTGTGCTCTTAAGCCTTACAACAGCCTCATTATCCCCCCTCTGCTCCTATCAGATCCTGGCAGCAGTATGTCACAGGAAGGCTTCTTTCCGCCACTAGGCATGAGCCCAATTCTCTCATAACTCTGTTGTACATAATTGCCATATGGACGGCATTTTGAGCCAGACTGAAGACTAAAAAGCCCTCCAGGCAGATTCCCCAGATAGCCAAATTAATATTTTATCTCATTTCCATCTAATTTGCACCAAATTATTATACAGCGCTGGAAATTTTAATTAATTTATAGAACAGATCAAACACAGGTTTATACTTTGATACAGGGAGCTCTTATTTTCATAATTTGTGAGATTCCATCTTCCGTGCCTTTTAATCTTTTAGCTTCCAAGACATATGTAAAATCATATACTATCATCAAATGTAGGACAAATTAATAACTGTCATCACACCAGAAATACTTGTGAGGCTTGTGTGTGAAGTTATGCTGGAGAATCTCTTTACCTGTCACCTCGCTGTTTAATTAATTTCACACTGTTTAATTAAATTGGCACTATCTGGGGAATCATGGGGCCCGTCAAGACAAACGATTTCCTGGGCTGGTTTAAATCAGAGATTAGAGCTAGCTTTCACAATGGCACCTTTTTATCCAAAGTTGATGCCAACATCCTACTTTCTGACATGTTTTTAATCGTTTTTGTGATGGATTGTGGATTACTTTTGGCCCCGGCCATATTTGGGTTTGGGGTAATTGGTGTTGTCTAAAAAGGCAAAGGATGATTGTATTTCATATTTCAGCCATATTTTAATTATTACTCAAATTGAACTGTAATATCCATAAGTGCTGATTTATTGTGGAATGAAACAGGTTCTCTCCATGGCTTTTCCCATATTTGGCTCCATTTATGGGAACAATCTTCCCAGTCCCTCCTGCTGAAAAGCAAGCGCATAGTATGTTGCGTGAGTACACATGTGAATGATAAAAATAATCCCACTTGTAAAGTAAACATGTTTTGTTTTCACATGAAAATATTGTAATACACATCTGAAAAAGTTTGTCATTTGAAATTGTAGAATTTCATGTGATTTCATGTCACATTTTGTTTTTGAATGTGGAACGTTCATTCACATGTGAAATCACATCTAAAAAAAAGCAATTTTCAGGGTTTTTGATTTTATAATTACTATTTGTATATACCATTATCATCTAAACATGTAAATGTAAAATTTGAATATAATACACATTCCTATATAACACTTCGAAATATTTGATTAAGTGCAGACAGTGTTTTAAGGGGTAAGTATCTGTGTGTTTCTGGGAGTGCTTTTCCTTTAACAAGGTATGTAAGCTGTAATGTTCTCCTTACTGCAGGGTGCAAAGAGGACTATGAAAACTGATGGATTGCAGAGCTTGATGACCTTTGCTAGCAGAGAACAACACCTCATTTGGCAACTGTCAAAAGGGGAAATGTGTAAGTTTGTGATTGATGTCAGCCATAGTTTCTTGGAGATGAAACCCCTTAGAAGTTTGGTGTCACATTAGAGCAGTTTGAGGTAAAACAGCTCCCCTGTGTGGTGAAAAGAAGCAAAAAATGAAGAACTCAAAAACTTTGTGTCAATGCTGACATGTTCCAGAGTATGTGTTTCAGTTTGATTTACAGAATTTCCAAAACATGTATTTGATTTTTAAGCACAACATCTGTGTGTGTGTGTGTGTGTGTGTGTGTGCGCGCGTGCGTGTATGTGCGTGTGTGCGTGTGTGTGTGTGCATTCTAATTAAAACCCAACAAAAACGAATCTGCAATAATATGCAATTCTAAAAGTGCATTTCAATCTTAGGGAACTGCTTTGCATCCTCCCATGGCTTCCTTTTTCACCACAGTACGGAATTAGGTAAGTTAATAACCATATGCTGCCCATCATCACAGAGAAAGGCAAACACTCTGAAGAAACAAAATGAAGGGTTGTCAACCTTCACAAGTCAAGAGATTTTTTTGACATAATACAAGTGTTATGGATGACAAAAACATGTTTCAGTGAAAATATTTTAAAAAATTATTATTTCTTTTATTTTTATTGACTTTTTATTGGAATCTACTGAATGTGGTAAAATACATGGTTCTTGAGATTTAAGATCAGATACTTCTGTCCCCTACAGGAGACAAAAAGGAATTTCCCAGCGACAGTTAGAGGGGTAGAGGACACGGGTGCATTTTGGCATTGGGAAAAGGACACTGGTGTTGAATGGAATACCATACAGTGAACTATGGTGGTGAGGTATGGTGGGTCTTGGTTGTTGTGGGATAGCCTTACATCTGCTGATCCTAAGACTCTTATTCAAACCAATGGAATCATAATGGACGCCAACAAGTACCAATACATTTTGTCTGAAAACCTGGTATTCCCCTGCTACGAAGCTCAGTCATGGCCACAAATTATCTTGCAACAAGACAATTATCTCATTCCTAAAAACAACCAAAAACGGTTAACTCACCACAAAATTAGCCTCAGTGATTAAACATCACAGCACTCTTGTAAACACTATTGTTTTAAAGCATGAATTGTACTCTAATATTTACAAATGTGTGTATATATGCAAGTTTATCTACTTGAGGAATAACAGCCAACTTTAAAAAGTGCATTGAAAAGCACTTATGCATTCTTAAAAAATCAGCAGAATAAAATTCCAAAGCTGGAAAATTATGCCATGCCATTTTCCCTTTATGCCCAAACACTGGATTGTTTGAAACAAGAACATTTATTCTTTGAAGAATAAGGGCATTGGAATTCAAAGCCAATCTGACAAAGAAGACAGTTCTGTCAATGTATCCTTCTTAAATCATAAAAGACCATGGTATAATGGAACTGGAAAGATCAAAGAGAATAACAACTTGTTAACTGTATGATGAAGTACTGGCATGAGAAGAATACAACAGAGATTTGGGAGAAATTCAATGATCGAAAATTTAAGATACAGAAACAAGGTGAAGCACACAGTCCATTTAATGATATAGTAAAAAATGTTTTTAATGTTTTTCACAGGAAGATGGAAAACTTTAAAAAGCTGACAGAAGAGCTAAATTTAGGGATTTAGCCCCAGATTGCCCTTTTATTGCTTAAGGCACAATCAGAGAGTCAAGGTAGTAACCACACCATTTAAGACAGTCAATAGTTCTCCTACATCCAAACCAGGAAACAACATGATTAGTGGTGGTTGTTGATTAGGGAAAGGCATGATTATTGAGGAAGGAGAGGATACAAATGACCCATGCAACATGTATAGAACACTTACATTGGCATGCTTAGCACATCCATTTAATACCTTGATGATGAATGGTATTAAAATTAAGTGTAATATTCATGAAAATGCAGGATCAATTTAATAACTATAGACTAAATGTGTCTATATGCTTTTTAAATGTCCACAATTAATTCCATCATAATTGCCTCCTGGTTACATTCTGACCATTTGAAATCCAGGATTGTAAAGGTATGCAAGCCAGACAGTCGGTTGCTCACTCTTCTGTTTACCAGCCAGACCTCCTAGTCAGCATTGATTCATACATAGAATACATATTAAATCAATGACTAAATAATTTGCATACCAACTTCCCATTTCTCAATGCAATTTGTTGTTGTAATTTGTTCTCTATGTAACATGGTTTTTGTACAGCACAGCACTTGAATGGATGTTTTACAGCAACGATGGCACAGAAAAAAATAACTACAGGATTTTCAGAAAAAGAAAAGCTGTAGCAGCATATGACCTTAAAATATCTGAAAATCACTTTTTATTCATTTATTTATCTATTTATTTTCAAAGCATTCAAACTGTGCAGCACCTGAGTGAGGTAAAATACTAGCACAAGTTATTCTGAGGTAACTGTATGGGATCTAGTTGTTTATTGACCCTGTTTACTTTCCCATATATGTGGAATAATTACTCTCTTTGCCTGTCAAAACAAGGTTGTATGATGTCATGCTTTTTTGTCATTTATCTGTTACAACTAATAAATAATGTATTGCTTGCAAAAGAAAAAAGGTACTGCAATCCACTGAACATGAATAGATTGAAATGAGGTCATATATTCCAAAGCATAAAAATCAATATGTGCATATGCTGTTTTGATCTATTTATTTTTGTTATCTGCTGTTGAAAAACACCCAGCAAACACAAAAGCAGGAACCAATGTTATGTTTGGAAGAACACATACACTCACAGAATGTATGTGTTAATAACCAACACGCTGTTTGTGTTACTTTTATGTTACTTCAACACATTTTGTGTCAAAGTTACCTCTTTTGCGTTACTCTGAACACATTACAATTATATATTATACAATTTATGTGCTGAAAAGGGAGACTTTTTTAACACAGTGTGTGTTGAAAGTAATACAAAATGTGTTGTCCTTAACTAGACATGAATACGTCTTAAAACAAATGACATGTTATGTGTTATTTTTAACATATCAGTTTTGAGAGTTTACTTTTATCTGTATCAGGGTCATGCAAATTCTCATTCCAAAATAAACTCCAACCATCCATATTTTTCTTCTCTGATTATGAAGAACAATCATTTTGCCTATTCTTTGGCAGTGAAACATTTTAACAAATGTTTTCACTATCACCCAAAAATATTCATCACAGGCTTATTTTTAATCAAAGATGCATTCCGTTTCTATATTACTTACAAAATATGCGGTTTGTTTCTGAATATTTCATGAAATCTTACTTCAGGAGATAAAAATCTCTGTCTTACTTGACTGGGCATTTATACATTGATCAATATTTCTGGAAAAAAGGTTTTAAATAGGATTCATAAACATGCAGAAAGAACACAATGTCAACAGTGCTGAAAATAGGTTTGACAGCAGCTGTTATGGAAGCTGCTGTGCCAATGTGATGTGAAATGTATTTATTTTTATTTAATTAATTATTACAACAATGTCAAATATGGAGAGGATAGAGAACCGGATGGAGAAATCACTTTGATTTGCTTTTTCCTACCCTACTACCATACTTTGTGTTACCAGTTAAACGTTTTGTGGTGAAATAAAGTTAAAAATCCATCTCAGCATTCAGGTATAAACTCAGCAACATTTGGTTGAAAAGTGAAAGTTTTATAGGCAACTAGGACATAGTCAGGCTATATCTGGGTAAAACGTGAGCGACAATATATTGTCCTATAGTCCGTTTTTATGTCAAAGAATCTCTCAACCTAGATTTACACCCCTCTAGACATATAGATTCTGGATTTTGCTCACTGGGTTCTATTGCATTAAATTCTTTTTATTACACGTTTACATGCCACAAGCAGTTATTTGGTCCAAATGCTCTTGACAGTTTCTATTTTTGATGTTTTTGAGAGAGAACTTCATTAAGGCCTAAAAATGCAAAGTGACCATGGAGAGGACCATTTTTCAGCTACACTGTTTTCTCTGGCACCAGAATAGTCACAGTTCTGATTGTTGAGTGTATGCCATCATAAGCCATATGACAGGGGTAGTACAAAGAACCCCATGCCATATTTCACAAAGAGAAATGTTAACTCTGTTTCCAAGTCCTCACCAAACTATGTCATGGTCACTCTGTCATCGTCACTCTGGGGCGACATAGCTCAGGAGGTAAGACCGATTGTCTGGCAGTCGAAGGGTTGCCGGTTCAAACCCCGCCCTGGGCATGTCGAAGTGTCCTTGAGCAAGACACCTAACCCCTAACCTCTAACTGCTCTGGCAAATGAGAGGCATCAATTGTAAAGCGCTTTGGATAAAAGCAGTCCATTTACCATCCCTTATAGCTGACTGGCTTAAACCCACTTGGTTCTCTACATAGTGGATGTTTACAAGAAATGAACCAACTCACATGTTTAATGTTTATGAACATACAGGATTAAGATGCTGAGGACCTTACGGTTATCATGCATAGTCATTATTTGCTGAAAGATGCATTGTACCGATAAGTATAGTGCATTTATTATTATTATTATTATTATGAGTAGTAGTAGTAGTACTACTACTACTATTACAGCAACTACTACTGCTACCGACTGCCATTTTCCTCACAGTGACGGAGACAAAGCCTAAAGAATGATTTTTGTGTGACCACTCTAAAAAATACTCCACTTTGCATGATATTCCCATGAAAAACAAATTAGTTTTACCCATCGACACCTCTAATTCATTCTCCTTGTGTTAAATTGAACATTGTTCCAGTACCAGTTTGACGGCCAATGGATTATCACGGAAACACTTGGCTGTCTGCCTCACTGTCTGGCAGCTGATCTGTTCTAAACGAGCTGAGCTGCTCTGACCTCATCACTGTATTCTTTGCAGTCTCTGCAGAAATGATGGGCAACTGTTTTCGAAAGAAAATCCAACTTCAAAATAAATAAAACAGGTTAAAATGAATACGCCTGTAATCTAAATGGACGTATGTGTTCATTTAAACCTGTCAGTCTCTGGTCTTTTTAACTGGATAATAATGGTATTTGGTGAATATGTGAGTATTACATAAAATATCCCCATGCTGATACAATATATGGAAATTACATGGAACCTTTTCCAAGGACTTGCCTTGCTGTGGTAATAATAAATTGACCCTACAGGAACAAGAGACTGATGACAATTGACACATTGGCACATGCATTTAATTAACAGTGCAAGAGCTTTAAGTCACATCCACAGACAGCTGCTTTCCTTTCAATGCCCCCTCACTGCTACTTTGTCTTTTATGGGTTGGCCATTCCTAGCTTGCTTTGAACTTACAGTTTGCCTGATGTACCCCAATGGTGCTTTGGATCTTGTGCTGTTCCTTTTGGCCTCCACACTTTGCTCTTGCCATCACTCTGATACAAGTGAATCTTGGTCTCATCTGTCCACAATACCTTTTTTCCAGAATTCTGCAGGCTCTATTTTAGGTACTTCTTAGCAAAATAATCTGGCCATCCTGTTTTTGAGTCTAAACAGTGGTTTGCATCTGGCAGTGTAGCCTCTTTGTATTTCCGTTTGAGACATTTTCTGCAGACATTAGTCAATGACACATCTATACCTGCCTCCTGAAGAGCTTTTCTGATCTGTCGGACGGGTGTTTGGGTGTCTTTCTTCATTATGATGAGAATTCTTCAGTCAGCTGTTGAGGTCTTCTTTAGCATACCAGGCCTTTGCTCTCTTTCTTCTTAATGATGTTCCAAACAGTTGATTTTGGTAAGCCAAATGTTTTGCCTATTTCTCTGACTTTTTTATTCTGTCAAATTCCCCTGCCTCATAATGGCTTCCTTGATCTTCAATGGCACAACTCTAGTCCTCATGTTGACAAATGCCAATAACAGACTCCAAAGGCAATCAAAAGCCAAGACTCAAGACCAGATACTGTAAGCTCTCTTATACTGACACCAAGAAAGTAACTGAACACAACTGACTAATCAGAAACACCTGCTAAACCAAGCTGTTTTTAATCCTTTGAACACTTTGTCCAATAATCTTTTCCCTTTGGAGACAATAAAGTTTATCTTACCATATCTTTAATCAAATGTCATCAGTTATGGGGGCATTATGGGGGCAAGTTACTCAGCCAAATACCTTTTTGCCAAGAGATTGTGTTTGTATCTGTATTTGTATTTGTATCAACAACATACTAATGGATCTGATCTTGTTTTATTGCATGGATTAGCCACACAGTCAGGGAATCGAATGCCAACCATCCCAGTGCCGACTGTTGCCAGTCATCCCCCAGGGTGACGTGTAATTTACACTTCAGGATTAATATGTTTGGCATTCCTGTTACGTCTGCGTGTTTAGAATGGAAAGTGTGCTAATACACAAACAATTATGTTTGTCTAACACAATCATCAGCCTTGTTTTATGGATTATTAGTTTGTATAAAGTCTATTATCAAACTTGATAAAAAAAATTACATATTCATATGTGATTCGGTGAAAACAAACCACAAGGGCTGAACAGTTGGAGCAGAATGTAAAAAAGGACATCTGATGCGGTCAAGTACTAGAACAAGTCCAAATGTTTTGACAGTATCACAGAAACCAGTGTTGCGCTCTCTATCACTAGAGCCCTTGTATACAATTACGGGAAATTTCTAACAAGACTCAGAAGTGGAGGAGTCAGACTTTGTGGCACAAAGCGGTTTTATGGACTAATTGGACATGCATGCAGAACACTTAGCTCAAAGGGACACTGCAAGGTCACAAGTAAGTTTGACATTAGTGCCGTTGTTCACATGATACAAAATGCCATGCTTTCAAGTCACATGACCCCTCCTTGAGAGATTTTCGATAAAACGTTTACGTAAGGGCTGGGGTCGCAATGTGATCTTGACCAGTGCATGTTTGTTGTATCAAGTAGAGAAAATTAACAATGAATGTTTTCTGCAGAAAGTTATTGCAACACCCCAAGATGTAGTTCAATAAATAAGCATGCTGTTACATATAAAGCAACAAACAAATTATAACAGGGAAATGGTAGATTGGTGCGGCAGTTGCGTTTCTTCCCTCTTACCACAAACATTTCCTGTTTTTATATAACCAAAATATCTTGTTCATTCTTCACATATATTTTCCGTTTTCATTTTGTTTGCTTCATATTATCATAAATACACAATATTAGTCTCACTAGGGAACATGGGTAAATGCAGTTGTATTGATCATGGCTAAAGTATAACTTTAGTAGTGTACAGTTCTCTGACACGAAAGTCAAAAACCGTACTTCAGAATAACTGAGCAGAACTTGATAATCCTTTTATTCACACAATTCACAAATGTCACCATAACCACTGCAGGCATTTGGGCATATGAGGTTTGTCTTGCCTTGCTTTGTGCCATGACCAATCAGGCGCTGAGTGCTATAGAGTGTTACAGTGATGACATATTTTTGTAGGCCAACTCGGAAGTTTTTTCCACCATGGGTTCCCTCTGCAAATTTCCAATTCTTTTTTTTCCCCATGGATTTGGTTTTCTGCAGAAAATAAGGTCTGTTATGTGCTTTAAAAAAGTACCTTGCTAACAAGTTTGCAGTATTGAAACTACAACGGTTGTCATGTGCATGTGGGCTAGTACGAAAACCTGAGGTTGCCAGAATACGACCGTTGTTGTAGTTTCAATGTAGAAATGTGTTAGCAACGTTACATTAACCACAGACCTTATTTTCTGCAAAAAATTAAATCCCTTTGGGAAAAAAAGCAGTGGAAATCTGCCGAGGGAACCCATGGCTCAAAAATGCGGACTCACTTCTGTGTTTTAGGACTATAAACATAATACTCTATTCTTACTCTCTGCCTCTCCTTTGGCAGTTTTATCCCCCTCTTTTTTTACTTCAAGCAATGACAGACACACCTGACCCAAGGCACGATGCAATCAGCAATCTATACAAAAAGTAGACACAGCCCAATCAGCCAACTAACTGAAAGTACAAGCCACCTTGACTTCACAAGCATTGCACTTAATCTTTTTTCTTTTTAATCAGATTTCCTCACTCAGTCCTCTGGGACTTTTAAAGATGGTGGACTTTCCCAATCTCCTCTGAGAAGACCTTGAAAGGAATGATATTAGATTATATCTGCTCCTTGGGGTCAAGACGATTTATAACATACCTGTTTAGAAACCCTCTGACATAATCAAGGAAATGGGAAATGGAGCACCTTCATTGCATTCGGTTTGTCAGTTTGTGTAACGTCATGAGAAATATATCTCGCGCTTGCTTAAATTTGGGCCTTTCACCACACGGTTTCGCAGCTGCGGCACATTCTTGCATTTATTAATTGTGACTCCCTGTATGGATACTACACGTAGAGCAGAGCATGCTGCAATGCGGGTGGATTTATTTCATCCGTTTTGACATGAGCCAAGAGCAAAAAGGCATCGGAAACCTTCATATGAGCAAAAGCCTCTGTGAAATTAGGTCTTAAAGTTCACACATGGATGAGTCAGATAGTGCTTGGAGAACCGGAATACATACAATGATTTATTGAAGTCGGTGATGTATTAGCTCAGGTGAGTACTTAGAAATATCCAGAGGACTAGGAGTCAGTACAGAAGACAGTTGTTTACCAAACAAAAAACAGATGTGCTGACAACAATAGCATTATTGGGAGCACACTCTGTAGGGAGAATTTAGCTAGTGGCAAAGGAAAAAGGCTGAGAAAAACAGCCCTAAATCATATGATGTCATCACAGTGAGTCAGATAGATTTAGGATGTTATTACATTGTGTCAGGTCTCTTCTTAGGTTTTCAGCATAATGATAAAGGGCAGTAATTCAAAAAACAGATTTGGAAGCACATTATCCTTGTCAAACAACTAAATTGATCTTCAGATCTGTTTTTGGAAAGGACAAATGAGACTTTTCAGTCATAATAATACATTGAATCACAGGAAATAAAACATATATAATATCAAGGCCATAGAGCAAATTACTGACAGTATACCATTTTCCTGGACAGTGGATAGAATGTGCAAAGTCACATGAAATGCATTATTTACTATGACGGAAAAGAATACATAATTGACAGTTGTCAGTTACATGACTGTGATGTTTTCCATGTCCGTCTGGATATCACACATTCAACCAATAAGCACTTTCTGGAAAAATGACACTGTAATGATTAATGTAATCTAGCACAGTCTAAGAAATTCTGTGGTCTATAAAATCACATAGCAAACTTCTGGTTAACAGCCAGTGAAATCTATCTCACCTTCACAATGATAAGTATTTAAGTATTTTAAAAAGATTTCACTACAATCCCCAAATGAATTTTCACTAGATCACAATCAAAATGGCCTGTAATATTTTATTCTGGCATGTTTATAACAAGGCCCGCACATGATTAGAGTCCCTTTTAATATTTAGTACAGACGTAAATTGATCATAAATAATCTATCCTCGCATGACAACACAATGTTTAAGTGGCTTAAGAAGTAGACACTGAAGGCCTGAAAAAATTATATCAAAATGTGACCATGTATTAGACTAGACACTGGTAATAGAATGTGTCTGAACAGATTACATTATCTTTCACTTCCAAATAAAACAGGTCTGAGAGGGTATGTTCATATTTTTATTTTAAAATAAACGTACACATTGCAGATATAGGGTGGCATTGCAAAGTCTGGCAGTGTTTAATTTCAGTTAAGCACAGTAAAGAAATAAGTGGTGCTTAGCCCTTTCACTTCATGGACAGAATACTAATACATTAAGGTTAATGTAAAAATATCAAGTTTTATAAAATACAATGATAATCGACACTTTATGAACATAATAACACATTTAAAACTTTTTTTAAAAGTAACTAATCACATGGATCCAAACATGGAAGAAATAACCATTCATAAATGACATGAAAGTTAAAAATGGGGCTGAACTATGGCATAAAAAAGAAAAAAAGAGAGTTCCTACCTCTGAATAATAAACCTATAATTTAGGTAAGTGCTAGATAACAATGTCTCCCTCAAAAACAGATTATTTTAGTTCCAGCATTGGATACTTACATTAAGAATGACTTCTAGACACAGTATATACAATTTTATTCATGTTTTGGTTAAAATATATGAGATGGCTCAAAAGAGAACTACAAAACAACAAAATGTAATGTCACAGTCAATGCATGAAAACTACACTGCTTAATTCTCTCCAATGCTAATCTAATGTTCAATCCAGCAAGATTCACAAAACACATGCATTATCCATTTGGCATTAAAACGGCAATTAGCACAGCGGTATGCGTATTTTAAAATGAAAGGGTCATCTGTTATTTGGCTCAGTGTACGGTTTTAGATGGCAGATAACCAACCAATACAAGCACAGCACTGATATAATGAACAATAAACTTTATTTTGGTTTAGCAGCTAGATGAAAGAGGGCTTTACTTTAATGTGCTGCTTCTGTGAATCCTTCAAAAAAATAATTTAAAAGAAATCTTTTATGATCAGCGATTATGTATAAAGGTACAAGAGTACATGACTTTCATGTATAAATCTTCCAACTGTTTTGTAGTATGCATTTGTTTTAGTATCCATAGTATGCAAGCCCCGAAATGACATGCCCCTTGGAAACCAAATCAGAGCAGCTTGCCGAAAGATTATGGCCTTAACTGCTATACACATGCTAGAGGGATGGATGGATACATTTGAAATATGTATTTGCATGCATGTATTTCACATGTAATACATGCAACAACCAACACCTCAACACTTTAAGTTGTAGATAAAATGGTCCGGGAGGCATTTTGTAATTAATATATTTGTGTATACACAAACTACTGCCAGTTCTTCAGTGAGTCAGTACAAACACAGGGCCAGCCCATAGTGCTTCTTATTTTACATAAATTATTTTCTTTAAACCAAGGAAAAAAAGTTCAAGTTGGAGGAAAAAAGTTCAAAAACAACTGTCTTCTGATGGCATATGCATTTACCACCAAGAACTGTGTAACTTTAAAGTTGCCACTGAGTTAAGAATAACTGTTTATTCAAATAATCCATAGGACAGTAAAGAATGGTTGTCTGATTTGAAGAAATAATGCAAATAAAATTCTGTATCCTTGGTGAAGACACCCTCTCCCCAGGTCTACTGTATCATTTTAGCAAAATTTTACTGTATGTCTATTTCCATACAACTCAAACCAAGGATGATATAACAGATTCCACTAACAAAAAGCTGAACTAATTGACAAATAATGATATGTTCATGTAGATGGAAATGAAGCCCACAGCTATAATGTTCAAAAGCACACTTAACTTTATTCCAAACTTATGTCGCCTAAATGCTAATTTAGTCTTCAGTCTTTTACTGTGCTATAGTATAGTATAGTTTTTTTTTTTTTTTTCATCCATAAAATACAGACAGGGAAATGTTTTGCATATTGGCAATTTTTAATTGCCTCCATTTCCCATGCAGCCCTCTTAGCTACTGTGGAACAGAATAAAGATTCTCAGCACATTTCTGCAAGTCTTCTGAGGCTATAAGAGCACAGAAGATTTGCTATTGTTGGCTAGGCTCAAAAAGTCACACTGAGCAGACAGCAACGGCGCCTCCATCAGGCAGAGGTATACTTATTGCTGCCTCGGGAGTTGCTTTGCTCTGAGCCGCGTCCATTGACCTTGGACCTCATGCAAGACTGTTTCTCATCCAGCATCTCGGGAGAAGTGCACCAACAGCACAGACAGGACTGCGGGAAGACCATGGCATTGTGTCACATGACAGAAGCACCACATTTGCAACATTTTCCTTAAGGTGGAAACACTGGCAATGCCGTAGAACAACATTTAGGGCAGGACACATGCTTTTATGCCCCAAACCCTAAAACTCTAATGTCTAATTCTTGCAGTACAAATACTGTATATATAAAAACAACTAAAATATTCAAAATAAAAATATATAAATATAATTAAATATAACATAAAATATACAATTCCAATCATTTGTTTATTGCATAAATTATTTTAAACGCTAAAAAATACATTAAAATGCCTCATACCTCAATACCTTTTTATATTATTGCACAATTTTCTTTCTTTCAATTAATGATGAAATGCATGTGTCACCAGCTAAAAAGGTTAGCTTTTGGTTTTATGCATTTGAAGTGCAGACTGTAGCTAAAGGATCTGGCATTAGTCATGCTTACTGTAGGCAGAGTAAGACATTGTTCCTCAAGACATGAAAAACAATGCTTAAAAGAAAATGAGAATGAATGTAGCTGCTCTGCAAATTATGTATAAAAATATATTTGTTTAAATGGAAAAATTATCATAATTCAGAAACATAAGTGGCCCTATTTGGCCCGAAGGTGCAATTGTCAAATGCTAGACCTAACACAAGGCACTGGCAAATTAGGGTGTGCCTTGCTCAATATCAGCAAGTTTATTATCAGGCTGAGTGCAACTATGGAGCAGTTGTAATAGAGGCTGGTTTGACAGGAATAAATGAACTGTGGTTGTGAAAGGGCTTTGGTTTCATTATTGCCAGCCAGACTGCCCCACTTCTTTCACTTTTAAAGATAGCTGTGGTGCATTAGCAACTGCTAATTTCATCATGGCCGAAGAGCAACCACATTATGAGAGGCTCCATTACGAGCCTCTCCACACACCACTACTCATGATATCAAAACAAAGGTGAGACGGAATAGTTTTAATTTTCATAATTTTTTTCCCCTAAAATAAAATATTTTTACCATGTACCTTCTTTCTTTGCTGTCTTTCTTCACATCAATTAAAAAAAATATTTTTTTTACATTTTTACATCCGTTATGCAGCTGGATATATTTACTGAAGTTACCTTGCTCCAGGGTACAACGTCAGCATCCTACCTGGGAATTGAACTTCGTTCAGCTCCCTAACCATTACCATTAGTCAACACTGCTGCCACTATGTTGTGCCACTGTAAATTTACTGCCTGTAAATGTGCTCCTATCTGTGTTATGTATTCATACATCCATATGTGCACATTCATAATGCCCCCCAAAATAACACAATGCACCAGTAAAATGCAAATGCATTAACACAAAACTTGCAAGCACCAAATTTTTCAATTGACACACCCCTATTGCACCACCCTATCCATGTTGGCGCAAATGGGTTTACTGCCGACCGCAAAACTACCAAACCTGGCACAGGTGAAAACAATTCCATTTGCACAAGACCAAACTAGCAATTGGCAATCTCTGAGGTCCCTATGACTCAATGCTGCTAGGCTACGTGACTGTCTGATTAGCCCTGATCACTATCAGCCCCCTCCCCCCACCTCATGCTCCATGACACAATTTACACAGTCACGCCCAACAGCGACTGAGCTGCTCTCTCAACAAACCAAACATCGCCCTCACCTAAGTGCAAACGTCATCATCATCACTGGCTACAACAATGCATCCACTTTCTGACCTGTCTGCAAAGGCAGAATTAATCATTTAAATGAAAACGCATCACTAATCTATAAGGGCTTTGGCAGTAACAAAGAAACAGTATGGCTACTTACTCTGAAACAGCTCTTAAACCTTTTGCTGACCATGTACAGAGCAATGGGATTGATGCAGGAATTCACAGAGGCCATGTTGATGCCAATGTAGTCCAGCACCAGGAAGAAGCTGTAGAGGTGACAAACGATAAACAAATAGCATCACGTAAAAAGCGAAGTTTCATACCGACACTGTAACTGACTTTTAAAATAATTTCCGTACCTTAGCAATTCACACCTGTTAGGGTCCTTTTCATCATAAATGGTCAATTTCAAGATTCTGCTGAGATGCAGGGGTAGCCAACAGAGCGCGAACACAAGCACCAAACAAAAAACGGTCTTAGCCACCTCTCGTCTCTGTAGGCAGAAACAGACAGACAATTAGGGATTTTCATCATTGTACATTCAAACTGTTAGATAATGATAATATACAGAAGAACCTTGGCAATAGGAATACTTTGGGAATGGAGGTCAAAACTCAAAAATGTTTGTATGTTTTAAAGTGGTCAAATTGGTTTTTGTTTGCTATGTAAAATGTACTTTTGCAAGTCAATTTGTTTAAAAACAACAGTTAATTTGTAAATCGCGAATGCACCGCTAAATCCTCTGGTAATTGTAAACACTAGGATACCACTTGTTGCTTTCGTTTAAATTAACCAATAAAAACAGTGGTCAGGACTTCCTAACAAAATTCTTTTTTTTTTCATGTTTCTGGCACGGTACTGTATTATAACAACTGTGCTAAAACATGCTGCTTTGACTGAGAGCATTTGCATGCATCCACGCACACACCCTCACACAAACACGTGACCTCTTCTTTGGCTCATGACCAACCTTTCCACAAAATCTTGCGCAAATCTGTGAACCCCTCGGGAGTTATGCGCCTTTTTGTTATAGGCCCCGCCCATCGCCACGCCCCCTCTTGGTCAAACGGCCTGAAATTTACTCAGCTCTACCTTCGGTCATGACCAAACTCCATGCCAAATTTCAGCCTCCTGGGGCGAAAACTGTGGCCACTACAGGGTGGGACACTTTTGTGGATTAATCGACCAACCGACCAACCAACCGACCGACCGACAGACAGAGCTATAGAGCTGCGGTCGCAGCTAAAAATGCTCCTCATTGGATAACATGATTAAACAACAGCTCCCTATATATTACATTATATACTGGTTCTGTTATTCCATTTGCTTGGACTAACAATGTACATTCCTACCTGCTTCAGATGGTCAGTCAAAGCAATCTGCATCCCATTCTTCTTCCTTAGCATCTCACAGGTCATGAGCGTGTAGAAGATTGCAGTGCAGGCCACAGGCATGCAAAAATAGATGCTGAAGAGCCACCAATCTTTCGCCGACTTATAAAACTGCCAACACAAAGGAGAGAAATAAGAGAATATCCATTTTTTCTCTCCTAACTGAACACAAATCACAGCCTTTACTTGGATTTTATCATGCATTCGGACATCTCACATTTGCAAGGCAGCAAGAGTTCTATGAACAAATATGAACCAATGGAAAGGAGGAAGAGTGGATATACCAAGCATTTATAACACAAGGAAAAGTGTTAAAACTGTTAAAAGCTTTAATTGTGAGTCAAAGTTATAGATAAATTTTGATAGCAACCAGTCCAAGTCAAAGAACGTACTTGTACCTATAGTTAAAGCTCAGCTGTTAAATCACAGCTCATTTCCTATGGACATCCTCTAGCCTTGGCAATATCCATAATAGACCATAGCCACTCAAGCTTTATCTCTTTACCAATGACCTAATGCTTCTTTCTCTGTCCAGTCTGACTAAATTAAAACCTCCTTGGGAGTTAAAGGTAGCCTACTGAGTATTCAGAGAAAATCCATTGGTGTCGTTTAAATTGGCACAACTGCACTAATACTTACATAGTGAAAGTCGCCACAATGAAGTCATTCAAATAACTACAGTGAATAAATTACATTAAATACATTTGCATTTGCAACTATGCATCCTGGATTCAATCAAAATTTATCCTTAATTTTGACTTAACACAACACTTTCAAAGGAAAGTACATTCTTACACTCTAAAGGATAAAAACTAACACTTGAATGTACTTGTACTGAAATTTAAGGATACATTGTGGTTGAATCCAGGCAAATACAATTCTATACTGCTCAATCCAAATGATTACATTAATCTGATTTTTTGTTCAAAACCACTTCTGCAGTGGTCAGTACTGTGTAGGCTATAATGTGTACTACATTGAAACAGACTTGAAACAAACTACATAAACACTGACTTGGAAAAGCGAAAAGTTAATCTTAAAAAGCATATTTTCTGCTGCTTTTGCACTTTCGGTGACATCTGTTAAATAGTATGCGTCCCTTACCTGCATGAACTTGGATGTCTGCATTGGGTGCAGGAGGCATATTCTCAGATGCTCTCCTTTGTACTCCATTGCAATCATGTCAAAGGCAACAGCCTCAGGCACAGCTAGGATGATTGATATGACCCATATCAATGCGATTTCTATCGCGGTCCACTTCGGAATACCGATTCCTTTGATACGATTCCATGATGTGACAGCCCGATACCTACAAAAAAATGATTGGTAAAATTAGCTCTGGTCTGGGTCATAAAGTAAACATGCTTATCAAATTATAGAACCCTCAAAGTCAAATATAAGTTTATATATACCTGTCGATGCTCAATGCACATAAACTCAAGACCGTAATTCCAACAGATGCTTTTTGAACAAACGGCACCAGTTTGCAGAGTCCAACACCAAACGGCCAATCTACAGCCAACAGCTAGAAAAAAATGAACGGTTAGGTTGGTGTTTCTTATATACTTCTATTTGATTTACAAAATACATTTAACATCATAGACATACTTAGATTAAAGTCCAGGAGCAAGAACCAGGTAAAACTAGATTTGGTTTACACAGCCTACAAACCACTTAAATCTACAGTAGAGGATTTAGTCATTTGGATTCAAGTGATTTGCTATTATTAGAGGTCACATAGGTCGAGATCCAATCTATAACCTACAGTAATGTACTTTGTCCTAAACAAAGATTACTGTAACATTTTTGTTTCTTAAATAGCGTTATGAACTCAGCTGTAAAAAAAAAAAAAAAAAGTGAAACCTACATGTGTATTGCTCAAAGCTCATTGTAGTGAAGTAACCAGCACCTAGGTATTAGAATCATTTATTTATTTATCAGAGGCAAATGTTTGCCATTTTAATTTTGGTGATATGTAGAACACTTTCAAATGTCCATAGATATATATTTTTTTTAAATAGGCCTGGATTTATTTGAAGGCATGCAATAGTAACACAATAATTAATTAAAAGAACTGCTGCAACTAATGAACATCTTATGTTGTAATTAATATCAGGTGTAGCTTCTCTATTTATACACAGTGGCCCTCATTCACAAAACTTTTCTTAAATGATTCTCATTTTTGTTCTTAAAAATGTTCCAACAAAAAACCAATATGGGATTCATGACACATGTGCAGACCTTTATTTTTGTGCATATCCCAGGTGTATGATATGATGAATGCTGAATGCTGACAAGTTATTAGCATAAGGAAACAGCCATGAACAAATACATAACAAAAATGAATGCCAAATTGTTCTTGGAAATGTTCTTACACACAGTTGACGATAAAATGTGATCGCACGCATGTTCTGTGAATTATCCTTTACTGTAAATAATCTTCACAAAGACTATTTTGCCTAAGAAGTCTTTATTTTTCTAAGTGTCCAGGAATGAACATGAATTACCCGTTGTTTGCCTCCATAGTGGTTCTTATAAGATGACGAGGTTTCCAGGGACTTCATGAATAAATAAAGTATCCATAATCTGTCTCTGTCTCTTCCTCAAAGTGCATTTATGCAACCGCATAATGCATAGCATTAATCATAAAGGCAAGCACTTCTTAAGGCAGTTATCTGAGTGTTGATGTTAGGGATATACAATATACAGTACCTACCAATAAAAATACCTTCTATGCACTACCCATTTCTGAATGTCTTCTTAGCCTGTTCTAAAAATGTGTTGACTTTCAGGCCTGTATATCGGATACATTTCTACCGCGCACACATTAAAATTTATTTCCAAGGATCGGTTGCTCAGTTTAGTTGCAAACTTCACTGCATTCGTTCAACCTGTCGAATTTGTTACTGCAGTGTGGCGTCACTTTAAAAATAAGTTCCACAGTTCCACCACTAAATCACGAATATATAACCAACTCACCTTGTAAACATTAATGGGTATATCTATTATAATGTGTAAGAGGTCCCCCAAACCAAGACTGCCGATAAGAAAGTTGGGTCCGTTCCTCATGCCTTTGTTTTTGTAGATGATTCTCAATAATGTCGAGTTCCCGATTATTCCAACAACGAACACAAGACAAGAGACCACGGTGTTTATATATTTAAATGTATCTCTGATTTCAGTAGTTCCGGAACACATAGGTGGGTGCGCTCTGGGTCGCCCGGGAGACATGGGCCAGGGGTGTGAACTGTTCGCGCTCAGGCTGTCCTTATCTCTTCCAGATTGCTGTGTTGGGGACGCAGCTGCTCCGATGATATCATTAACAACTGGCCCCAGGTAGTCGGCCTCCGTCTGAGCGCAGACTACAATAAAAGTTTCCACAAAAACCAGCAATAGGAGACAGAATACGAAAAATTTATTCGGCATGTTGTCTTTCGTGGTTATCTGCAAAATAATGCATGAAACAAATTATCAGCATTGTACAAAAAGCAGGTCATGCCTTCAGTATCCGCGGAAGACTAAGTGTGTTCAAGGTTGTTAGGATAGAGAACATATCTTATCAGAGTAGTCAGTGTATGGATTTTCAGTTGAGCTAAACGTTATAAAATAAACACAAACGACACCAAAGCGTTCCAGTCTCTTAGCTTATTGTGTACAAATTAAAACTTAAAATTAAAACATAGAACAGCCATTGGCATAGACATTCATGAAACAGCAGAGCATATTCGAATCATATTGGTTACCTTAAATTTAAGAGGAGCTGGACCTGTAGAAATTGCTGTCCACTTGAAAAAAAACTTTTGGATGTCTGCGAGTATTCTGTTCGGTCCCGCTCCCTCTTGGTTGAAATGTATTTAAAACGCCGTATGAAAAATTGGCAATACATCGAACTTCCGCTGCCTCAGTCGTAAAAAAGTGTCTTTGTCACCAACTCCCCCATGTCGATCAGCGCAACGGATAACATTTGGGAAGGCTGAACATGTCCCCGAGCCTGTGACCCGACTTCACACGCTTGTGCAGATGAACAATATTTCGCAGTCCAGGGCATTTATCTCCTGAGCTTCGTCACGAACCATAGTAATTACTGATCCCTCCTACAAAGTGTCGAGAAACGCAAGGGAGAAATGCGCGCGCGCCACTTCATAATCAATTAGGGACATATAATTGGCCTTGAATCAACTCTCACTTCCCACTAATTGTAATAGTTATTTCTGTTTTACCATGATCTCGGATTGATCACGTGAGATGTATCTTGTGCAGGATGTTCCTGAAATATTTATTTAGATGGCAACGACAAGACCCTAACAGAATGCAGTGACAGATAAAACAAAGTGCTTTAAGTAGTTCTAAATCTCAACCACACTGACATATGCACACACACACACACGCGCGCGCATTTAATCTAACTCAAAAGACTGATAAAACGGTCAGATCACAGAGATGAGAAAGGATTCCACCATTGATGTATCTTATGATCTCTCATAAGAAAAGACTCATTGAAGCTAGATACCCTACAAACAGGACACGCTGTCAGCATTGTAACGGCTTTGCTGATTACTTCATTTCATGTTATGAAAGACTAAATTCCTCCGTGGGAAAAAACAACTAAGTTTGTTAAATACTTTCAAAACAACTCCCTAAACAATTTGAAAACATTGGTAAATTCTGATAATGTAGTTTAAGCTTACAACCGTGTTTTTGAATATATTCTGGGCAATGTATTGTGGGAAAATGATCAATTGAATTTCTGAGTGAGGAAGCAGTGGATCATTTTATAGTTTTTCTTAATTGGTCGGTATCTTATTTTCTTAATAGGGTAGGTATTTATTCTATCCTGAAGTGGAACCACCACTGCCAGCTGCTACTTGAAATAGGCAAACTGAGCAAATTTTTAACATGACCCTTCTTCCTTCTGAAGCACAGTGCAGTTAAAACCCAAAGCTTCAGATTAGGATGACTGTGATGGCCAGTTGAGGGGTGAATGGTAGGTTCTTCTCATGCAGAGAAGTGTGATTTACAGTGCCAGAAGCAACATGGGGACATAGTCGGCCTATTGTATGGGGAATGCGTTTGCCGGCATCACTGGTCAATGCCCACTTCGCCCCTCTGGCGCTCCTCACAAAAGGACCTAAGTTGTGAAAGCCGTGTCTGCTGTGTAAGCCAGTTAATACCAACAAAAGCCCTAGTCACAAGCAGAAGAGAAACAGTATTGTGTTAATGATCATGCTCCAGTGTCAGTGGCCAAACCTAATGCAGGTAACACTGAATTTCCTGTTCTCAGACAACAAAGTAAAATGGAGTGCTGCTTAAATGGTGTTTCAATAAGTGTAGCTTGCTAACTTTGCAAAAGTCTTTATGCTGGCAACTCAAAATTACCCACAGTTTTGTTTACACTGCAGTGCAAAAAAAGTTATGGGAATTAATTGTAAAACTATTGGGTAGATGTTGCAAGAAAGTAATTTAATAAATGAATGCAATCATTTTAATGAATTGCATTATCATTTTATTTGTGGGTTTGGGAACGTGGGCATGATGAAAAGAACACCACCATGCACTTGCACTGATTCATATAATACTGGGTTTAAGTATATATCATATGACATGATCAAATCACTTTGACAAAAATTTTAAGTTATTTCATTAATCACAAATTGTAGACCAATAAAATAAATACTAATAATAATTAATAGCTAGATTCAGCATTTAAGTAAGTAAATCATCCGTCTATTTTTGATTTTGCCATCTGTTGGCCGTACATGAAACATTATGGCCTGTCAGTTGAAGAAAAAACATAATTTAAATATTTATATATCTCATTTATTAAAAATTAGGACAACATGCTGATCAAGTCAGTTATTGAGTGTGTTTTTGGACATTATATTTGCATTGATGTTTTTGGCTGTAGTCTTTTGTGAATAGACAAAACTGTATGTAAATAATAGCAGAAATCTCTTCACTTATGTACATAACCCATTCATCGCCCATTTTCTAAAAAAAATTAATTAATTAATTTTTAAAAAATTTAAAAAACATAATTCAAGCAAATTAGGCAAAGGCAGAGCTTAGCAATTCAATTACACAGTCTTTTGTAATATGTGGTTTTATTCTGGACACTTTAATTATTCAGGGAAGACCTAAATAAAAATGGCACCCAAATTACCCATACTCATCAAAATTGTGTCCATATCTGATTCAACAGTGTCTGCATATCCCCGACCAAACCACAGAGTAAAAAATAATGGCTATGCCTGTGCCTCAATGTTGTTCATAGACATGTTCACACATTGTTTGAGAAAACTGTGGAAAAGTTTTGACCACATTGCATCATTTTTCAGAAAATAATGTGGCCCCATGAAAAAAGTTGTTGAAAAACCCTAACACAGCCTGGCAGAAGAATTGAAAATGTATTGGAGCACTTGATGACATATTAATACTTAATCTATAGTGAAGATGGTGCATGCATGTCCAAATAGTAAAGCTAAAGAAATAACCAAAGCAATAATAAGAAAAAATCCAGCAGTTATTAAACTCCCTATGCTGCAAAAAAATAAATAATCACTATTTAATGGAGGGCATTGCATAATATCATGGAATTACAGAAAAGTGTGATGCTTCTCTGAACACAACATTGCATCAGCTAGTATTTGCCTCCTTTCTTTTGGAATAACGTTGTGCCTAGGCATGACAAAGTGCTCTGCGCTGGATGTCCACAGAGGCATCCGGGTTTCTCTGCAGCAGTTCATATGTAGAAATATGCAAAGCCTGAAATGCCTGAATCTGATAAGCTGATCTTGAACAGGGGTGTTGACTCTCAGCAGCCCATGGCAGCTGTGTTCAGTCAGGAGCTGAACGTGTTTGAATGTGTTGTGAGTGCCGATGAGATATTGAGGTAAGATTCTGGCGATGGTGAGCACTGATGTTCCAGTGGGCTGTGTCTTCCTTTGTCTTCTTTTGTGGCAGGCCTACCATTCCGGTTTCACCACAACTGCTAACAATTCCCAATTAGCTTTTTGTACCCATGGTTTCCGGCTGAGGGATGCGTGAGAATGGCCTTTAATAGATCAATGTGGAAACATATAAAACCGCGTTTACATTATTCTGCCCACTGCTCAAACACAATGGCATAAATGCAAGTAATTGAGACAAGTTTTTACAAGGAACATATTCGGACAGCTCTTTTTCCATATCAGTGTCTTAAAGGGACAGTTCCCTGTTTGGGATGTTTGATAGCACTAATAATTAGGCAATATGCATATGTACAGCCTCTAGATGCATATCATCACTATACAAGCTCCTATGGACTTACTTACTGTGAGTGTATTATCCTGCTTTACACATCAAATCCCTTAATGCCCCAATACCTGCGATTTTAAAGTAAAAAGGTCATCAGAAGCCTTTAGAAATATCAAAAATATCCTTCAACATACACAAAATCTGTCTGGGCCAATTGAAAACATATAATATATAAGTGAAAAAAAGTATTCAAAAAATCCAGAAAGTGAACTACCCTTTAATGTGTTTATTTCACCCTTGTTAAATGCTCCCACCTTTTGAGAGAAAATTAATTTGGCTAATATCTTACATGATATAATACTGTAAAAATCCCTAAATAATGGCTCAGAATAATGTTCTGAGCTGGTGTCAGTGGAAGAGGAAAATGTTTTCAAGCTTTGGATGCTTTCTTTTGTTGACATGGTTCATACTGACCTATTCCCCATATATACACTGAAATCACATTCTCTTGCACATTCTTGCTCACTAATACGGTTTGTCCAGCTCAAAAGCGAGCATGTTGAGGAAAAAAAAGCAGAAACCTCTTTGTGTGCCTCCCTTCTGTGTCCTTCTCTCACTTTCCTTCTGTTGTTGACACTCTACCTTTTGCACAAAATAGCCAGGCTTGGCTGTTAGGGGAACAGAAAACAACGACGCATGAATGGCTGGAAGTGTGCTCAGCGTTGGCTAACTACCTCTGAGTGATTCCTCGTGACCCTCCGCGTCTCTTTGAATGGAAGTCACTGTTTGCACCGAAAGATGCAACCCTGAGCTGCCCTGGAGACCAGGAGGAGCTGATTCTCCTCTTTTGCTAAGCAGCAGGAGGAAAGAAAGGCAAGCTTTCAGAGGATGCCGATGGTGACTGTGTCGAAGGGAGACGCCGTTAAGCTATGTGGTCAATTTGGTTTTTGTCTGAGGTATTGCGTTTCTCGCAAGTGCCAGATTTCTCCATGCAAAGGGTATAAGCATGGTTTGCAGGCAGTCAGACTGTGGTCATAAAGGAATGCACATGGTCAGCAACAATTCTTATACTATGTGGGGGGATTGAAATGATGCTCAATTGGTATCAAAGGGAAAGCACCAGATATTATAAAAAAAAAAAAAAAATACACAATTTTTAATAGGTCCTTTTTTGATTCATGAATGATCACTTACATCATCTTTTTGTGATGTGTTAGAATGAGAAGTGAGCTGCTCTCAAATTAGCTATAGATATCCCTTTTTTCCATTGAAGAATTAACCTATATTTGATGCTTGAGTTAATATGACAACACTAACAGAAAATGAGTTAAATCATCATATGATGCTAGACTAATTCGCTCACTAGAGGTGGATTAAAGTAGATTCTAAGATAGGTGTTAAGTTAGCTAGTGCCATCCATCTACAGCCACGGATAGAGCTAACAATGTTAGCATGCAGCCCCTTCCTGTTATTAGCTGATAGGAGAGGAGCCTGGAATGGTCTTCTGTTGCTGTTGCCCAACCACTTCAAGGTTTGATGTGTTGTGTATCCAGAGATGCCCTCCTGCCCACCACTGTTGTAAACAGCTGTTATTTGAGCATTTGTTACCTCTCTGTTACCTTGAATGAGTCTGCCCAATCACCTCTGACTTCCCTCTTAACAAGGGGTTTCAGCCATAGAACTGTTGTTGTGTTTTGTTCATCACACCATCCTCTGTAAACTCTAGAGACTGCAGTGCGTGAAAATTTCAGCCTACTGTTTCTGCATTGCTGCAACCACAATGTCTGGCACCAACAATCATGCCATGGACAAAGTCGCTTAGATCACACCTTGTCCATTCTAATGTTTGGTTGAACAACAACTAAACCTCTTCACCATGTCTGCGTGCTTTATATATTGAGTTGCAGCCATATGGAACAGGCTATTTGTATTAATGAGGTGTAATTTAGGTGTACCTAATAAAGTGGCTGCTGAGTGTATATTTTAATGCAGGTAGTTTGTTTCTTTGTTTTAAATTTGCATTGTGAAAATACACTAATGTGGCATGAGAGAACAAAGGATGATGTGTGTGACAAAAGAAAACAACTCATAAGCACGAACCAATACTCAGTCAGGAAAGGGACAAAAGGCCCCAGACACAGAATAGCAACTTTTGACTGATCACGAAGACGCTATTACAGAAAAAACGTGACACATGTCCAGAGACATGACTAATCATCACCACGCAAATGGAAACTTTGCAGGAATCATTTATTAAATCCAACGATAAGAAGATTCACAACAAGTAATGCTTTGCAGAGTTTCTGGGTACCCGTAATGCTGGTATGGTTTTATGAATAAAGATTCAGAAGCCGTGCTGGCCTAGTTCTATGTACTCATTCATTATGGATTCCTGGGCCATTTCCATTACAGTACCAAGAAAGAGGACTACATAGTGAAAAAAATGCAGCTATTCTTGTAGCCAACATGTGCTTCCAGTACAGCTTTGTGTGTGCATTACATGACAACACAAAACGCATGAATGCATTTACACAAAAATACAGTGGCGGCATGAGAAATGAGAATAAACACACCGCCATTCAGTTGTTGTTCATATACATGTTCAATGGGGTTGTCATTTTTCAGGTTTTGATGGAGAAGTAGAAATTCAGTGATATTTACTCAAATCAAGATGTTCATGACTGTATGACCTTACATATTATTAGATCTTTTATGAGGTTTCTGATAATTAGCCATCAGTACAACAGCCCTTGACATTAATTTGCATGAGCTACCCTGGGTATGGTTCCTGCACAGTAAAATATTCAGTATTTATTCAACTCCTTGATTAAAAACAGTTGGGCTGCACTGTCAAATAAATGTGATGCCACTATGTCAGTGATAGTATACTAAGGACCTGACTTGCTAAGACCTTTAGCATGTGTAAAACCTTTTGGCACACACAAAACTAATAACATAACCAATGATTGGTGCAAAACAAATACCATGAGCCATCATTGGTCATGGTATTGGTTTTGTGTGTGCTAAAAGGTTTGCATATGTAAAGATCATAGTAAATCAGACCCTTAATGTATTCTTTTCAGTTGGATAATGCATAGGGATAGAATTGATGGTACGTCCAGTCAGCGTTTCTTACGTCCATTCATTTGCTTTGTTTTCAAGTAACTTGCATCAGATATTTGCTGCCTTCCCCTTCTCCTATCCTCCATATTAATAAAATGAATGACATGGAACATAAATGCAGCTGAAATACCAAACAGGGTGGGAAATTCCAAAAGAAATAAACCAGCCAGTGTTGTTGAATGTTTACTTCAGAAGTTGGTTTTTAGTAATGACTGGTTCAATATTAAAACCATTATTCTCACTTGTCTTCCTTTATAACAGCTACACAATGCAGGTATCATGTTCTGGATTGTGTGTGGCTTACCCTGCTTGAGTGTAATGCACTCCAAATGTAACAGTAATTGCATCTGGAAAGCAAGGACTGACTCTTATTAAACTATAGTTTGCCAGCTCGAGATTCAGCCAGGAAACACAACGCCTCTTGTTCTTCCCAGATTATTTCTTCTTTTTCTCTTTTTTATTAGATTCATGCATTAGCAATCAATTTACATTAACTTCTCACTCGAGCCTTAAATTGCCCTACCAAGTTTCTCTGGATCTGGAAAATTCCTATGAACTTCCATTTGGCAGTATGTGTGATAGATGTTATATTAAAGATGACTGTGATCATTGAGTATTGAGGGCAACTTGGTTTATGGAACAAGAAGGTAAACCTCAGCTGTTCTGTTGCTCTGGTGTTCATCACTGTTTTGTTTTTTTTCAAACACACTTCTATCCAACATATTTATTGGTAAAATAAAAGTACCATCTCTCCAATCCTTGGAATTGCTCTCCAGCCCCTACCCCTGCCCGCCCCCACAATACATATTATCATTAGTGGAAAAGTTATTTGGTTCCATCAGAGCCAGTTATGGGTGTTAAAGATGCAAACACATGCAAGCCTCACTCATTCTCACCAGCAAGAGCTGGCTTTGTTATTTATTTATTTATTGTTCTGTATCTATGTGAGACATCTCCTAGTCAGTAATAGGCTAACCATAGACACCCTCAAGAGGGCACAAGAATGAAAGTAGCCTATGTTTAATCAACTGAATCAAACTGTGTTAAAAGCGTGAATTAAATACATCACAAATGTTCTATTGTTAGACACATAATTAAATACATACATAATAAATGTGCAATACATGTATTTACACAGATTGTGGGGTGCAGATGAGGCATGCCAACTGCACAAGGTTGAAAAAGAGCTACTCTACACATCAACACCACCTATTCTCTAACCATGGAATCTATGTCAAATCTATGAAAACATATTTATTTACATTACTTGAGAATATGACAGGGAAAGACAGAAAGAAAAGACAGATATTTTGTCTTCAAGGGGATATGTTTTTTAGTTATGTGCAGGCATATGAAAAGATTCCAAAAATATAAATCATAAACAAAACAGTATTTTAATTCCATTATACAACTTTCACTCTCAAAAAATTAAGAATTATTATTATTTTTTTAAACTTCCTGGCGTCCACTCCATCATCGAAATGCCATGCTACGGCTTACTCTTTCAATCTGAGTAATTGTGTATCATTGCTGATCATTGCTGTTTTATTTATGGTCTTGTAATGCACCCCATGAACTTAGTTAGAATTAGAATGAGAACTGAAATTTAGTCATTGTTTTCCATATTTTGTTATTCTTAACGGATATTGGCATGTTTTGGCACTACCCTGTTGTGCGTTCCTGTTCTCACGGTCTATGCATTTCATACGTGAGACGGAAGTCCCACTGAATGGTATTTCCGGTATCCTGATGCGCTACAACATCTCATCATAGACGGCCACAGTGACAACTTCATACAAGCAAATGACGCATTGAATCGTTTTACATTGCAACCACAAAATAACAAGGCTTCACATCACCAGCAAACGACTGCGATGCAGCAGGTTGTCTTCGATAGGCTACCGGTGACAGACCTTCTGTCAAAGAAAGAGTTGATATAGGAAATTGAGTGCCATTAAAAAAAAAATACGGTTCAGGACGACAAATCACTTCCGACTCCCCTACCGGTGGCATAAGAACTGTGCCACCTGAGTACATTTCTCAACGTTAAAAGGGGAGCATTATGGGAGACGGAGTTTTAGCCTCGGTGATTTAAAAACACAAAAGGGGCGTTTTATCCATACAATCATCATCTATAACCGCATTGCCTGGGCAGGGTCGCGGGGGGGTGCTGGAGCCTATCTCACTCACAAGTCCTTAGAAGGTGACGTGTTACGCACAATGGATTTCAGTGATATTGTTACAAACTTCTCAGCTTGAAAATCAAGAAAGAAGAGCTTCAAAATCGGTAGGCTGCCCTTATCTTGTTTCATTTAAACCCTCACCTACTTGGAGTCAGTGTGTCATGTTGTTTAGATTAATAGGCCTATCGGACTACTTTGGGCCTATTAGCAGGTGGGCCGCTGTGTAGACCTGTGTTTATTGCTGCTGTCCACTTTTATTTGGATATGACTCACTGCGGATTCTTATGGTATGCAATATTATTGTGCTGCTGATTATACTGTTGAGTTGCAACTGACTTCACTGTAAAATTGATGCGGTGGACGAACACACACGCGGCTGTAGCCCACACAGTTCGCAGAACCGCCTTCACTCACCTAGTTTGCAGTTCTGTTTCCTTAAGAGTGTCTCAGGGTTAACGTAATCCAATGCGTCAGAAACAGAAGTAGCTTTCTATTGTTGTAATGCTGCGATAAGTACATACACAGCTCGTTCAATTCAAACTATTATTTGTGCTCTGTGTTCATGTTCGGTAGGATATTGCTCCTCTGTCCTGCGCAGTTGTCTGATAACAGCAATAATTTAAGTGCCTTTAGTCTGTAGGCCTAAAAATGACAGTTATGCTAATCTGTGTTAGATTTTTTAAAATGTATTTATTTATCTATGGTGGTGTGAAGTCGTAGCCCCGAGGCCCACTGTCTTATGCTCGCCCGGATACAGAGATTCACTAGCTCTCTTGACTCTCTTCTTCATAACAAGACCATGTCAAACCTAGTCATATGGATGGACCTAACACAATGGTGTGACTTCATAACTCGGCCGACCAATGGTGTAACTTCATCACTCACTCACAGACATTCCGGTTTGTAGGGCTGGCCCCACTGTTGCGGTCCAGCCAATAAAGTAAGCAAGTCAGAATATTTTGTTATACAAAAAAAGTAGCTAAGTCCTTCATAAATTGACATCTGTGCTTGTCTACATTTTCCATGAATGTGGAAACTTGGCTGTAGTCTGCATTTCTGCTGTAATGTAAAAAGGGAGATATTGGCATCAGACATAATCGACAGTCAGACATAATCGACAGTCAAGTATTGGTCATTGATATCATTCACATAAATCCCATCCCTATTTTAAAGATATCACATCCTGCAAACATACAAATGTTTTACATAGCCTGCATTTTTCCATACCGTGTATGTGAAAAACTGCGAGAAACTCAGATTAAGTAATCTTGCCTCAGCATGCAACAGCAGTGCCCACAGCTGGGACTCAAACTAATGAACATCTGGTTAAATGTCTGGTGCCAAAAGCTGTACAATTAAGCAACTGCTCGAATCCCCATGATTAGGCCTACTACTTTTGCACTTATATTTATTGAAGATTAGGGGGACCACAACATGTTCCTTTTTAAAAATGTCCATAATAGGTTTTGTGTGCATTAGAACTGTGTGTTGTTTGGATGCTTCCTCCCATTCTTTCTTTGATCTGTTTTGGTCTACAAAACGATATGGGTGTGCCTGTTTTTCAGTTTTAAGGGTCTAATTCCCATAGCACTATGCCACACTGCTCATAATTGCACACTAATTGTGCTTGTAGTACAATTTCTAAAATTACTTGCTCATTGAAGATACAGAGCTCAATCAGATACTTAATCAAGGAAAATATTAATTGAGATCTGCCCTATGACCTCATAGCAAACTGGTTGTAGATCCAAATGGTAATGATATGTTAAAAGGGGAAATTCATGATTTCCAATTCCCCATTGCATTTTATTTGGAAGAAAGACTGCCTGGTGTGAACCTTTTTTAATGCTTTGGAAAAGGGAGATCACTGCTAAGTAACTTTGCTATCATTATATCATGCTTTAATTTGCCATCATGCACTTACAGTAACCATATTACAAATATCTTGTGAGCAAAATAGCCTACATGGACTTGGAACATGGATTTCATTTTTCTCTATGAAAGTTGAGTTTCCATGTTTAATTGCCTCGGGGGTTGTCAAACATTCACCACTGTGACCTGAAGAATGGTCTGTCCTTTTCAAAGAAAAACTTGTGAAGTTTTACACCTGATTTTCTGTGGCATAAAGTAGATAAACATTATGATTCATCGACTATTAAAAGAGTTGTGGAATGCTCAAAAGAAACTTTAATCACCTCATATGGTTACGTTTTAATATGAGGGTTTCACAAACAACAAATTATATCTTTGTAAACTGCATAAATAAAACCTATTCAAAGTTATGTAGACCTAACAGAGCTAGGTACTAGCCTAATTACTGGATTTTGTGCTATTTTGAGCCTTTGCTAATTGGTTACAAACAAACATCATAAAGTTGTGTGTTTTTGGTTTGCTTGTTTTTTCCCCCCAGCTAACTACAACTTAACTAGTTTAAAACATTATAAAAAATTTAAAAACATCCTTAGCAAATGGTTTTGCACATGTTCTAGCTCATTTTGTCTCTTTGATCTATTTTTCTCACATTTAATTTTCCTGCAGGGTGGTAGTTGGTTTATTTTCAGAATCATCCCTCTCTACAACTCTCCCAAGTATACCTACATTACTCTTCATTTACGTTGAGATATCAGTCCTTCCAAAACAAAACATCTTTCAAGTGGTTATATTGTGTAATTTGTGTATTAAAGCAGGCAAGTGCCTGAGGTCCAATGAATCCCTCACACAAGTAGTCCCAACACTCACACATTTCTTACATACACACACATGCATAAACACACACTATACTGTGTTTCACTCAATTTTAGATTCTTATTCTTAATAATTGTCTTTTGTTTTAGAATTACCTATAATATTTAGCTTTGAGACATACCAATGTTTCACATAGTCACTTTGTTTGTTAGTTACAGTATTTTATCATCTAAATGAGCAACCCAGCCCAAATAATACACCCAGTAACAACATCAGCCAATCCCAGATGAGCAATCCACCACATTACACTCAGTAACAACATCAGCAAATCACCAACTCACCCTGCTACTTTACCCAGTACCAAAATCAGCCAATCCCAAATAAGCAATCCACCACATTACACTCAGTAACAACATCAGCAAATCACCAACTCACCCTGCTACTTTACCCAGTACCAAAATCAGCCAATCCCAGGTGAGCAACCCACTCTTTATCCTGCCCTGCACCAAAATACAATAAAAAAACTGCACACTTTAGTAAGGAGCTTCTGCCATAAGTAATGCACTTTGGTTGAAGTATGACTAACATTGTCAGCAAATAATTATAATTGTGTGATCAGGAAACCTCAGAGAAAATATTATCAAGTTGGAAGATATTATGCTGAAATGGCCTGGGGGAAATGGTGCAATGAAAATTAAGGCTGGTGAAGAGAGAATAGCATTTATGCACATATCACTACTGGACATAACTATTAACATATGATGAAATCATAAAAAATCCAAAAAAATCCAGTCATATTTAACTACATAGAATAAAAATTACTTGTGTCTGTGTTGTATTGCCTAGGTAGCACCAAGGATAAGCCTTCCACTTTAACCAGATAGAGACAAACTAGCCCTTTTTTCTTCCATATCACAAATGGTGTATGCTGAATATGGTGAATTATTTTCTGAAGTACGTTGTTAGCCAAAGAGGTAGAGGTGCTGGCCCCCTGTGTTTTTCTCTAGTCTAATTCTGATCTGTATGATGAACTCAGTGTGATTGCTGCAGTTGGCCTCAAGCTGAGTGTATTCAGTGTTCTGGTACTTCACTGGCACCTGGTGCATACATGTAAAATATTAGAATTGTAGAAGAGGTGGATAAGACAAGAGGTGGTAGTTTACTTTCTTAAATCTTCACTTCACTTAATTGGCGTGTGATGTAATTGTTTTGTTTTTTTAACACAGAAAAAATGTACTGTCAGCATTTCATAACTAAACTTACTTAGGCTAGAAAACATGCTTCAAAACTCTTTTTTACTAAACCAAAATGCTATGCTGGTAAATGCAAAAGGAAGGTTATTTTTATCTATCTAACTGTCCACATGTCCGTCCGTCCGTCTATCTATATGTTTATTTTTGAAAACTTTTTTGACATGAGGTTTTTGTGAAAAATTGATAAACATGATAAGAGCATGATGATATTACCAATACTGTAATCATCCTAAGGATAACTGAAAAGTCTGTACACCACTAATATACTTTCCTGCAATCAATTGCTTTAAATACTACAAGCATACATAGCTTCCCTCTACAGGCAGGCTAATTAAAGGTCTGTTGTGGACTGCATGCCAAAAGAGACTCTTGTCTGACTGTTATGAAAGCTGTGCAATCCATTAAATAGGCTACATTGGTGAAATCATATTGCTGTCCCGTGCAAATCCTTGGTAACAAATAAAGACTCAATGCTTCACTGGCCTTAACGTCCTGCTGAAATGTTGCCATTTTGATTGAATTAAGATGCCTTCTTTTGGTGTTAAATTGAATCTTGCTGTAATATAATAATTTATTACAGAAAATAAAGAAAGGTATGCATAAAATAAACCCATAAAAAGCAGCAAAACCAGAGAAGTAATTTTTCTGTTAAACATAATGCAGAAAACTGAGATTTATGCTTGATCTTTTTATTATTTTATATGAAATATAATAGACCAGTGTTGTTATTTATCAAATTCTATGTTCTGAACTGTTCGTATGTGGAATTATGCAACAAATGCAGATTTACACCCCTCTGGCTTATCTCATTTGTTTGGTGCAGGATGTATGGGGGATAATGAGCAAGATGTCGCTCCTTTTAAACAAGCTTAATACAGCACTGAATGCTGTTATCTGTCTGGCCCTGTTTGAACTCCCTGTCCTCCTCCTTCTGCTGCCGTAGCTTGATGAGAATCGCTTCCAAGTTCCTTACACCGATTTGGCTCCGCAGCTGGGCAAGCTACCCACAGCTGTGTCCGTGGTTCTGGTCCACTTCTCTCTTGGAGAGCGAGAGGGTGTTCTTTCATCTCCTCAGTTTTTCCGAGGTTAAGGACAACCAAGTACTCTCGACTAGAGCTCAGCCAATCGGAGACCCGCGGACACGAGCGGTGTAAGACGCGCATAGATTACGAATACAAAATAAGCAATAATGGTTTTTCACTTTCCATTAGCAAAAGACTGAGAATTCTAAATTGTTTTCTAAATTTTGCCTGCTGACACAAACGCCTTTTCAAATGGATTTCAGAATTTTGAATACCACATTTAGAAATAAGGCTGTTATTTTGTCTGGGTCATTTTTCATAAAGGTATAAGTGCCATCTAGTGTTCAGTGTATGAAACTACCAAAATACTAAATGTTCTGCCTGATGACTTTAGCTTTTCAAGGTTTAAACAATGTTCTAGGTCAGGGGTAGGCAGCCCTGATCCTGGAGTGCCAAAGATGCTCCTGGTTTTTGCTCCATCCAAACCAATAACTGCAAAATTCAGGTTCTGGATATTCTTCTCAGGCTCTAGCTTGGATGGAAGGAAAACCAGAAACATCACTGGCACATCAGGACCAGGGTTGTCTGCTGCTGTTCTAGGTCAATGAGTCGCAATGGTAAGACTTGTCTATGGTGGTCGCCATAGGAATCCCCATGGGTTCTCCTATGATTTAGCCCTGTTAACCTAGCAGTTCCTTTTGGTCTAGAGACAATAAATCTAAGTGGTTGTCCACTCTGTGTGACTGCATTATTATTCTTAGTTTTCTTGTAGGACATTATGCCCCCGACAATCATGTGTTTAAAATGTTGACCAATGTGGGCAGATTTCTTGTTGTGAAAATGGCAGCAATATTGCTTTATTTTAGCATGCCGTAGCTACAGTTTTTCAAACATACCTCACAGCTTTCTGGTATGTTTCTATTTAAATATTAGGCCCTGAATCTGATTTCCTCAGAAACCAGAGGAATTTCCATAGCCATGTTTCCATTGGTCAGTTTCCAGTATTTTTAAAAATCAGGATGTAAAAGGCTTTTGCTTACATCTTGCTAATAAGCACAGGGTCATCCACACCTCATGAATAATTCTAGACAGAAAATAAACAAACTGTTACCCCCTCAGCTGCATACTGCACACACGATCAGCGTCTTTTACAACCTTTTTGGTGTGGTCTCTCCCAAAAAGGAAACTCAAGTAGCCAAGCATCAGCATCATTGTGTGCTCCCTCACATGTGTGAACAAGCACAAATATTCTGTGTGAAGTAGCCTATATGTATTTTATGCTATACTGAAAACAGTGGCATTAACTGCCAGTCAGTCTCAAATTATCTATCACCTCATGAGCAACAATTTTGTAGAAATGGAGATCTAATATATTGACATTCTTGATTTCTCATTTTTGTGACTATGTAAGGCTAAGGCTGATATTATGATATTTTAGCATTTAACAACTTATACCAGTGATATCACAAGGCTGAACACTTATTGGTATAAGAGTGTGTTACTTGAAATATATGTTGTAATTTGTATTGAGGCGATATGTTGACAGATGATAGAAAATATTAACTATTGCTGTTTTTGTCTCAGTGGGATGTAGGCTATATGAAGAGTGAACTGTGGAGAGAATGCATTAAAACTCTGATGCATGCATTCTTAGACATGTAGCCCTGATATGTCACATGCATAATTATGGCAGCATGTTGTCCCAGTGCAGGAAGGATCTGGATTGGATGCCGATCCTGCAAAACCAGTAGGCTATAGCCTACATCAGGGCCCGCATTCATACAGTGTCTACAACTAGCAATGCTGACCTGGGATTACATTATCTCATATCTCTTAATGAATATGTGTCTGATATTTAGAGGGAAAAACTGACCAAGATCTGTATTTATACTCCATGACACTGTATGTATATGAGCCCTGGTCTCAGTTTCTTCCAATGCCCTCTGGACAGAGCGGACACTATTACCGGCTCTCCGAAAGACATTTTTAAAACATGAATGTGGCTCTGGAATCTCTAGGAAGTGATTAGAATCACTAGAATCTCAAGTCATCATTTCCAGACCACCCATGGAGTTCTCAGTTACCCTGGTGAAAAATACAGACTTAGCCCTTTTATTTGAAGCAATTGGACTGAATAAATATGAAAATTAACTGCACTGTAAATAGTCATGAAATATTAATATGGAATACAGCTAAATAAACTTCCCATAAATTATTATTCTTCCTCAAAAAAAAAGACAAGAAACATAAAGCACAAAGAACCAAAGTTCAGACTTCATGTGCAAAGAAGCAAATTTCATTTGTACTCATTAAATCCCCAGAGTTTGAGTCTTTATTTTGCCTGAGAAAACTGGGACAACTCTATAGTTCTGAGACGACGCAGTGAATAAAGATCTAACGGCTTTCGCTATGTTATGTTTCATCATGTAGCAATTGTCCCCCTGAGATATAGAGTCCAGGTGGTGACCGTTGCTGGCAACCCTTGTAATCGGTCCATTGTTGCCTTTCCAGCTAGCCAAGCCAGCATTCTTGATAATGATGTGTGGGGCTTTTCAGAAAGGACTGGCTGGAGGCGGGCAAGGCCTATTGCGATAAGCCTTGAAAGATGTTCTCTGGAGGAACAACAGAGAAAAGCACATTAATACAGAGGCATGGAGGTTGAGAGAGAAAGAGAGAGGAAAAAATAGAGACAGAGAGGGGTGAGAGAGTAAGAGGGGGATAGAACAAATGAGATATAGGCCTACTCATATTATAGGCTATCTGAATACGTGTTGTCCTCTTGAAGATGCTTGAAAGGGCTCTGTGCATTTTAACTGTGTGTTGACCGGATTTGTTAAGTTGCACAAATTCAAATATTTGTTCACAAATGGATACTTGAATGCAATTTGACATTTCATACTTCATCCTATTCATTGTGATAATTGATAATGGTTGCTATTGCTTTAAATCACATCACTGAAAGAAAGGTCCTATCCATTTTATATGATTGGCTAAGCCCAAATGTATGCAATTTATAACAACCACATCTTGATTCCAGTAAATGACTACTGTGAATACTACAATAGCAGTGCATATATTTAGAGAAATATCAGAAGAGGATTTTCGTATTTTAGCTTTAGCATGTGATTTTGAATTCAGCACGGGGCAGTATTGCTGTTAATTGGAGTGGGAGCTCCCAGGCTATGTAACATCTGTGCAGTGCTGGCATTCCAATTTTCTCTGCTAACTGTCAGACTCACTGGTCCTCCAAAAGAGTCCCATAAAACACTGGAGGGCTTTACAAAGAGAAACACCTATAACACAATTGTTCTAGGAATAGATATCCATATTTCAATATTGAGTCATTGTATGTCATTATCTGTATAAAAAGATCAAATGGTCTCAAGAATGCAATTGGAACCACACATAATAGCATGCCCAATGCTGTCATGAGCATAACATACCACCTGTCATAACCAGTCACAACAGAATATCACAGCTTATGACAAGTGGCATAACATTTACATAATGTATGTCATGGTAATTCACTATTTGCGGTTAATGCATTCCATTAAATGTGTGACATGCATTATGATATTATGACGTGTTATACGTGCAATTATGCTGTCATGGTTGTTTATGACAGGTGGTGTGTCAAACTTGTAATAAGATCAAATTGTCTTCTGACAAACTGAGGCCAGCTTTGAGAGCTGCTACCTTGGTAACACATTTAAAGGAGGTGTGCCTGTGAAGACGCCCTCAGGAGCAGACTCAGCCACGAGGATGCAGAACTACAGAGCCAGCCCCAGCTCAGTCATCCATCGCCCTGGTGACAGCAGGAGAAGGAGGGGCATCGACCACGAGGCACACTCCTCTCCTGCATGCCTGCTCAATGCTAGGCTCCTATGGGTGGAAGCAGAGAACTGACGGTGACATCAAACCCTACATGCCAGCCAGATCCCTCCGTTCTGCTACCTCAGGACGCCTGGCACCTCCCCCTCTTCGCACCTGCGCTTCCAGAACACGTCTCCTGTCTGTTCTGGCCCCACGATGGTGGAATGACCTCCCCGTGGAGGTCAGAACAGCTGAGACACTGACCCATTTCAAGCAACGACTGAAGACTCACCTCTTCAGGCTGCACCTCTCCCCATCCCTCCCTACCTCCCTGTAATCTCTTAAATGACTGTATGCTTAGGGTTGTAACTTGGTAGCTGTTTCGTAGGTGACTTAGTTAATGCACCTGTCTTAACTACTGCTTGTATTTTTCCATAGACTGTGTTGTTGCTGTTCTCGTTTGTGTTAGTGTTAATCAGTTTAACCTTCAGGGTCCAAGTTGAACTATGCGGTTGCAGGGTTTCCCCCAGAAAAGTTGTTAGGCCCGGTGGCAAGTATCTTTTGACAGGGCCCGGCGCGGGCCGGTGTCCAAGTGTCTTTTTTGACAGGGGTCCAGCGCGGGCCAGCGACAGACTGATGGCAGCATTAAGGTAGGGTCCTATAGTTTCTGTGATAACAGAATGACAGACGGAATTGCGGAATTGAGAATTTGAATGTTTCAGTTAACTTGTAAACAGCAGCTTCAAAACTTTAGCCTTGACTGCTGCTTCCAATTCCTGCCTCTCACCCAGTGCACGCTGGGATAGGTTCCAGCACCCCGCGCGACCCTGCCCAGGATAAGCGGGTATAGATAATGGACAGGTTGATGGATGCTGCTTCCAGACAAAGTCTCATATGATCTGAATCAGCGAAGTCCTATGTTAGTAGTTGGCCCCAGAATCTAGACTGACCATCTTTACGTGTTCCGAGAGCTCAGAGGGTCTCTTGCTGCCATCCCCATTGTCTACAGGACGCATGGATCATAACAGCACCAAAGGAATTCTTTAGTTTCTTTAACATTACCATTTTGTCCCAAATTATATTTTGTTTCAGTTTAAATCCGAATATTTGGTGCTGAATTTTAAAGAATCAAAATTTGAATCGCTAAGGAAACATCTCTCAATTTTTATTCATAATTAATCCCATTTTTAATATCTTATTTCATCTGTCTATTTGACTGATGAACATCTCTACTATGACCTCACTAAATGAGTACTGAACTGCAAGTTTGTGACCCATATCTTCCACACACTCATGACAGTGTTGGCTTTATGGCTTTGCCTATAGCCTAACCAGGCATTCATTTTAGTCCCACTAGATCGCCTCTGCACGAATGTAGAACATCACAAATTTCAAAGACACTGTCCAGTTGTTTAATGAGTGATTCAGAAGTTCAGAGACGTGGGTCATGTTCAGCTGTTGCAAAGGGGAAAACCTCTGCAAACTCTGAATGGTTTGTCAGATTCATTGCCATTTCAGAGAGAGGATCGCCATCTAGTGGGTGTTCTGGTTGAATTAGTAATTTTCAGAATTTAGCAATGTGTTGCAGTTCTACTGAACAAAAATGAACCCCATGGACAACAGTTATCTTATGCATTCACATTTAAGAACATGGATCCTGTTCAGGCATGCTAAATGAACTGTTGAAGGCTTTTTCAGACTGCATAAATAATCAACACTTTTCTGCTTTAAAGAAAACAAGTACTTATTTCATACAACCTCAGTTTTCAGTTTCTTAATGTTATCACGGTGCTCATACATTTGTATTATCTGTAGTGAAAACCAGGTGAAATCTGTCATTTGGCCATAGAACTGTTGTATGTAGTGGCATTTCTGCTGCCAGTTTAATTGTGGCTGAACTTAAAGCATCCTACAGGTATTGAAAACATTATGTATGCTTTCTGTTAGTTGTCAACTGCCAACCCCAAGGTAGGCATTCAGGATGAAGGACTGAGAGTGTTATCATCACATGTGATCCTGCTGTTGCCACTCATTGACTCTAAGATAAAAGCTGTCCTAGTAAAGAAGCAAATAGTGCTAAAAACATTTGGAAGAAAACTATATGTCTGTGGTCAAGGTGTGTGTGTCTCCACTAGGTGGAGGACTTTGTCCATTCTGATTCTTTACTTTAAATTACCACGTTCTGCATAACCCTGTGAGCTTTGAGTGCAGTATTTTTATTACAGCTTTAATAAGTTAGATTGTTTTATCTAACATTTATTTATATATGTACAAAAATGTTTACATTAGTGTGAATTTATGTAAAATTATGTGCATAAACAAATGTACACATGCAAATATTATCTGGCAAACACTAAACACTAAAAATGTAAGAAATATAAAAGTAAAATATACTGTGCATTTTCTGTGGATGTAATCTGGTTCTGTGGCAAAACTAGAAAGGTAATAAAATATATTAATTTAATACAATATTAAGACGATAATGAATAAATTGAAGCTAACACAGAGAGAGTTGATGGTGCAATTTAGAGACATAGACACAATCAATGTACTGTGAATGTAATGAATGCTTTGCAGCCCTTATGGGCTAATCATCGTGAGATGGACGACACTTAAATGAAAAATATCAATCAATCCATGAACTGATCGATCAATCAATCAATCAATCATATATAACTTAATTTATTTGTCATACAAAATCAGGATACATGAAAGAGCTCAATGGGTGAACTTTCCCTTGAACTTTTAAATGTTTATCCAGGGCAACGTGCCAAGTTTACATATTTTACAACATACATTTACTCAATGCAAATATTTAGTAAAATAGTATGCAAGAGAAATTAAACATAGGTATACATTTTGGCCTTAGGTTTACAGTCATATTAGAACACATATCACGTTGAAACATTATTTCTTGGGATTAATGTGGATACTTGAATGTGAGAAAATACATGTTACAATAAAGGTATTTCATGCTTTGGATGTCCATTTAAATAATTTTTCTGATCAGCTCAGGCAAAAATCTCTCCTCAAAACTATAGAGTCAGTGCCACACCTGGGATTCAAATAGGCAAGTTAAAAGTCCAGGTTTGTGAACTGTGCATTACACATGAATACATACTGTGTTTCCCTAATACATGAGTGCCCAATCCTGGAGATCTACTGTCCTGTGGGTTTTCAGCAGTGCAACAATATCTTTAGCTTTTGAATAAGGTGTGCTTTGTTGGGTTGGAGTGAAAACGTACAGGATGGTAGATCTCCAGGAACAGGGTTGGTCTCCTCTGCCCTAAAACATTAAAGGAATAAATTGTTTCACCATTGGTTGTTTGGTAAAAAATTTAGACATCTGTCCCTGAAGGACTCCTGGACTGAGCATGAACTGGCAAAGAACAGAAAGAGAAGGTGATCTCTGAAAATTTCTGAAGGTCCAACACCCTGCACAATCAATGTATTTAATTGCCGGTATGGCTGCTTCCTCCTTCTTGCTTTGCTTTAACGCGTTTCCTGTTGTGGCTGGGCACTCTTCCTGATTTCCCATGGATCTACTGTTAATGGTGACTGAGAGTTTGGCCATGAAATGCCCTCCCGAGTAATCAAGCCTCAATAGGTGGGCAATGGAGGGGCAGGATAGGGGTCACGGGGCAAACAATTGCCTATTTCCAAAAACTCCCCATACAATTATTTTTCTACTCAGCCTCAGGTTGATAACCAGCACTGAATCATCCAGTTATTGGCCCTGGACCCAAATACATTCTTAAGCAACGGTAATAAGCAATGATTTGTTTTGAATACAACTTGAGGCTATTTCCTGAAGGACAGAGGGAGAGACATGAACAGGCCAAGAACAGGCATTATTTAATGCTAAGTGAGCTGGGAGCTACTGCATCTGAGCAATTGTAGTTTATTTTAGCATAGCCCCTGGAAATAAGCCTCGTTCATGCTGATTATCCATTGTGTAGCCAGTAGCTGATCGGCAATCCCTGCTCAGTCTTCTGGAGTAATTTATGTACACTCCATATGATCCATGTACAATCTTGTGAATGCTGTCGAATAGAATGGTTTGAACAGCATGGTCACAGCCACAGTGATTTTAACATGGACATTATGAAATTTCAAGGGTTTCATCTGCAACCTAACTTGGCATTATTTCAGAAGGAAATATACATGTCACGGTTTATACCAGTAGTTTAAGGTAGACTGATCATAGCAGTGTGTTAAACACGATATGTTGCCATTTGACCTTAAAATGTTCATTGAGTAAATTACTTTTTCATTAATTAAGCTTTTTACTTATTCCTTAAAAATAGTAATGAGACTTATTTTGTTTTTCATGCAACTAGACTCACCCTAATATCAAATATATAAGTTTCCGAATAGGTACCCTCCCTCCCTCTTTTCCTGTGAGATTTTCCATATTTCCAGACTGGCTGACTAACAGAAATGTTTTTTTATCAGGCCATTCAGCTTTGACCTCTTTCGCCGTCTGTTCACACCAGTACAGATGGACTAGGCATCAGATCAGCAGATGCCTTTGTTTCAGCCAGCACTGGATTATAAAATTCCATTTTTTTAAAAGTAGAAAAGTGTTTTGTTTCTGTTGCTTATTAATCCCCTTACACATGCACGCATGCAAACTGCATATAATTGCTTACGTCTACACAACAAACACAACCATATGTGTACACACACATTGTATATACAAACATCTACACAAATACACAACCATATGTGTACACACATACTGTATGTAGGCTACATGTAAATATATACACAGCCACACAACCATATGTACACGCACATACTGCATATGCATGTAAACAAATACACTCATACATGAACACACACATACACAATTAAAATGAAAATCTTCAGGGCATCTGCTGATGTGTTTGTGTCAAAATTTGCCTTACAGTCCTGTCTTTTTTTTCAAGAACTCTGATCTGCCTTAGAGTGAAATGTTAGGCTTAGTTAAACAAAAACCTTAATTTGAAAAAAGTCCCTTTCAAGTTAAGGGAAAAAAACTATGGAGATTGCCCAGTGCCAAGAATAGCAATTTCGATCAATGTCTACATGAGGGAAGAGTAGGAGGGCATTCCCTGTTGTACAAACCGACAATAAAATCATTTTATCTTTCTCCATTCCTGTTATAGGATCAACGCATATGCTTCATATGCCTCTCGTGTGGAATTATTTACGTACAGTATAGCTTTAAAGCCTTATGAGAGAATTTTACAGATGCTCACAGTCAAACCTGGGAGTCTTTCTGCTATCTTTCAGCTGGGGCATTATTCGTGAGCAGTTGTTTTTGTCATGATCTGGGTCAAGTAATCATTGATGTGAGGGTCAAGGAAAGTTCACGCATGCTTAGCCCTCTTTGAGTGTAAGTCTGGCGGGTCTTCCGGCTGCCTGGCCGTGGGACAAAAAGATATGCCAGTAAGCATCATGTCATTCCTAGAGAATTCTTGATGTGGGAATAAATTGACATATATATGTATATATGTACATATGTATAGGGGCCTATATGTTTATATACATACATAAATAGTAGTGTAGATGTTAAATGTTCAATAAATGAGGTGTCGTTCTTTGAATTTAGACTAAAATTTTTTACATTAAACTAACATGAGGTTAAAATTCTGACCATCAGCCTTATGGGCCATTTACAGGTTCTGATATTTGGTGAGATGCATGGTTGGGTCCATGTAGTGGCCCAGTGTCAGGCCATATATATGTCCCATGCAGTTTGTCGCCAAGGCAATCTTTTTATATCAAAGATTAACAAGTAGTTGGTGTATGTCTAGTATATAGGCTTTCTGTACAAACTGTTCTGATCTCTCTCTCACACTGTGCATGGCTAGCATGTCTATGTCATGCATTTATCCTCTCCAGTGAGAACTGCCATCTATTGCAGAAACTTTGAGTTAAAATGCTTTCTGGTTGACAATCACTACCAAAATTCCATTAGCAGAATGTTATGCAACTTTGTATTCTCAATGTGATGTCGTGACTAATGGAAACTAGCAATTTGGAGTGAAACTTATGTTAGTCACGACCCCTTTGCAAGTCTGCAGTTAAAGGTGAAATATGTGGTTAGGTCCCACTAATAGAAACCTTGGCTTGGCTGCATTGCTCATGTAATTGACTACATGAAGGACATGATAAAAAAAAAATGTGGCACCTCATGGAAATATCTGTCTTTGTAAAGGGTAATTCAAGGACAGAGAATTAAAAGAACAGAGTATTTCTTAAATTAATTTACCAGAGTTAAGAACCAGCTGCAAGAGGAAGTTTAGAAAAATGTATAGAATAAAAACCATGTTGAGAAATTTGGAGGATACTGTTATTTAATGAGTTGTGGGTGATTTGCCTACAGATCAAAGCATTTGTTTTTAGTGCTCAGGACAAATTCACAGCAAAGTTTAAAAGGTAGGCTAGGTTACTGACAGGCTTGACATAGACCCACAGTTTGCTTTTGTCATTTCTTTCTTTCTATTTGTGGAACATCAGGAAGGGTATATGGGTGGGCATTTGGTGGGCTTCTTTGTGCTGGTTGCGGTGAGTAAAGTCAAATGTATGGTTCACACTATTGACCTTGAGTAGCAATACAAAAGCAGCAAGGGCTACAGGAAGCCAGCTTGTCATCTCAGGAAGTTCTCAGGATAATTCCACAGCTTGTTGACTAATATTAGGTACAATTCAGTGTAAATAGTTGTTTCAGGAAGGAACAGAACCAGGAAGGAGTAAATCTAAAGCTGGAACTGGAAATCTTACAAACAGAAGATGATTTCTTTCCCACTTACTCTTGCTGGTTTTAGGCTGCTTATTTAAAGAAAAAACATCAAGAAAACAGAGGGGTTCAATAGTGGTACTAGATTATGGAAAGAAAAAACCTCAATGCAATTCGCTGTACCAAGCTTCTATTTCTTATGGCAAATGACCAAATATGTGCCAAGATCTATCATGCTCTGGTGTGTGAGATGCCTGCTGCATTGTAGCAGGATGGTGAGGGAACTGGGCTTGGAACTCCAAGATTGTAAGGTAAATTCATGTGTACACTGCTGTTGTACCATTGAGTAAGGTATTTAACCTGAATTTCATCAGTAAATATTGAGCGGTACTATATACAAAGAAAGCAATCTGTGTAAGTCTGTGTATAAAAGCATCTGTTCGATGCCTAAAATTTTTAAATAATAACAATTTAGATTCTGGTTTCAGCTCCAGCTCCTTCACCATATAACTATGGTAGTCTCTTAACCCACTCATACTTTTAAATGTATTTTCACATAAGCAGAAATGGGGTAATGAAGTTCAGTCATTTGGTAAATAATAACATTATGAAATATGTTAGACCATATTATTTTATTTTACCTTTCACAAATATACTGCACCAGGAAAAAAAAAAAAAGCACAGTAACACAGGCGTATTGTCTCTCTTTTCTCTGAAACTCCAACCATTCATTCCTAACCTGAATACAATGTGAAACATAAAAAAATAACACAAAAGGGGAAAATGATCTTAGCTTTCTATCATCTGGGAATTACTCCAACTCGCTGATTCTCACATCCAGACGGTACTTTCCAGAGGGTTCTTTCCATGAAAAGAACACTGCAATTTTTTTTTTATTCCACAACCTCAAAAGCGTATACTGCTAATCATTGCAATTTCCTTACTTACAAATCAAAGCTAAGCAACTAAGGTGCAAAAGCTATGTAACATCAAGTATCAATGTGTAGTGAAACGAAACACTGCAATTTCACAATCAACGTCTTGGGGAGAAATCCTCGATCGGTCCATTAGTGATTCATTGTCTTTGTGCTCCAGAGTACCCAGCAGTTAAAACATCGTAGTGTAGATCCTCTGCTTCCGTGGTTGTCTGTGACCTTTTAAAATGCAGACCGAGCAAGACAGGCAACCTTATCAGTTCAAGGGACACAAATGTTCCATTTCACTGTCTCACACCCATTTTTTCCCTCAGGATAAAACGCACAGGCAGGATAGCAGAGACTACGCACATGATACATGATAAATGACAAAAGGAAATAACTCATGTTCCCTTTTTATATACATAACAATTAAAAAATCATGGTGAATCATAAAAAAGAATACCACTTAACTACATCACCACTCCCTGTTGGAAAGAGGTTATTCTCATGATTGCAACACACAGAACAAACCAATTGTTTCTCCTATTTATCCAAATAGTTTTAAAGTTCAAATCCAGATGGGGCAGTACAAAAAAAAAAATGTCTAGAATGTGTGAGAGCATTCTGGCTACTGTCCTATTTCACTGTGATTATGTTAAGAACAATTTTGAATTTCTTTAGTGAAAAAGCAGTAGAGGCATTTCTTCGAGAAGAAATGTAAAAAAAATTAGAATAATATTCTGATGCTAAGCATTGAAAACTGCCAACTTCCTGGTGAAAATGACATTGATGACAATCAACATGATTTTTTAAGTTTAACAAACAAACAAGCAAAAACTAACTAAAAAAAAAAAATAGCTGAATAAGGTCTGAAGGTTCCTACAATGCTGCTGGACAAACTGACAATGGACTGGACAAGGGAAAAAAAAAAAAGTTCTGGGTACATTTACCGTAACTTTTTTGGGATTTTCAGAGCATGGTACCGGACTAGAAGGGGCTAATTAATTCAGTGAATATTTAACAATACTGCATGATTTGGCGATTAAAAACAATGTATCAAAGAGTTATTTTATTTCACCCTAGAACAGAAAAAAAAACAACAATGGAGTCTTATAGAAATAACATGGCTGTTTTCTATAGTATCATGCGCTACATCTTTCAGATTCACCAAGACCCAGTGATTATTACATTAACTTGTAGATGAAAATTGTTGAGAAAAAAAAAATTGAAACATAATAAGTCAGCTTTGATCATTTCAGATTAGAAAAACCATTTTAAAAGTTAGGTCATTTTAAAATGTTATACACATTATCTTCACAAAATGGCCTAGGCATAAATATATTAGTAAACAATAACACGTGCAAAACATTACAATTAAAAAAAAATAACAACTACAATATTCTGAAATCAATGTTTTCATAAATAATTAATCACTATTAATTTCACATTGAATAATATACAATTTTTAAAGCCATGGCTTTTCCCCCTATTTTCATACAGCAAACCGGATGAAAGTCATATCAGACACCTAGCGAAAGACGACCATTTTGTGTCTCCCCGGGCCCTTTCCTTTTCGTTTGCCGTTGAGGCACGACCTCTAATCCTGCAGGTCAGCGGCCTCCAGGTGGTCGGGGATGGGCAGCCCCGTCAGGATGGTCAAGCACTTGTTCCACACGTTGAAGACGGGGCAGATGGGCTGGGCGAAGGAGACGTCGAAGGCGTAGAGGAGCTGCGAGCCGACGGCGTCGTAGAAGGCCAGGGAGCCGGTGTCGTAGTCCAGCAGCACGCCCACGCGCCGCAGGTGGGGGGAGGGCTCGATGGACTCCTCCTTGCCGTTGTGCCGCACCACCCAGGTGTTGTTGCAGCGGCTCAGCACCCACGAGGCCGAGTTCTTCCCCACCCACTCGTGTTTTGGCGCCGACTTGTAGGCCACGCCCACCGCGTACCTGCAAATGAATAATAATCGCAATAGTAATTATAATAGTAACCACATGAATTGTAGGCCATGCCAACCGCGTACTTGCAAATGAATAATAATTGCAATATTGATACAAGCAACACGTCATGATTCCACTTGACTTGTAGGCCATGCCCACTACTTACCCAGTGTGCATAGCATGCATCTACAAATTTAACAATGAGGAAAAATACAGTCAATGAAGATTCCCATTGAAAAGATTAAATGGCACATTGAAGTAGAAGAAACACTGACTTGAATGATAAAATAAAGTGACCTAGTTGGCTTTAGGGTAAATTTTCAGAAAGCTCTTGTTGAAAGTCATAGGCTATATCACATCCCACTAAACCAACATTTAGTGGCACAGTTACACCCATGCATGACATGGATATAATTTAACGTTACATGTGGGTTGAGAGAGAAATTTCCAGAATTCAGTTCAAATTATCTTTTGCAGTACTGTGCATATGCATGCGCAATAATGTTTAAAAAATGCTCCCTGGGTGCATTGGCATTGCTGACTGCTGTGTTTCTGTACACCGGTCACTCTGCTGGAGTTTTTCCGTACTCTGGTATTGGACAGTCAAGGCAAGGTAGTTGAGGTGAGGGACAGCTGACAAGAGAAAGCTAAATAGATGGTGAAGGGTACTGCTGACTACCATAGTGCCACTTTGTGCCATACTAACAGCTCTCACTGATGGTGGTCTGCTTGCCGGGGACGATGATCCCACTTTTCTCATACCATGTGCTTCCTCCAATCAGTGCCTCCCAGTAGTGCCTGCCGCTGTCAATGTACACGTTGCCCGTGACACCGTAGTTCCCCTGGCTGGTGAAACGGTCCTGCGCATGGCTCTTTTTGGAGGAAGTCTCATCACGCTCCACTGTCAGATTATCATGTGACACCTTCAGCTTCCTGTGGGCTGTCTTCGGGTCTAGCTTGAACGGTTGGCCTGAAATCGACAAGAGAAGCATACAAACGTGTAAATATATATCTCATGATTGTTTTTGTCACATTACAACAATCCTTGGAATTACTCATATTTACATAAATCATGCATTAAATTCAGGTGTCATATGAAATAGGTTCAGCATGTGCGCATTTATGTTGAAACAAAAAAATAAATAAATCATCTTATTACAGTGGTCTCCACAGGAAAGTCAGTTTCTGGTCTCCATAATGAATTATTTGGAGCCTTTGATTGGGTGAGAATTGGGACAAAATGCTGTTAGAGGAGATCTCCAGCTGAAAAATACATCAGACTGTAGGCCTCTGGGGCCAGGAGTAGAACCTTCGGTTCCGATGGGCACATTAATGAGCAGGGTTATGGTCGCTTCTATTTCAGTACAGTACATTTAAGAAATGAAATTAAATTCAATGAATACATTGTAAAATACTCAATGAATATTTGCCGGTTTTTAGCCAGATTACTTCCTGAATAGAGCAATGGTAAATGGACTGCATTTATATAGCGCTTTTATCCAAAGCGCTTTACAATTGATGCCTCTCATTCGCCAGAGCAGTTAGGGGTTAGGTGTCTTGCTCAAGGACACTCCAACACGCCCAGGGCGGGGTTTGAACCGGCAACCCTCCGACTGCCAGACAATCGGTCTTACCTCCTGAGCTATGTCGCCCCAGTGAATTTAAATTTGCCCCGATCCTGATAATGCATTCCATCTCATTACATGTGACAGCACACAGCAGTTGTGTGGACCAGGAGAACTGTCCTGTAAGGACAGTGACACTCACTGTTGGTCTTCAGCGTACCCGGCTCGCTGCTGCGGCTCCCGGCCTGGTTGATCGCCTTGACGATGAATATATATTTGGTGCCACTCTGCAGGCCGTGCACTGTGTAGTGATTCTGTTTGATGTTGGGCACGATCATCCAGCTATCGGCTGAATTACACAGACCTGTGCAAGGGGGAATGCGGTAAAGGAGAGGTCCATTTACTTATGCTAGCAAAAGCACATTTAACCACGCAGTCATTTAACAGTCATTTATTCGATACATTTAGCTCATCTAAAATATTTCCAAAAATAATTATTATTATTTCATTTGATATTCTGTCAACAATACAAGTCAAGATCACTATGGCATTAAGTATTTTTTAGATTGCCTATTTTATATAAGCCTCTTCTGTTTTATTTTTTCAATTACTAATTCTTGGAATGTCCGCTTATATTTTTGTCAGCACTCATTCCCACAACCTCTGTTATTAATTCTTCAGAGTACAGACAAACATGTGAAGTCATCCACAAACTATTATCACACTGCAGTTTGCAAGTTCAGCTCACACAGATGTGTTGGAAAAAGACACTTTTCTGTGAAGCTTAACAGGCCCATTTTTGGGGGCGTCGCTGGTGCGTGATGAAACACTATCATCCTAGTTGACTGACATGCTTTCATCCCTGGGTAATGCTAGAGGCACTCGTGTGTCGTCCCAGGGTGCTGATGGCCATGGTCGACAATGGCATGACCCGGATTTGATATCAGACCGGGTGGCCAATCCAGTGCTTTAAGAGGAAGAGCCACCAAGCAGCCCCTAATCATTACCATCGAAAGTTAATGCTAATGCTTGCTAAATCCTGCTCATCTTAAAGGCTTGTTTGTCTTTAAAGTAGTCCCAGCGTTCTGAATGACATTGTTCCAGGGCAGAGGAAATAAAACTTCTTAATGAATCAAAGTGTGTTTGACAGAGGGAGATCAGACTGGACCTTCCTAACAGCCTTTTCCTCCCAGGAGTCTCGGGCTGAAGCTCTATTCAAATTCTGGCTCCAAATAAAGGCCTGTTATTAATCGGATCTGAAAACCGAAGAATGAAATGGATACAAAAAAGCTGCACTGTTTGTCCTAAAATGAAATGAGCTAACAGCTGTAATCCGATCCACCTGGGAAACTCTGTGGAAATGAAGATCGTTTCTGATAATACGATGTGGCACTTGTTGAGCTGTACAGTGCTATTAAACTGTTTAACTCCTGGATATTTTTGGTGAACTGTGTCATATGGGGATCCACAGGGCTGGATGTGATTGATATTGTCTAATATATTAAGAATGCCTTTTGGTAATGCTGCCTAGCTACCCTATACATAGCGAGCAAACCATTCTAGTTGCAACACATCAAAGGTACAAACAGAAAATGCCTGATTTTTTTTTATTTTTTTAAATGAGCACTATCACAAGATTATTATTCAACCTTAAAAGAACTATTGTAGAGACGAAGGTGTCCAATAGTCATCGGGCAAAGTGACTTGTAGCTAAAGGCTGAAGTTTTGAGTTGCAGTCATGACACAGCCAATTTAACCTTGAGCAAGGTGCTGGCTCAGTAAACGCTAAGCGCTATGAAATGTGTAAAGTATGCTACGTGCATGAATATTTCCTGCCATATGCTTACTTCAAAATATACCCCAATATTGAATTTAATATTCAGCTCATTCGATGGTTTCCCTTCATCGGTTTCCTGGGCACATAAAAAGGCATCATTTCCACCTCAGTGACTGTGCCACTTCATATTCAGTGTGTTCCCCCCCATGCAGTCTCAGTAGGCCAGATTCCCCATCATTGTTTGTATGTTGCCTTCTTTTTCTGTAGCCTGTGTCATGTGTGAGAATGGTGCAGTGTGGCTTCACAGTTCTCTGTGGGCAATATCTAGGGATTAATCAGTCTGAAGATCGGTTGCTAAGGAAACCGTTGGTGTGTGCACTGCAGAATATGTGGTCTTGCTTGGCTGATCAAAATTAGCTTGACTGTCCATCTCCCAGTTGTATACAACCTCAATTATTTTTGATATTTATTTTTTTGTAAGGAGATGGTGGCAGCGCAACATTTGTAAAACCACAAATCCAGTCCCACAAATGGGACTGCAAAGACAATATCCAGCCAAAGTTAAAAGACGTTCAAGTATGGTGACAAGATTGGATTCATGGCCTTGGATTTGAGTTTGCAAAAGACTAGGAGTGACACAGCATTATTAGACCAACCATTCCCTTTTGCCCACTGTTGGTATTTCACCAAAAAGACAGTGGAACAATAAGAATTTTACAAAGTAAATGCTTATATCTGTTGCACTGGAGATTTATCCATATGCTAACATGGCAAAGATGCAAAAAAAGAAAAAAAAAAAAAACAGTATTATAATCCCTAATATTATCCCTAATATTATAACCATACAGTACTTCGACTTCTACTACTAACATGTCACTACTGCTTTCATAGAATTTACGCATATAAGAATGACTACACTCTCAAACAATCTATATACTTAGAGACCAAGTGAGAATATATACATACATCTCATATTTATGTAATATGGGATATATAACAGCCCATATGGGATATATAGCTGCACAGCAGCCTAAGGGAATCCCATTCCGTCCTAATTGACCCACTGAAATTATAGCGAGCTGATAACTTCAATGCTGCAGTGAATGTCTTCTTCTCCCTTGACATGATCCGTCAGACGATAGCGTTAACGTGCGCGTTCTGGAATCAAAGCGCACAATGCTTTATTTAGCACCCTGCGACCCTGCTAGCCAGAAAAACTGTCGGTTTGAAGCCCCCTGTGAGCCGTAGGAAAACACTCCGCCTGTAATCTGCAGCCTGCTCGTAATCCACTCTGCCTCAGCCTTCACATTCTGCCCCAGTTGACTTGGGAGCCAGAGACTTAGAGCAGAGATAATGCAATGTCCTGTGTCAGATTCACTGAAGGGGAAGAGTTCTTATTCTGGGCCTCTATGCAAATAAACTGTTCCAACACATTCGCATAACAGTCACTTTTCCTCTAGGAGTAAAATTAATACATGAATAAGAATAATAATCTGTCAGCATTTTTTTTATAGGCACAATAGTAATACCTTATGAAATGCATTAGGAACTGAATCCAGGCTGTAGTAAGCACTAAATGCACTCTCGGAGGCCTAATAGAAAGGCTGAGAGGGATTGGAGTGAAAAACACAGAACTGCATCTGTGCATCGTTACTCACTGATAACATTGGCTTGTCCAGTGTAGATGGCGTACTGAAGCTCGTACGAAACCACGCTGAACTCGTCGTCCGACGTCCAGTGGACGGTGATGGTGTCGTACGAGGCAGTGCACAGCTCCTCCCGGATTCCAGGGGGGTCTGGTGCTGGGAGAGAAGCAGAGTCCTATTTCACGACAGGCACATCCCACAGGGCAATCCAACGTTGGTTCAATATTACCAAGTCATATTCGAAAGGACAATGATGTCGATTATTCACTGAATTTGCAAAAGGTCAGCAATGTATATGGCATATGTAATACGAACCAAATTTCATTAGTGAAAATGCCTTGACTGATCTGATTAAATATGGATGCATTTAATAGATGCGTACTGTAAAACATAGTTACAATACTGTCAAAATGAAATAGCATTTTCTTTTTTTGGGGAATGGGATTGTGGCTCAAGTGATAACTTGGTTCAAAATAAATACTTTTAGAGTACTTCCTTTACAACTCTATTATGAACTATCCGGTATAGGCAATTTAATGAGTTCTATTGAGACCCATTCTTTGTGATGTTGCCCCCCTAGATGAGGGCAAATTGAGTTTGGACTTGGTGAATTGCTGCTTCTTCCTCTGTAATCTAAGGGAAAGCAGGCCATTGTAATCCTTTCAGTTAGCTGTCCATCCACACAAGCTCTCTGCCACATCATGCCCTCATGCTGAAAGCACCTAAAAATCGCATACGGATAAACCCTTCACCAGGGTGTCGGACCAAACCCACAGCTGGCTCACAAGATATCAGGTATGTCCAATTACATATGATGTCACATGTCCAATCACACACAATATCAGGTAGTCCAATCATGTGATCTCACATGTCCAATCGACCAGCAATGCTGGCAAAGGAGAGGACCGTTAGAAGGGCAGAGGAGGGCCTGCAAGCGATGTGTGAGTCATTGCATTTCCACTAGACAGATACACAGAGTTAAACTGTCAATATTTAATGACATCAAAGCACACGGACATTAGGGCTGCCAGGTTGCCCCGCAGTGCTAAAAATGTCAACACACTGCTGTTTGGCAGAGCAAAACTCCTCTGAGAGGCAACATGCGTCACTCCGAGCATATTCGGACTTAAGATTTCTTATTTAAATGGTTGTGTATCTAATCGATTCTGGAAAAAAACAAAATCATCAGATCATTAAATAAACCAATGCATTTTTCAAAAGCAAAAGTTATAAGCAAGCTTTCTAAGTACAACTTGATTTTGAAGTGCAGTGTGATAAGTTTTAGCTAACATACAGTATATGATGATTTATAATGAAGAATCTATAATATAAAATATAGTACATGTATAGTACAATATAGTACAATATCCATCAATATGCTTGTAACTTCATATATATTTGTTTTTTATTACTTGCATTGTAAGGGAGGAAAATAGTTGATTTGGAACTCCCAATATATTTGATATTTCCAAACTCATTTTATGTCTTGCCTTCTAAGTTAGTCATCTCTCTCAGATTACTATTATGCAGAACATGGTCCCAACTCTAATATTCTTAAAACCAATGAAGTGAGACATTCCGGTGTCAGTGAGTACAGCAAATCACTTTACCTGTAAGGTAATCAAGATTTTCCAGCATCTTCTTTTCCCTGCTGAAATCTAATGCAAATGTGTCAAAGGTGTCATTCAGGTTGATTTCTGGAATCAGGACCTGAGAGGATGCTGTTGCCATGGACACCCTGCAATACAAACAGTATATTCATTAGCTGGCTGCATCCTTCTGTTTACATAATTTTGCAGTCTCATAACTCATCTTGGACAATATCCACCAATTCAAGATTTGTTGTATTTTAAATTCAAAATATTACACATTTGTGCCCACCTTACATAGCTGCCTTTTTTAGATAAAGGCATGTGGTATTTCTTAAGGGTATGTCGTCTGCACAAAATCCCGGGGTCTGACACAGTGGGTCCCAACCATTGTGCCACATTGCTATTACCAACCCTAACACCCTTTAGAATGCATTAATTCCAATGTATACACTAAAATACTGGGTGTGAACTCAAAATGAGTTCTTACGGATCCAGTTAGAATCAGACATACGTAATACTTAATTTACATCATAAGAATTGAGTTAACACTTAATATATACTCTATAAGCCTGAGGACTGTGTATGCGGTTACCTCTCTGAGATGTTTTTGGCTGTTTGCAAGAAACGAGCATGGTCGGTCTCCTTGAGTGTCTGCTCAGCTTGCGTGATGAGGGCAGAGGAACGCTCAATGCACTGTTTGCAGTTTCCAATCTGCTGTGCCAGTTTGCGAAGCCTAACAGACTGAAAAAATGCAGTAAGAAATGGAGTGAGGTTTAAATAACTTTTTTATTTGATCAAAAAGTTTATTTGATCACTTTTTAGACTAGCATTGACAGGTAGACAAGCAAGGACTAGACAGCAGTGAATACTGACACAGATTGCCAGTGCACGATTGTAATGACTGAGCATGGCTGTTTTATAATATTTTCAAGATGAAATCCCTTCACTTTTTAACAGAATACTAAATGATACAATTCTCTCTTGAGGCATTCTGAAAGCTGTGCCTGTGAACTCTCCCATGTGCTATGGCAGCTCTGCTGGCGCAGATGGGAACAGCTCGGGGGAAGGAAAGCCAGAGCTCATCTGGCTATTTGCACTCACAGCAGCATGGCAGTCTGATCCATCTGTCATTTAAAAATGTACTAATAACACACTGAACATATTCACATTACTCATAGACACAAACATTTGGCTTTACTTCAGCTACTTCTGTGTTTTAGTGAAATTTTACTGGACTGAAGGTGGTTTCCAAAAATTACATTTTTTTCAGTGCACTGTGAAACAGCCATGTTTGAAACCATCATGGCAGACTCATATCTAAAATGTCAGCTTTTTTTCTTCAGGAAATGATGTCTTCCTTAAATTAGAATGTATTTGACAGTCATTCACATTTTTCTCTGACCAGGTGGTTTCCAAGTTCTAGAACATACACTGCCCAAGGCATTGTCTAATATAGAGCAGTGCTTTCATAATACTGGCATAATTACACTAGCAACATCTGGATACATTCGCCTTTGTGTAAGTTAAGATTGTTTTCCCTGGCCAAGTAAAATGACACATTATAATTGCCAATTTAAATAAATGCATAGCAACCGCATGCCTTGTATAAGCTATAGCCTACATTTCAGGAGTGGGCATTTAGACTGTTGGCCAAATAATTATTCAATATCAAAACAATGTTCTGGCATTGTTTGGATTCAATAGAACAGTTATATAAAATTAATATGTTTATTATTAACACGTTTACCATTCCAGACAGTAGCCATAATGTTGTGTACATTAACAGTTTGGGCTGTCATGATCATTTCATGATTTTCAGATTGGCTAACTAGCTATCTTAGCAGATTATTCAGCTCATTCAGTTAGCTGGGTAGTCAGTTTTTGGAATCTGACTTAACATGACTTCTATTTTGAAAAAACAAGCATTAGAAATGGATCCTCATTAGTAAAATAAGGTGCTAACATATGTGATATTTTTGTATACCTAGCTGGTGTAAACAGCCATTAATGTGCACAACAATGTGGTATATTTGATGGGTCAATGACTGCCATTCATCACTTTTAACTGATTTCTCTTGCAGATGAGCACCTTGAACCTATCACATCTGTCACAAGTTCTGAGTAAGTTTCCTTTTTGGATCTTACTGTGAAACACATACACATTGCCAGAAAAAAAAAATACATATGTGCTATGGCTCCTGTTATGTTCTCTTAGAAGGTGAATATCTAATGGCTTGGAATGACAGGACAATTCAGTATTCGAAGTAAGATCACTATCACATCAGTACTATACCTTTCCCTCCTTGATTTTCGCTGAAATAATTTGTCGTCTTTCCTGGATGATTTCTATCAAGAGGTCACATTCCTCAAGGAGCTTGCTCTCTTGCTGTGATGCATTTACCTGATAAATGAAACAGCCATAGCAAATTAACATTCAACATGTGCAAAAAAAGATTTAAAAAAAGATGATGCAGAGTAGGAGACGATCAATTTCAGTGCATAAACCTTGCAAACTTGAACTACAGTTCACATTTTGAAAGAGAGATTTTTCTTCATTATCCAAGCCATGAGTGTTTCATGAGCTTCATTTATTATACATATCCTTCTCTGCACTGTGTGGGTGGATCAGGACTCCACTCACGCAGCGCTGATCGAGACAACTTTTGAATCCAGTTTCGAATTCAATGACTTTGTTTTATTTCTGCAACTCAAGTAATGTGACTAGATTTGAAAGTACCTTAGTCATGTTCTATAATGAAATAAATGAACAAGAAATTGTACACCTCTGCTTCTAAACAGAATAAAAGCATCAGCACATTTATGAAGCTTTGCAGAGACAGAGAACAACAAATTGTTTACAATTACAGTGTACATAACACAGAGCAGATGAGAAAGCAATTAACCTAAATTAAAACAGCAACAACAACTTGGTGCATATCAGAATGCACTAATCATTTCAAATAAACCTGTCACAAAAGCGCTCTGAGTGTTTTGTACATTTTAGGTCCTGTGGAGTAGTTGAGGTTCCAAATTGGTAGTTCACCATAAAATAATTGTTACACATAAATTTTCTTACCTTTGAACAATGGATTTTAATTTGACAATTGCAGCTAGCAGCACTGTACTTTTTCAGCTAACCAGCTAAAGTGGCTAAGCAGTCGCACATGCTCTGGAAAGAGGACTATTTCAAAAAGTGCTGTACAGCTGCAAATTATTTTCTAATTAGCACCTCCCACTTGCAAAGTTGCAAATCCCACTGTCACCAGTACTGCATTCAGTGATTGATTACTACGCCTGCTGTAAACATGTGTGTAGCTGAATGTTGCAGCAACAGCTTTGCAAAGAAAGCAAAGCAAAAGAAAGTGGAGTGATATGAGTATGTTGCTCCTGACATGCCTTGATAATGACAAAGCAGTGTTTTCCCTGTTTTTTTGTTCAGGGGAAGTGGCTCATAAAGCTGGGGTCTGGGGGCCAAATTTCAAGGTTACAAGAGCTCATTCCATGAATTTCTGTTACCATTGAGAGGGAAAATAACCATCACATTTCTGACTATGACAGCTCACCCAACTTAATCCCCAAAGGTCTAATGTAACAATAATTCTCATTAATTCAACATCAGCCTTTTCTTTTCATTTAAAAACACCCTATGAGTTTTTGCTATGGTGATGACATTTGTTTTTAATATTCCTTTTTCATATTTTTAGAAATGTAATAAAGCAGACATGAAGCTGAATTTAGCCATTCACAAGCTTCCAAATTAAAAAAAAAAAAAAAGTCATTGTCAAGTTAAAAGATATTTTTCAAGAAAATAAAGCGAATGAATAAGATGCATTTGTTGGGGGGCTGTCTCTTTAAGGAGTGGTATGTAGGCCTAAATACAAGTATCATTCTCCATATTGATCCTTAAACAAATTAGTCACATGGTAGAAATAGGTAAAATTGGTTTATGAAAATGCGGTATAGCTACTGAGACAGTCAGCAGAAAGCATGTTGAGAAGCAAGGTCAAGAAAACTCATGGCTGTGTGTACTCATGGAAAAATCAAGGAACATGATTTTTATAGCAAAAAGTGTCTCACAGTATATACAACTTATATTGCTATAAAGTGCTCGACCCAAGCAAGGCTTATCATTTCATTACTTTGTACTGATTATAAACAGCACAGAAGAGCATGTTCTATTTCCTGGTGCATTTATTAATTTTAAGTGCAGACAATTATGTGTTCAATTACAATAAAATTATTTTTTAAGTTTATTCGATTTGTCAAGGCATCCATCTGAAGGCAACTACATTTTACTGATTGTGTCTTAAATAATTTAATCTTCCTCATGCTAAAAATAAACCAGATACGTGTATAGCCTATAGGAAATCAGTTTTACTTGGGGTCCATCTGATATAATCTGGAGAGATGCAGAAGGAAAATAATCCTCTGAACTGCTTAAAAGAAGCTCCAATACGCTACAGCCATTTTCTTAGCAAGCTCTGCTCCAAGCATGCAACAGAAATTTGTCATGAAATGGAGCACAGGCTTTCATGCCCAGATGCACTATTAAACATTTACATGACCAAGAAAGCAGATGTGTTTTAGATCTTACAATGATGAATCTGGCATTAAAACCATTCCAGACATGAGGCAGATCAGTGCAATTTTTTTTCTTGCCATGAGAACCCAGAAAGTGCCTTCAGGTGTGATCCAGCCATGAAAGCTCAGTTCATTCATCCAGCTACTGAGGGGTCAGCATCAAAAGCAGTAGGCCATGCATTGTCATGGCTCCATGAGTCTTTTCTTTCATGGGGTTCTATTTTTAAATCACCCCAGTGCACACATGTTCTGTGATATGAAGATATTCATCATTGAATGACTAACATTGCACATCATTTTAGATATCTTTCTCTGATTACCAAAACACTCATCTCTAACTTTTTTTACAGTAGCTTGCCTTCTGAACAGACATACATGAACAATATGACATGTGGAAAAGAGACAGTATAACAAAATAGAAAAAATAACTTTTCAGCAGTACTGTGGTGTAAAGATGTTTTCATGCTGCAAAAGAACACATCACCTTAGAATGGCATAACGATCAATGTACATTACTGCCAAAAGAAAAGATACAAGTTGTTCCATATAATGTATATAACCAAATAACTGAATTTAAATGCAAAAGTTTAATTACTCATTTTTATAGGCCTATATCTTAACTATAATATGGAAAATAAAGCTTTTTGTATACTGACAGTGACGGTGTAAACCACAACAATCAAGTCACTTTTTTTTACATTTTGAAGAACAAATAAAGTTTGATGTGATTTCAGTTTGAGGTAAAATAAATAAATAAATAAATAAATAAATAAATAAATAAACTGCCAGTAAAAGTTTGTCTTTCATACTGTACTACGTCACCTGCATGTACACGCTGCAGTTATTCACACTACACACAAGTGTGGGTACAATATAGAACATGGCCACTTATGAAAAAAGGTCTTACTGTACCTCCACTTGCTGGCAAGTCTGGATCAGCTTGGCCATGAGAGTTTCCAGTTCGTTGTTCCTCTTAATGAGGCAGCTGAGATTTGAATCCAACGCTTGCTACAGGTAAAAAAAAAAAAAAGAAAATAGTATGGCACCTAACATATTTTAAAGTTGTTCAATGCCTTTTAGACAACACAATAAACAACCTACCATAGTTCTTTTTTTTTTTTTAATGTGGTACAGATCTTGCAATCATGTCTGTCGGATTAAAAGGAGCGAACAAACGCAAAACCTATGCTGCCGTCGATATCAAAGCAGTTTTTGCAAACTGACACACTGAGCTGTAACGCTGCACTTTAAACCTGCCTCATTAGGTGAATAATTGGAAGCTAATTTGGATTTTATTGAATGGAAAATGATGAATTATTGAAATGATCCTTTACATAAATAATTATTTTTAGGATACAAGTAATTATCCCTACATGTGTATTATTTCTATGCCTGCCCTTCACTTTTTGTTACAACCATGACAATAAGTTTACTTAACTGATGAACAAATATTCAATAATTCATTAACCTACGTTGGAGAGGAGGCACTAATAAAATAACAAAACAAGAGAAACTTTTAGAAACTTTTTTATTCTAAAACTTAAAATGTTTCAGTTTCAAATTTGACAATTCCACTTATCATTTAATCATGTCACCATGCAAAATTTGGTGGTTCTTAGTCACATATTAGTGTCATGTCCTCTTGTTTTGTGGAGTCTCTGCATGCCTGTTTCTGGGTCCTGCAGGTTAAGATGATTGAGGACCTGATTACTTGATTGCAGATTATGCTCACCTGTGTTCACCTAAAGGCCCAAGTGAATAAAAGCCAGAAGACTCTGCAGTTCTAGAAATTCCTTTTACACTCCTGTTTGAGACCCCCTTGTGCTTTTACAATTTGGAGCTACCATGTTTTGCCATATGTCTTGTTATCAGTTTGTTTTGTGTTACAGTATTTTGTTGTGGGTTGCAGGTGGCAATGCCGTTTCTTTTCTTTCTTGTTTTAACACCTTTTTAGATAGTTTAGGAGTACAATACGATACAACTTTATTGTCAGTTTGCACTGAAATTCATTTTGCATCCTTAGGCAGTTCTGTTCAAGAGATTACACACAGATTAAACATACAGTTACACATATGACACTTTTCATACGTACATAACCCATCAAACAATCATGACAAACATACATATCACTATATCCTCTGAATTCCAGTCTCAATTAGCAGCACACTGATTTTGGTTTAGCAACAGGATAGTAGGGACAGCATTTGATGGAAGACTCACTCCTTTTACTCTGTCCTGGTAGGGAGGTGTAATGTTTTGTTTTAGATAAGGAACAGCTTAGCTCTGGCCTGTTTCCTGAACCATCCTATTAACCTACACATATTACTGTGTACTGAGTCATAATTTATTTACATTTTATAAGTTGATATTTTCCAAAATAAATAATATCACGAATATGCTAGTGTGGAGTACTATGCTATTCACCTACTTTGTATGGAAAATAAACCATAAATCTGAAACCTGGGCCCGTATTCATAAAGATTTAACTTTAAGGGCAAATACAATTACGCTACATTTTCGAGTTTCTTGCACAGCTGATTTACATGACTGATTTGAGTGACAAACAGTTTTGAGGATGCAATGAAAACTGCATTGGTGAGTTGAGAGTGAAGCGAAGAGCCTGGTTAGCATTAGCACAGCACCAAGTTTGGGATGGATGGGCAAATAACTCTTTGAGGCTTGTGGTTTACAGCATTAGGCTTCTGTGAGTAGCCTGCATCAGCATGTCTGGTAATAGCTCAGGATCTGCCAGGGTGCTTTCAGTAAATAATTTATTTATGTAAAAATGGAGTCTATGAAAGCCATTAGAACAGGCATGTTGAAGGTGCAAGAGTGGGATTCCTGGTGACTGTGGACCAGCTAGCTTTAGGAGTGAAGATCATTGCATAACCGATAACTGACATGGAAATTCATTGCAGCGGCAGATGTTTATATTATATAAACTGAGACAATGCTTAAAATGCATATTTATTAGTAACACAGTAGTTTATAATCATTAGCAACCCACCCCACTAGCATGCAAGCACATTCTTGTGATATATACACTATTTTTAAATTACTGCACAGTCACTCCTAAGAAACAGCCTATTGTTGCGGTTAGTGGCATACATGTCACGACAGGATCACCATGTATTCTGGTGTGAGACCAGAGAACACATACTAAATCACATGCATATTTTTATGGGCTCTGACCAAGAACAATCAACACATTTCTCCAGAAAATATGTCCCTCAATTTCTCAAGGAATCATTATTGTTCGACATCTGGTAAAATATGAACAACATCGGGTAAAACTGGCAATAAAATAAATGAAGTAAATTCTATTAAAAAAGTAAATTAAATGTCATTTACCGCATGGTAGGATGTGAATTTCCAGAAGAATCCCAGAAAACAATTGTCTATCATCTTACAGTAGCTTAGTAGGCTATATGAGAGACTCACTAGTCTTTTTATTATATTCAATTAAGTGGTTGATATGTCCAAATGACACCTGATGCTGTTTTTGCAGATCCTCAGATTTTGTAATTACATCTGTACCGTTTTCAATTCTGAGTCTTAGTTACACATCTAGCAGGCACCAGTAAGTTATTTATTTATTTTTTTAATGTGTATTTGCGTTAAATGGCTGGGCTACAATGCGGCAGTAGAGATTTACATCGCTCTGATTGGTTTCATCGCCCGCTTATAAAGCAACTTAGCTAACTTCATTGGATTGCTACCAACATTGTTAGTTATGTCATAAACACACTGCCTTACAGAAGCAAGATGTACTGTGCACTGCCAGATTTATCTAACTCATATGAAAATGAATGCATCAGTTCCCAAACAGTTATAGTTTGCCTACTAGTTAGCTAGCTAGTTGAATGCCGTTTTTAAATGAAGAATGTCTCGGGTATTGTCCATGTAGCTTGAGATTTAGCCATAAAATGTTTAATTTCCACAACTCTTGAGCATTTTTCATTTTATTACATTTCCCTGGTAAAAAAAGCAAATGCCCACATAATTTTCATTAGCAGGTCTGCTAGACTAAATGCCAAAATGTAATGTAAACAGTCGTAAGCTGTATAATTAAAAAAAAATAAAAAAAACATAGAGGTCATAAGGTCAAACATATAATGATGTTCAACTAATCCTTTGTATTTTTGTATTTTTGGGGGAAAATAATTTAAGGGGGGAAGGATGAATAAATTAAGCAAAATTACATTGTACCTTTGCAGGTTAGCCAACTGCTTTCTGAGCTACTATATGCTTTCAGTGTTGGTCTTTTATGCAAGAATGCAAGGAAATATACAGGATACTTACCGGGGAAAAGAAATTCCAAAATGGAAATACAAAAAAAAAGAAAAACAGTCTTTACGTGAGCTCTGAGTTTTTGATATAAGCAAAGAACCTCATTAAAAGCCTTTAATGTTAATTTCTAATGGGGCGTCTTTCCATTTTCCTGACATTAATTTTCACAGCTGTAACTCCCATCATTGATAGTTAGGGTAGCATGGGTTTGCTGCCAACTGGCACTTCAGACCACATCAGTGGATAAATACACCGCTTCCTCTTTGAAAAGATTTATGGCGTTCCGGATATAGAGGAGCAATTTGGGTTCCAACGGAAACTCCCTGGATCTCTTTGAAATCCACTGCTCAAGTTTCACTTAATACCTCAATGTATGAATGGTAATGCAGTAACATTTATGTACAAGATGGTTAACAAACAATTGTGGAAGTTAACTACAGTAGCTGTAGATGCTACAATGTGTGACACATGCACAGTGAATAGTTATGGTATTTTTATTATGCCAAATAAGAATTATGGCAAAGTTATGACAAATATATAACTTTTTGTATATTGTATATGCATTGCATAATAAGATCAACAACAACAAACAGCAAGTTATGCAACACACCATATGGTCATTTGTACAGCAAATTTCATCAGACAAGTGATTTACTTTTTCTCTTTGTACGTGGTGGATCTTGTTTTGATGGACAAAAATAGCACCAAATTTGCACAAATTCTGTTGCTGTGGATTACCACAATTGCAGTGTATTTGGGTATTAGTGGTAGCACATCATGAGTGTTACAGCGACTTTTAATCAGCTACATAATCTCTCTGTACCTCAGAATAACTCATTCAACTGTCTGAATGTAGTCTAAAAATATTCAAATGAGGTTATATCTGGATTACACTAATAATAATATCACAGGCTTGCAAAAATGCTTCACTCAGTTTAGCCAAAACTTAGAACAGTTTCTGGCTAGAACTATTTATGCTAATATCAGTATCGAAATATGATAATTTTTACAAACCATATAAACTGTTTAGTCCCTGTGCTGAGTAATAAGTTATGCCTGTAATAAACCACTCACATCAGTGATGATGTCCACAGTGCTTTGAGATGCACTAATATGACTACTACTTGCACTAATATAATGACTACTACTACTACTACTACTATTATTATTATTATTATTATTATTATTATTATTATAAAATATAAAACTTCTTTTCATAAAACCAGTGCCCAAATATATAACTTGCTATGCCTGCAGGGAGACCCTCAAAGTTTTAAACCCATCAAGCCTGAGGTGGAATTTGAGTGTATGACATTTGCCCAGCCATTGTTTCTAAGTCAGCTGGCCCTGTGTTCAGTTGTTTGGCAAATAAGGCACATTTGTGTATTTGTATTTGTCTCTTCTTCAGACTGCACCTCACCTCCTCCATCTCACCCTTCTATAGCAGTTTTATCTAGCCTGAACACCCGATTAAATTTAACTATGGCTTTTTCATTCTGACCTGTGGTTCTTTGTTGTTGTTTGTACAATGTAGTCAAATTCTAATTTGGGGTAATTCCATTCTTGTTTGTATGGCTTAATTAAATGCTCAATAGGGTAGTTGACAAGTAATCAATCGAATCTGCAATTTTGGCACTCACTGTCTCTCTAGGATCGATACTTTCCCCATCTAGGGAATTACTGACAATGTTTCCTGATCCTTTGCCCTTTCGTATGAATTATAAGTGCCTGTGTATAAAAGCATCTGCTAAATGCCAGTAAAGTGCCAGGTTAACCATTATGTTCCATGACAAGGGGACAGTAGGATGTTCCAAAGCCCATTCCTGCTGCTGGTTGAAAACCGCAGAATGAGAAGAATAAACGCCAACATGTTCTTTTGCATGCTAGTGGGGTGGGTTGCTAATGATTCAAACACACTCCAAATGGTACCATTTAAAAAGAATAAGTGTACTTTAGCTTTTGTGATACAGCTGTAATATATGTACAGTGGAAGTTGTGCCTTTCAACTAAACAAAACATGTGAGAGCGAGAGAGCAAGCAAAGTAGTGAAGGTCACAACTAAGGCTTGAGTAAGACTGGTATGGAGGCAGTGCTGAGTTCAGCTAGCAAGCGACCACAAGCATTAAACTGAGAAGAATCTAAACAAAAGTATCTTAAATATTTAAACTAAGTTTAAAAATCCAATGTTTATTATTTACATACAAAACAAATTCTTCCACTCTTTAATATTTCAAGAGGTCAAAAGAAACTTGCTGTGTTAGTAACCTATTAAACACTGCTACATTTGTCCTGTGCTATTTTTTTTCATAGTGTGCTACTTCAGTGTGGAGCAGGACAGATCAACAAAGTGCAAGGGTACTAATGCTTTGGTTAAGTTCCGAAATATTGAACATTGACAACGCAGCTGTGAGTGACAGTTGACCGAACTGTGGAAAGGCTATTTCCATTTGGTAGCTCAATAAAGCTGATTGCATAGCTTGAAATCCTGTGACTTGGTTGGAAGACCAATTCATGCTATCTGAAGGACACACTGACTTTACCATCTGCTCGTGGTGTTAACTTTCACAAATATTCCCATTCATCATGGATGGTTGATTGTCTCCAGCCAACTCGAATAAAACTATTTTGAAGTGACATCCGCTCTCTCGACTTAGCACTCAGCCCTTTAGCCTGAGAGTGCACTGTGCTTTTACATCATTCCTGCTATGTGACAGAATTCAAGACAGTCTTCACTGGTTACTATAGTTTGATTATATCCTTTTAAGAATATGATACATTGTTAATTGGAGTCACACTAAAGTCATTCAGAAAGTGGCACTTTAAAGTGGTATGATGCGCACGTATAAATTACACTGGTATATTCCTGAGTATGGACGGGCCTCTGATCTCCACAGGTTACAGTACATGAACCACCTCTCTTTGGCATGCAAGACTCATATCAGGGTTAGCATTGTTCTAGGGTAGGTCTGCTACCTACCCTTGTCGGCAGCTCTGTACCGCAGGATATCCAGCTTGCTTCCTGAACTAAAGACCACGGTCCCCAGTCAATGGAAGTAATCACATTCGTATTGCTGTTTCAGTAGTGATAAAGTAATAAAAAATCATCTGCTCATTGTGCTCTCAGATGTAAACACTGTGATCATAGCTCAGGAGGTAAGGAGTTAAGACCGATTGTCTGGCAGTCGGAGGGTTGCCGGTTCAAACCCCGCCCTGGGCATGTCGAAGTGTCCTTGAGCAAGACACCTAACCCCTAACCTCTAACTGCTCTGGCGAATGAGAGGCATCAATTGTAAAGCGCTTTGGATAAAAGCGCTATATAAATGCAGTCCATTTACCATTTACCATCATGTTTACCCTTTCTGCCCACCTTGTCTGACCAATAGCAATGAAGCGCAGAGAACTGTTCTTGGACATGCCTTTACAGTTGTGAGGAAGGAAGCATTGCAAGCAAAGTGTATTCAGATGCAGAAGAAAAAATATCAGGGGTTTACTTTTCAGAACCATGCAGTTTTTTGTTTTGCAACTGATCATCTTAAGAACTGGAATTAGTAGTCCTGGAATGAAACTGAGTTGGCTCACACCACCCATCACTTTGGCATCTCTCTTCCATCTCATCTCGCCGCTGAGATCAGGTGACCCAGCCTGAGGGAAGCCCCGATCCAGCTGTCTCTCCAGCAGTAAGGGCAGGGCCTCTTCCCCGCCCGGATATTTCCCTAACCTGCTAGCCTTTTCAGGAAGGAAGCAGCACTCTCCAAGCTAAATGTTAGAGAAAACGCATAGCCTGTCAAATGCCTGTTCTTTGTCTGGTTTTCAATATTGTCTACCTTCTGTTATACATTGACATAAAACTGTTACCCAGCTGTCTGCATAACTATGTTTTTCCAAAAGTGACTTTACTTTGCCACAAGTTTGAATTTGTATATTTCTAGCTATACTGATCCTTGACAAAGAAAATCTAATAAAAATACACATGCATAATATTAATACATTTCTAAATATTTAGTAGAAATGTACAAAAAGTAGTCAAAATCTCCAAAGAAAATGTATGTTCTTTGTCACTGGATGTTGTTTACAGGATGAATACTTTGGGGACAGTTAAATATCTTTCAAGACATTATAATTGCATGTCAACATTTAAATATCTATTTATTGTATATTCAATTTAGCTTTGTCATGGTTCTGCATGTCACATCAGTGAATGTATTTCTGTCTCATGACATTAAGGTGCATTTTTACATCCCACTTTTTCTTTGTTGCATTTCCTATTAATGTGCAAATCTTAAATCAAGTATTGTCCTGCTGTTTTATCCAGAACACGCAGATCCATAAGCCTGTCAGACTGTCAAGTCTTCAGTCTTTTCCAAACGAAAGTAAACGCATGATTGACAGGGGAGCCCTTAGCTGAACTGGTTACAAAAAACACTCAGAGGAAATAGGTGTGGTGTTACCCTTGACTCAACTGTCATCACCTGTCACCATAACACATTGAGCGACAAAGTACAGATGTTTGATAATCATTAGGAGCAAGAATGTTGGTGAGCGTGTGTCAGCGTGTAAATTGCAAGAAAAAACAAAGCAAAACCAGAAGCTGAGTGACTAACATTACAAAGTGTGACTATGGCACACCTGAATTGAATAGCAACAACATTTGAATACAGTTATGAGGAGAAGACATATACTCTGTTGATGTATTCAATTTCTGAACAGAGGCATGTATTGCATTATTAGATATTAAACATTCAGTAAAAAATCATTTGTGCCCCATTGTTTTCCCAAATGTCCATTTTCCTTATTCAGATCATATAACATGTTAAAATGTACCCTTTTTGTCATTTTGATACTCCTTAAACTTTGGAAGGATTTCAAGCCCAAGCCCTTTACTCACCATCACACACCATTATGTACCGAGCACAGAAAAAAATGGCACGTAACAAAACATATTTCCATCGTGTTCAGGGAGAACCTGTGGGGCCCGAAAGCTCTATCGTCAACAGTTGTAAAACAAGATTAACATTAATTAATCCAGTATCGAGGGAGTACAAACATCTCTCAGGGATGTAGGGGGAACAGGAGATCAGGGAGATGAGATGGGGCCTGGTCATGTATACTTTATTCTATTAAAATGCATCTCTTCTCAATGAATCCAATTAACATACTAATCGGTTTACTATGGCATTAGGCACTCCTGTATGTGTCTGTGGGCCACATCAGCAACAGACCTGGGACTTTACCATTCACAACACTGATCATGTGACACATCATTATGCATTATGGCATTGATTTGCATGTAAAATATCTTCTGGTGCAGTGCAAAAAAAATAAAAAATCACACTGTCTGGGAGAAAAGTTCATCACAAATGTTCAGCGCAGGTAGAAGACCATTGGGCAAACATTTGTCTGGATAGGTTTGTAATACTCAATACGTTATTTATTCATAACGGCGGTTCCGAGAGGGATGCCACACCGGTCCGACAGCTCTATTGTTAGATGTATTATTACTAGCTAAGTAGCTAGCTAACCAGAACATTACGGGTGATCAGTGGAATATTGTTAACAGTTAGCTGGTCAACTGTAGTGAACTGGTATGAGCTAGCTAGCTAGCTAATTATTATTCAGTATTGTTAGTTTCAGTTGTACGTTAAGGGCACAGAAGGTTGCTGGCTGGTGTGGTGTTGTAATGAAACATCCAAAGAATAGCGAGGTAGCTACTAGTTAAGGGGGCAGCTAGTAATCTGCCCAGTTAGATTAAAATTATTAATATTTCATTGATGCCATGTAAGCCAGGGTTAACTACTATAGCTACAGTTCAGTAATGTTAGTTAGACTTTTCATTTTAACTGAACTGAGCTGAAGTTAGCAAGATAGCTAGCCATGCAGCTGGTTTAATGAAGCTGTAAGTAGCCAGCCAGCTTGTATGAATGAATCAAACGTGGCTATGCAGCTGGCTACACCATGTTTTTAATGGTTTACAAATTCAGTCAAAGATTTTATGGTCTACTTTGAAGTCATGAAGCTTTCGATATGAACCAATATTATGTGGGTTTTGTATGTGAAATGATAGAGAATGCATTTATAAGAAACATTATACAGCTGTGAAAGCATTTTTTAGCAGTTAAATTTTTTATTTATTTTTTGGCAATTATTAGGTAACTAGCAAGAAACCTAGCTTCCACACAAAACCATAATGGTGGCCACAAAGTTTTTACGTGTATCGACTGTCCTGTAATTGGTTAATTTCAAGATGAGATGTCATCATCGGCAAATGCAGCTAAATGTCCAATGGGGAGAATTATTGTTAGTGGTACTGGAGCATTTGTGAGGATGTAATCAGCAGGAAGAAGTGAAATGTCATAGTAACAATATGACATAATCCCCACCTGTATAACACAGGGGTTTCTTAAACAATCACAACATTGTCTACTTTACTGACAACTGTAAACTAATGTGAGACCCTGAATTTCCTCCAGTGAGATGAAGAGGAAGAAAATATATATTTTCAAATATAAAGGAAAAAATATAGATATATTAAAGCACAATACAATTGTATTTTATACAGTACATTCAAAAAGATGCAGTCTTTTTAATTGAAATATATGGTATAAAGAAACTTAGGCTATATTATCTTCAAATAGGTGTCATAAGGAGGCTGTCATTTCTTCAATAAAATTGATTAAACACAGAATGAATTTAATTTAGATGCACCATTGGAGGCTTCCATGTTTTATTAAATTAAAAAAGGCAAAATATTAATTTAATGAAGCTGTCAAAATGAAGTTGTCATCTCAAATCACTTCGTTGTAAACCTCCCATTGACTTGAAAAAAAATTTAAATGATATAATTTCCCATCCAGAAGTGTCCAAAAAGGTAAGACTTTCTAATATTTCTGTACAGTTGTTTACATAAGACTTCTCTTCTGCTTAGCAGTCGGCCAAACATTAATGTGTACAGCATCCAGATCTTATTTCTCTCAGAGGAGTCTTGATAAGAACACGGCCCCTGCAAAATGAAGTGTTGAGGATATGAAATGGGGCACATTAAATGCCATGAATTTTGCATCATTTACAGCTTTAATTTTGCAGTGTGGCCTACATCTCCACAATATTACACTTGAGAGATTTGAAATGTTAATACATCAGCTTCAAAGGTAAATTATAGGGGTTAGCCTGGCTCTTGGAAGCATTATAGCACAACATAAACCCCCCCTGACCTTATGTCCATATAGCACTATGTCAGAAAAAACTGAAGTATGGCAAAATATATTTTATTAAATTTTTTATTGAACTTGAGGTCAGAGAGAAAGTAGTAAAATCTATTGGAGCCTTCTGCTTCACCACTACAATAAAAACTATCTGACAAGGCAATAGCGCAAGAGTGGACCCACTGCCAATACTCTCTCTGTCCCCCAATGACCCATTAGATCACAGACTTTGGTGTAACTATATATCTTGCAACAGTAATAAATCACTGCTTTTTCTGTTCCCCCGCTCTTCATTTATAACATCCACAACTATCAAAAAATGCATTTCAGGGGTCATTACTTCAGTGTCATGGATACTTCAGGGTCAAGGGAGGGAAAGAGGTTTATGACTTTTCCAGTCATGATATACAAGACAGCTGGCAGTGTTGAGGTTGTCCAGGCTACACTTCTGGAATGTGTCAGATACTCAAAGCCATGGCCCACTATGTAAACGTCAGGTCATGCAAATTTCTGAGTAACAACCAAATGACCTTAAAACACGTAACAAAGTGTTTGTGTTAAAAAAAAAAAATAATAATAATAATAAAATAAAAATGAATAAATAATAATAATACTAATTCAGTAGATTTATTCTCATTAGGGTGAAACCTACTGTGTATACCAGAGAGAGAAAATAGACTTTGCAACATTTGGCTTGCTGAGGTCAAGGTTACCTCTAGAGTTGCAGATGAGCTTAAATGATATATGTCAGATCACGTCTCTGACAATAACCTACTTCAAGGTAGTCTGACTAAGGCTTAAATATTATTAAATATTTGCTAAAATTCAACCCAATGCACTCAATAATAATACATGTTTGTGACTGGCCTTCAGTACTCATAGTTTATAGAAGTAGAAAAGCGGCATTCCAGTTAATTTGGTATTTTGCCTTGACTATGCACATAAGTGGCTGACAGGCAGCCAATGTCAAAACAACACCTGATAGCATGTAGTGTTTACACCCTTTTACAGTTAATGAACTACTTTTACATCTGTGGACAGTCCAGACCACATATTTTTAACTGGTTTGAGAAAATTACTTTCTAAAACTTTTCCCTACAACCCAGGTCCTAGAGAACAACAGGGACTGCTGGTTTTTCCTGTTACTCAGGTCCTTTTTTTGATCAGTTAAACCATTTGATTGCAAAGTTAACTCAACTGATGTCCTGGGTCTGAATTTGTTGCTGATTTTTTTGTTGAAAACAAAACACATTAGTCTCTGCAGCTCTCCAGCACCATGCCTGCTTGGTAGCCTTTTAATTAAGGTTCATATTTAGAATTTGGAATGGAAATTTGTCATGTTTTGAAAAAAAGTTAATGATGCACACAATTCATACAAGTCATTTGGTTGAACTGTGTGGTAGGTTTTGAGTCAAGATAAGTATAGTTTGACATAATAGGCATTTGAACTGTTCACCCTGCTTTCAGATCTAAAGTAAGATAAGGTTTACAAGTACTTCACAGAGCAAATAGAAGTGGAAAACCCCTTACTAGTACCCGGTGGTAATGCGATGCATCTGGGAAGCTTGTGCTGGCCCATCCCCCTCTTTCAGGGCCCTGTTCCGAGTCCTTTCATTTCTTTTTATAAAGGCCATTCATGACAAGCGGTCTGATCCCTCAGCTGGGAGACAGAGTACATGTTCCTGCTGTCTCGGTTCTTTTGATAACGCGAAACAGCAGCGGCCCACAATGAACACGGGCACAAATAAAGTCCATGTGGGGGCTGCACCACGCAGCTTTACGCATTGTTCCAGCAACTGGCTTTCACTTACGGGCCTGTCCTGAGCATGCATTACTGGTCAGTACTCTACAAAGAGAAATCCACAGCCATGACTGTGTACAATCATTACTGTAGAAACAATGGATAAAACTATAAGCCGTACCACCCCTTTATGAAAATGAACCATACTTAACACATATTGAAATTAAATATATTATCAAGATATTGCTATACTTCACAACATATGTGAAAATGCATTGTTTTTGCTTTCAGACATTGTCATATATACTTTTTTATGTATATTTGTTTAAATACAGTCCTGTGAAAATATTTTGCGTTAGGCTATATAGTCTGCCTATCACACATTTCCATGCCTCCATGATGTACGTGCAGACATTCTGATACTGTACCACATTAAGGACTTGTTCAAAGGACCCTGTAACCTCTCTTTATGGCCTCTCATTATGAAAGAATCGTAGAACCGGAGACATTACCATATGAAAAGCCTTGCCCTTACTGTACATGCAGCTGTGTTTATCCATTTCATTTTCCATTCAGTGACGGCGTGTTAATTCGCTGCGGGAGATTCGGAGGATCGCGACTGAGTCCCATCAGCAGGGGGTGTGTCGGCACGACACAGTGCTACAAAGGACCGGTTCTCACAGGTCCAGAGGGTCAAGGGCACACAATCCAAAGTGGCCTTTCTTTATAGCCTCATGAACAAGAGTGGACAGCGAGTTACTAATCAGCACCAATATGGGAAAATAATTAATCCCATCTGCTGTGAAACTTTGTATGACCACTTTGTCAACTCTAAATCATATGTGATGTCCTATAAAATAGTAAAAGCACTATGCAGTAAAATGACAGTTTTATGCAATGCATTTCCTCAGAAAATAACTTTATCTTTGACTATATATATCTTGACTCATTATCCATAAGAATATTTGCACAAGTGGTTCATACATACAGTAGCAGTGCATCACAATGCCTGGTAGTCCTGTCATTAGCCTGTTCCCCTAGCCATGGTCCCACCCTGCCTCCTATCAAACCTTTGAATCATGGCACAAATAAATTAACTTCTTTTTTTTCTTTTTAACAATGCAAATGTGAGAAAATCTGTTCATTTAAATACAATTATATAATAACATCTGGCACAATGCTGAAAGTACTGAAAATGCTTGTAGTCCCACTGATTTGCTTTTTTGCTGATGTAATGTTTGCATAGTATTTGTTACAGTATGCGCTTGCACAGCTGTATGTATTTTATCCTTTCCTCCACACCGTCTATGCTACAGTCACCATGTTACCCTCGGATATCCTGCCCTCACTCATCCTAACACTGAAGAATATATCCACCATTTTAATAATATATGCCCTTTAATATGCACAGACCAGTTGCCCTCTGTAAATCATTCATTACATTACAGTATAAGCCCGGTGCATTGTAATCTAAAATCAATATACAATCTCTAAAGCAAGTATTTGTATTAAAGCGATACATTTGATGATAGGCATATTATGAAATGAATAAAAATGTGTAATTTTAGATCATAGATGCTTCACATGGAATTTTACGGAAGGAAATATATCACCCACTCACCTTATCACTTCAGTCTCAACACAGTTAAACTGTAGACCGAAAACTCGGACTGCTTGAAAAACAATATATTTTTAAGCAATTAAATTGCGCAATGCCTGTTGACTATTCACTTCTGACACATATTCTGACATATTGCAATGTTCATATACATTTATAAATCCAGTTTAATGGAATTAACAGTAAGCAGTTATAGCAGAAATAAAACATTTTTAAAAACAAAAAAATACTCCTACTTTCTGAAAATTCAAGACACAAAGATTTTCATCGGGCAAACAGGACTGAACTATGACTGACAAGCCTCCCTTAAGTATAAAAATAAACCGTTCTGTTTCTGGGCAACAAAAATATGATGGACAAGTAGTAAGAGTTGGTATACAATATTAATTTGTGAACTCTTGAACGTGTATTCAAAAAAATAAAAAAGTACAGAGTGGAAAGTCCCCATAAGGGCGAATTACAAATTTTATGGAATTTATTGAGAAAAAAACATTCTTCTGAAATGAAGTCCTTGTTCCTGACCTTACTCCCAAGCTGATCTAGCTATAAAAATATACTTCACCAGTTTTATAAATGGTTTCATTTGAAGACACAAAATCACAGGCTATGTCCCTCGTCAGTCTCAATGTGCAAGCCTTTTCCAATAACATCCAATCCCACAAGCCACCGGAAGCGCCCTAACTGTACATAATGGCTTTTACAATTTGATCCTGGGGACCTACTGTGTATGTTTATTTTCATTCCAGACATAATTGCAACCCCTGAATTGTAACAAGCTGTTAATTGCTCTTAATTAACTTTTAATGTCTATTGAAGGATTTATCCTCTCGTGACCACATTAGGTCAGAAATAGCGACGCGTGCCAGGTAGAATAAACGCTACATATTCACATCCCAGGATTTTAATCAGCCAGATCATCGAAAGTTTTTATTTTCTACAACACGCTGTATCCTCCTGAGAACTGGCGATTCATTTTCGCCCCCTGTAGGGAACCTGATTCTCCGGTCTTAATCTCAAGAACCATGTATTCAGCTGTGCTGAAACCTACACTACAAGCAACATTCAATACAAATAAATTAAATAATCTTTTTGAAAAAAATTTTTTCACTGCAACATTTTTTGTCATCCAAGACACTTGCATCGTAAAATAAATAAATACTGCAGGGCCTCAGGAGAATATGACAAATGATTCCTTTTGAAAGTGGCTATTTTTTTATTTATTCAATTATAGACTGATAGATGAAATCAATGGGGTCATTGAAAAGCAAATGGAAAGGCAATGAACCAAACCTACATTGTGTTAACAAATTTGAGGAAAACATCTGGATGAACTTAAACACTGTTTTCAACCACCGTAATCAATCAAGAGATTAGCTGGGACCCCGTGACCGAGTCTGAGACTCGTGCAGCGCGTTTCTCTCTTACCTTCAGCTTCTCGTAGCGGTCGCTGAGGGAGGCCACCTGGTGGTCGCGGTGCCTGCCCACCAGCTTGCACAGGGAGCAGACGAGCTGCTCGTCGGTGACGCAGTACATGTTCACCTTCTCGTCCTCGTGCTCCAGGCAGGTGAGCCCGCGCAGGTGGGCGTCCGGGAGGGGCTCGGTGAGCCGGTGGCCCGTGAAGGGCTTCTTGTTGGGGTGCGTGGCCCTCAGGCACTCCTCGCAGTAGGACACCTCGCAGGTGACGCAGGTCTTCACTGCCTCCTGGGGCGGGTCCTGCTCGCAGAACTGGCACTGCACGCGCTCGCTGGGAGCGCTCATGGCGGTGCCGTCGAAGGGGGGGCGCTCGCGCCGCGTCTCGCTGGGGGAGTTGGGCCCGCTCGCCGAGGCCTTCTGGTAGCGGTCGATGATGTTCTGAAGGGTGACGTTGCGCTTGAGTCCCTCTAGGCCCCTGGGGCTGAGGGTGATGACATAACGGCAGGTGGGGCACTGGAAAGCGCTGATGGACTCCACGGGCTCGTTGGAGGCGCAGTGGGAGACCAGGATACGGTGAGCGCAGCTGAAACACAGGCTGTGGGCGCAGGGCAGCAGCAGGGGGTCTTCAAAGAGCTCCAGACAGATAGGGCAGGTCAGCTCCGACTCCAGCGTTTCCATCTTCAGTCCAAGTGAAGCGGTGTTGTCAGCGAAATCCAGGGAAGCTGGTCAGCTATCTGGAAGGGTGACACAGAATTTGATTTGATTAAAAAAAACAGAGAAGCTTTATTTTTTGGAGGGGAGTGGGGGGGGGGGGGGGGGTGGTGATGGCTGGGGGGTGGGGTGGCCATTTTTCCCAGAATGGGATTTAATAAATGTACTGCTTCCATTCAAGATATACAGAGACAAGCGTTACGAGTACGAAAACCGTGATTAGAGCACTCTATGATTTGATTATACTTTTTTTTTAGCAGCATACACAGAATTGGTTGAAAGTAGACATGTCTACTTAAAAACAATTATGGATTGTGACATTTTTTTCTTACTTGTTTCAAATTGTTATGATAGAGATGCACAAACCCACAAACAAAATACAGAACATAATGTTCTGAAACACATATTTGTGCAGTCATGCTTAGTTAAGCTTTGTGTTAAGCATGGATGCATAATTAGTAGCATCTTTGTTTGTTTGTGACCAAAACCCAAGATTTAGAATTCACAAAACAAATAGGTATCAGACCCCAACTTGCCCTGTTTTTCCAACTAACAAAATCTACAAGTATTCCAATCTATGACTCTACAAACACAATATTTCATCAGTACAACCGTTTTTCATATCTGTATTCAACCAACAGCTGTGTTTGTTTTGAGTGAATCTGGCCCCAGAACTTACAGGCTTGAACAATGCCCCATGTTTTCTTGTGTAATTAAAACTGAAAATGGGAATGGAACACTGTCTCCAGGTGCACTCCCACGGTTAAGGCCAGCCAATGGCCAGAAGGCCCAGCGAAGCTGAAGCCACGTCCATTCTTCCACATGTCTATGGCCCAACAGAACGCAGTGCAACTACACTGAGCCTTTGTTACGAGACAGTTCGACACCCCAGCTGCACGCCTTCAAACTGTACCGGCCTTGTTTAACAATGCGAGCTGATTGGAACATACCTCTGCTCATTAAGAGTGAAAAAAAAAGGCAAAAGCTCGTTATCATTCCGAGGCATGGCGGCCTTTGAAGATGTGAAGATCCAGCAATTAGCCCTGACACAAGCCCCACACTTTGTTTTTCCAGCCTATTCACAAACCATGTGGCTGCTCTGCAACTCTCAGACCACACAATAAGCAAGCAATGCATGCTACAGTTGTGCATCCTGGTCATAGTGGTTTATCACATGTTGAGCTTGGTTTCTTCTGATTGGTCACAAGCACTGTATATAGCAAAGCGGTGTTTTTGCAATTTTATTAATTTATCTTATTCAATTATTTTAATTCCTGAATTTATTTAGCCTGATTTGGACTTTGACTTGTTTTTCACCATGAGCAAGTGCCCTAAGCCGGCCATAAGAAGATGGGCTCTCCCTGTTTGGCTCCTCCTAAGGTTCCTTCCTATACACCACCAAGGGAGTATTTCCTTACCCTATGCTCACTTCTGTCAGGGTTTTAGACAAAGGTATTCTGTGAAGTATATTGTGACAATTATTTTTCACATTACATTATGTGCAATATAAATAAAAAAATAAATCAAGCCTGTGAATTGTGAGCAAGGTAGACTATAATAATATTAATGTATATTTTATCTCAAGGGAACTTGAGATAATGATAATAATAATAATAATAATAATAATAATAATAATAAGCCAAGTATTTTAGTCTTAAGTCTTCAAATTTTATTTATTAATTTATTAAATTTTGTTTGTTATGAGACAAAAATATTGGCAGTGAGATGAGACTGATTGATTCACTGAAACCTTCACTTGTCAAGCAAGCAGGAACTTAAAACAATTTGAAATTTTCTACTTAAGATAAAAATATATATATATATGTATATTTTAAGATGTTAAAGACTAAACCACTTAAGCCAGACATTGTTGCAGTTTAATGAAAAATGTATGCAATATAGGTATATTCAGTGTGTTAATATATTATCGAATTTAGTCTGTAAATTATTACTTTGACTCATGTCACCCACCTGAGATTATGTTGGTTTTACACGGGCCATGTTAAATTAACACTGGGGTTAAGATAGGTCATTGTCAACACCTCTTCAGAATGGAACATATTGCCTATACTTCTCGGTTTGACAAATTGAAAAACTTGGTTATCTTTCTTACTTGCCAGGCGTACACTAATTGTGCTGGGGCCACTTTTTAGGATACAGACTATGGTACAGCCTCTCCCACAGCCTACTTCATGACAATCTGGCAACCTTCTGCCCTCTGTATAAGCACACAAAACTGTACCATAATACTAAAATACGAATAGGAAATGGAAATACAAAAAAAAAAAAAAGACATTATCCAGCAAAATAATTCTAATAATCCAAATAGTTAGGAATAAATCGCACTGCTAGATTTGAAGGACACAACACACTGTTTCATCTTTTGCGTTAAGTCATTTTCCCTTTTAACTTTGTCAGCTGAAATCAAGTAAACATAAATTCAATTTAGGAATAGTCTTGATCTTCTACATAAAAGAAGCCGTGCACTGAAAGAGCAGTTATGTTTATTCAATGTCGGAAATCCCATAAACCTGGGTAAAAAAAGAACTGACAAATTTAAATTAATTGAACTGCAACAACATACTAAATGACGAGAGAACACGTACTCGGCACAATGGACAATCACACTAATAACAGGAACTATAAATAACTTTTGTTAACGTGTTCAAGAACTAATGACAAGAAAGGTTAAACAAAGCACGTAAAAGTACACCCTGGAGACAAGCCAACTCATAGAGCTGTAGCCTACATTATCTGCTCTCAACCGGACATAAAGACTTAACATTCACATAGAGTTTACATACCGATGGATTTCGCCACGATTTACATCGCTGAGACATGTCTGAAGAATGGGAACTTCCAGCCTAAATCATAAATGCATATTTAAGAAGAATACGAAGAAAGACAAAACTGTTCTAGGTCAGAGGAGCCAGATGGTAGTCCTTCGTAGCCCGGTAATCCCAGATCTAGGCTGTCATTGAGCAGGAGGTGTCTGATGCGGCACAACAGGAAAAGATGACCGAGAATTCCAGTGAAGCCAGCTCCACCTAAATCGCCCCCATCAGTGCCCGTAGAGCGGAGGACAAGCACTGAGCACAGTCCGGGCAAGCGATAGCGCGTCCGTACCAAAAGAACAGGAGAGGTGTGTCTGTGTCGTTTCACCCAGCCCATTCAACTGTAATCGAGTGAAAAAAACGTCACGTATCAGTTTCCCACTCCTACTAACCCCCAAGAGTCGACGCTCGCACAGCGCTGTCCTGTTTTGAGAACTTTTCTGTGCTTTGTCGCTATAAATAAAACAAATAAATAAAATAAAAAAGAGAGCGAGAGAGAAAAGAAAAAGCATGCGAAACAAAATGATTAAAACGAGTCCGGCAGGCAGTGTGAATCATCGAGAGCAGAGTGCCAGGAGGATCTGTGATGACCCATGCAGCTCCTGAACAAGAGGCTGACCTGGAACTGGCAGATTACATCACAATCCGTTGTCTTCCTCCGTGACTGTTTGGCGACAGCTGTGTTACTCGCGTGTGTCTGCGTGATGTGTGATCATTCGCAGATCACCTATCTACACAAATGCTCTCTCCACACTTCCCATAGTTTGATGTGTGCACACCATATCCGTGTCTACTGGTCAATGTACAGTACCATGAAACGAATGATAATGGACATAACCTTTGGGCAGTAGGCAATTTCTGGTGGCATTTTTAGTATTTGTGATATCGTGTAAATATATATTTTTATTATTTGAACTGAAATACAAACTATGCTGCCAAATTTGAATGGCATTAAAGTACATTTTGGTTGCATGGTAAAAGGCTCAGAGTTAAGTCATCTGATACCTGACGTTTTTTTCTATTAGAGTTTATTTACTTATAAATGATAACATTTGACTGTGTGAGTAATAATGTGCCTCATATTATAAAGCAAAGCTGTTATATATGCATATACACACATTTATTATCTTTACCCACTTATTCCTGGTCAGGGTCATAAGGGGTCCTGGAGCCTATCCCAGTGTGCATTGGGAGAGAGGCAGGAGACAGGTTGCCAATATATCGCACCTGTGTTCAACTGCAGGATTACATAATAAATATCACCAGATCTGGTGGTTACAGCAGATCAGATCAACAACTGATGAAACATCAGAGCAAATCAGATCAGTCACACTGTTATGAAGACCAAGGAACAGACAACAAATGTTTGGCAAAGCTTTGAATCTTCCTAGAAGTACCAGTAAGTCCACTGTAAAAAAATGAAAACAATACAGCAGGACCGAGACACCACCAAGGTCACACTGTCTACAGAAATGGGCAAAAAAACAAGAAAGAATTTTGCGGTCAAAGCCCAGACTTAAATCCTATTGAAAATCTGTGGCATGACCTGGAATTTGCTGTCCACCGAAGTCCTCCATCTAACTTGGCAGAGTCGCAACAACTTTGCTTGGACGAATGGGCAAAAATTCCAAAATGTAAGTGAAAAAAGTTTGTACGGTCATGACCGACAGCTCAGAATTTTAATTGCTGCCAAAGGCCTGTCTACTAAGTTCATTTTTTTGGTAGAGAAATATTTTTTTGTATCATAAATGTGTTGAATTCAGTGTTGGTGGAGGGGAAAAACACTGAAATGCATTAAAATGACAGAATGTAACAGAAAAATGTGAAAAGTTAAACGGGGTAAATACTTTGTATTGAATTGTTTATGTGTGTGTGTGTGTGTGTGTGTGTGTGTTTTAAATAACACAAAATAACATTTGTGTATTTTCCCATAGCTGCACTATCCTCCAGAATGACTAGATGCTTAATTTCCATTTAACATTCTTCTTAAAATTAAATAAATAAATAAATCATATTTTACATCCACTTAAATAACTGCCAAACAGGAGAAAATGAAAGGGGAATGTGGCACATAAAAATTGTAAGAGAAAAAGAAACCATTGAATGTTACAGGAGAGGGCTGCTTATTTTCCTCAAGCAAACTGAGGTGGAATTGTATTTTATGCAAATTATTGCAGGTATAAGTCCAGCCACAGAGTTCTGTTCATTTTATTTTTTTATCATGTTAAGCCATTTTCAGAATTCCTGTTTTGATTATTGCCGTTTATCCACCAACACACCCTACGACAGTATATTATTACATAAAACTTTTCTTTGTTTTCAGAAACTTGTTTGTCCTGTTTACTCTCCAAAACATGCTATGCTAATGTTTACAATAATGGAGATAAACTGAGGCCAAAGCTGCTGCATGTACAATGTCCTGTATAGGACATGGATATTATAGATGTGATTTGTCCATGTTACTATAAATCATTTAGTAATTCAACTTGCCAGGGAGAGGTCGTTGCAGTTTTCCTACAACGAAAATATCCAAAAGAACATAGCCATGGTCTGAATCAAATAGGAAATGGTAATGCGGAAAAAATGTACAACTGAGAGAAAAAAAAAAAAAAAAAACATAATTTTGTCCCATTAAATCATTAGGTGCTTGAGTTCTGTCACTGATCTGGCCCTGGCCTTGTATCCGTAATCAGTTTGTCGAGGCCCATGTGTGCTATGCCTGTGAATAAAGTGACACAGTTCAAAATCTCCAGCGGAGCATGGGGAATCATGGGCTGTGCAGGACATTGACAGACGACTGATGGCAAATCAGCGGCTGGCCTGGCCCGGGTGATCTTACCAGTCCCCGGGGGGAGGGGATGAAGCAGTACGTGCTGCATACAGGGCAGGAAGCCTGTCAGAGTCATCAGTTCCCTTCAGCTTCAGTGGCAACACTAGTTCCTTATTTCTGCACTGACGTTAAAGGCCGCAAAAACCTTACTTGGAGTAAATATTTGTATCTCTACATACGCATGGAATTAAAGGGCAATCTAAGCATTCTGTGTATATCTGGCAAAGTTTTGTGCCTGTAAACATTTTTTTTTTAATGCAAGTATTATGAAACGTTTTTTTCTTCATGTTGTGCATTTTTCATATCCAAATACCAGAGACATGCCAACTGAATGGACTGGATTCTTGCTTCATGGTTTTTTGTCTTCATCTATGCATCTGAATAAAAATTCTACTTTCTTGTGCAGGCTATTTATCATAATGGGCTATTTATCTTAAACTGAGTTTTAATAACATTAAAGCTAGTAGGGATTTCTGCTGATACCATCCCTCACTACATTGGCTCCTAAATGCTGATGAGTCCCTTCAGATCTCTGCACTTTCTCACTGAAAACCAATCTGCTCTTTTCTATCTTGTGCCTACAATTTACCCATACACTCCCGTACATCCCTCTTTACTCTGTACAGGTAGACCAACAACTTTGTTACATCAATATGACAAGTCCTAACCCTTAAGTCATCCAGGTCAACCCGCCAATGTAATAGGGTTGTTGGAAGTAAACTGGAGATGACAAGACACATCAAAGTCCTTCAGGAGTCCTCTTGTTTTGACTCTTTAAATATTGCTATCTATATTTCTAATATTTTCTATTTAATTTCTGTTTACAAAACATTTACAACATTTACTTGAAACAATTTATTTGATCGCCCCCCAATAAAGAGGTTTAAAGCATTATGTTGTTTTTTACCCTCTGCAGATAATGCATTTTCTACTGGAATAGTTGTAAATAAAGTACAACAACTACTACAACAACTATCATTGCCATAATTGTCATTATTAAATACATTAAAACATCAAATTGACCAAATATGTTTGCAATTACCACTGCCACTGTTTGTAAATGTCTGAAATGAACTGAATCTTTAAGTAATCGCCAGCAGGAAGGTTCTAGCATTTTCCTCTCACTATGTACAGTACAGTGCTCACTCTTTTCAATTATTCAACCATGCTTTCCTCTAAAAACCCTGTTGAAAATTCCTTGGCTGAGAACAGATAAAGATATGCAAAAAAAGACTGAGACAATGTTAACACTCACTCTGAATTGCTTAGTGACCTGTGTAGCGAGGAGGCGTTTAATTCAAGTCGAGATATGCCCTGAGACGGGAACCTTGCTGGCCAGCCAGAGCACCCTCAGACTGACGGGCATAAAATGGCACTGGAGCTGAGCACAGCCACTTACTTCCATCAGTTTTAGCAATGCAATACACGCCCGGAAACTCTGGCAAAGAGTGTGCCAGTTCTAATAATTATAATAAAAGAAAGATTTATACCACCCAGGGCATGAGCTTTAAAATTAATTTAATGCAAATTTAAATGTCAGCGGGTCAAAAAGTGTGAAACCCTTAAATCCCTTCTGAATTATTTCAGTCCAGAACTATTAAAACAGCAGAGAGATGATTCAGAGCCAGTTTATATAACACGCTTTGTCACTGTGAGGGAGTGGTAGAACAAATAGCCATAAAAAATGCTTTTCTGCGCGGAATGGAGGGTAGAATTGCCCACCCAGTGCCTTGACGTAACCGATGCTGGCATCATTTGGAGCATTGCGCTGAAAGTAGGTCAAACGCATTGACCTATCTAACATAATCAGAGCGCGCGTATGTAGTTTAATTCTCTGATGAACTACGTGTGAGCTCAGCCAATGATAACGGTGGCTGTTTCTTTGTCTATATATATGTTTTAACTGCATGCGCATGTGTATGTATGTACGAGTGTGTGTGACAGGTATCCTAGTCAGTTAACTTTTTGAAGAGTACACAGGAGAGCAAATATAAACTTAACAACGTGGTCTACTCCTGTGAGTCGTGTCAAGCCTTTACTCTCTATGCTGAGTGCAAAGTCTGTGAATGGCTGGTGTGTCCTTTTCAAGCCTATATGCTTACTGCACTTTCAAAATGACTGCAAGTCAGTACACTCCAGAACTAAAGGTGGTGGTATACACCAATTACCATCCATATTATAGTTGGAAAGTACATAGAATGAGAAATTGCTTCCCATAGGTACTGGTGGAAGTAAGGCAATGAGCTAGGGTTCAAATTAATTATACATTGAATCGAGAATTGCTGATAAATTACAATTCATTTCTTGAACATGATTTTGATCTGAAAATGGTGAAATAAATAAAAAAAGTTTCATTTTCTTTGTTATCCTTGACATACTGTTACTAGTACTATGTTGAAAACAAGATAGAATTTCATTTGCACAGTTTCATAGATTTCATTTGTCCAAATTAATGTTTGATGTTCAGTAAACAACATAAATTCTACTACCTTTAATCCAATTTATTTAAATTCAAATTTCAGTTACAAATGAAAGAATTCTGCAGAATCTCCCTCAGTCAATCTGCCATACCGTGTAACATTATTTTGCAGAGTTTAAAAAATAAAACAAATAAATAGTAAAAATTTGGAGGTGCTCGTGACTCACTGAAAATACCAACACACGCACCGGTTTCAGCAGCACGTACATCAATGTTTCCATGCGCCCCATCGCCCAACACTCAGAGAGCAGAGAGCATACCACACACTTCAGTAGCATGCTGCATGTGATACCGCAGCACATGTAAGACGGTTTCTCATGCAAAACCATGCCACACCACATTACGACTCCTCCGGGGGCCGCTATGCTCTGAGTCTGAGTTACGTGCAGCAGAACCTCCAAGGAAAGGAGGAGGATGTTCGCCCTCACCCTTGCCCCCCCCCCCACCCCCCCACCCTAAGACTGCAGAGCTGCCGCACTCAGCGTTTAGTCGAGCGTGAAATTGTTGGAAGCGCGGGCGGGTTCTGCTGAGATGCAGCTGAAAAGACAGATGCTGCGGTTACTGAGCGCCTTCGCGTCTGCCCGTTTCGTCAGAGGCAGCTCAGTGCGCCGGTCGGCCGCCCCGCGTTCTGACCCGGCTCTCCGCCTGGCCTCTCCCGGAAAAGGGGGGAAAGCGCTTACCTGGAGGCTGTGGAATGTTTTGTGCAGCAGCCAGAACACTCAAGTTCAGATTGTTTTGGTGGGCCTTGGGGGTCCATTGGACAGGTCCAAATAGAGTAGAATGCATTCTGCAACTAGTGCCTGCTCCCCTGTGATAAACACATAGCCACAAGGAGAAGGGACAGCCGGCTTCTTCTCAGTTATCTGTTTTCTTAATTACGGTAATGTTGCATTTTCTGTACTTTTTTTTTTACACCAAACAGCTCTATATTTACTACTCTCTCCCAAATAGAATCATGTTTGGCTGGATGGGTATGTCTGTCAGTTTGTCTGTCTCAATAGGGCACAGTAATGATGCCTCATCCACTAGGTTTCACCACAGAAGGTTTAGTCACAGGGATAAAGGTCTGCAACCTTGATCAGGCTCATTTATTTTGGTGAGGCAGAGAAACCAAACGTTTACATAGCACTACAAAAAGGAGTAGTAAGGAGTAAGACTACAGTATATGTCCAGAAATACAATGTTTACACAAAAATATTTCCATAGGCTCTCCATCTCCCAGAAGTTCCTGTAGCCTCCCATATTTAAGCACCCACTAAATCTACCCCCCCCCCCCATCCATAAATCAAACTGCATGATCATATCGCTTGCAGTTGAATGTTTCATTAGGCTTATATTTTATTTTATGGATATGTCATTTTATCAGTTGACATGTTTGTTGCTAAAGTTTCTGGGCATTATGGTGAAGTCCAAGGCCCCTTTTGAACATTCTGTGAGGTAGTCCGGCCAGTTATCAGTATTGCCACACCTTCCTGTTTCCTCCCCCACAGCCCCGCATGGTCATCAGCAGCAAAACTGCTTCCTCTCCTTTCTGACAAGAGCTACAACAAACAAACCTAAATATTGCCCTTGTTCTTACTCCAATGACTTCCAGCTGTTTCAGTGATATCATCTTTCACAGCTGTCAACACATTCAGCACGTCCATTCATAAATGACAACAGCGGCATAATCACACGAAACCGAACATACCAAAATGTATGGTTGGAATCATGAACTAGCCTTGAACAAAAATTCAACCCTGACCCCCTCTGAAAGGGGGGGGGGGCTTTTTAATCACAAATTACAAGCCAAGCATAAAAAACCCAAAAGCTCTGCAGCTCTGTTTCTACTTGTTTCTGCCATAAACTAAAACCTGCAATTTGTACTGGGTATGCAATTTGAGATAAACAGATGGTCAAATCTTTGACTTGGCTCCAGCCGACGCCCAAAAACGCAATTTTCGGCGCTAGAAACCGTTCACAGTTTGCGAGGGCAGCTTCCCCTCACCCCTCTCTTTGCGGGGTACACAGACGGCAATGCCTTTGATATGCTGTCAACACACGCCGCGGCAACGGAACGCGAACGAATAAACCTGACGTTTCGTAACCGGCGCGCAAATCATCGACCGTGTTTGCCTCTCCCAAACGGCTAGAAAGGTAGCTGAGAGCAGGGCAGGAAGGGAGAGAGACTGACAGGTCGGGGGCCGCCTGTCGGGCTCCCGGGGCCCCGCTGGTGAAAGCTATCGCGCTACGCGGGGGATTTTTCCAGCACAGATCCGGAGTGTGAAGAGATGGCGGAGATTACAGTGACGGCATCCTCGGGCTGGCCGACTCCGGGGCTCATTTCTCTGTGTCAGGCCGTTCGGACGGGGAGGCTCCATCAGTCACGTTCCGCAGGCAACCGCAAGGTCACCCAGCGCGCGCTGAGCTTTATCGATACATCAGCCGCCCCCTGTGTTTGTCATGCAGCGCGCGAGGCATTGCGCTGTCATGGAAACCGCTGCCTTGTTATGCATGTATAATACACATATACGATTCAGCATTGCATGCATGTTTATTTAATTAAATAATCTGAGTGATAAAATCCTTGTTGACACTAAATAGACTCTTTTTTAAGATGTTATTGTGCAAGGCATTTCCTTGTACTTTGTATTACCATTTGGATTAATATCACTTCTATCTGTACTGACTGATCATTGCAGGCATGCAAAGGATTTTCTAAAGCTAACTTTTGAAGGAGCTTCAAGAGTGCCCTCTTGAGGCAGAAATGCAGAATATCTATGAAGCAAACAAGCTCAAAAGGCTGTGATTTTACATGGATGCTAATATCAGTACTTATCTGTAAAACCCTTTAAATAATTGCTATCCTGTTGCCATTTTCAATTGCAAACATTTCCAAAAGGATATATGGTTACCTTTCAACAATTACTTAATTAATTAAGTAATTGTATTTTATGGAAGTCCATTTAACATGCTAAAAAAGGAAAATACAAGGACTTATGAATACAGTTCCACATGACTGCTTCTGTGACTGTCCCAACATTTTGGATACAGTTTAATGTATGTAATGTGCCCTCATACTTCCAAAGTTCCTCCAACCTCAACAAACCGCTCACTCATTGTCTCATGTCTCAATCTCTCTTGGTCCCTAAATCCTTCTAAAAAGGTTTCCATGGCAACACTACATGTGTACTTACTAGACAAATGATCAAAGAAAGCAGGTATTGCAAGAAGGGAACAAAAGGCATTGTGACAGCTTTCTCAGAACAGCTTTCAATGTGGGAGTAGCTAGTAAGCAATTACTTAATAAGCCCTTAAAATATATTTCTGTTCTATTTGTGCATCTCAATATACATGACCATTAAAGTATGCTGTATGTATACACAACTAGAGATTTCAATAGCCCACTTTCAGTCAGAGAAGGTAAACTGAAAATAAGCGGGAGGACTTCATCTCAGTCAGTTACCATCAGTATTTGTAAATTATCAGGAAGTGAAAAATGCCTCAGACACCATAATTTAAAACTTTACTTAATCCAAGATTCCCACCTTGATATCCAACATTTTCCTCATCATTCACCATACAACAAATAAATCAAACTGCTAACTGAAGTGCAGATAAAATCCTTCACAGGGCTGCAGCACTTCATTACATTCTGTATGTGTTTAGCAGATGCACTAACCAGGGAGACTATATATGTATAACCCATTCAAAACCCAAGGGGATATCATTCATAAAGGCACAGGGGTAATACCCAATCTGGGATTCAAACCAACACCTCCTTTGTTATGAGTAAAGTTCTCTAAATGCTGCTCCAGGCCACTACTCTCTGTGTCATGTTAGGGCAAAGTTAGCTCACAGTTGCACACTTCTCAACTAACACCAATCTACTGTCCCAAGAGAAGGGTCATGTGAAAATGATTCAGAGGAAGAAGAATGTCCCCTTTTCAATTTTGAAAGGAAATTTCACCTCAATTACAGTTGCCACACCTTTGTCATTCAGGATTAAGCTCACAGAAAATTCTGAAAGTTCTGCATCACAAGAAATTAAGAATGAGGTCACCTTTAGAAAAGAGACCCCCCCCCCCCCCCACACACACACACAAAATATCACAGCTGAAAAGCAATGTACATCAATGTACAAACTGCACAGTTTCATAAATACATTTGAAAAATTACTCCATGCAACAAAGCAAACAAACCAGTGCCTTTGAAGCTACTCTTAACTTCCATCAAAGCTAAGATGAGCTATTACTGGTATTAAACTTACATTCCTAAAATCTTTCTGAAAAGAACAACAGCTGAAGAAAAAGCAAGCAATACAACCATCCTTACCTGCCACATGATTAATGTCCCATTATTTACAATGTGCAGAGAAATAAATAAAAATAAATAAATGCATTAAAGATGGCAAACTCAAATACTTTTTCCAAGACCATCCACAGCAGCTTTATGGCAGGAACACAAGTAAGATAACTTAGCAGTTTTTAACTGTTCATCCCTGTCAGTACTATCAGTACTTCTATGCCTTCACCGGGCCTATTGAGAGCCAGCATATGAAACAGAACTGTCTGCCCTGCCCTTCCTCTCATTTCAAATGGAAAACCACTACCAGCTGTTGTAGGCTGTACACCGAAAGACTGGCCAATCAAATGGTGTGGGTGGGGCTTGCTCTGAGAGGGTGGGTGTGCTGTCGCGAGTCTTGTACCTCATACATGCAACAGACTCAATAAATGCTTCCAGTAAGGATAAATCATTTTATATTATTACAAAATAAAACAAATACATGTGCTACAATGCATCATAATACAATAAACACAATAAATACCAGGGAGTTAAATCTGCATTTTGGATTTATTTCAAAATGTGCAGGCTCACAAAAAGAACACTTAAGCAAAGCACTTCATTTTTGTAGAACTGAGAAAATCTCAGTTGCACATCTCTCCCATGAGCAGTTTACTGTGGGCAGAATTAAAAGCCAAAGCTGATCCTTGCATCCTAGCAACCATCACATTCTGTATTCCACACATTTTTTTCCAGTAATTTCATCCTGGAAACATAGACAGCTTTCTGGGAAATGAGAATCTTATTAGTTTTAGAACTGTGTGACTCACCAGTGAAAAGTATTTTGTTTGCTTTGACTTCCAACCACTTCCAGTTGTTCAGATGAAGATATTTTCAGCTGGCCGTATGGCACAGATGTCTTTGATAAGTGCCAGTTGCAATTTGTGAAAAGCTCTTCCTGCAAAGCCAGCGATGGCCAAACAGGTCAAACAGCATGAGGGTGATCAGCTCTGGCATCTGCACTGCAGAGCCCCTGGAGGAATGTAAGGGTTCAAGAGTGAGGCAATGTATCTGTACAAAATTAATGTCCTCTGTCCTCTGGCCAACCGAGTAATGATTAGGCACCACTAGAGACTGTGACACTCAGTGTAGAGGCTTGGAAAATCACACAGAGAGGGCAGGATGAAACTGTATGGGATTGCAACCAAGATTTTAAAACCACAATCTGCATGTTCAGATCTTTCAAAACAGCTAATATTGTACTGTTGAGCATTGAACTAAATTTAAATGGCACAATGTGAACATTAAACCTTATTCTTCATGGCATCCATAGCATTTATATCATAATGTAGCATAAGAGGGTAAATAATCCCGCTAGACATGAAAATCATGGAATTAAGAAGAATTTAATCTTCTTAAAATTCTGTGATTGCAACTGTGGTTGGAATGAAAACCAGCATACACAGGATGTCTTCAAGACCAAGGTTGGGAACCATTGTTCTATATTTTTATAGCCTTAACTTTTAACATGATTGCTTTCATGAATCTTTGATTATTTTAATGTAAGTATCTTATGAAGTTTATTGTTTTATTATATTGCTTTTACGATCTGTTCAATTAACAATTACATATATTTTTATTAGTTTAATCTCTCTAGTCTCTCTCTAATTTATTTTGTCATGATTTCATTTCTGTTGTACGTTTTTTAATTTTGTGAAGTACTTGGTGCTGCACTTCTATGAAGGTGTAATATATAGGGTACATTATGTTAGACAAATGATATCTGCCTCCTCCACCTCCTCCACCTCATTGTTCATGGGCTTTGAAAACATTTATTTAAGTACTTCAATGTGGTTTACGGTGTTATGGTTTACAGGACAAATGTATTGATGTATGTGCACTTGTTCTTCTATGTAAAGATTATATTTACCCTCTCCACTGAAGTGCAGCAGAATTGCATACAGCTGGGCTCGGAGGTCGTCCTCCGTCACACTGGCAGATCCAATTGAGCTCCGTGACCCGCGGACAAGCAAAGCACATGATGCCACAATGCATAACCGTTCCACTGAAAAAAGAACTGCAGTGCAATCAGAGTATGGCTGCAAGGGGAATGTTCACAGGACCTGTAAGTCACTCAGAGCCACCGATGAACAGCGCTGTAACACAGGGGAGTAGGACTACTGGGTAAAACATTGGTCAGGTTACCGGACTCATTGCTTGAGGTTCATGGATTCAAAACTAGGTTACTGAGGAAACTGAGGTTAAAGTGCAGATTGCCAACTTTATTTTGAGTGTATTTACATCCATATTGGGTGAATCCACTAGGAATAGCAGCCCTTTGTATACACAACCCCCCACCCCCTTTTGGCCAAAAGTAATTGGCCAAATGAACATAATCTTAAATGAAGTAGTCACGTTCAGTACTTGGTTGCAAACTCTTTGCATTCAATGACTACCATAGAATACCATTCTGTGACCCACAGACATCATCAGACGGTAAATAACTTCTCCAGTGATGCTGTTCTAGGCCAGTTCTTTTTTTTTTCTTTCAGCCTTGCCTTCAGTAAGTAAAACATATTGGAAACATATCGACTTTGCCAGTCAGAACATTCCACATTTTGGCCTTGAAAAACCCCTTGGTTGCTTTAGCAGTGTGTTTGACGTCATTGTCCTGCTGCAAGGTGAAGTGCCATTCAATGAGTTTTGAGGCATTTGCTTCAGTCTGAGCAGATGTTTTTTGTGAACTTCAGGATTCATCTAGCAGCTGCAGTCAGCAGGCACATCATCATTAAAGATAAGTAAGCCAGTTCCAGTGGCAGCCATACATGCTCAAGCCAGAACACTACATCAACCGTGTTTCAAAGGTGATGTGGTATGCTTTGAATCATTAGCAGTTATTTTCTTTCTTCACACTTTTCTCTTTCCATCACTTTGTTACATGTTAATACTCATATCATTTGTCCGTAAGAGTTTATTCCAGAACAGTAGTTTTTTAACATATGTTTTTTTTTTTTTTTTTTTTTTGCAAACTCCACCTGGGACTGTTAGAGCCTCCAATTAGCCTACATGCATGTCTTTAAACTGTGGAAGGAAATTGGAGTACCCAGAGGAAACCCACGTGGAGACGGGGAGAACATACCCTCTGTTTGATAGTCGAAAATTGTTTTCTTCACAACTGAAAGCATCCTTTGGTCATCACCTGCCGTGGTCCACCAGGTTGTTTACTATTGCACTGGGCTCACCAGTGCATTCTTACTTCTATGGTTCTCATGTTGAGAGACAACAGCAACAGACTCCAAATGCAAATGCACACTTAGCATTAACTCTAGATCTTTTCTTAGCTTACTTGTACGTGAACTAATAATGCACAACTCACAGCTGGCCAAGAAACAGACAATTACTTTTGATCCCCAAAAATGGGGGGGGGACTATGTATAAAAAGGTATGCAATTCCTAGATGGTTCACTCGATATGGATGTAGGTCTGCAAATTAATTCTGACAGTCTGAATTTAAACCTCATATCCAGTGTTTCATTTCAAATCCAATGTGCAGGAGCACAGAGCCAAAACAACAAAAAATGTGTCACTGCCAAAACCGTACCGCAAAACCGAACTGCACTGTCGGTTCTGGATCAAAGGGCATTCCTCGAATGCCTAAGCCCATGGTGTGATGTCGAAAAGTCACGCTAACAAGCAGACATCGTGTGCCTCCTGTTTATTAAAGCATGTCACGTCGGGTAAGCTAGTGCACACATTTTATCAGGAATTTGTGTGTGTATGTTCAGTATATATTGTACAACATTTCTACACTGAACTGCAAAATAATGCATGTGATCTCATTTTGCACAATATATACTCTATATAATATAAATGTTGCATAAATGAAAGTGATTGTAAAGTGGCTGAAAATAGTTGGAATAGCCATAAATTGTCACAGAGGGATTTATCCACTACACAGTAATGTCAATAACTGTAATAACACTTGTTGCAAGTCATCCATATTGGAAAAAAAAAACCTCATGATTGTATGGGCGTGGTCAGGAGTAACCTGCCACCCAACCTCCCCACTTGAACTCCTCCAAAACAGTCCCACCCACCAGTAGGCAAACACATGTGGCAAAACAAGCACACGCCAGCAAATGGTATCCTCGATACTCAACTATATTATACTCAAATGGCAAGAGATTGTGTCTTTACAATTGGGCTTATTACAGCTTGACCCCTCGGACGTCCCTGCACATTGTCAAACAAATCATAGTGTGAAACAGCTTGTTAGTGTCCATCATAGCAATATTAATAACCAATAAGCAACTGCAGGGAACCCTATGCTATGCTTAATTGTTTATCATAGCGTCCTTTGTTCTTCAACTTTGGCTGAAAGACAACCCTACCTAAACCCCAGCTCATTTGCATTCTTCTTTCAGTCTCATGGATACAGGATCCAGTTCATTATTTGAGAAACCTTAAAATATCTTCAGCCTGTACACATCTCACCAGCAAGGAGTACACAAGAGAGCCAAGCTAAAATTATAATTGATTCTAGCTCTGAAAGCCTTGCATTGATAATTGCTCCAAACAAGTGCCAACTGTGTGGGTGATAAATAGGAACAGCAAAGACTTACTTTTGTCATAAGACAATTATCTTGGACAATTATCTCTGTTTTTGATTGATGAATGCAATTAAAATGGTATGCAAATATCAATGTAGACCATCCATCAACAAACGCTTAATTTTTTACACGATAGCGTCTGATGCATAATGCTACCTTTAATGCATGCAACTGTTTGCAATAGTCAGGAAAATCAACTGGTTCTTTTTGGTGAATAGTCATCACTGTCATACCACATATCCATACATCTTCACCAAACAGTGCTTGCTTTTGTCAGGGAAAATTAATTTATCCATGAATTTATCATTTTTCCCACTCAGACATTATGTGGCATGGCTCTTCAGAAGCACTGGCGGATCAATAAAATAAAAGACTAAATAAAGCTGGGTAAATAATAAAATATTACATTTCCAGCCATTTAGACTAATGGAAGACTTTGCCATACCTGCAGTTAATTTCTTTGGGCTCTGAGGCTTCTCTCATTGTATACATTTTTGGGTAAAATGTCCCAATACATTAGCATAATAAAGAAATGATTTGGTATGCTTTAAAGCAAGGACGGAAAAAGTAGTGGGTGCTCTGCTTTAAAGATTTTAACAAAAAACAACTGAGAAATCAAGAAAAGTGTCTCTCCAATCAGTAAACAGAGACATGCACAGCCCAGCATATTACACCGCAGCATTTAATTTTGTTAAATCAGTCCATCATGTTTCAAACCATTCTTTTCAGAATGGTTTGAACTTCAACAGGAAATAAACTTTCAGCAAGACACAATGATCTTCACCAGACCTCATATCCAGCTGCTCTAGAGTAAAGCACACTGGCAGCATTTAGTCATTCACATTTCAAAGTCCACATACCCTAGAGGAGTCATGAGATCTGGATGTTAAAAATAAAAAACATAAGCTGAAAGAACGACATGGGTTGACATTCAATTTGATTCTTATTTTACTTCGGTTCCAAGAACATTTGGGTGTCAGTGCGCTGACCTGGGCCACTCTAAGAAAGCAAATGCCTCAGACTGGCACAACTGATTTGATCTTAAGAGAAAAATGTTTTATTTATTTAGCTTCTTTTGGAATACTCTATGGATTAATGCAATTATTTAATTGATGTGGCTCCTACTTACCCAAAGGTATCTCTCCAGACTGACAGTACATCCTATCAGATAAGGTCCTTCTCTACACCAGACAAAGCAGAACAATGTAGCTTTATAGGGTGTATTTAAACTTTGAAACTAGTGTTGTTGGCATCAGGACTGACACTCTGGAGAGGAGTGGTTGGGGACACAGTGCTGGTGACAGCACATGCCATCACTTACAAAAAAAGCACATGTGAAATTTGCCCTTTTACATGTAAAAATCACTATTTCACATTTTGCATTTGAAATTAGAATGCTCACATGTGGAAAAAAAAATGTTGCATGTGAACTGAACATTTTCACAAGTGACTGACTTCAAATGTGAACTATAATTTTTACTTGTGAAAACAAAACATGTGACTTGAGGTAGCATAGGTTACCTTTTCTTGCTCTCATCTAATAAGTGGGATTATTTTCATGGTTCACATGTGTATTCTTCACATGTTGGGTGTTCACATGTTGTTTCTGGACACGTGGATTTTGAACACGTGATTTTTTCATAAGGGATTAAACGTTTCTGCATCTATCTATTACATCACACAGAGCCATATTGCCTTTTAAGGGCTCCATGTTCACCAGCTGAGATCTGATTGCTGCTCAATTACTTCTGCACCAGGGATATAATCCTGACATCTAAACCTGTCCTCAATCGCTGTGCAACACTTACATGTTTACACTGCACCTGCTGAAATACCGTAGAAAAAAAATCTGTCAAGAGTCACAAACAAAAGTAAATCTCAAAAACCCCAAAAACAGCTTTTATCCCTTTACCAACACAGCATTACTGAGTTTAGTCATGTGGGGTTTTGTACCAACTTTATCAGTCATTGACCTTTGAAACTAGTAATCGTGCATCAGAAATTTCAATGTATGTAAAAAAATTTGGAGATGCATTATTCTTTCATTACATTGACCACACTGTCAAGAATCTCAGTATTTTAGTATTTAAACACCCATAAACTCTCCATAAGCACATTACCCGGCAGTGTGATGTCCTACAAGGTAATATTATTATTACTCCCTGTGACAGTCTATGTTGGTTGACCTTGGTGAATATGTATGCAGGGGACAGCATTATTTGACAGCTGTATAAGACTGTTCATAGTGCTTCTGAGTTTTCACATACTCCCTTTCTCATACCAAACTACCAATCTGCATCATTGGCTTTTTTCACGGTGCAACGAGCCGCAACCATCGGTGTTGGACCGCTGCAGCCCTGTTCCTCCCCTGGTTCATGCCCACACCTTGACATAGCCTGAAGCTCCAGATGACTCACTCTGTCCCTTAAAACTGCACACTACACTTCCCCCCATTTGGACTTCCTACTTTTCCTTCTAGTTTATTATCTGAACTGTAACCTGCTTAATTGACCCCTGTGATTTGCTGTGATAGATCCCTTACTGCATTACTGTTACACCCATTCTACCTTTACTATACAGCATACACCAGGCTCCCCCTCTATAGCCAGGTTAGTCTCATGTTTTACCATTGGGGAGTTTTTTTCTCGCCAATGATTGAGGGTTTTTCTTCCCACTGGAGAGTTTTTTTTTTTTTTTTTTTTTTACCTTATGTGCTTGCCATCAGCGGGTTCAGGGCTGTTTTTTCTTTTTTGCCCTTTTGTTCTTCCATAAAGTGTCTTTGTGACAGTTAAGGTCATTCGACACTTTCATCAGAACATAACCCACCCCCTAGCCTATAATTTCTTTGAGATTATTTAGCTCTACTCTGAGATTTGATCAATAAAATGGAAATCTCAGACTGCCACCCCAGCAACACCAGCTCTACACTCCATCATGAACTATGAATTTGTAGTTGAAACCTGCATAGATGTACCTGTGTTGCAAGCCAATTGTCTAATAAATTGTCATCTGTCAAACAAGCAATTTTGCATTTCAATATGATGTGATTATTATTTAAACGTCATCTTGAAATGTATCCAGACATTTTTGTGTTTCCGTTGTCCATGATGTCAATGCATTTTTTGTGTAAAGCTTGACGGGATCTCTATTGCAACGTGACCAGTATTGCTGAGCACAACATTATTTTATAATGGCACATTTTATAGCTTATGACAGGCTATATTGGTAACCACCACAATAAATGAAACACCAAATGAACTGAATTAAAAATTTAATGTGGTGAATTGAATTACAAAAGAAAAAAATAATGTAGTGATTCTTTTTCCTTTGATAGCTAGCGTCACGACAACAGATGTGCAGTTATTAAAAAAATCCTTCTCCCTGAAAGAGGCATCGTCATGGTCATGAATTTATCTAAGAAAATGTCCTGATTTCACCTCACATTTACTGCTCTCTCTTCAGCAGTTGTTAGCACACAATGTAATTGGTTTAAATAATATAGATTAACCTGAATACACACACATACAGCACACAGGCATATGAAACAGTTTCTCTTGTAAGAAACTGCTGTTTTCCTCTTTGAAAATCAAACTTCATTTATATGAATTGACCAAAGCATGACCTTGTGCAAACTGGCAACCCGAATAATCAGAGCAAGGCTACAAGTCAATAATACAACCTGGTTGACTGAAGAGAGTGATATAATGAATATTAGGAGGGGTCTGCAAATAAATACATTTCATTAACCCCCACTATACCCAATGCATGTTATAAATGAATTAATGAAACATTGCATTTTATATAGCACACTAATAAATAATAAATAATAGAAAAATTAACAGCTTGTTAAAATTCTGGGATTGCTGTTGAGGTTGGAATGAAAACCAGCATACACAGGGGTCCCCCAGCACCGAGTTTGACAACCACTGCCCTAGTGGGCTTGTATCAACACTGTTATGGTCAAATTAACACTGAGCATGCCACAGTGTACAATGTTCACTGAATGTCATCCATGTGTGCATAATGGTAATTTTGACTGTTCATTGGCATTCATTCCAGCTTGAACAGAATGTTCTATTTATAGGCATAACCTACTGAACATACTGCAATACGTGGGAACTATAACTTCACAGGTATGGTTTAGGGATGCATCGACCCGATACTAGTTATCAAATCGGGCCAATATTGGCCTAAATGATGGATTGAACATCGGTGACAGTGACTGTATTTATCTGACCAGATCCTGAGACGTAATTGGCTGTAAACATGTGTGACGCTACCGACAGCAAAAGAGTGTTGCACACTTGAAGAATGTGACCACCAGGTGTGGAGTTTAATTCAGTGATTGTAATTGCAAAATGCATATGGCACGTTGAGCATTTACATCTTTTCACTGTCTTGAAATATTGCTATTTTAAGCTACATCATCTCATTTAGCATTAACATTTCACCTGGGAGAGTTTGGTTTGTGTGTGGCTCTTTGTTCCATAGGTACAGCCAGGTCACGTACATTTATTGCTGGCAAATGCTGCCTTATCAAAAAATGGTGACCCCTATAATAATAGGGCTTCCTCTATTGTATCGACTGCCTACACATACCAGTCAAAGAGCTTTGCAGCATACACCTGAGAAGATGGAATATAACTTTGTTTTAATATTCAATATTGTCTAATAACTATTATATGTCTATCAAATGCCCTAAAAAGTTCATATTATATACATACATAGCGCTCATACATTAACCATATGGTCTTCAAGTAAAATGTATTTATATATTTGTGTTCTATAATAAGAGTGCATTATATTTCTGTACAGGGATACACAACAACACAAAATATACAAAGGTTACTTTGTTTTTACCTTGCTGTGACAATACATGTACAAAACAGTGTCATTATACCATACACTCTTACGTATTTCACAATCAACTGATGGAGATTCATGATTCATTTCCGATGTAAGTTTTCATATACCTTGTGTAATAATTCAACCGAATAGAATACATTCTTTGTAAAATGTGATGCAAATGAATCATGGTTCATGCATGGTTTAAACATATGAGAATCTACTTCACAAGCCTGGCATATGAACTTGTGCATGTTTTATTGAAAGTGAGTTTCTTGTCAGCGCAAGAGCAAGTTTATGCTGCTCTAAAAGCCATAAAGGTCCATGTCTGCTGTGTTGGGTTAGTGAATGAAAATATAAAAGATTTCTGTCTAAATTGAAAGTATCACAAATAAGATGACAAGATGGATGAGATTCAAAGAAAAGGGAGCAAAATGACTTTGCATTCAGTTCAATGCCTGTAAGCAAGGAGTTCAGCATTTGCTTTCATCAGCTGTGTGTAATCTAGTTATTGTGGCCTGCATTACTCCAAATAATTTCCTTTGTACTAAACATAGAGTCGGCAAGGCTTCCTTGCTACTCTAAGAACATTATGAAACCATCAACAGAAATGTGACTTTAAAGGAATTAGTATTCCAAAAAAAGCATTAGAGTTCAGTTTAATGCTGCCACAGTAACAGAGATTGAGGACATGATTTCTGCATGATAATGCAAAGTTATTTCTTTAAAAACTAATATTTCCTCAATGTTCAGAGGACTAGGCATGCACTTAAATATAAATTACAACTGCCAACTTTTAACGATATTGTAAGCAGTCTTGTAAAACAAAATTTTGACAACTGAAAAGTCAACCAGTCAGTCCATCGACACGTTCTCAGGTCATACAGCCTTCGGGAAAAAAAATGGGGGGGGGGGGGGGGTGTGAGATGTCGTATGTCAAACCAAAGCTTCACATAGAGGATTTCCCAATCAGTTTTAACTCTGCCCGTCATTTAAAGAAGACAGCCCCCCCCCCCCCCCCCCAAATAATATGTGACCATTCTTCATACCTTTCTTTAAATGGCGTTCACGCTCACATCAGGTGTGAAGGTAGCAAGCATATTATGGCTTTCCATTACTGATGACTGCTTGCATGCACTGCACCCCCCAGTTTGCTGACAGTTGTGCAAAATGTTTACACACACAAGCATGCACACAAGCACACACACACACACACTAGCAATACTGCACAGTCTTTTAGTAAGTCTATCGACTTACGTCTAGTTTCTAGTATCATCTAGTTTCCTGCATGTGACACTTTATCCAACGTTTCTCTCTCTATCTCAAATCTATTTATTTGGCATCCCAAGCTTCTATCTGGTTTTTTTTTTTTTTTTTTTTTTTTTTTTTTTTTGCATAGCTGGCACAGAATTTTGCTAAATGCACATGAGGGATCAGAGATATAGTTTTGTTTGGGTGGAATGGGGGACCGAAAATACCCCCCCACCCAGTTCTATCTAAACCTGTCAATCTGACTGATGGACTAGTGTGAAAACTTTTTCAACATTATCTATACTTCTTTCAATGTGCTGCAACAAGTGTGGGCAACTGACAAGGTCCAAACTAAAATGGTAAAAAAGCTGTCACTGCTATTCTAAGCAATGTACTTGTAAATGTACTATGAGTATTTTAAAACAGCTTTGGAATAAAACCTTTCTTTCATGTCTGCCGTTGCCATGGCGGGGCTCAGAATCTCCTCAGCACGCCTTGGCAGCAGCGCCAAATGGCACTCTAATCTTTTCATGGCAAGATGAAAATCTTTTCAGTCCAGATTTCCAATGAAAGCCTCTTGTCTCAGGCCCAGGCTCCCTTACTGGCTGCTACAGCCTGGCTCTCCCACACTCCCCTGTGCTTCAGTGAAATGTCCAAAAGAAAAACTATTTGTTTACGGAGGCTTTCTTTCCTCAGAAAAAAAACTCGACCTCTGAAGGGGGCCCTTCTGTGTCCAGTGACCTGAGCACAAAGCTTGGACTGACAGCTTGACAGGACAAGGCTTGATGGAGCTGACCCACGAGAGGGTTTTTACCAGTGACTCAAAATCAACCTTGCAAAGAGAATTAGAAGCTGTCCATCCAACTGCCCGCTTGAATATCCCACTATGCCACACTGGCTCAGACTAAATGATGCTTGCTGTGGGAAAAATAATCAATCTGTTCTCAAATCTGTAGCCCACCACTGACTCTACGTCTGTGCCAATCACTGTTTTCTGTGAAGACATATCTGCAGCAGAAGCAGACATTACAGAACCTCTGCAAGAAAGTATGTCTGCAATATGTGACTTACGCACTGTTTCCAGTTTGCCCACAAGAAATTCTACCTTGCGATGAATGTGGATGAATGCATATAGTTGCCAATATGAAAATATTCCATTTTTATTGGTTAAAAAAAAATTCCTTCTACCCTTCCACCAGGCTTGTGTTTGATTATCTTTTGTCACGTAACAAGCAAATGCCAATTTCAAAAGGCTTAACCCATGTGTTGTCTTCATATTATGCATGTACCATGTATCCAAAGGGTCAACAACGACCCACCCTCACCAGACCCCTTATGATAAAGCCTTGAATTTTAAGCCCTAAATGAACATTTTGCATGTAGAACCAACCTGTGAATAACTGTTTTACTTCAGCAGCCTTGATTTCTTCAGTCTACACCACTTGTTTTTACAGCAAAATATCCATCGTAATAGCTTTAATAAATTTGTGGTGCTTAACTTTCATTGTTACTTCCAACTGCAGGGATAAAAAGACACATAAGGCAATCTTTGTACCCTGATGGTGTACTGCCTTTATCAAAAATATAAAAAAGAGCAATGTTGAACTTTCTAATGGTAGGGTCATGCCAGGAGAAGTGATCAAATGCCATGCTGAAAAAATAAAATTCCACAGCTGTTAAGCTCACAGGACAGGATGCTTTTTGACCCTGAGGACAACACAAGGGTTAAAGACAGCTGTAGTCCAGCTCCAGGTTAGAGCTGAATATAACTGTACATCAAATCTAGCTTTATCAAGGCCCTTTGTCACTGAAATATTTGAACTTTTAGCTTCATAGTTGTGATGACAGGATGTATTATTATACATTTTGAGCAAGTACACTTACAGCAGTCCTCAGAAATGGACAGCTATGCCTCCTGAGAAATCGACACGCTCCATTACTGAACCTAAATGATTATAAAATATTAATGCATAAAAGTACATGTTCTGCGTAGTAACTATGGATACAAGCCTCCCCAATTCTGAATGATGGGTCACATGGTAACACTCACAGCAGCGTGGTTGCAATGCTGAAATTCTATGCCGTTTTCATTTTATTAAATATACTCCTCAGGGAAACTGCATTTAGTACAATTCTAGAATTATAAATGAATGGACAACAAGATGGCTGAAAACAGAACAATGTGTAGGCAATTTCTCTGGAATATTAACTTAACGGGTAATAATTCGATACCATGTGAGATTTTGTGTAACCAAACCACCTGTAAGATAAATATTCTACTAGGTCTTTTCTCTGGTTTAAAATGAACAATTAGAACATATGAACACCCAAACAATTATAGTTTGTAATTATGGCAACAAAGTGCATTGGTTTTTAACATGTATCAATTAGCCAGAGCCACCAAATTTGTACACTATACACAAATATTCATGAATATTTATGTAAAATGAAGTTGCAGCCTGATGCCATTGAGAAAATGTATTTGACTTGTGTCATTGAAGCCTAGAAATCATCCTGACTTTGTAGGTGATGGTCATTTGTAAACAAAAATCATACAATAACCATTTGGCACTGATATTCCCATCCGACAACGTATTTTCCATCAAAATAGACAGTAAGAACAACCACTTGTGTAAGTACACATAGACCCTAACATAGTCCCCAACTTATTCCAATTGCATGTATATGCAGAAGTGTTATTTCCTTTATGTTTATCATTTTCACACATGCCACACAATCACACTAATTATTTACTTTCCCTACAAAGTCCTTCTTCCAGCTATATATACACCATGATATGTAATACACAACTGATGGTTGGAATGTTCAGTTGAAATTTCACAAGTCACAAACAGAATACAGACCACACTAATGTATATGTTTATGTTACGGATCTGTTTTTAACTCCGTTATATACATACGTATACGTCATGCAATGCTATCCAACCAGTAAACTTTCGACTATGAACTTTTAAACCCCAGTCATTTAACATCCTTATGATATAAAAAAAATATGGAAACTGCGTAACTTTGTGTAGGCATGCAGTAACACACGAAGTTTGCTGTAAATGGATACAGAAAGCAAGAACTAAAACAATTTCACATGAGCACATTACTCACATCAACTTGTCCCTCAGAACAGTTCTCCCGTCCTCTTTAACTCCCTTCACAAACAGATTATCACTGAATAATTTACCACGCTCCCCATAAAAAATAATCGCATGCACCTGTTCTCGCTCATTTTGTCCAACTCGCAGCAAAAGAGAATAAAGTTGCTGTACCTCGTAAAAGAAAACGACGAGCGTCTCGCACTGAAAAACACGCATCCAAAGCAAACGAACCCTATTACCTCCCCCGTTCACTCCTGCGCGCTCTTGCCGCGTGCTTTGGCGAGCGTGAAGCGTGCCTGAGAGATATTTCATGGATGTTATGCCCATCAATGGGGGTGTGCGCTCTTAGCCTCAACACTCCCCCACTCCATTTAAAACAAAAGAGCCGTAAACGTGGAAAACAAGAGAGCGCGGGAACCTCGGGGACTGCACTGTGATGAATCACCCCAGTTAACCAGCTGGCTTGGGTCCGTGAGACTTTCCCGCACCTGCACCACTGCATCCCGCTACGTCTCCATTACTGTCCATTATGCATCGAATGAGCATCCCTGTTCCTTTCTGACCATGCCACCAGTAAGATACGGGAATGAAAGGTACTATGGATTTACATGCTGTTAGAAACTGTAGTTGTAATTAGTTTGATGCAGTAGTTTAATGGTTTGATGCAGCCCCCTCCCAACAAATACAGTAAATTAGCATTTTAATGATTCCTCTCCATTTTTAATTAGCCCGGGGACATTAGGACCTTCAAATAATGAAATATCCAGAAAATTATCTTAAATTACCCTGAAGCACAGAATATAAGGAGTACATAATAGAATCTACTGTAATTTCAAATTCTTTCCTCTCAGACGAGCATAGTATGCTATCTTACTTCGATTCAAAGTTAATTCAGATAGAAGGCACCCCATAGATATTCTGTGGGAAACCAAAATAAAAAATAAATTTGTAGAAGGTGTGGGCCAATTATAGAAACACTGTGTAGCAAAGGACAAGCAGCAATGCGTCTGGAAATGTAAATTCAGCATGGACAGAATGTCCTAACAATAGGCCTATATACAGAATCTCCAGCGATCATGATAAAATAGTAAAAACACCTTGCATTCAAATTATCATTAGCCAGCAGATAAACAGTCTTTAAATAGAAGAGAAAAGTGTTACTTAGTTATTATAGATGTCTACATCATAGTATCACATAATGACTGTGAAATGAAAGCCATCAATCTGGAAGGATTATTATCACCAATTGAAAAGTGTTCTATTCAAGAATAGCTTGTTTACCTTCACGCACTTTGCCAGAACGTTCTTAATGATCTGCTTTTCTACGAAGCACATTGTTATCTGAGTGGTCTGAGAAAAATAATAATTGATAACGTATTGAAGCCTCTCCCCTGCCTCCACTTCCCTCCCCATAGCGTAGCACAGCACGGACAAAGACTTTAGATTTTAATTGCAATGCCGTGTCAGCAACCCAATCAACCACAAGCGTAATGGCAGGGAATTAGGGACAGACAGCTGAGCTGAGCGCTTCAAAAGCCAAAACTGAAAATCAACTGTTTCGCGCATCATTAAAAAGAAAGAGGGCTAGTGATGACCCAATCCAGGTTTTTTTGTCTCCCGGTCCGATCTGAGAAGAGTAATGTTCAGTATCAGCCGATATGGATCCGATGCAGATCATTTTTTGTCATGTGTCTTCATTAAATTATTCAACAGCTAGTCTAACACAAGAACACCCATTTTGGCTTAAAATCTGTAAAACAATGCCAGGGCAAGGAAGATAATTCTAAACAAATTATACAGAACAAAATTAAATAAATTCTGCTTGAGAAAAAATTGGCCTACATGCAGGTGCACAATATGGCTGGTTGTATTTATTTTTTTCTTTAATGGTCTCCAAGTGCACCATTATCAAATGATAATCACTCTGGCTACAGACTCTGAAGTGGAGCTGGGTCATATGGTCAAAATATCATGATCTTTTTCATATTATTTACAGTATGATGTGATTTGATTTTTCAATGCAAATTACAGGAGAAGTAAACTATGTCTACTGTGACAAAAAAATAAGGATCAATAAAAATAATAGCTTCACTATTTTTATTGAGAGCATGAATGGCATGAAATGTTGAATAATGTTCAATAATTGGATAATAAACAACGTATCCTACATGCGGCCTGCAAATATGGGTGATATACCTCATCTACAATTATAAAATGTTCTTAAGTGTTTAATAACAATCAACGCCACCACAGGCTATGGCGTATGGCGTATGGTTTTTTCTTTAATCACACCTGTGCAAGTCATGTTTTTTAAAAAGATTTTATGAAATGGGAGTTTCATTCAAATCAGATAATGTACCTTATGTTTGTGTTACTAAAATCATAGCCCACGGTTGCAACATGCTATTTCTAAAATTCATTAATGACAAACAATAAAATACCATTGCCGATCTACTGCAAAACCACATACTGTGGGCTTACTGCTGCGTGAATTCATACTGGTAGCTAATAGCCTACCTAAAAGTATGTTAGGCTATAGTGCCCAGCCCTACTTTTAAGTAGTGTATAAGCATTATCATCAAGCTTGAAGATTCCAATAAAAGATAAAAAAAAACCACTGCGAAAAGTCGGCGTACTCCTTTCAGTGGCGTTTCTTCAGATGCTTTATCAAATGTGTGGTAGACCTATTGTAAGAAGCTGTGATAATGCCGCCCCTTGAAACACTGGTATTGCAGATGGTGCAAGTGGCCATAGGGCTGCTTTTGGACTTTGTATAAGTTTTACACAGCAGACATCGTAGCAGATTCCCAACTTGTTTCATAAACCACAGCCTCATTCATGGTGGCAAATGGACAGTGCTTGTTCACGGGAGTGATGGCAATTGGCATAAAAGGAGTCAGAAAGTACAGAGGCGAAGCTTTGCTACAGGCAAGAATTGATATGCATAGTAAGTGTTGTAGTCTCAGACAGGAATAGATTCAGATTGGCCATGTCCTAGCCGATATCCAATCCACCTAATATGGCGGTATCAGAAGCCGATACCAATCCAATGATCGGATCGGGACGTCCCTAAAGAGATCGCTTGTGAGCTCAGTAATTGGGCCTGGTAGGTCAAAGATCTCTTCAGTTGATGACTGAAGAAATCTCACATAATGAAGAAATACCAACCAAATTCATGTCCCACAGATTGGAAACACTCTTCAGGAGGCTGGCATGGATGTGGTTGTGACTGCTTTCCACGCAAGGCTTCAAGAACTAAAGAGGCTACACTGCAAGATGCAAGCCACTAGTTAAATGCAAAAACAGGATGACCGGGTTACAGTTTCCAAAGGATGGCCTAAAAGAGCCTGCAGAGTTCTGGAAAAAGGTCTTGTGGATGGATGGGACCAAGGTTCACTTGTATCAGAGTGATGGCAAAAGGAAATTACCTTCAGTATGCACTTATTGTTCGTCACTTTGGATAAAAGCATCTGCCAAATAAATGTAATGTAATGTGAAGTGAGGAGGCCAAAGGGAACTGCCCAAGATCCATTTGTTAAAATGCGAGCAAGGGTGTTATGATTGACTAAATCACCTGACATCACTCTCGTCTCCCACAATCAGCTGGTTTTGGGCATGTTTCTCATTTTTAAAACAGTGTTCCTTAACTGTTTATCAATCGTATATTTTGGAAATCCCCACACAGCAATAATTAACTTGTCCTCCGTAACAGAACTATATGGAATGGAGAAAAATGTTTTTAATCGGAGGCTGTTTACACATTGGATCTTTAATCTGGTTATCGCACCTTGTTTCCTGTTTTTACGGTTGTGCCGCCCACTTGCCTCGCATCGTCAGCTATCCCAGCATGCCTTGCGAATGCAAAAACTTGACTCCCATTGAAATGAATGGAGGCAATTATGAAGTCGTTTTTCTTCGGAGGATGTGTGACATTATCCGCACGTAATAGGAAACAAACTGAAGGTGAAGCCACACATCCTCCATCCTCAAATGAGAAGCAGCCAGTGATGTCAGTTATAATAATTGATTTATAAGTAATTCAAATAATTTAGCTCTTTTTTAATCTAAATAAAAAAATTAATGAATGGAATAATATAAGCACAAACACTGAAAACAACCGTTACAACTGTGTTTTTTTTCTTTCATTTACGTACATGATACGAACAGTCTAGAGCACTTGTTAAATCTGTTCATATCCTACAAATGAATTGACCTGCAAACGCTTTGATAAATCCCGCATTGTTTGCATAAATGCATTTATGATCCAATTCGTTTGGCTCACATTTGACAAATGAGGCCTACTGAACAGGTGCATTCTGCCTTAGAATGCATCAACATTCCTGCCCTGGGTCAATACCAACAGAGCGTCCTCAGAGGAACCTACTGTTTCCATAAAGACACTGCCCTACAACTGTCATTCTGGCCATGTCAAGTAGATGGCCCCGAACAGTTTTTAACAGTCAAAAATGGTTTCAAGGCTGTAAACCACACACAGATTCGGCCCCAGATGACACAAATGAATAGTGACCTCACTATCCTTAAGCTCCAGATTTACTTTAGAATGAGCATTTTACAGCAGGCAACTCAGCTGTGAGACCGGTGACCTGGAAAAGATTCCTTTGCTCAGAGAACACAGGGAGAAAATAAAATGGCTTCCATTTGCCTTTGCCCTGCCTACGCTTAGGCATCTGGCATGGGGCCCTCTGCTGCTGCTCATGCAACCAACAAACCAGAAGAACTTTGCCTTTCCTGATGTGCCTTGAAAACTGCAATAAGCAGCAACTTTGAACTGACAAAATAAGTCTGGCACTGGGAATCATGTAAAATGTGTTATTCATTTTGTTGTGTTAGGTTCATTATTTGTTCATTATTTGAGAGGTTATTAAGATTACGATATCTGTGGAATGAAAATTAAAATGCATGTGCACGAGTTAGCATTTCAAGCCTTTAAAACAGTGACCAGTGCCACACTAATAATATATTGTTGTAAGACCTACTTCGTTAGCACTAAATTAATTTGACTTTGACAATTATATTTGAGCATTGACATGGAGCCTGGAATGTAATGATGCAATACATGTTTCATATTGGGCCATGCTCTTTGAAAGCATAATGTTATCTGTAAAGCATCTTTATATTTCATTACGGTACAGCACCATGTACGTGTTTATGTGTGTGTGTGTGTGTGTGTGTGTGATCCTGATCATGGATGTCCCAAAGGATAGTGCACTAATTATTTCTGAAATGGAAATTCTATCATTGCCACAAGGTAGATGGAAAATTTCCACTTAGATGACTGAAATGATTCACTCAGATCTCAGCATTTTGTACACCATGTCACAATACAATGATTACAATGCTTCATTGATGATGAATGCATCAAAAAGCTATAAGCTGATTCAAATGTTTAGTTTTTAAACTACTGAAATAAGAGTTTGTCATAAAAATGTTGTAATTGTTCATGTTTTATAAGCAAACTGATTTATAGTAAATTGTACATGTTTCATAAGCCCATATACTCTCAAATGTATTTAATTTATGCACTGAATATTGGAAACAATTTATTTGGAGTTTCTAGAAAGCTTCATGCTCCAAAGAAATTATACATACACTCACCAGCCACTTCATTAGGTGACAGGAGTGGCACCCGGTGTGGTCTTCTGCTGCTGTAGCCCGTCTGCTTCAGGGTTCGACATGTTGTGCGTTCAGAGATGCTCTTCTTCATACCTCGGTTGTAACGAGTGGTTATTTGAGTTACTGTTGCCTTTCTATCAGCTCAAACCAGTCTGGCCATTCTCCTCTGACTTCTGCCATCAACAAGGCATTTTCGCCCAGAGAACAGCCGCTCACTGGATATTTTCTCTTTTTCGGACCATTCTCTGTAAACCCTAGAGATGGGTGCACGTGAAAATCCCAGCAGTTTCTGAAAAACTCAAACCAGCCCGTCTGGCACCAACAACCGTGCCAAATCACTTAAATCACTTTTCTTCCCCATTCTGATGCTTGGTTTGAACTTCAGGAGATCGTCTTGACCATGTCTACATGCCTAAATGCATTGAGTTGCTGCCACGTGATTGGCTGATTAGATATTTGCATTAACGAGCAGTTGAACAGGTGTACCTAATGAAGTGGCCGGTGAGTGTATATTAAAAAAAAAAACTATATATGGAAGGGTAAACAAAGCCTTCATCATATTTTTAGTCATGCCAGTTAAAAATGCAGCATTGTAGTGTTTTAGGTATAATCAGTTTTTATATATTACGTTATTTTAAGATATGTTTGGGACAGTTTTTTTCTAAACTTCTACCATAATATGAATACCTGAATTAGAACATCATGTTCCTGATGCTAAGGATAGTCATTATTTGTTGAACTGCTTCATTTGGATTCTGGGAGAATTCATCTGTGTGTTCTACATGTAATTACTTTGAGCCAATTTTGCTGCAGGGACAGAACGATTCAATTAAATTATAATTCACGGCCTGTTCTTGGGGCTTTAAAGAAGCCAGCACAATTAAAGAAAGATTCCTGGTTGTTTGCTGGAGGAACATGTGGGATGAGGTGCTGTCATGGATTGTGTAAATTGCAGTCACACACGCTGAAGTTAGCTGGCTCATCACTGCCCAGAGCCCAAAAGGATTTGCATTTTTATAAAGTCAATCACCACTGGCTGCAACTGAGAAAAAAAAGGATTTGCCAAAGTGCAAAAGTGACAGGTTTCTGAAAAAATATTTTTGAAATACATTTCCCAATTATTATTTTTTTTAAGTTACAATTTTATTTTAACGTCTGTCCTGGATACATAGTTTAAAAAAAATGTATTTATGTTTTTTACAGTATTTCTACAAAAAATAGTTAAATAGACCATATTTAAACATTTTCACTCAGTTGAGTTTGCAATGAGCAGTGCATCATGGCCCGAGTTCTGAATGTGAGCAGAATAATTAATATGAAATATTATTATTATTGAAAGGATGCCAGGGTTCTGTTTAAGTCATCAGCTAGCAGTTGGTATAAAAATGCAGTCCTGAAACAACTGTCCTTCAGATGCTCCGTGGCTTTCTCCCATCACAAGGTCATTCACATCTATTCCTTCCAACCCCATGACTTGCTCATTAGGAATATTCAACCTGTTGTTCTATTGATGTTAATATTTTTCCTTAGGTGGACCACCACCTGTCTTTTGCTCTCATAAAGTTTTCTTCTCTTCTATTTGTATGCTGCCTAATATCATGCCGTCTTTTCTTTACACCCTATACTGTTTGTTTTATTATACCTAATGAATACATTTTGTATGTGATGTCACTCCAAATTTGTATCCCCCTCCGTTGGAGTGGTATTCCTATTCTATAATATGGCATTATGAGGCTGCACCTTGTTTACCATTGCCTGTATTTCCTGATCTGTAAGTTTTCTATTTCTTGTGACTCGTTGTTCCAAACCCATTCCTTTGCACCTTTTAATCTGGATCTGTAAGCACCCCATATTTTTTCAGACTTTTTTTTATTGAACAATTGTGAATGAGAGCATTTCATTTATTTGATTGCGTAAATAGAACCAATCTTGGTAAGCTAGTTGTTAATGTTTCGGTGTCCTGGCCCTGAATATGTTTCTGTGAGTATAGACTGTTTTTACTTATTACTTCTTATATATTAAAAACTATGATTTCTGCATGCCCATCGCATTTGTTGGTTCAACAGTAAAATTAATCACCCATTGGGGCCCTAGTTTTAAGGTGCTAAGACAGTGGAATACACAAATCAGTTATGGCAGCGTTGGCATTTTTGAAGCAGTGCAAATGGTAAAAAAAGACATTATACTGAGGTTGCTCTTTTCATCCTTTATTTTTCTGCAGGTGCACTGTTTAGCTGTAATCTGGTGGGACGCATCATTGGGATTTGTGGCTGTGATTATCTGGTTGAGGTGTGCACCTGCAGATTTATGCATCTATTTCATGTAAGTAAGTAAAATGAGCTGCTTGCCACCTTTTTTTGTGTGGGTTACAACTATCACTCACCTGCTTAGCAACTTTATTATATATTTTATATTTTGTTGCAAGGTTATGTGTGTTATGTCCCAACCCTGTGTGTGGTGGAAATGCTCTCCTGCATTTCAGGTAAAATAAGGTAGGCTTTGGTAGGCAGAGGCAGTGCCTGTTTATAAATGAGCCCGGCTGACAAAGCAGTTTTGAGAGGTAGGATGGAGCCAGATTCCTACTTAAAATGTGCTTGCATTATTTGGGGCAGTTAGCAATGCCCCACAAGTTCTGCCAGCTTGTGCGTTTGTTTGAGGAATGTGCTGTTTACTATTAATCTTATAAATTATTTTAATCTTATAATTTCACCTTTCATTAATTGTATTTTTATGAGGGTTTTATATTGTATAGGGTTTTATATTGCAACCACTTCACTGAGTGCATTATTTATGCACAAAAATCATGCCCATTGGACAATGCAGTAACACCATAAGCACACATCCAGGTCATTACAGTTATTAACAGCACAGTTGTGTCCTGCACCAAATTCAGTAGATGAGTTATAATTCAAAATGTGGTTCATACATGTCCCTGGTCTCACAGTTGAACCTGAATTAAGATAGCCTGAAGCTATTCTCACAATTCCTTTAACATTCAGATGAAGGTTGTCTCTTTTGTTGTTGAGAAGGGAGTTCAGATTTAGATTTACCAAATTAATTCATGATACATGCATTTCATCCTTACAGCAATATGAGCACTTAATGCGACAACTAACAGGGTAGAAAATTGGAGTAACAGAGCCTTGACTTCAGAACAGCTGAGGCACATTATACCTTTAAATTGGTATTCATGATCAAGTTTGTTATCAAGGAGCCCATTTGCACACTGCAGATGTCTGTGTCCACTAGGCGGTAAGAAGTACTGGTCAGACACAACTGATCAGCAGTGCATGTTTACTTCCATTAGATGCAAACAAGCTTAGAGTTTGCTGAAAAATAAGTGAAAGATAGAAACTGCGTAATTCCTTGCTGAGAGAGATCTGTGGTAGGTTGTGTAATAAGTCAATCTGGAACGGATGAGGGTACAGTACATGCAAATACAGCTAGTCATTATAGTTTACTGAAAACAGGTCGGTTCTTTAGTCAGTCATTTTTAAAACATCTGAAACAGTTTTTCGCGTAAACAGCTGTGCTGCGAGCTGATGTTGTCAGGATTTCTGTTCATTAAATCATCTACAATCCCGCTTTTCATGTCCCGCAGGATTTGTATAATTATGTTATCTGTACCATGATTAGTATGTGTCCTCAGAGCCAAGACCAAGTTTTTTTTTTACATTGAACATGTCGCCGTGTGCTTAAGTCTGCCTAAAAATCATCTTTGCTACTTCGGTAAAAAGTACACATTGTAGTGTCATCAATTTGCTTTTAAATTGCATATCATAATGGGATTTATGCAGCGAATAAATCGTTAAGATGACATATGTGAATGTGCTGCTCTGTGTACATTATGGATTGCATGCGTTTCCTCAAAAATAAAAGTAAAAACAGATAGGGTTTGAGTTTTCTTAAGGCTGTCATAATAAGTACTGTCTTCATAAAAAAATACTTGACAACATGATAACTGAGTTGGACCTGCTTCAGAAGGAACTCTGAAAGACTGTGGGGTCTGTCATGAATGAAAGCTCTCGGTGCTTTCCCATGCATTAAATCAACTGCTAAGACAGGCTCCGGTGAGAACGCCTTGTGATTCACACGGCAGGTGTGCTGCCACTGCATTCTGCTGTCTCCATCCAATTACAGTGAACCCAGATTCAGGTTTGAGGCTGCCGCTGCTTCACTGGTATGGCACAGCAGTGAGCATGAGAATGAAATGTGCTTCTACTTCCTACCCATCCCAGAACCTCTACTTTTCTGAATGGCATTTTTGTTTCTTTTTATGTGTCCCCAATTCAGAACACTTACTCGCCATAAATAATTGATAAAGTAAGAATAATGCTGTGTATGTCTCGGCAACAGCCAAAATATAATTTCATACATTCTTCTCTGGTTCTGGCTGTCCTGTTTCCTTTATGACCTCAGGGATTTGTAGACTGTCATCCTCCAGAGGAATATTACTTTATCACCAAATTAGTTTTTACTGTTGGAGAAATATGCAATTTAATGTTAAATTATATTTTCCAAATTTTAGCACTGCAGGTCTTTATTTGTTATTTCCTCTGTTAGAAATTACATGCAATAATTTGTAATCAGTTCATGTGAACTGAAAATAAATTCGCAAAATACGAATGCCAGCCTTTTTAAATCTAAACAGCGTTATATTTATTCAGAAGCTGTGCTGGAAATTAAATGTAGCAACAAAAGTAGCTTTGCAGAATGATTCATAACACAAAGTTCAATATCAACACAGATTATTATGATTAAGACTTACTGACACATTTCAAGGTGGAAGACAGTCAAATAGGATCAGTAAAGACAGCACCTATTTAATTGCTGATAGCCTTGTTTTCATAATCACATGCAGTATTTATCCTCCCATCTAAAGCAACCCTTTTGTTCTATGTATGAACAGGTCACAATCTTCTTTAGGGATTTGTGTCATCATTATATTTATATTCTACTTTCAAACCAGACATTTCTGACCCTTCTCTGTATAAAAACTGTTTTCCCAAGCTTTAATATTTCATAGTTCATATTTTCCTCATCTGCAGATGTTGGCTGTAAAGCATTGCCTGTGCTCAAGGCCATATTGATGCGGAAGCCAAACACTCCTGGTGAAAAGAATTTCAAAAGGAGTTTATTTTGCAGCTGGGGTTAACTGAAAAGATAGATGAGTCCATGTATTAGACAGATGTATTTTTGTCATGGTTTATTGTTGATTAATTTTCTATCTGGGAGAAGACTAAAAATTCCTGATAGTACTCCCAAGCTGCCGTTTATCTGTGCAGTGTAATCACCAGTGGTGATGTATGGTGAAGAAGACCGTCGGTATGGACCAGGGCTGCCAGATATTGGAAAATCCATCGAATCTGGAAGGGAAAAAGGAAGGAAAAAAAATTTTATTATAAAAAATAACCTTCAACAGAATCATTTTTAATAACCTTTGTTTTAGAAATCGAATGTGTTCCAAATTTTTTGAAGTTTTATTTCTTCTACTGCTTGTGAATTACCATTTTCCCCACCAGGCCAATCAGGTTTTATTAGCTTCTGGAATGATATTGCTAGAGGGCCAAACAGAACAGCTCTCTGCTGAAACCCTATTTTTTGTTAAGATTATTTTTTTCCCCACTCACCTCGAATGAGATGGAATGGCCCAGAATCACCAAACTTGGTATGCTTGTTTGGATGGCTGAACTCTTGGATCTTTTAAATCAGCGTTTCCAAACCTTTTTCCTTCCGCGGCACACTTTCCAAATTTACAGAATCTCATGGCACGCCACTCTCAAAAGCATAAAAAATAAACGCCATTACCAACATTAAACATTTTTTTAAAGGATTTTTCACACGGCACACCTGACCTTGCCTGACGCCACACCAGAGTGCCGCGGCACGGTTGGGAAACGCTGTTTTAAATGATGGCGCAGATTGGATGCCTGGTGGCGCTGTAGTGCACGTGACAAAATTTTGACATTAACAAACCCAGTCCCTGTGCCATGTTTTCTCTGGAGTCAGAATATTTGGTGGTTAGCTTCCTCTCCTCCTGAGGAAAAAATCTGGCTCAATGACCCAAAAAAATATTTTTTGCTTCTCCAAGAAAATCTGACTGATTTGGAGGAAAATTGGTATTCTGTCTCATCTTACACTGCATACATTTATATGGCTATTACTTTTCTAGTGGTTAATTCAATGGCTGAATGACGATGCAGTGAATTTGCAATGGGCCTGGCTTATCACCAAAATGCAAATACAGTAATTCCACAACTGTTTCAAATAAAGCTATGAAACCTGGCACGGGTGTTTGCAGCGCCAAGAGATACATGGAAAGCAAGCCCCACTATGGGTAGGCCAGAATCGTCTTGTGTGGCTCCAATTCTGTTTTGCAAAAAAAAACCTCTTGAAGGAAAGTGTAAATGCAAACTGCAAAATGTAAATGTTCATTCCTTCATTCTTATTCTCATAGAAGGATAAACTTGTGGTCAATATCCAACTTTAATTGTTAGATTAAAATGCATGATCGACACTGTCAATGGGTGGTCTACACTGCCTTTGTGTTATGACATAGTAGTTTATATAGTATAGTATAGTTTATAAAACATCAAAAACATTTTAATAGCCTTAGTTAGCTTTAGCCTTAGTAAGTAGCCTTACCAAAATTAATGTCTTTGCTACATGTCTCAATACATTTTATGCTCAGCTGATTTTAAACCCTTATTAACACTTCCTGTACCCAGAAGTCTGGATGGCCATTTTTTCTTAGTTAATTTGAAATAATTAGGCTTTAAGGAGTACTTTTGCTTGTTTTTAAAGACTATGTTTTTACCTACTTCGACTTCCATCTTGGCCCTAGGCTATATCAAGTTCCATCTTGAATTTAATCATGTATTATTTTGCTGTTAAAATTTATATTATCAATATTACCATAAAACAATATAAAAAGATAATTTAGATTTATCTTTAATACTTCTTGTTATGAAGAGAAAGAATGACTCATGTATTAATGACATCATGTGTTATGTTTAGTTCTACCACCACCAATAACCATAGCCCTGACATTCTGTGTTTTGGCCTTATATTTACAGAAATATTTCATCCTTTTTTTAGACTATGATTAAGTCCTGATGTTTTATAATACTGCATGAGGAGATCATTATAATTATTTCCAGCTTTAAGATGGGGTTTCTAGAACCTGTTAAAAACAGCTACTTGTTTTTGCAGACATTCTTTCTTTGTCTGATTGTTTATTTAATATGTTGAGCATAATGTTGCCTCTCATTATCAGAGGTTTTCATTTTGGTAAGAAAGATAATTAATATCTTGCTTAAAATATTATACCATATAAGAATGTCAACAGATACAGCTCCCTGCTTTAGTACTGGAGGTATTGAAATAGTGGTGTTAGCTATTTCTTATTTCTCCACCTTTCTAGGTTATCTACATCTGAAGAGGATCAAGGGTCTCCTCCTTAATTGACCATGAGCAAATTAATTAACATTAAAAATGTATAATAATTAAGAGGAAACCATCAAAACCTTTAATCTGCATGTTTTAATTGGTAGGCCACACATACACAAAGAATAGAGTATGATTTTCTACTCTATTCTTTGATGGTCTGAAGTTGTTGTTGTTACACTCAGTCTGAGCAGCTGGTGGCTGAAGACTGGGTTGGCCCACTGTGGGAGTGATGTACTACATTGACCACTGTCCTTTGGTTGCACAATGACACTGAGGGAACTCTATTCCTTCTTTCCCACAAAGGTCTACTGCTTTAGATTTGTCACTGAAATAAGTGACTTGATCTCAGGATTTTATCAGGAGTATTGTGGTGAAGAGAGGATTGCCTTGTTCTAAATACGAGGCCCATCCAACAAGTCCATTCCAACATATACCTTCCAGGTTATGCTATTGTCTGGATATTAAATTGTATATGCCCTATATGTAAAATACAGACCTCTTCCTGTCCAGCTAGAACGCATCCTTCAGCTATGCTGCGGATCTGACACGTCACTCAGGCATGCACTCTGACTGGAGCAGAGCAAGGCTCCAGGGAGTCCAACATCTGCCCTACAAAACTCCTCATAAGCACATTACCCGCAAACTCGCGTCGTGATTGACAGGTCTTGCCGCGAGACGTCCCGCAGCTCGCGGAGAACAAACGTAGGCCTATTCCCAACTCAGTGAGCTGTGCCAAGGTCTGTCAAATCAGAATCGCAATTATTCGCTCTCCGCTTCTGAAAACCAGCGGTTGGAAAGGATGATCAGGCATGTTTATGCAACTTAAACAGAGTAAAAAAGTGCAAAGATTAACAAAGGATGAGGTCATGCACAAGCGATGTAAATCCTGGCTCCACAGATGCTATAGGCATCTAAGATTGAAACAATGCGATGCAATGAGGCAGACAGGTGTTCTGTGTGTAAATCAAATGGAGAACAAAATGCAGGTTCTGTTATTTAGATTCGTCTTTGAAAATACAGTATATCTTGACAGTTTATAGTGTCACGGGCTGTTTCCTGTGTCACGCATCTATTGTCCGTAATTTCCAATTGCATGTTATATACAGTATGTAGGCCTATAGTACTCTGTATAGTGCTGAGATGCCACAATAAGCACCATCATTGCTCTTTGTCTCCTATGTTGCATTGATCATGTTTACATGCCCAGCATATTATGAAGAACCATCCATATACTGTTTATGATCAAACTCCAATTATGCGTTTTTTTTTTGCACCATGAAAAAAAGCCCAGTCTTATTTCTGCATGCCCTACATGGCTAGCTGAATATGTTCTTTACATTCTTCGGTCAGCGCTAAAGGACAGTGTCCCATGTAATTTTTCCATGCGCATGAAGTTTTTAAAATGAGCTGGATGTGAACCGCTGGTTTTGTCTTACTGTAGACGTTTAATGCATTAAACTTCTAAAATACAATTAATCACATTTATTTATTTATTTTGGTTGTGGCAGTCCCCATAAGTGCAGACCTACAGTAAGAACAAGTTTCCTATTATCCTATCTTTAACAACTGTACTGTAATTAATAATTCTAATTAAAATGAGCCGCATGAGTTAACACGTTAGCATTGACAGCCCTACTTAAAATAGGCTACATTTCAGCTTCCACCTGTGTCTGCTTTGTTCTGTGGCTCCACTGAACTCAGCATCTTTCATTTTGCCTGCTGCAGCCTTTAACAAATCGCTGTTTAGATCTGTTCTGCATTCCATGAATTGCACAAGGTTTAATTCTTCTCATCTGTCCAGAAGTGAGGGCTTGTGCTTGCCACAGGATTTTTACAGTAAACTCGCTGGCTGATTTCAACACCCAAGACACCCTTGCAAATGGGTGTGCGGACCATGTCTGAGTTATAAATGGAACAAAGTGTTTACGTGGTTTTCATTTTCGGATTATTAGCAGCATAGGCAACTTGTGAAATTTCTAGCATATTCTAAATAAGGGCTTAATCGGGTTTTGCTTTTCGAAATAAGGTGTTTACATGGGCTGTATTGTAACCAGAATACGTCAGTATTCTGAATAAGATCAGAATAATGATTTGCATGTAAACATGGTCACTGATAAATAGTCTTGGTGGCTATGAATGCACTGTTGATGAAACTGCAGTTAAGTGATGTCACCCCAAATACAGACTGGTTTTCTCCTTTCATCCCACTGCATGCTAAATATGATATCAGCTGAATATAATATCACAAGGAGGCACAAACAGCTGCTGGAAAAATCTGATGAATACAAAATCAGAACATGGAATCAGTTTGTTCTCAGCATTTTGTTTACAGGTTTGTTTTGTTCAGGCAGTAGCATAGGTTTCGTTTGAACATTGGGGGGGACACATTAAGTGGGGGGTCTGAGGGTCCTACCCCAGGACATTCTGAGCGTCAAACACTTCATTTCCTGCATTCTGGTGAATTTTTATGCACCAATTTGTGCCTTTTCTGCAATTTATGGTGGAAATGCTTCTTTCATGTTTTTATTGGGGAGGACACATGCACGTGTTCTAAATATTGAGGGGGACATATCCCCTGCGTCCCCCCCGAACTCTACGCTTATGTGTTCAGGCAGGATGAGTTACTCGTTACTGTCACTTAAGATTACAACAGCTTTACTCACATAGCAAAAGAACACCCACTAATACATTACGGTAGGCTGATTCAGTTACACGCAGAAAAATGTTCAGTGTAAAACACGTTTTGAGAGAGTACATTTTACACTAATATAGTAGGCTACATATTTTCCCTTTTATAAACTGTTAGAGTTTATTTACCAGTGGATTTTCTTTTCATCTGCTGTTTCTCTTCCAGAATCCACTGTATTGTAGGTAAATTAGCTTTTTTTTCTTTGTTTTTTTAAATGATGGACTTTGTTTATATGATAACTGATTCACTGACCGTGAATCACATTCTCAAAATCACTCTAACTAAGGAAACACTCTGTTTTTATTTCAGCTTCCTTGTCTGTGTTAAATTATTGAGCAGAACTAGCCGCAAGGCTGTACAAAAGCTGTTTTGGTCATCAGTGTTCCATGAATTTCTTGGATAAGCCCACATATTTACTGACAGCTAACAAATCTTCACAACAGTGTAAAATACATAAATCATCAGAGTAGGAAATAAAAAGGGTCTTCTTCATTCTGCTGCCGTTTTCAATGCTTCAATGCTACCATATGCACACAGTCTGTACATATTTGGACAGTGACACAATTTTTGTTGTTTTGCTTGTCTACATTGAATGTGAAATTAAATAGTGAATATGACTTTAAAGTGCAGACTGTCAGCATTCATTTAAGGTATTTACATCCATATCCTGTAATCCATGTAGGAATTACTACCCTTTTATACATAGTCCCCCCATTTCAGGGCACAAAAAGTAACTGGACAAATTGACACAATCTTAAAATAATTTAGTCATATTTAATGCTTCATTGCAAATCCTCTGCATTTGATGACTACCTGAGGTCTGCAACCCATAGACATTACCAGACACTGGGTATCTTACCTTCCCTGGTGATGCTTTGCCAGGCCTGCATTGCTGCCACCTTCAGGTCCTGTTCGTTTCAGTGGATTCTTGCCTCAGTCCTGTCTTCCACAATTGAAATGCATGTTCAGTTTGATTTAGGTCAGGTGATTGACTTGGCCAGTCAAGAACATTCTACTTTTTGGCCCTGAAAAACTCATTGGTTCCTTTAGCAGTGTGTTTGGGGTCATCGTGCTGCTAAGTTGAAGTGCCATCCAATAAGGCTTTTGGTTGGTCTGAGCAATGTTTCTGTGCACTTCAGAATTCACCCTGCTGTCAGCAGTCACTTCATCAATGAAGACAAGTAAGCCAGTTCCAGTGGAAGCCATTTATGCCCAAGTGATAACACTATCTTCACCATATTTTAAAGATGAGTGGAGTGCTTTGGAGCAGTTCTTTCTTCTCCACACTTTTCACTTTAGTACTTGTTAATACTCATCTCATCTGTCCAGAAAACTTTGCGCCAGAACTCTACAGTTTTTTATACACTTTCAACAAACTCTAACCTGGGCTTTCTGTTCTTGAGGCTTACCAGTGGTTTGCATTTTGCAGTGAGCCCTCTGAGGTTATGCTGGTAGAGTATTCTCTTTATTTTAGTCTTTGACACATCTATGCCTACAACCTGGAGAGAGTGATTTGTTTGACGGTTTTTTTTTTTTTTTTGGCAGTTGAAAAAGTATTCAATTGCGAGCCTATCCCAGAGCCAATCCCAGCATGCATTAGGTGAGAGGCAATAATACACCCTGGTCAGGTTGCCAATCCATCACAGGACTCACATGAACCTTGAACCTTCTTGCTGTGAGGCAACAGTGCTACCCACGGCCATGTCACTATGTCACTTTCATACTGTACTTGATTCATACCATTTTGTACACTCTACAAAATGGTATGTGTTGTATTTCATTAAAAATGCAACTTCAACCTTTGGGATCAATTGGAAAGCCAACTGTGAGCCAGGCCTTAATCGCCCAATCAGTGCCCGACCTCACTAATGTTCTTCTGGCTGAATAGAAGCAAATCCCTGCAGCAATGCACCAACATCTAGTATAAAGCCTTCTCATAAGAGTGGAGGGTGTTACAGGAGGAAAGGGTATACCAACATATTAATGGCCATAATTTTGTTAGCTTTATTGTGCATAAACTAATGATGCAACAGCACACTGCTTTTGGTCCCCTAAGATGGGGACACAATGTATAAAAACAGCTGCAATTCCTACATAGTTTACCTGATATGGGTGTTAATAAATTAAAGTCTAAATTAAATCTGAGTCTGCACTTTAAACTCATATTCAGTATTTCATTTCAAATCCAATGTGTTGGTGTACAGAGCCAAAAACAACAAAACTTGTGTCACAGTCCAAAATGCTTATGGACTGCACTGTAAATGAATTCCAATTCGTTGAACTGATATGTAGGTTAGCGATAGGGTGTGTACATGCACACACATTACTTATTTATGCTTTGTATGGGGAACATTCATGTTTTAAATTCTGGGAATATCTTAAATCCCTCACTGACATCATCAGCACAGAGCTTTAGAAGGAGCTCACAACAACGTGAGCCTAACAGAAAGAATGAATGTCAGGCCAAGAAATGTGGTAAGTCAGATTTAATGCAGATGAACGCTCTATACAGTGATTAAAGGAGGATCTAAGGAGATAGAGGAGATCAGCATTTGTTGTTTCCTGAAGGACATAAGTTCTTAACGGTTGCAGTACGTACAGTATATGCAGATTTATTTGATTGACAACCCCCAGCCCACATAACTTTAATTATATTAGTATGCAGGACACATTTTACATCGGAGTGCCTTTTCAGAGATATCCAAGCACCACCAAGGATTTCAATAAATCAGGCATAAAAGTGAGAAAAAACAAAGATGTTTTATCTGGCAGCAGAACCAACTATTTTCCCAGAGTACAGCAGACCGCATGAAGACTCTTCAAGTGTGAAAAGACTCAGAGCTGTTTTTAAAAGCATCAGTGCTCTTGAGAGAGAATCCATTTATTTAGGTCTGTAGCTTCTCTTCGACAAGCATAATTTGAAATACCATGTTAATATTTTTTTTTCATCGTGGATTCTCTCTTAGAGAAATGCAAGCAAACTCAATTTCCTTTTCAGATCTTCTGTTTAAAACAGGGGTGACCGTTAACCTCACATGGCTTGTAGTAACCTCTGAAGTGGGAGGAACTGAATGGGCTGTGATAATGTATTTCAATAATAACCTATATTCCCAGACCACGGGGTCAAGTAAAATGCCTTTTCATTGAAAGTTTTTTTTTTGTTGAGATAAAAATGTGCCCAGTTAGTGATTGAAACTATGGACCAGCTAACTAGTTTTATGGTGTTTAGGCTTTAACTTGGTACATTGACATGAAAACATCAATTTCTATCATAATACATCTTCAGCAGGTTTTCCTATGAGATGAGATGCCATGAATGATTTTTTATCGTATATTCTGGTAGAAACTTTCCTGAATAACAGTATGGCATATCATATACTATAAACAAGCCATCATGAAAACACTCCCCTGTGTTCACTACATTCATCAAGCAAATTAACAAACCCAGTTCCTCTAAGTCTAAAGTTTTAAAGAGAGCTAGATGCGAAAATGCTTTATTGTAAAGTAAATGTCAGGAAAGCATGCTGGACATTTCAGCCAGAGAACCACAGGGGAAATAAATACACGTGGAGGCCAAAGTGGAAGCGAAAAAAACTGCAATTTAGCAGTCCCAGTGCAATACACAAATATAAAAAACTTAAGGACTGCGTACATGCATATAACTAATTCATAAAGACTCTATTCTGTGCTAGTCTCAGGATGGAAGTGCTGCATGGAATTTGGCCTCTGAGGCGCAAAAGGAAAAAAAAGAAATGTTGAAACATTAATGTACAGAGAAATGTAATGATTTCCTTTGATTTTAGAAACTGATTTCTACAAGGGTAGGTGGAAGCACTGCACTGGCCAGGTATGTTTCTACAATGCTGAAAACATGCCTACGTTCTTTTAAATTTGCTTTCACTTCTTTTGAAGCTGGTAGATCCTAAGGAATCGATCTTAACCAGGACTGAACATTAAATGCTGTTTTGGTATAACATTCATTAACTGTATTGGCATTCCTCTTAGGGAATAATAAATGAAAGAAAACTAAAGAATCTTTTGAATGTTTAGTCAAGCCACAGGGCCCAAACTTTTCCCAATTACCAACTTGTTCTGTGTGGCACTATTAAATTCCTCCTATCTTAAACACAGCTAGGAAGCTTTTCAGGCTACGTTTGCCATTAAAAAGAAGAGCATGCACTCGGATTAAGCCATCCGTCACAGATGCGTTGTGTCAGCTAACAGCAGGCCTGTTTGTTCCCGATGGAACGTAGTGTTTCAGCGGTTAAGGAAACCCATCGGTGCAATGGGAAGCATGTTTGTACTGACGTATCCTCGCACGTGCCCCTTCCTCTGACTTTATACCCTTCCCCCCTCCCCTCTCCCCTCTCCCCCTCCCCCCTCCCTCTGAGGCCCAGCACACTCGACCTGTGATTCAGTCACATGTATTCATTCATCTCGCTTGGCATCTGACAGGAAAGGTCATGATGTTGTGATGTTCCCTTATATTCCCTTGTGTCCATGATTTCCTACAAAGTTATTTTTTTGCTTGTTGCTTTATATGCCAGTAAAGACTTCAAAATATTAAACCAAAGCATTTAATGTTAAGCACCTTGATAATGATTATAACAACTATGCCCCACAAATTTCACACTTAAACCTCTGGCAGGATTTGACCTACCCACAGTGTGCTTTGAAAATAAATAAAGAAATAAAGAATAAAAAAGTAAGGGCTATCTCTTTGACAATGATTAATTTCATGTAAATATACATTCCGAAGCCAGGAGAAAGTGCTATTGCATTAGCCTAAATGTGGCCACTCCTCCCATTCGGTGCTTTGTCTCCCTGTCACCCTATCCAGCTGGCAATAGTCAGCATGTTTGTCGACAGCTTGTTCCCAAGCAGAATATGTTCAAGACATATCGGTGGGCTCATGATAAACGCTGGAATATGGTATTACCTCATACTCTGAACCTACTCCCCAAATTATGAGTCACTGCTTAATAAGACTCATATGTGCACAGGCTGCTAATGTGAATGATGTTGTTCTGATAACTGGCAATTATATTCAAATAGTTGAACGGAAAATGACTTTTGTAGTTTTGACAGATATGCCGATTTCCATACCGCGTACCATAAGTTAGTTAAAACCAGCAATAGGCTAAATCATGAACTGAATTGTAATAACCCATAATGAAGAAGGCTATAAAGTCACTTGTTCTCTTATTTAGCTATTGTATTACAGCTGCAAACCCAGGATATCAAAATTCAGTCCTAGAGTACTCATGTGTATACTGGATTTTATTCAAAACATTTATTCTGGATATATATAGTGCTGGTTAATTCCTTTATCAGGCCACATTCAAAGTTTAAAAAGTTCAGATCCAGTAAATGATTGTATCACAGAAACAATTAAGGGGAGAAGTTGGAATGAAATCCTGAAACAGTTCAGCCCAAATTGTTAATTCATGTTACACAGTATTAAAGCACGAAGGATTCCACGAAGCTCTTCGGTGTTTGTTTGCTTGGAGTGAATGGATACACCAGCTGAAAAGCAGTAAGTGGTAATGTCCGATGATTTCACCTAGAGTATGGCCATTCTGGTATTCACTAACCATTTCCGATTTTATTTTCACCATACCGGTAGTACCAAAAGAAACTAGATATAAAGCTAAACAGTAGCATAAAAAAATCATGTCATCGCAGCATATGTATGACTCCCCTTTGATTCTTAACTCAAATGAGGTTTGGGAATACAAGCTCATTGTGGTTTTTTTTGTCTTACAATTGGTTACAATACCTCAATCACTTTTTTGAAATTCTACATGCCCCACAGCAGTCTATGTGGACCAAAGTATGAACGATTTTTCACTGCTTTGATACAAAATGCATTCAATAACCACAGCTTTCAAAATTCTTTAATTATTTTCTCAGTCAAACTCAACCGCTAGCAAACTGTACAGTATGTAACACAGCCCATATTACAAATGTTTGCATAGTCTTCTCAAAACTGTTACATGTAAGTTAAAAACCTAAACCTAGCAAAATTCAAGAGGACAGCAATTTGCTACATCACAAACACCATATTGAAATATAGCCTATTCAAAATCCTGCTGATTGATGCTATGCAAATGAGACCAGCCACAGCTGCTTCCCATGTCAGTTTGGAAACCTACCCTGGTGTTTTCAATTTCGTTTCCATCTATAAAAGGGTACATCTTGTATATAGCCACTACTAGACTCAAAAAACTGATTCAACACCATTTGTCTATCAGGCAATCACAGTGATTAATTTTGTGTTGTCTAGCCTGCAGTTCGCACCTTCCACATAAGGGTAATGATAGTGTGAATGTTGGCTACCAGACTCAGTTAACTCTTTCTGATGGCTTTCTACTTGGGTTCACAGAGTTAAGAGTTAAACACTAATGTGCTGAAAAAGAAACAAATACATCATTTTAGGTTAAATGAGAGAAGAGTATAACTTACGCTTTACAGATGCCACACTGTAGAATAGTGATTAAGATTGACGACCCCAACTGGTCATTGGCATTGCGCGGGGTTGCAAGGAAGGGGAAGCTTAAAATGCTAGCTCCTGTAATTGCATCTGAAACAATGTAAATACACATTTTAGTCAGAACCAACCACCTACTTTTTTACTGGACCTTCAGACACATCAACAAAATACCGTATTATGCAATGTGTAATCAATCAATCTGTAAAAAAAAATCTAATGTATAAGTAAAAGCAGACTTCACTTCCTCTGGCCCCCAATACACTGCAGCACCACCAAATATAACTTAAAAATCACTTTTGTTAAAAGGATAGAAAATGCACACTAAAAGGCATTTTTTTAAAGTGGTGATACCAGTACACTATGAGACCAGTGAGGGTAGAGCTCCAAGCTCTCAGACTTTGCCATTGAACATGATCTGACTTGTTTTGTGCTCAATGGGAAATATGACAGCTTCAAGTTCTTCACACAACAATATTCCCCTCTAGTGGTGGCTCAATAAAATAACACTTACATCCCAAAGCCTGTCTGTGCAAGTGTCGATGAGAACATTTAAAAAAGTGTAAATTATAATTTTAAAAAGCCTATGCATTTTACATGTGCATTATTTGCAAAGAATACACAATATGAATGTGTTTGTTCTTACCAGTGCTAAAAGATTTGATGGAACTAATCAAGGTCATTGAAGACATGGTTAAATGACAAAATAAAGCTGTCATGTGTTTAGCTTTGAACAAATCACAACACATATAATTTTAAGCTAAAATCTGTGGAATATCAGTTGATATTAGTATTAACTTTCAAAGTTGTTGTCTCAAGCTAGAATGACCAGGCAAATCATGGCCAAGCAAGCGGGGTAGATTTTTACACATAGGGGGAGTCAGCTGTTATGCATGTTACATATGCTTGACATACTGCTCTAATCAACTAAAAACACATATACAAATTAAAAGCATAGAGTAACTGTAAATACCAGCCAGAAAAAAAAAGTGCATTTGCTTGTATTTTAAGGCTCACCATCAAAATGGTCTCATCAAAATGCCACCCAAGCCATGACCAAACACCTGGAATTCTGTACCTGGGACACACCTTACGCTCCAGACTGGATCTGCTGAGACCTAACTGATGTAGGACTTTTCCACGGAGACAGAAGAAACAAGGTCAGTGTAAAGAAGAGACGCGACAGCTGGAGAAACGGTACTCCCCAGAAACTAAAAAAGGACACTGCATGTGGATACCTGTGAGGGTTAAAGAAAGAACCTGACCTCTCTCCATCACAGTGAAAATAGACGGGTAACATCTGGTGCTGTCACCTTGACCACCCGAGTGGCTCCTGTTGACAGTCATCACAGCACTCTTTGTTCAGATGAAGCAGGGGTTGTATCACCAGCATGTCGACCAGCTCATGCTGGGGTGGTTACCCCCTGCTAAGAGAAGTGTTACCCGACACACACTCATAATCCACCACTTCGCTGTAAAGAATATAAAAAATAAATTCAAAAAACGAATAGAGAACTATAAAAAGTTAACGTGCTGTAGAATCACAAGAATAAAAGTTATGTTCAGAGACTTCAAACAAAAAAAAAAGTCTGAGTTGCCTCTGATCTGAGAAGGACTAAACCTCAGTGTATTGAAGAGAATCCATATGCATCGAATCAATGATTGATTGATTGATCGATTGATTGAGCACCCTAGTGATATTGACTTGCTAAGTCTGATGATGTGATGTGCATTCTATATTAGATAATTAGTCTAACTCCAGTAAATAACCAAAGACGTTAGCTTCTGTCTACCATTATTGTGTTACAAGTTAAAAGGAACAACACACCACACGACTCCTAAAATCCACATACAATCACATTTAATTTTGGTTAAAAAATCGTATTGTGAAGAATAACATTATAAAGCTCTCATGCATCTCAAGTAAAGTGATCTAAAATGATATTTAATTGCAAGATAAGATAGAACTCTGGTTTCCCTGTGGTGTGGCAGAAATACACTGAGACAATGGAGATCATTCCATTATTGTACGCAAAAGAAAAATGAGTTCATTCCCTGGTCAGCGCAATTTTATATGTACTGTAAATATTTCTAAACTGTAGACAACTATAAGTTTTCCACTTCCAGCTTGTACTTCAAGTCTATTTAAAATCTTTCTACCATTCTTGAAAAATAAATCTTTAAAACATCGCTGTTGTCACTGAACAGATGAAAACAAACGCAATGTGTTTATCCCACAAAAGTGTACTGTTTGCGAACAAGTATGTGACACTTGGGGAAGAATGCACAAAATAATTTATTTGTTACAGCAAAATTATGCATGTTGTCCAGTATATACAACAGCTAAGTTTCCATTAAAATGTCTTGGTAAATTCCCTCGAAAATGCTTTTTTGATAAGGACAGGTGAGTGTACTTCATTGTTCAAAGAGACAATATACAGTATCAGCAATTAATTCCAAGAGAACAAAGCAGATACTGCAGTATGCAGAAAGTAATAAGGCTAATTCAGATTTTTTAAAGATGCAGGAAACTGAAATCTAAATTCTTTGCAGATGTCTTGTCTTCAGATGTCAAAAAAAAAAAAGTATAAAAGCCTGCGCTGAAATTGGCTTGCTTCCCCCCTTGGCCAAACACCAGGTTTTCAGTGGGCGGTGTTAACTGGGTGTTAGTTATGTAACTAAAACCTTAAGTTCAGTGAAATCCTTTCTACATGTAACATGTAAATGATGCTCTTGCCTCTTGTGTGGGTAAAGCAAGCTGAAAGTTGAAAACGTCAAAGCATTGCCCCTTCTCTGTATGCAGATAAAGAAATATGCTTTCTTCTTGGGTTTTGGTAAATGGGTTTTATTTCTGGAGTCCAAGGGCACTGCAATATTACAATAACTCATAAAGTTTGTGCCAATGTTTGCCCAGAACTTGAATAAACAGGAATGCTAATGAGTGCAGGACACATGCCCACCCTGTTCTTGTCTGCTGAACAAGTCACAATAATCTAATAGTGTCTATTACAATTTAATGGTTATAATTGGGTTAAAAACTTGAAAGAAATATTAAGACAATCAATTATGACTTCTGGAGAATATAACCATAATTTGAATCCAGTTTCCTGGACCTTTAACCAGTAACAGCAAAAATATAAAATAATCAAAAATAAAATAATAATAGAAATCACAAATGCTGAGCTCAGCTCCAATTACTACATTTCTCTTCTCAAAATATTCAGACACAACATAAACAAATTCAACATTTGTGATATGCAACATAAGACAAAAACATTGATTGTTGGCACTTCAGAATTAGCTTTCTATTTTTCAGTAAAAAGGTAAAAGCAAAGTAGATTTTTCACTGAATGTCATCATTAAAATTATTATGAAACTGAAGAAGTATATTTTCACACTATAACCTAGATGCTTGAGTGTGTGGTTCGTGGAAAAATATAATTGTGTACATATTTAAGAACTCCTAGCAACACTTTACATAAAGTAGCTGACTTGTATATTTAAATTTGTGAAACTGCCATAAACAATATAATATTTCAGTTATGATAACGCATTTTCTCAATAACTTTTCACCTTCTTAGTTTAAAAACTAAACTTCTTGTTAAACAACTCCAAACCCAAATTCCTGAAGTGATACCTACTTTAAATCCGACTCCAACTCACATACATATGCATCTGAAATGCTTTTTGGGCAAAAGCACAGAACATGTTCCACAAAAACTTACAGATATGAACGTAATAGCCTCCATTGTATGAAGCTTATGTTTTTTACCAGTTATTTTTTGACAAATTTCATATTATTCGTGAGGTATGTCACAATGATCTGTTAGGCACAAATATGATTGCTGATGGCAAAAATGTAAAATAAAAAAAGAACTTAAACATCACACAATAAAGCACACATTTGCAACAAAAAAGAAAAAAAGAAAACTGCACAAAGGAACTACACTGTCTCAGGGGGAGGGATTGCAGTGCAGTTGGAACTATTCCAGTTCACACTAGTGTCTCTGGCAGTGAGTCTGTGTTGTCCAAAGATAGTAGCTGCCAGATTTGCCACCTCTCCCTTTGCCAGTCCTGCCAGTCAGGGCTCACTTGGCCTTTAGTCTCTGCAGAGCTAGCAGGGGTCTGGCTGGACTCTTTCTGTTTCTGAGGACCTGGACCCCTGCACTGTAAGGGGCCCCTATGAGGTGTGGAGACAGTAAGCCTCGTAGAATGTCCTGTCTGAGGCAGAGGGGGCATGTCTTTGCTCCTAAAGGGAGGCTTGGTTGTACTGGGCAAGGTTTCTAGAAGGCCACTCCCCTGGGGGAGGTCCTCAGCACAGCTGGATTCTGAGTGGCTGTCTCGCTGGGGAAGGAGTGCATGTGGTTCTAGCGGACCTTGTTCTCTTTCTGTATGGGAGCTGCTGTTACCGCAAGCAACTGGGGCCTGTGGAAACTTGGCCATGGCCAATGAGGTCTGTATCCGCTGCGGCTTCCTGTCTCCCAATTGGTCACAAGACCCCTCTGGAGGGCTATGGGAAAGTGTCCTATGGGATCCTGGGAAAAGAACAACTTATCTATAACAGAGGTCAACCAGTCTTACTTGACAAGACCCAGTGTAGGTGCAGGGTTTCTTGCACACCAATCAGCTAATCAAATCTGCAACTCAACAAGACCTTGCGTAGTTGAATCAGAGTGTTTGTAGTGCTGGGCTATAACAGAAACATGCACCCACACAGGGGAATTTTTTAATACAATTTGGGACCCCTGATCTCGAAGTTACAATTTCCTCTTACAAGGAATTCAAAGTATGGATTAATAAAGAAACGTGACACTTTTTGTAGGTATTTAGGTATTCAGAGAGTTTTATTGACAACACCTACAAATGCACAGTGACAGCATTGAGATCAATCATTCATTCACGATCATATTCATATCTTGTCCAGTATGTTTGTTTCAAAATAATTCAAAACAATTTAGGATTCTGGTCATTCTGAATAAAATCCCTTGACAAATAAGAGGAGGTAACAGATAGGTCCCTCTTCAAAATTGACAGTGGAAATACACATACCTGTGTTTGGTGGATCTTTCAGTTCTGACCTCAACATTGCACGCCAAGCTTCCCAGATATCTGTGTGTTCATCTGAGATATCAAACAGGAACAAAACACAATGATCAACATCCATCCAGCCATCACCTATACCCGTTATCCTGAGCAGGGTCGTGGGGGGTGCCGGAGCCTATCCCAGCGTGCATTGGGCAAGAGGCAGGAATACACCCTGGACAGGCCACCAATCTATTGCAGAGCACACACACCATTCACTCGCACACTCATACCTATGGGCAATTCAAAGTCTCCAGTTGGCCTACCTGCATGTCTTTGGACTGTGGGAGGAAACTGGAGTACCCGGAGGAAACCCATGCAAACATGGGGAGAACATGCAAACTCCACACATACAAAGGCCCCACACATTGTGAGGCAACAGTGCTACCCACTGCACCACAATTATCAACATGACCTCTATTATTAATGAAAGCTCAACAGACAAAATAGAACCCTGAACCATAGCTTATAAACAGGGTGGGAAAAAATAATGTTCCAAGACTATCTGACAATCTGGTATGATTCCAAAATGTGTCAGCAAGCAAATGACATTTACTTGACTCACGTAAACCAGGAATTCACCTTCCAAAACCACATTCCCAAATTTGCCAGATCAGATTCTAGCCCCACAGGAACTTTTGAACACAGCTGCATTTTTCCCACGGTACAAAACACTCCCATCTTCCAATTTTCATTTTAGGAGTACACAAATGAGAATTTAAGATGGATGTTACGCAGGAGATTTATCCCGGATCTAAACAGGCCAGATGGGTGCAGGTTACCTATCTTGGTCATTAATACAGTCATTAATACAATGTCATAGAACTGTAGTAATTAAGACCCCTTTTTTATCAGTGCAGTCTACAGAGTTATTAAGGGAAAAATAATCCCTTCTATGGGTAATGGTTTAAATGTAGCTGTCTGACAGAGGTTAAAGTTTGTCTAACTTTTAAACTTTTTATTTTTTTTACATTTTTTATTTTTTTTACTTAGCCCATTTTTCCATGTCCCTTTACAAACATAAAGCAGGCTGGTTTTATTTTTGTGCTGGCAAATAAATTAATTTTTCCAAAATACACTAATCTAAGACACTATATGCACGTTCAGTAAGTGTTGTTTTTTTTGTTGCTTTAATAAATTGATAGGTACTGGTTGGGGAAAGTGTGCAATTCCAAACCATTACTGTGATCATTGTATATAAAAATAAATGAGAATGAGAACAGGCACATGATGGCTCATAACACATTCAATTCCTTGCTACTTTTTGCATGGCAGCAATGAGCGACTTGGCTGCTAATCTAGCCTGTTGAGAATGGGTCACTACAAGTTAACAGAAGGCTGAATTTCATGACTATGTCTGATTAGGTTCCCATATCCTCAAGTGCTTAGGCCTCCAAAGGACCAGCAAAGGTAAGAGAGCATTATAAAGATCTCAAAAAGAAAGTGTGGAATGTTTTGAAATGAGAAAATGGGTAGAAGCCCTATTGTGTGCCTGCTTTGTAGCAAGAAACAGAACTCAGTGTAGCTCACCCTTGGCAGTCCAGGGAGCTGAGCCCAAATCCATGGCCCCGGAATCGATGTACCCGGCCATTGTATGGAGAAAGTCGTCCGACAAAAGCGAACAGTCGTTATCGTACGGAGAGAGCTCCGCACTGGAGGCCTTGATAGAGTCACTGGAGGCGTGCCTCTCAGTCAGGGAGAAAGGTACATCCGAATCGAGCGCGTCCATGCTCCTGTGAAGGAGCCAGACAGATAGGGGAGCATTCAAATAAAAAAAAGTCTTAGGGGTTATTCATATTGGCAAGAAATAAATCAGAACTGACTGTATGGTTGCACGGTATACTAATAAACCAGGACAGGAGGGTGTGATGCAGTCACATTGGAAATGAGCAAATTGCTATAACCCGGTACATTACATCTCTCCTTGTTTTATATAAGGTTAATGTTCTTTGTACATTGTCTCTGTTCAAATAAACTAAATAAATAAAATAAATAAACAGTCTAAAGCTCTTCCTTTAACCACATCACTCAAAGTGGAGGATTGCAGGTGTATCGCTGCTTAGTGATTTTATTTATTTTTTGCTGTATTTTGTAACTGTAACTGTGCTATACCAGATGATATGTTGTAATCAAACAAAACTATTTAATATATTCTATTAAATCCTTTTTATAGAATATAATAATGCCATGCAGCTCTAAACATACTGGCCTTTGAACTTCTCATTATTAAATTGTTCAAAACACTCAGTAAAAAATCAGTTATGATAACTTAAAAAACACATTTAAGTGTCTGGCAAAACAACAGAACAACACATTCTTACAGTAACAATAATTATGAATCAGCGCATTCGGGAGTTGAAGTTGATGGATGGGAGACATAATATGGGATGGCACCAGGTGGCGTTCTAATGGCTTTTTTCCTTAATTAAGGAGGGAGACCCTAGAGATTGAAATCTCTTTTACAATAGGGACCTGACATAACACAAAAAGTTACAAAAGAAAAGACAGTGAACAATTAAAATAGTAACACTCAGGGATGAGACAGTTGTGTAAACAGGAATTAACAGCAGGGATTAGGCTAAAGGCAGGAGAGTACTTAAATAATTGTGTCATGAATTTTACAACTAAAATCAGTGACTGGAAATAGCATGTCTAATGTGAGGTCTTTTGCAGACTGTTTGAACAGTATGGTTCAGAGACGCTGAAATCCAACTTTCCAAAATCAGTAAGAATATATCAGCAATGTCAATGAAATGGTGGTCACTAAATATGAGACAGGGAGTGCCTTTCTCCTGACAATCTAGATGTTTGAAAAGGGACTCACATTTTCCTTAACAGTAAGGAAACTGGGTTTATAACTGAAAAATTGCAGGTATGTTTCCCAAGGTGTGGCACTGGTATTGCACACTTCAGCATGATCCTTTGCCTGCTGAGTTGTAAAAATGGATTATATGTAAAATAAAATAGTTTTCCATGAGGCAAAGCCTTGAAGTCAATGGCTGAGCATAATGTGATTAAAGTGAGCAGAGGATTTGGGGCCAAGCCAAACTGAGTCAAACTCACGACCACTGCGAATCCTTTCTCCTGAGCAGATAGTCCACCACATCAGGGTCGGTCTCCAGTAGACTCATCAACACTTCATTTTGCAGGTCGGGGGGTACCTGCATGTGCCACACACACACACACACTCACTGGTTCATTCACATGATTACACAATATGCTAAAGAGTGCTTAGAGTACAGTCTTGCGATATGATGTTGGATTAAAGTCTATACAACAGATGAAAGTCTAATTAAATATGTAAGTTGCTCCGGTTAAGAACATTTTCCAAATGAGCATTTGCACTTTTTATGTCTGCTTCCCAGTGGTTAAAAACACTGCTACTGCTTCTGGCTATAAGAATGACTGCTGCATGTATGTGGTTCTATGCAGGGAAAGCAGCACCTGACAGTATGGGAGCATTGGTCCCAATCACTGTCTGTGTTCATAAATGCCAATTGATGTAGTTTACCAGGTAGGGGCAATGTGATTATTGGCTGACAAGAGGGCACTACTGACCTCTTGCTGAGGGGTGACTTTACTGCAGGTGAGAAAACTCCTGTAGAAAAACTAGTATAACAGTACTAATACCAGCTCATGTGTATATAACATATGCAAGTTCTTAAATTTGTGTGGCTTGCAGTTGAATCTGTCCCTTAGGGAAATAACTTACCATGAATAGGGTGTCATATGTGTCGATCATCCTTTGAACCACCGCGATGACAGCCGCACTCTCCTCTGCCCGGGCTGAACTCTGCACTGAGAACTCCTTATCCGAACTTTTCTGCTTGTGCAGGAGGTTTGGCCCAAAGATGGTCGCCAGATTCAAGGATGTCATCTTGTTCCCAGTGACCTAAACACCGCATTGAACAAACACACGCTGAATATAGAACACTAACCATACACTGGACATGTTGCTGTCAACTGGCAAAGAGTATGATGCTACAATGTCAATATGGTCAAAGAAATTCTGCTCCCCTGTGTTCAAGGAACGAATGAGGAGGTGAATTGTTGTGACAGCTACAGATGCGAAAGCTTTAATAAAAACTCATACTGATTGTTTGGGTCAATGGTTTAGCTGATATACCTTATATGGATAAACAGGTTATGCTGAATGGATGTTCATGACAAAACAAAGAACGTCTGCATGATTTTCAAAAAGCTGTTGCAGCATAGTTAACGGAAAAAATATTTTCCCAAAAATTCACTTTGTCGTAATGCTCATCATCATTGCTCTATTCTGGCCCCCAGTGGTGGAATGAGCTCACTACAATGCTCAGAACAGCCCATCTTCTGCCACTGACTGAAAATGAATGTGTACACTGAATCTGAGCTCTACAAAGTCTAAACTGAGCATTTAATCTAGTTATCAATGCTACATCTGACATCTTATCCTCCTATACCCTATTTATAGTGCTGATGCGCCCCTCAATCTCCCACCTGTGCTACAATGGTAGTTAATATAATGTCTACAAGATCTACATGATGGCGACTGCTATTGGCTGTGACACTGATCACTGATGCACTGTTGGAAGCTGCGCTGGATAAGAGTGCCCACAATATGCCTAATTGCTCGAGCATGAACACCTTGTTTATCTTCCTGAAGGTGACACACTTTAAAATGTAAGGATCCTGGTCAACCACTCGCTCACATCCAGTGAGTTCAGATCAGAGGAATAATGGAAGCCTTGTTTGGGTTCACATGACTGATGGGTATTGGTTGTTACAATAGTAGGTGATTTTCCTAAACTGGGATACAGCAGGGATATACAAAAAAGAGAGTGCTTACAGCACATGTGCATGAGTCATGCATTGCTATCTAGCCATTTGAGAGCAAGGTCAATAAATAGCTGGTTTGGAGTACTTTGTCATGTGCCATGATAGCATGATGAGAAAGAGACGCATCAATTGCCAAAGCTGCAGAAAAAGAAGTTGCGTGTTTCACCTCCTGTCCGTCTTTGTCTTGGGTGTCGTGGGCATGCGCAGCCACTGTGGACAGGAACTCCAGGAGCCGGTGAAGCGTGTCACTATTGCAGGGAGGCAGCAAGTAGATCAGGAGCTGCAAGGAACTCTGCTGCCCCTCAGAGTCCAGCACTGCAGAGAACAAATAACTGTTAACACCCATTTATCAATAGTATTTATTTATTTATTTATTAGTATATTCATTTATTTATATATTTATCTATTATCCCACCAGCAGCAACACAGCATGTGATGTATTGCATGTTTTAGTTTACACTGTTCTTGGGTCCATGCTTTAGGTGTTATTTGACAACTCGTGTTGCAATATATGTTAAGTACATAAGAACTTAAGAATATAAGAACACATAATGATGAGAACACACCATTCAGCCCACCCAGGCTCTTCATTTACCAACACTTTAAAGAATATGCAGCATGGTGACAAGCCTGGACTTGAAAATCCCTTTGGTGTCTGCCTCTACTAAATGACCTGGCATGCTGTTCCGTACATTGTTCCACAGTAGGAGACTTCCACTATAGCGACCTACAGAAATCCTAATCCTGGGCGTGTAAAGACGTCTCCTCACATGTCGTGTTGATGAAGGCTGTGTACAGCTCTTTGGTCAGGAGGGGGTCGGGCATGTCCCTCAGAAACTCCTTCAGCAGGGCCGCCACATCGTGGACGCTGTGGTCCTCGTCCAACAGAACATCTGTGCCCCGGTCAAACTCCTCACGCAGCTGTACGCCCACACAAACAGGATCTCGTAACACACACTGCTAATGTAAACCACACCCAGGAATGACCAGTATTCTGTACACACCCAGGTTCTTGTTTGTATGATTTATAATGTTGGATCTGGAAAGCAACCTAAACAGATCTTCAATTGATGTACATTGTTATAATATAAATTGAACACATAGATTTTAAATATATTAAAAACCAAGGCATATGTGTATTTCTGTCGATCTGTCCTCATATAATTATTAACTAATAATGCATGTGCTTCCTCTGAATAGATATACTTTTTATAAATGCAGCACTTGAGAATCTGTAAGAAGATACAGTTGTCAGGATAAAAAAGCCTTCAAGTCCTCCACGAGAGCTCTAGTAAATGACAGAATACTATAAATTAACCCTGTATTCTGTAGTAGTATGTAACTGCTTTATGTTTGTATCTATCCCTTGGTGAAAACTAGAGTAAGATTCTAGGAGATACAATCTTTCCTGGGAGCCTGCTTTTGCTCTGTTGAATAACTGAATAACTAATCCTGCCACATGTTAACTTGCCATCCTGAAAAGCATTTTTTCTGAGACTGACTTTCTTAAGACTGATTTGGTCTGAACTATTTCCTGCAGGAATATTTAATTAAGTATTGCTAAATGGACCCAAAAAGGACAGCCATAAATGTTGTAATAGAATGGTTTCCCTTACCTGCCTCACCCGTTTCTTTGAACTCCCGACTCGAAAAATCCCAACTGTCTGTATGCCTAGAGAACATAACAAAAGAAGACACAGATCAGCATTGAAGAAAAAACTCAAAAATGTAAAAAAAGCAGACATTATGGCATACACCCAGAGCATGATAGGTGTAATATCCTACTTAACAAAATAGTACTCATAAGATTTAGGTAAATTACTCACAATGAGATAGGATGGGAAAACATTGTACATTGACTATTTCTTATTACTTAATTTCAAAACCAAATACAAGTACTACAAAGTCACTTTGTATGATGTTGGTGAAATGTTTGATATTACAATGGCAAAACGGAAGAATAGTTTTGCAAAGTGTGAACAATATTAAACTAATCAAGTTATACTTGATCAAATTAAAACTACAATAAACATTATTATAGTTGCAAGCAGCAATTCTCAAGAATTCCTGTTCCTGTTGATGGGATGTACCATTAAATCTACAGTCATTGAGACTAATGTGATGTAGCCATGATTTATAGTGACTATTTAGTGTTATGGTCTGGATGTGAGTGCAAATACAGTATATACCAAAATGAATCATTTTAGATCGAATCATTAAGGATTTATGATAAGTTATGCCCACTGAAAGTTCATTGACACAGCACTTGACCATTATTTGATGAAACTACAAGAATATAACACAGTAATGTCAGTATAGAGATGCACATTAGCAAATTATGTGCAAATTGGTCAGTGGGCAAGGGGGTATTTTAAGTGTTGTTCAGAAAATTCAAAATGAAAGCCGGATTCGGCAGACTTTATGGGTTCTTGAGGCAAATGTATTCCTTGAGGAGAGGAAACTTTTTACCAAATTCGATAACTCTCGATCAAATGGGGCGTGGGGGCTGGGCTTATGAATGTCTAAATTTTGTCATTTGCAAGACACTGCCACTAGGTGGCCAATCTGTTCAATGAGAGTTAAAACAACCTTACCAAATATATGGCTGACTCTTGCCAGATAAATGTTGTTAGAGTTATTAGAGGGGAGAGAAAAATGAATTGTAACCAACACAAAATTATTTGAGCACCTGTACTGCTTGTTTCCATAAATAACAACACACAGATTGAAGTAAGTGTGGTGAATTTTCCCCTGAGTGCACAATGATAAGGTGACAAGAGACCAAATAACTGCCCAGGATGAGACACATAATTTTATTTACATAAATGTGTCAGAACATATTACAAGAGCAGAATGAAACAGTAAGTGCCATTTTGATTTACAAAAACATAAATATGTTGTATGCTTTGGAACTGTATTCCATAACTGCTGGACAACTGCTGGAACCCAGCATCCCAAATGATATGTTTAATAGAACATTATTTTATTAAACTATGAATATCTAAAAGTCTCACATTTAGCATGGCATGCTTCATTTGCAATACTGTATCGGAAACCATTCAGATTGAAATGTGCAAGACACTGTGCAGATAGCACAGTGCATTTTAATAGTTAATATGTTGCAGTCATATGTTGCCGACATGTGGACAGGGTAGGCATGTTATTCACTGAGCATCACTGCCTTCCATACCTGACTTCACGTCTTTTAGTGCAGAGAAAATATTAACGCAGAATATTCTGTGTGAAAAGCTGACGGAAGGTCACAGAGTTTCCTACCCAGTGCATTCCAATGTATATGTATTACATTCCTGGCATTTATATGACCTTAAAACAAAGCAGAACACATTCTATGAAAATGTATGGTTAAATTTAGGTTAATTTATGTTTGTTCAGACAGGCCATGAGTGAAGCCTGTCTCTGGCTTAATCAGCTGATTAGTGATGTTCAACTATCATAGTCCATTCACACAATAGGGCCCTTTATTTAAATGCCCCCCCCCCCGCCTCCCCCCCCCCCCCCTATTCATTTGGCTGCTTCCTCCTGCACACATGCTTGCTACACATTGCCGTTATAAACCTGCTTCCTCCTGCATGCATACTTGCTGCACTCTGCTTGTCTTAATCCCCTCCTCCACCCCAACTCCTCCATCTTGTTTATTAGACTATCCTTCATGGGCAGCACGGTGGTGCAGTGGATAGCACTGTCGCCTTATGGCAGGAAGGTCCCGGGGTCGAGAACATGCGGTCTGCCTACCCTGTATAAGTGAAGGTTAATATTAATCCTCAGCTGGATCCATTCTGTGTGTACCCCTCTTGGGGGGGGGGGGGGGGGGTTTGCTGCTGCGACTCCCTGTTTTATCCAGGCATTCTTGAACAGATCCATACTGCCAAACATAACTGTATTGACTTTTAAGATTGTTAATAAAGATTCAGACTTTGACACTGATCCTGCAATAAAAATACACAACGCTGTAGGTGTCTACACTGACCACATACCCCAGTGGCTTTGACTGTGGGTCAGTCCAAATATTAGTCTAATCTTGCCCAGAAAAGGCATTCCAGGCATGTGAGAGGTCAATATGCGCTTCTTGTTTTTCAGTGCACTGTGTAAACTTGCAGCGCAAATTGCAAATTGTGGGCTGACGAGCGTATGTTGGTGCGTTTGCAGTCTGCATTAAATTTACTTACAGAAAAACCTACAACTACGGCTACAGCTTTCAGGGAATGGTACTGCCTACTATTCACATTTTGCATATGAAGCAGGGCTTAAAATGGTATAATACCAGTACCATATTTCTCCAGGTGCTGGCAGCAGCTATCCACCAGCCGGGGCACCAGTCTGTAGATGGGGTTGAGGCTCAGCTTTTCGTCCCGGTGCTTCTCCTTCTTGCTCGGGCTCCCCGTGGGCAGAGTGAGCTGCAGCGCCTCCAAGAGGCGGGACTGACTGTCGTCCAGGTCTGTGATAGAGTCCACTGACATCCCGCCCTGCCAAACACAATGGGGAGAGTGGGAGAGTCATGACAACTGCTGGTGCCCTGCACCTAATGTCTTAAAGTTGCTCTCATTATTAATGACCTTATGAACGCTGGGACTTTTGTAGCTTAATTAATGGGTGAGCCACACCTGTGCAGTTTCTGCCATGCTGCTTTAATTCATTCTATAAAGATCAGGTGAAGGTGGGTGGGAGGGATGCAGCTCAGAGTTTTTTTTTTTTTTTTGACACAGCAGATAACCTGGGTAACCTCCATCCTACCCGTCTGTGCGCCCGGGGTGCAGTTTCGGGGGTGTTAGGCAGGACACACTCGTTGGGCATCTCTGGGGTGGAGCCGAGGGATGAGTTACTGCTGGAAAGCTCCTTGCTGGGTCTCTTTATGGCAAACTGCAGGATGGATGACACCAGGTCCGAAGGGTCCCGGTTGTCCCCTGGCAGGGGGTCTGGCCGCTGCTTGTGTGCACGGTCGTTGGCGATCACCTGAGACAGTGGTATGCTAAAGGCCAGAGACGCAAATTCTGCATGGCAGAAGGAGAAGAAACATAGAATAAGAAGGTAAGAGTATGCCATGACAAGCATAGACTACTCAGCCAATTCTGCATATCACAAAAATAAGATTCATAAGAATGCATAATGAAAAGAGGCCATTCTGCCCGCCTAGGCTCATCTGTACCATTGCCTAGAGACTAGACAGTATCTAGCACTGCTTCAAGCCTGTACTTCAGCAGCCCAAGGATCTATGCCTTCACTACATGACCTGGCAACCTCTTCCATGCATAGCCATCTCTGCAGGCGCAAAAAAACTCAGACAGCACTGAGTACGATTACACATGCGATGCTAAAACAGCCATGCTAAAAAAGGAAGTAGAGGAAGTCAACAGAGCACCACTGTATGCGCAAATACAGTGGTGCTTTCAAACGGTGTCTTTTTAAAAAATAAAGTCCATCCAGTATAGGAATGTGGAGCTCACATTCCAACATGCTGCAGTAAGGCTCCTTTCAGAGGGGTTACGCTTTATTTTCAGTTCAGTGGTGAATGATTCCAAATGTCTGATCCAGCGAGGACAGCGTAGCTTTAGCGAAACAGCTGGCCCAGCCGACATGTGAGAAAACAGAGCCCAGCTGTGCGTGGAAGCGAAGGCCCGCAGTACCCGGCCTGCGACTCTTCTGGAATCCCCCGACCCTTCGTCTCGACTGGAAAAACCGACCAGCTATGCTGCAGACACAGTCGTGTCCGTTCATTCGCATTTGGAGATGTTGGACGTTGAGAACGGAAGAGTCTGCTTCTGTGTATCGCCTTTTAAGTACATTTTAGTACATTTTATGGGACTTGGGTCCTATTCAGACATAGCAGATTTATGCATCTGCGTAAGCATTTTTTTTAAGTTATGTGCGTTTTTTTAAGCAGGTATACGCAGACTCACGTCACCTTTTGGGAGGCATTTCCTTGTGCGCACAATGTAAATTTATTCACGTCAACCACACGTGCACAAGTGGACAAAAATAATGGCAATGGAACTTATGCTGCATTCTTAGCATAACACTCTTAAAAACATATTGCACTTTAAATATGAGAGTCCATTAAAACACTCCTGGATATCAAAAGGCAGGTTCTGAGCATTTGTGGCTAATATCACCAAAAGTTATGTCATTAAAGCTGAAATATATTTGAAAAGAATAAATACAATAAAACAATGGTAAATGAAACTTCCTATGGTTAAGGGAGTCCATTTCAGTAGGCCAATTTGAAAAAAGAATTGGAAAAAAGTAGATCCTTGTACTAAACATACTTTGCTTATGTAGCAAATTACAAAGAATATTCTATTACGCTAGATATTTAACCTTTGTTAGCAAACAGAATAAATCCAGAGAAAATGCACTTAACTCAGAGTTTGAATCCTTGAATGCACTTATCACAGTCTAAGGTGAGTCAAACCCTCAAACTGCCCCATGCACAAATTTGGCTCCCCTTCAAATGTGCACTAAAATGCACAATTTTGGAATGAAGTTCACTTTGTGAGGGCAAATCTATTCTGAAAAGTGTATCTCACACAAAGTGCTTATGCAGGCGTTGTTCCAGAACATGTCCTAGATGAGTAACAGGCTACTGGTGGTGAAATGACCTGAAATTATATAATTCTCACTGTTAGTGTTACTCTGTCCGCATCTCAGGGAGGTCCAAGAAAAGGGTCCAGTGAGGATGTTGACATCTGGTTCAAGTAATCAAGGCCTTGAGTAAAGACCTTACTTAGTTCATCGCTAAAACAGAAATCTGGACCCACAAATAGGACTTCTGGGATAAGGTTGTGTGGCCATGCAAAGAAAGAGATGCATTCTCGCTGTTCTGGAGTAGTTACTCAGATTAGCATTTCTTCTGATTTGCTACAACAGAAAAAAGTATCATTCATGTTTAACACAATGTCACATTACACATCTATGATCTATCTATTCAACAAGTATGTTTATATGCAGGGTATAATTAAGAGACATACAGTGAGCTCCATAATGTTTGGGACAAAGACATATTTTAATCTTCATTTCTCTCTGTACTCCACAATTTTATATTTGTAAACAAACAATACACATGTGGTTAAAATGCAGATTCTCAACCTTTATTGCCTTTATTAAAATATATTTTATACATTATGGAGCTCACTGTAACTGTATACTATATAAACTCACTGTAACTGTATGCTATATAAACATTGTACAAATGTACAGAATATACAATACTAAAGTTACTTTTTGGTCCCTTGTAGTCTAGCTCATTGTAGTCCAAGTCTCTATTTCAACCATACATACTGCATGCTGTGCACTGTGACTGCATATGAGCTGTACCTGTGTTATTTAGGGGTTGTGCCACGTTTCATATGTTTCATGATATCAACTTGAAGAATATTTGTATTGTCTTGTATTCCAAGATTTAACTTGTGTGTGAAAAGACAATCCACTGATTCTCACACATTTTCTAATAGGACTGAGCAGATCATGTCCAACTATTTTAACCTGAATCATTGCTTCACCTATATAAAACTCAAAAATTGAAAGAATTTTATATAAAAAACACAGCTCAAATCACGACAGCCTACTCTTTCACTCAATAATATAATTCAGTTATGGCCTGTGATAAATAACATTTTGTTCTTTTTACAGTACCTTTGTCTCTGCTCTTTTCTTTAGATAATGAATCCAACTTCCTTCTCAGGGATTTCTTGTGATTTTGTCCATCTGCAAAGGCATGCAAAACCCAGACAAATTTGGGTTATCAGTATTTGTGACTTTACAACTTTACAAACCATTGATAAGATACCTTTATCATACAGCATAATTTCCAAATCCTAAATGACATATGCTGAAATGACAGTTTTAACTTTAAATAGTCTTTTCTTCATTAGCATAAATGAAACTCAAAATATATACATTTAATAAATAGAGCTTTGTGGATTAGTCACACCAGAAAATCATTGTGGTATCAAGGTGCAGGCATTTCAGGTTTTAGAGTGGAAATGTAAATACCCTCAGGTCTTCTCTGTGCCAATTGCTAACATATATTTTTAAATGCTCATTTTCATGAACAATATATTCATCACACACCGAAAGGTGAACAAAAACTGAGGAAATGAAAATATGGAAAATCATCATAGGGAAGCTACAACTGCACAGCACTTGGCCGGTATGGAAACTGGGCGGGGCTATGATATCATTACATGGAGGACACAGTGCCAGGCAGGAAGTCTGTGTATACAATGTTTCCTGGCATCTGGACCCAGAACACAACTTGGGCATTCTCAGCTTACAGTGAATTGATATGGAAAAATATACTGCAATATATTGAATAATACCTTTGGATATAGGCACTCAAAACATATTTTTCAAAACATCACTTGCATTTAGAAGACACACTTATCCAGAGCATCTTATACAAGTTTAGATAGTGTCCAATTATATAGTTGGAAATACACCAAAGAAATTAGGAAATGCAAGTACCTTGATCAAAGGTTAAATGGTAGCAAAAAATGAAGTCTCAAACCCCTAGGTGATAGGCCTATTTTAATAACCATTATTGCTAGACCACCACCCCTAAAATATGTTAATATATAGTCATTGTTTCTCAATTATAAATTCAGTTATATGCCACTGGCAATTGGTATATGTTACAATATATCAGGATATAGGCCTACAGGAATGGCAAAACTATAGGATTGACTAAAGCTAAGTTTTGAGCATATACGTAAAGACAGAAAGTGTGTATGAAGCTTGAGCATGCATAGGGGATTGTTCCATACTGTATACATTATTTCTGCATACTATTCAACACATTTCTCAATGAAAATGACAATATATAGCACATTTAAGATGACAGTTTCATATTACACAAATACATCAATGTTATGCCTTTGTATCATTTGTATGAATAGTTAATCAATGCAGAAAATATCAGAACAGCCTTCCATTATCACATAAAAGAAAAAAATGCATTAGTAACAAATGGAGCATTTCTGTAATGAAATTACTTCAAAGTAATTTCAGATTTAAGTAAATGAAGCATTCCACACTGCATGTGGAATGCACTGCACTGCACTCCATGTGGGTTACCTATGATACCAGGTAATATCATGTATTCATGATGTAGATTGGAACCCATGGGAAATGCACTGTGAAGTGTTCTCAAATGACTGAACATTGTTTGATACATGAATGCACTGCCAGTCTAAACAATCCAGAGTGCAGCACACTCATAAACGGCATAAATATTTTGTGGTTGTTTATGCAAAACTGGGACCTCATTGAAGAATGTGAGCGTTGGACCGGGAACATGACAGTGCAGACAGACATGAAACAGATGCTGTACCATGAGGTGCTGAAACTGACCCACCAGGGATTGTAATGCCACACTTTGAACTATGCAGGCTTGCCTAAATCATGGCCAATGTGAACTGGAGACCACACTAAACTTATGAGCAATCCTATTGAAAACTTCTGAGAGAGTTTTCAATAGGGTTAAGGAAGGAGAACTTGGACCCAAGTTCATGATTAAACTAAAATAGTTACATGTACTTATCAAAGTGGCAACAACTTGTTTACTAAAAGGAGTACAAGTTTGAGAACAAACTTTCAGCAGTTTACTCTGTCATGAGCATGGGACAACAAAAGAACAGCATGTGAGGTTGTCCTGATGGGCTGACCTGGGTAGGAACCTTCTAGAAAAAAAAGGGGGGAAAAAAAGGATCAAGGCTGCAGGGCTGAGAGACTGTTGGCGTCTCCTCCTTCCTCTCCCCTGCTGCATCAGCGCCGGTGGAGGCAGGAATGAAACAATATCCGTCAGTGTCCAGAGAGTGAACCCGGTCACCCAGCCACCCACCTACTCCCCCGGCGCCTCTCCAACATCAACATCCACCCCAGCTGTTATTTACTACTGCTGAAGCTAAGACAAACTCCAAAATCCAAATATACTTGCTACCCATTAAAAAACTGAAGAAAAAAAAATTAGGAAGTGTGGCAGGTTGAAACGTATGTTACGGTACTTTGTACTATGAAAGTGAAGCTTTTAAAGCGGTAACAAATAAAGAAGCTAATATTTCAGATTTCGAAGCAAGGCCCTAACCGGCCACTCTAGAATTGACTTGCCTGCGGACATACAGTTTGTGCTTTTCAAAGGGTAACATCACATTTGGTAGTTGATTTTCACATTAATTCACATCTCTGTGGTCAGTGGCCAATGGCCATAGATTGTTGCTTCTCTTCTCACCTCTAAATAGTATTGTTTTCCTTCATTTTAAGTCACTGGAAATATTTGGGAAGGAGAATTAATGAATGAGTATATGAATGAAGCAGGTTTTATTGTTTTTTATTGATTTATTGTTTGTGCTAACACACTGCATGCCAGCCTGCGTACAATACCCCTAGCGATGATGACCTTCCCTCCCAGATCATCTGGGTATAGCTGATGGAAGGCCATTTTATGAATGAACAAGGTGTGTGGCTGGCTGACTCTTTCCAAAATTGACTACATATAAACCTGCATACAGTACCTCTGGGGATGGTGATCTGGCAACCCAGGTCATAGTCCTGGTGCAGCCGATTGAAGGCCACCTCCTGGAGCCGCACACGCTCCAGCTCCGAGAGACACTGAACTGGAACAGGCTTCAGCTGCACCCTTCGTCCAGACATGCTGCTCCAGGTACAGTCACCCTGTTCAGAGCAGAATCACACATGCATGCACGTGCACACACACACACACATACACGCACGAACACACACACACACATCACCACAGTTTCTTACAGTGGCTACTTTGATTTGTTTTAGTGATCCAGGGACTTGATAATCAAAACCCATATCAGACAGATGCAGCTCTTAGGTTCTCAATTAGAATGACCTAATGACATATAGCTTTAAAGCAGCATTTAAATATCTCCCCCATCCTCTGACCTATTTCCCATGGGTGAAAAACAAAACAAAACAAAACATGAACAGTCAGTGTTTGGGCAAGACACCCAGCTGAACCATCTGTGTATGAGAGCAGTGCTTCATGGCATCAGGGCTACTAGACTGCATGATAGTACAGTGTAGTGTTGTGTGTGTGTGTGTGTGTGTTTGTTGTGTGCATACGTGTGTGCATGCATGCATGTGTGTGTGCATGTGTGTGTGTGTGTGTGTTCATGTGTTTGTGCGCGTGTGTGTGTGTGTGAGCTTGTGTGTATGCATGTGTGGTGCATGCATACATGTGTGTTTGTCTATGTGCGTGCATGTGTGTGTGAACATGTGTACAATGTGTAAGCCATGCCCAACATGGGCTTAATTACCCATAACAAACGGATGGTCTTCTGAAACAGAATTACTGAAATTTACATCGTACTGGCTCAGCCAATCCCAGCTGCCATGGTGATGGATTCACTGGGACTCCTGTCTCCTGTCTCTATCTCTCGTTCTCTCCTTTTCATAGAGAGCTCACTAATTATAATTAACATGAAAATAGACATGAGATTTGGGCTTTTGTGTCGTTATATCACAATTATAATTTAAATTAGTATTGATAATGTATGTCCATGCTATAGAGGAGAAAACAGGGAAGCATCCCTAGCAATAACAGGTTGCTGAGGCAATAATAAACAACATGTTTCATACAGACAGAATTTTTTTATCCTAACATCTCAATGTCTATATACTGTATGCTGTTGAAATATAATACATTTTACATGTATGGTATTTACCTAAACGTGTATGTTATTTTGATCCAAAAAAAAAAAGTAGAAACAAAAAACTGAATCTCTTAAAAATATGATTTGTCTGTAAAGCCAAGGAACATTGAAGACTGCCCTAAATATATTCCTTAGATATGGAAAGATGCCCAATTTCTACTTTGACATGCCTGCCTATTATATTATGCTTTACTGGACATGTTGTCAAGCTTTGAAAGTGTGTTACGGTCTAATATTTTAAACACTACAATGAAAAGCAAAATAAATTTAAAAAATACTTATTTTAATTAGCATTTCATTTTCTAGATTGCCATGGAAACAGTATCACATGACATACAAAGGAAGAAACCTGTTTCTTTTGATATTGCCTTAATTCTCTCTCCACACCCACATGCTTATGGCTTAATCATTGGACTCATAATGAGAAATCAGCCCAGACTGTAACCAGAAACCATACACTAGACATCCAGATAGTGGGCAACAAGGTGAAAACACTCAGGCAAACAAGGGACAAAAGTTTTTTTAAAAAGGTGCTTCCACACAGGTATGTGGTCTGAGTTGATTAAGCTGTTAGCATACTAGCATGTCAAGGCCCTATACATAATATTGCAATTATGGCTAGCATGGCAAGAGGATGAGATCTAAGTGACTTTGAAAGAGGACAGTGCACACATATCCAGACTAAAACATCACATCCCATACACTACACAAGTTTCAAATGACTAACCCTCTCACTTTTAAAGACCACCTTTTCAAAATCACTGGTCTTTCAGTGCCTTCATCAAGCAGAGACAAAGATTCTGTCTGATTTTGAAAATTTGTCTGTGACAGCAAAACCACAGCAATATAGTGTAATGCATGTCAGGCATACATCCTGCGATTTACATGAGAACATTTTCATACATTGCAATAAAAGCATGCCATAATCCAGTATTGTGTAAATTGGCGAAATATAGTCACATGCTTTGCTAGTACGCAATATATATATATATATATATATATATAAAGATTATGGACTCCTGCTTTCCCCAAAACAATCCTACCAGCGTGAGTTATGATACTTATGCAAGCTCTTCCCATCTCTCAGCACCTCAGCAAAGCTCTCTGCTGAAGAATTTATTTGATCACTCTGCATGGCAAACAATATTCTCCAAATGTACCATGCTGAGCATTTTTGTGGTCTGTAGAAATAAACACTAGCGACAGCTATCATTTCAGGTCATAAATGCTTAAAGTGTTCGCTTACACGCAGAGAGGGGAAAAAAGAGGTGTTACAAAACAATCACTTTAGTCCACACAACCCCCTTATAAATAAAGAGGAAATATGCTAGCCTGATATTAAAATAACAAGACAAACAAGCTCTTTATTCAGGGAATAGCAGATTCTATCACTGATCTGCCAACATAAATCGTTATTAAGGTGAAGGGAATTCAGAAACATCTAGCAAGTTTCAGGATCTGGTTTATTTATGATGGCCTCCTGGGTATTGCAGGAATAAAACTGATCGTCCTGTGCAATGCCGGGGGGTTTGAACCGACTCTACTCCCAAAATGCCTGACAAACCTTGTGTCTTATTAACAACTGCTGTTTTCATTCCTTGCTGGTGGTTACTTGTATGTGATCGGTCCTATTATGTACCACACCATCTAACCTGTGAATGATACTTGATTGATCACCTGCATTTTGGTTTACTTTTCGCATGCTGAAGAAGGGCATCTTGCTTGTAATGTTTTTGCAAAAAAAAAAAAAAAATTTAAGTGCATTTTTTCTTATTTAATTATTTCACGGTAGGTCAGTTCTTTCTCATTCATTTTAAACTTTATGTAAGATCAGCACCCAGTTTCACATAATATATTGAGTTGAGCGAGTTTGTTTTCCTAATTTTCTAATCATTTCTTATAGCCCAGAGCTGCCCAGCCCTGTTCCTGGGGATCTATCATTCTGTAGGTTAATTTCCACCCTACTTTGGCACACCTGATTCAACTAATTAGCAGCTCAGTGAGAATCTCTAGCGGTTTAATGAGGTGTGCTTTGCAAAGGTTGGAGTGAAAACCTACAAGACAGTACATCTCCAGGAACAGGGCTGAGCTGCCCTGTTATAGCTAATTACAAACATTAGCTAAATTTAGAACAGAGCCAGAGCCAGGTCCTTTAACATACTGTCTGTGAGCAGCCTCCTGTCTCTGTCCCCCTCTGTCCTAAGAAGGCCATGGCTCAGTATGGTATTCCAGTAACAGTACAGATCTCTGAATGCGCTCTGGTGTTAAAATAATTGTAGCTCCTGAAATGCCAGCTCTCATCTTTTTTGTGCAGTTGTTGAAATACAGTTACTGGGCAACTGGCAAATAGACCAAGTGCCCTTTTTTCCCAAGGTTTTTATATGCTTCAGTCAGCAGTCCTATTATTACCCCACTGGGTCTTTGCTTCTCACAGATGCATGTTGTGAGAAGAAATAGGTAATAATGTTTAATATTTCTGTATGAGTGTATGCATGCATATGTGTGCAAGTTTGTATATCAACCAACATCTGTTCGATCAACTCTGTTTTTTAAATGTCCAGTAAGTTAGATATGTTTTCATTTAAGTTTCAGGTCACCATACAGTCTTGGTTCACAGCCTCTTGCCGAAAACTACTGATCCTATTCCAGTTACAATCTTCCCATACCCGTGTTGCGCCTTTATGGTGCAATTCATGGCATAACCTCACTGAACGCCTTCCTACTTTAGTTTTTTGAATGATGCTAAAATGCTAAAAGCCGGATGTCCTCCCCCATTATCTACCACATATCTTTCCACATTTTAACGTAGTATCTGTTACTATACAGTAAAGATGCACTATAGAAAAACGCATTAATGGTTTAGCAAGAAATGTTATACCTGCCAAAAGATGGTAGAATAGAGGCTATCATTGTACTGAGAGCACATGTGTATGCACCACGCAGCAAACTGTTCTGTGTAAAATCATCTCTGACAGAGTACTTTTAATTCTAAAAGAGTATATATAGCACCATCTGGACTCTATACACGCTGTTAAGTGTTGATTTAACACTGTGCGGGAATCCTCAAAAGGATTGTGTTTTTGCACCTGTAAAACCATTGCATGCACCATAAAAAATAATGCAAATTGAAAGCACCACTGTGAGTGGAAAGTGCATTCAACTGGGCGACCAGGGAAAGTGACACAGTGTGCTATCTGTGTCATGCATATTGAAATTGTGTTATCTACATAAATTTCAGTGACAAAATGACTATTTTTTATGCAGATGGGGCTCAATACAGAGCATGTGTGATTCACAAATTACCACTCTTGCAAAACATGGATTTTTAGAGACTACATCAACCTCAGCAGTAATGAAAAATCTTCCTTTCCATAAAATGGTATCCCTCTTTGGGTTAACAGAGATTTTAGACAGAAAATTTTCAAATGATGAGGAGAAGAAGAAGCATAAGAAAAAGAAAAGCCTATTCATATAACATTTCCCCATATTCTAAAAGAGGCACTTATAGAATAATCACTGTAAAAATCTCTCATTGCTCCTGCTGATATTCATATATTTTATATTATTTTAAATTATGTTCAGATTTTCTCATTTAGGAAAACCCTGGAATTATATGGTAACATTAGACAGTACTTGTATTGCAAATTCTTTTTTGATAGTTAGCTGAGATAACAGGGGAATGAAAATCAGTTTCTTGATGTGCTCCTCAAATATACTGTCGGCTATATTTAAGATTCATAGATTGCAAATAGTCGACAATGGTGCATAGCTTGGACTCCTATCAAATAATTTTAAACTTTGCATTGAGCCCAATTTGAAGAATGTTCACCACTACTAGTTGGCTAGCTAGCTTACAAGTAGCTAGCTTGAAAAAAAAAAAAATAAAGTGCTCACTGCACAGCATGGAATGATTTGTTAGAGTCCAGGAGTCCCTCTTCATTGCTGCAAGCCAATTGAGATGAAACTGCTTCTTTGTTATGCAACAAAAAGATTAATCCAGGCTTTCCTTTTTGGCTATTACAACCCACTGCACAGCAGATGTAGTAAACATGACACTGCGATTCCAGCATCACATTATGTGAAGCCCATAAATGAAATTCATCTATTGCAGATTACACTCAATATAATGGCTGCATTTTCATGAATAAAAATAAATAAAAAAAACATGTCCACACACATACAGTGTAGGATCTAATTTTATTCCACCTCTATACTGACTCCATAAACTGTAAATGCGTTCACCAAAAAATTTTGTTATGACTGTTCATTGTGTTCACTGTTGCATTCACACTTACTTTTTATTTACACTTACTTACTAGTTATTTACTCACAGTATATGACACCTCCATGTTTTAAAACCAAATACTATCCTTGCAGATCCAGCAAAAAAATATGTATGTGCCTAAACCTCCTTGCACAAATACCCTTAGTGGACAAACATTACAGCGTGATCCCCATGAGAGACATGGCAAAAAGCCCATGATTAACCTTGCTTCAGGCAACTAAAATTAATAATGCTATCCTTTATTCTTTCCTGTGACACTGATGGCGGATTCCTATGTTAGGTAACTTTTTATTGACTTCCCAACAGCCGCAGGGGTTAATTAACTATGGCCATCTTTGTTATTTTCTCCTCATTAGACCTAATCTTGTAGATACCATAAATACAGGCTACTTTAGTATAGATCAAAATGGTATGGCTTGTTGAAACTGCTTAAATTCCAGTGCCTCATTGTTCATGGCTGTAAAAGTTAATTCTATTGTGGAATGTAACTGCAGTGTGTATATACATCTGTGTGTCTGTATGCACACATACACACCTTTCCTATGGCACAACTTGGCTCTAAGCACTTCTAACGCTAAGAACCACAGAGATGCACACTCATAACACACATTTTCTGTTTTATTTAAATGAGCTGAAGGACAGATTGCAAACATTGTCAGTACTTTAGCATGTTAGCTCATATAAGATCATCTCACTAAACAACAAGCCATGAGGACACAAATAATTGAGTTTAAGTCACTCGCGATAAATATGTAACCCAATGTTAATCGACAAACACAACCGAACAGCTATCTATGTTGTGATACAGTTCTTTTAGTTAGTCCATTCAACAGCTTCAGACTTGCTGAAAATGTTTTCCAAAGGCTCTTGTCAACTCCAATTAGCTACACATGTTTAATAAACTCAGTCCAGCCAATTCGTTTGCACTTACAATGCAAACACTTGAGACTTTTTTTTGACTGTCTGCAGAGTGCCTCAATTCAAAGAATGCTCTTCCTGACCTAGACAGAATATTGAATTTTATGGGGAATCATTACTGGACAGTGGAATGTTTTTTTCTTTATTTTTCTTTGTTTTCCCTCTCAAGTGCCCTTAATAGATAAAATATAACACCACCACTCACTCCATTTTACTGTACTGAGAAACATTCAGTAGCAAATCAATATTGGCACAGGAAGGACTGGATAGTGGGCTAAATGGCTGTCCGTCACATTGTGTGTTCCAATGCTCCTTGTCTTAATAATGTAGGGCAGACAATCCAGGTTATAGTATAGTGTACTTAATAACCATTATAAGACTTTTACTGGTTACTCTTCCCTAAGACTCCTCAGTTTTGAGTTTCAGAAAGAGTATGAGAACAAACATATGCTGACGCTTAGCAGACACAGGCTCATGTGGCTCCGATGAGAGAGACTCAAATCAATCCACATAACTCTAAGCTGTATATAAAGGGGCTGGTCCACAGGAAAGTCCAGCTGTCCCTGGTGGGGAATACTTCTCATATCCACACAAATCACATTCAGCTCTCCCAACTCTGATTCGGTATTTGAAAATTGCTCATGCTACATAACATAACCACATATGGCAGGACTGCAAGCTAGGGAAGAGAGAGAAAGACATAAAGGCAAAATAATTCAACAGTTCTCAAATGCCTGTGTGAACCAGATGACTTATCAACTGAAGAACTGGAGTCTTACTGTAAAAAACCTTAAATCCTTAATGGCTACCTTCAGCAACAGCAGGCTTTCTAAGTATATGTCTGTGCTGTTAGTGAAATAGAGATATCCTGAAGAGACAATGGTCACATAGCAGCCTCACTGTTTGCCCAGATGTCAGAAAAACACGTATTACCACCATCTGAACCACAAAGAAGTATAACGATATGAATGAAAGATGAGCAACCATTGGCAGAGACGTTCCCCTTGTCAGCTGATGAACTGCTACTGGACTGCTTAATCGATCCGTGGGCTTTTCAAAACATGCCACAAGCCCACAGTGATGCCCTAGTGCTTTGAAATACCCCTGTGAAATAGATACGGGTAGTCCTCTTAGAGTAAATGAAAGAGGAGATCAAGAAAGGATTTTTTCTGTCTATCACATGATGCCAGACCTGGAAGGGATGCAAAGCCTTGGACGCGGGCACTTGTCTGTATGCCCAAGAAGAGAAAAGAGGAGAATACAGCAATTCATTAGGTGCTTTCTGTACTACCTACCAAAGAGCAATATTATTGACTGACATCCCACTGTGTAAGAGACTGGTAATCCTGTGATAATGAGGTACTGACTTGATGGCTACCAGTATGCTACAAGCGTCATTAGCAGCAGACCTTTCCATACCTCTGACCGCATAATGGATTCACGATTTTACACTCTGATAAACAGGAAGTCTGGAGACAGTGTCCTGGGGGTACCTCTGCCCACTCTTTATAGTGCAACAGGCAAGTTAACTATCTTAAATTCGGGATGAGATCATCGGAAGCCAGCCTTTCCCCATGTTTTGGGACTTTTTTTAAATGAACAAATGTGGGTTTCCATTCTCTTGTTTGAAACTGTTTTTCTGTGGGTGGAAAATTTTGTAAAATTTCCTGAAGGCTGTTCATAAATAATACATACATTGTCTTTGTTACAGTTTTTCCGTCTCTCTGTTTTACTATTTTAACACACCTTCAGCTACAGAATTAGTTATGAGAGTCCTTCAGCTAGACTAAGGAATACTACATAAGAACTCTTCCTCAAGAAAGCCCTTTCACAAACAGAAAATACCAGAGCCATTGTCATTCAGAACAGAACAAACTCAAAACCAAACACATTTCTTATATACAAGTACTGTATCTGGCACTGAGTCAGACTGTCAGGATCAGGAATTTAAGAATCTTAACTAAAGCAGTTTACATGACTTCAATGTGAATAGGCACAACTATGCAACATTACCACTATGCAACACTACACAGCAAACTCTGATAGAAAATTCTAAAATGGCCGATTCGGTCCCAATTGGACTGAAATGAACTCTGTAAGAGATTAGTTAACACCAATAATTTACAGCACAATGAAGCTATGAGAAAAGGTCACTGTATTAAAGAATATGAAAATGACATGAAATTAAATACAAATCCTTACTAAAAATACTGCATTGATAAAAGATTCGTCATTGAAACCCAAGTATTACTGATAATTAACAGTTTATATCCACCAGTTTAATGATATTAGACAAAGAGCAAAGGACTTAATCAGCAAGTGATTTTCAACTTTTCTTTAATTGCTCAAGACACATACTGAGATCAGTAAAAAAAAAAACCTCTCGCAAAATGCAGTGAAAGAAAGTTCTGTTCTTCCACAATAAAACACATGAGAAATGGCAGTTTTAAATTATCTTTGAATCATCCCCATATTTACACCTGTTTAACAATGGTGCTTGATGTCAGCCTAATGGAGTAATATTGAAATTGCTGACAGAGACCAGATAAGAATCCCAAAACACATTTTATAAATCATAACCATCTGCTTTTATGCATAATGCCTGTCATTACACATAATGTTTATTGCGTAATCTGTTTCCGCACTGCTGTATTTACAAAGTTCAGACCGACACTAAGTAGCAATTAAACATAATAACGTAAGACCATACAAACATAAGAACATATGTATAATGCATAATGTTGAGAACAGCTCATTAAGTCTATCTAGGCTTGCCATTAGGCATTGCATAAACATTGATTGGAAAAAAGGAGTCGGCACAAGTCTTACTAGAAAGGAATCTCCAGTGAGGTAACTGGTGGCAGAACAAGAGGCAATGCAGCTACATGGTGGGAAATCCCTAGGTGGTGCTCTGGGTGCAGCAGAGGGACCAAACTGCACACATTGAATTGAATTGTCTGAACTGAACCACACATTCAGATTCTCTTGCATTGCAACAGTGTTTCACATCTTTGATATGTATCCTCACTCAAAGCAGCATCTACCCCCTTTATGTATTCATTGGTTTGATAGTCCCCCACAGTGCATAGTCAGTGGCTAGCTACTAGTGCCTGTAATCTTTGTTCTGATAGGCCCAATGGCCCTATATTCTGTCTGGACCTGTACTGTAATTACAATGACCTGGAATCATATGGAACAGACAGATAAACTTGTTTGCATTTAAATGTCAACAGAAATAATACTGAACTATGTCTTAGAAATAAAATATATTAAGACATGCATGTAACCACATTGACAGAAACACTGGATAGATACATAAACAATAACTAAACCATATCCCCTATCAGACCAATAAGTTATAGTGGTTTATAAAAGATACAAGCTGGCCCTGTCAAAAAAAAGGATCTGATTCACGGTACTGTACTTGCATATAAGAACAGTTACAACAGACCAATATGTAAATCTCATCAAATCACCTCATCAGGATCTATCATCCAACGGAACTTTACGATAAGCCAAGGATGTGAAGATAAATTGAGACTGCTTGGACTTCAACATTTTTTAGATTATTACATACTACTGCATGTTAAACAAATCTTTCTGAGGGCCAGATGTGTACTTTCTAAGGATTTCTTATGCAAAGTGCTTATTTTAGCTGCTGAAGATTCTCCTGGACAGAAATCTTGGCATCTGATGTCAACAGCTGAGAAATGTGGGGTAGTTACATAGTGAGGTCACCTTCAGAGTCTTACATCTGAGCTTAAATCATATGGAAAGCTGTTTGGTAGTTGGCAGAGAACTTCAAATTTGCTGAATTGGTCATAGTGTTTGGTGCATTTTCCTGTCATGTTTTAGGGCCCCTCAACCCCTTAAAGGACAAAGTAAATAGCAGGAAATCAAAGTATTTTTTGGGGACAAACTTTATACTGTGGTGAAGCAGTTCTATCCCGATGGGAAGGGTCTCTTTCAGGAAGACGATGCCCCCATCCAAAGGGCATTGTGTGATGTACACAATATACCATAGCCGTCTCAGTCACTAGACCTCAACCCAAATAAACACTTATGGGAAATTCCAGAGTGATGCTCAAGACAGGATTTTCCACCACCCCAAAAAAAAACAGCAGTCATAAAACTTTATGTTGGCCTTTATTTAGCCAATTACCTGTCATATGACTGTAACTCAAGAGGTGGCTGGGAGAAAACAAAAGAAAGAGAGTGGAAAACGCAATGGCCTCTACATCATGTGGGGATACCCATCCACCGAGGCAATAGCAATGAGGGAAGGTTTACTGGCAATGAGGTGCTTACCTCTGACCTCCACTGAATGCACAATATTTTGAGATATATATTCAATAAAGTGCCATACACAGACCCTCTCTAACAAATACAATACATGAGAAATTACCAAACACAATTCACCACTCTTTGGTTTTATCATATCTGTATTTATTAGCGCCTGATATTTCATTTTGAGATTGTAATTTGCGGTAAACCATTTGTGGTAAACTGCATTATAGGCAACAGCTGGCAACAGGTTATGCTGCAGTAAAAGAAACTACAGTGTCTCTCCTTCTTCAGTTAAGGCTGTGCTCTCATTTTCAATATTTTTTGTTAACATGCATTTGTAGTAGTACAGTACAACGTTTTATTTTTAAATTTATTTATTATATATTTGTTGTATGAGCTATAACTACTGAGTTGAGAACGACATATCTTTAATTTTCTACTACTACTACTACTACTACTAATAATAATAGTAATAATAATAAGTTATTATTATAGTAGACAATAAACAAATGATAAAGAGGTATTGCAAAGAAAGACTACTTACAAGGTAAGAAATTCGCCTGTCGAAGAAAACTGATTCCCCCATCATTTCGGCAAGTATCCATATAAGAACTACCGAATGTGAACAAGCAAGAACTTGGAAATAAACTCCAGCAGACGTATTTGAATGTTTATCTCAAAAGATAAAAAGCCTAATCCACATCAATAGCTATAGCGTCGATGATATATCATGCTCAATAACAAAAGTATAGCGGAAAGGCAGCAAAACCTGCTGTCAGCGCAACACGCTACGAAGCAATTGCATATTTACTGTGTTGACGTTATAGATGAGTGCGTCGTAGCAACTCCTCGGTATAGCCTACAAGGGTTACAGTGATGTCTCGAAATCCTCAGTTTTCCAGAACTGGAGAAAGCTCTCAAATATGTTAGGCGGGGCGGAACAAGTGAGTCGCTGTTGCTAAGAGAGATACATACATTTGAAAATTAATTATTATGACTGCCTCGCAAGTGAATCGTCATTTCATTTAATATTTTCACAGGCAGTAAAACTACGTTAATGGCACAGAAATCACTGGATGAGCATTTCAACAGCTGGCGTACATTAGTACAATCCAAGTTGGGTACTTTCCTAAAGTAGGCTACATTGTCTGCAATCGCCTATTTACTTTAGACAGGCGTTGACATGTCGGGTATGTTTTTGTTTAATGAAGTTTTGTTTTCCAGACGTCTTTCTTTTTCAGAAAGGTTTTACTTCCAAGGTTTAAGATATGCGCGCAATTTCCTAAAACCAGTTATGATGTGAGTCAATTGTGCTTCAAAATCACCCCTGCTATGAGAAAATATGATTTAACTAGTGCATCGATTCAAAAGAAACATTCTTTAAACCGGTATTTTAAAATAGTATTTTATTTTTTCATTAACTCTTGCACAATATGAGTGAGCTTTCCACTGTTGCCTGTAGTACTTCTCATTCTTTACAATAAACGAACCAGCCAACATTCAATAATGTGCCATTAATCTGAATCACTGCACCATGGGATAACTTTTGGCCGATGAAAAGGTTTAAAGTTTAGAAAATAAAATGTTTTATATGAGAGCTAAAGAAACATAATTCAATCGAAAAACTGATTGTTGCATTTAATGAACTGAAAATGCATGCTAATTTTGCAAAGCAATTATTTTAGGCATAGATAAAAGCAAGCATATTTTACCAGTTACTTATTTCAGGTGAGTCATATCAGATGAACTTAGTGTTTGATGCATTCTTGAAACAAAGCAAATGTATTGTGCAAAAATAAATAAATAAACACCTAGCCTGTTTTTATGAATTTGTAACAATTTGTAACAAATTGAGAATGGGATGATTGCTGATTTTAACTGAGTTACTCATGATGTACGCTAATTGTTGCCTTCTTAGCTTGCTACTTAACTCATCTTATTCAATCACAGTAGGCTGCATTCCTGCAACAAGGGGGCAATTCAGTAGGCTTGAATTCAATTAACTTCTTTGAATTGTCTAAATACTGGACTAAGTTGTCCTTAAATTTGATTTACAAATAAGTGCTTGGACATATTTAACTAATATTATTTTGTTTCTAGGCTTTTTATGTTTCCCTAAGGAAAATGACAAGACAGTGTTAATTCCATTGCTATAAGAGGCGCACAAATGATAGCCAGGTAATCATTTTCCTGATGAGCATTGATTGCACACTGTGCATAGGCTTACTGAGTGATGTCACTGTGAGTGGGTTTCTGATTTAAAGGTTTCCAGCAGGCAAAGCGCACATTTATTTTCATTTTCACTGACGTCGTCAGGAACTGTGCCCTACGGGAAATGTATTTTAAGGAATGCTGAGACGAAAGGGTTAGGCAAGAAGCGCATCTGCCGCGGGACCCTTCTCAAACCATGGCTCTCAGTCACACCCTTCACCACCTGACCACATTCTTTGGCTCAACTCGAACGCTTTGTGTTAAAAACGTAAGTTCTCTTCACTGCTCTGTAAATTAGGCCGGGAAACTCAATCAGGGCTCGCTACTTTCAGCAAGATGAAAAACGGCACTCTCTAATAAATGACGATGTTCTCATGATGATTTCTGAAGTAGATGGAGTAGGCCACCTGCAGCAAATGTGGTCTATTTGAAATAAGCATATTTTGAAAAAAAAAAACATCACTGGCCTTCTGAGTGGCTCAGTTGGTGAAGATGCTGACGACCAGCACAAATTTAGATTATGTCATTAATTATCTGACTATGAAAGGGAGTCCACTCCATAGAGTCCATGTGGACTAACATGAACTGCTGAGACACACACACACACACACAAAGTAACAAAACTATTTTGGCAATTCCAAAGGTGACACCATTTTGTGTGAAACAAATGATTAGAATCTAACTGTCATGTATACTGACTATATAATGAGACAGACCAGTTTTACCATCTGTAACCAGGCCTATGAGCTCCATGGTCATAACAGCATGTTGAATATTGAGAAACACATATTATACTGCAAACATGGAAAGCAAAGCTGTTGCCTACAATCAAGCACTAGCTTCACAAAACAGCAATATGACTCCTCATCTTCATTTCATGAACAAGAAAAACCTCTTACTGATGTTTTCACTGGCCTAATCTGGTTGACAATAGTTTCCTGCTGGCTGGAATATTGGCTGTACTGCATGACCACTCCTTCCAGAGTCCAGACCCTGCTGCTACACACAATGGGCTCCACATCTCAGGAGACAATGAGCTCATCTCGTAGGTGCCTCTGTGGGCGTCAACCTGTTTACAGAGAACTTCTCAAAATAATCTCAGTTGCCTGAGCCACAGAAATGTAAAGCCTCAGCCCATCTAATTTGTTTCAAGTGACCTTTTCAAAGACGTTTTCCCCCACGTCAGAAGGTGATAAAAGTATACACAGTTTGCTTTCTGCAAAAAAAATGAAAGACATCCATTTTTAAACTCCACCTAGAATTGCTTGTCGATTTTCAGAAACTCAGACTTGTTAACTAGGAAAATGAGCTGAATATCTGTTCTGCTACTGCTCTGCAACATGACATCCACAAAGAGTCTTTGACCATTGAAACATTCTGATTCTGTTGCATTTGGACTGCTTCAGATGAAAAGAGCAGACTGTCTCAGGTTAAGCCTGGTCTTTTGGTGTTTTGCATTGGCTTGCCATTAAGAGTGTAGACTGTGACACAGAAAGACAAATTTCACTGCTGGAAAAAGAAGAATAACAGATCATTACATTTCAGCATTATCATTTCAGATCTTGACTGGTCTGGGTCTTGAATATAGATCTAGCCTTTGTGGACATTTCATATACCCTGAGATGGGTAGTACTTCAAATGTATGAATATATGACTATGTATTGTGTATGCATATGTATTGTGTGATGCCAGATTTGAAAAGGGTGAACCCACCCAAAGCGATGTTTCCCCACACAATAACATAAAAAGTAGCACCTCTGGGTTGAAATCCGCCAAATCTGGCAACATAATGCCACATTAAATGTAAATGTATTTGTTTCATTTTTCCCTTTTGCTTTTATTTGTGTTCTAACCATTTTGACTGTAGCTTTTTTTTTATGATCTGCTGAACTGGTTTCATTTTTTCATGGGGTAAAGGGTTAAAGATACATCTATTTTTGGAGGTATTTTGTAACAATATATTTTAGTGTATTTTTGTCTATCCCTGTCTCCGCCTTGCTTTTCTTTCTCTTCAGTCTAGTCTAGTCTCCCTTCTTCTGTAGTCTTCAACAAGAAAATTTATTGGGTGCTAATGTTCCTACAAACATCAAGCACTAAATTCCACAATCCCACAGGAGCCAAAAATAGTTAAAAATTAATTTGATGTGTCTTTTACCAAAATACAAAATGCTTCCAAACCATTTTAAAAATTATTTTTATATATTTATTTTCTTAATTTAACCAGCATTTAACCAGGCAGTTCCATTGGGATATATAGTCTTTTACAAGGCAGACCAGGTCAATAGGGCAGCTCGATATACATAGAACATATATACAATGACAAACTGATGTTACGCAACACAAGGAAAGCAAAGAATTGCTATATTATATACTCTCACCGGTCACTTTATTAGGCACACCTGTTCAACTGCTCGTTAACGCAAATATATAATCAGCCAATCGCGTGGCAGCAACTCAATGCATTTAGGCATGTAGACATGGTCAAGATGATCTGCTGAAGTTCAAATCAAGCATCATAATGGGGAAGAAAGGTGATTTAAGTGACTTTGAATGTGGCATGGTTGTTGGTGCCAGACAGGCTGGTTTGAGTATTTCAGAAACTGCTGATCTACTGGGATTTTCATGCACAACCATCTCTAGGGTTTACAGAGAATGGTCTGAAAAAGAGAAAACAACCAGTGAGCGGCAGTTCTCTGGGCGAAAATGCCTTCTTGATGGCAGAGGTCAGAGGAGATTGGCCAGACTGGTTCGAGCTGATAGAAAGGCAACAGTAACTCAAATAACCACTCATTACAACCGAGGTATGCAGAAGAGCATCTCTGAATGCACATGTTGAACATGTCGAACCTTGAAGCAGATGGGCTACAGCAGCAGAATACCAACTCAGTACTAGCAACGTGTACCGATGACTATATATATATATATATATATATGCAAATGCGTTGGTTGCATTTCAGGTGGAACATATTTATTAATAATACATAAATAGCTCCTTTTACAATCAGTTGTATAACCACCTTTCTAAACCTAAATTAGATAAATTTAATTTCTTATCATTTTATTGTTTCAAAGCAAATCCTCTTTCTCTGATTCTATTTGTAAGTGGTTGGACTGTTTATATCACTCTTAGTGCTTAAAATCTGTTATTTTCTTGCATACACAAGCCTGCAGCTTTTGTCAAACAGGGCACTGTAAGTAATGCATTCCAGACAAGAAGCCAACCATTACTCCTGCTGCTTTAAAAGTTAGCTGAACTTAAGGAGGTCCATTTTTAAACACAAACAGAACATTTGCAAGCAAATGTCCCCCCACCCACACATATATGCGCACAAACAGGACACCTGAGGACACTGACAGTGACTGCTCTACACATACCCATAAACAATTTAAATGTCATAAGCAATAACCAGTGAAGTTTGATTATTATTTCCGGCTCATCTTCTCAATTAAATTTTAATTGGCGATGATGAGTTTGATGATGATTATCATAGTCCTCTTTTGCAAGAATGCTTTTATTTTTTAATTCTGTTTTTTTATTCTGTAATGAGAAGGGAAGTGCTTTGTAAAGCAACATCCCAGTTACTGCAGCAACCAACTTAACAAAATAAAGATCATGTGGAGCTCTCAATTTAGTCAGCAAGGAGTCTTTGACTGTGTGCAGACTGGGATGGGGATATTTCACACTCAAAATTCCTGGAAGGTTACAGAACTTATCCAAAATAACAATGCCAATTTAACCGCTATGTGAGCAGGTAGAATTAAAAGTAGCAGACCTTGCGTTGTGGGGTTGCTCATGCCTGCACTAGTACCCTTCAGAATGCTACCGACATTCCAGATACACACTCCAGGGCCTGCTCAAGGTCCCAATCACCACCTCTTAGCATCCTGTCACAGGGTCCTCTTCAGAATTCCTTAGAAACACTTCTATCAAACTGGGACCTGTTCAGTAGGCTAGTGTTGTCATTGCATTCAATCAAATAATAATAACAATAATAACAATAATAATAATAATAATAATTATTATAATAATAATACTAATAATAATAATAATAATAAAATCACTTGGCAGGAAGGAAATATTTGTTTTTCATATTTAGAAACATAGTCACTGCTAGATTTGTACAGTATCCCATAGTACCGTATTGCACTGAGTAGCAAATATTAACTTCTTGAAGAAATAAAACAGATAAACTACCTAAGACCGAAAATGTACCCTTAGTGCTGAATTTGGGATTTGGGAATCACGAGAAAGGCTTTTGTTGAGACACACATTTCATTTGTCCTTCTGAAATCCCTACAAAACACCACTTAAAAGCATCCATAGCCCTGGTAATATTATGCAGTGGAGATGTATCAAACAACTGTGCAGCTTAAAATGCTTAAACTTCCCCACTATGGGGAATGCATTTTAACATATAAAATATCAATTTATCATGCTGAATATGTATTTGTTTTCTGATCATTTTATACAGAAACGTGACAGTCATCTAAATGCATTCTACAAATAGGACAAAGCAAGGGGTTCAATGTGTATGCAGCACCGAGATACAAAGTTAAACCACAGTAATACTGCTTAGAGCTTTGAGACATTCTCAAGGAAACAGCTGTGTCCAGCCGAAATATATCATGAAAGAAGAACAAGTTTTCAGAAACACAGGCTTAAGTCACTGATGTCAAATCTTCACCTAAGCATATTTCAAATGCAGTTTGTATATTTGCGAAGGAACCAACATCACCTGATTATATTTCATAGATACAATTATTGTGATGCATTTGGAAAATGTTTGGAAAATGCCAGTCCCTAGCTACTGGCTAGTATTCACACAGTGCATTGAACTTTTATGGGAATCACTTATATGTGTATGGCATAATTATTTATGGTGCATGGAATATGTTTTTTTTTTTCCTTTTATTTTGAATTAGTCTTCATCAATGCTCAATTTTCATCGCCTTGTCAATAAGCAGGTTGTCCCAGGTTGCAGGTTATTCTTAAATGTGGTTTCCACTAATTGTTTTATTGCAGAACATTTTGTTCATTCATCTAGGCTTCCTGCAAACACATCCTGTTGAGAGTATAAACTGCAATGACTCAAATGAGACCTTGGCAATGAGACCTCCATTACATGTGTGTAATCTCTAAATCCAATGTTCATTCAGTGCTAGTAAAATACACAAACCTTTACAAGCTTTTCGCATATATCCATGTTATAATCTCTCATATAAAGAGAGAGAGAGAGAGAGAGAGAGAGAGGGGGAGAGATTTGACTATAGATGTCCTTTTTTTGTTTGAAAATGGAAATTATACATGGATATTTCAGAAGTGCACTGCTGCTTTGGGAATATCACCAAAGTACTGTTGCAGTTCTGGTTATGGCTTTGCACTTCACTTGCGAATCAGAAGGGAATCAGAATAAGGGTAGAACACAGCTTGTGTTTGTCTTTCTGAACACGTACACGCAGCACGAAATATATTGTGCCAAAGGTCCCTAATTAAAAGTCAATGATATTTTTAAATGCCAACGCTTCTGACGTTCATAACACTGCTGTGCAGTGTGCTAGTTCACACTATTAGAGAACCTACCTGTAATAACTTTGCATCATTGTATGTTCTCTGCCAGCACAGATACTCCTATACAGGTTTCAAAAATGATATCTCATTTTGAATTGTGACAAGCTGACATTAATTCCTGAGTTAATTCATAAGTTGTTTTCTCTCATGCGTTGTGTAAGCATGTTCCTGAGGAGGTTGAATGCCCTAAAAAAAGTACATTGGCATAAAGGTCAGATAATCAGGACAGACTTAATTTTACCCAGCTGTCAGCTGGCTAGAAAGGGTCCACGTACATTCATATGGGAGCACAAGAGGGGCTGAACCCTTTCTGACCAAGCTGCTGGGCAAGGTGAAGGGCAGACATGAATTAAACATGTTTGATATACAGTAAGACATACAGTTATTCTTAGGAAGACCCCTTAATATGCTTTTGCAAGAAATTTGCATTTATTTTAGAATTAGTTTTACCTTTTTCCATGGTTCTGTGATTTTGTCCTTTTTGTTTATGCATACAGGTCCTGATCTGAAAGGAAACTTTATCCTAGATGAGCACTCAGACACTTTATGAATACGGGCCTAGCTCATCCTCAAGGCCTGGAGCCCAGATTATTTTTTGGGTTGGCCCTGGACACTCTCAGCTGACTGGAGAGGCAATGGCTGTGACAGTGTTCCGCAGCTGGCTTAAAGAGCCGGTGTGTCAGTGATGCGTGTGCTCAAGTTAAACAGGAAACCGATCATCCATTTCCTGGGCCTCAATTCCAGGAAACTAGCCAATCAGCTCAAAGTGTGCCAGAGAGGGAATGCTTCATTGCAAAAAATGGAACAGGTGGGAGAGAAAAAACACTGTATTCATTCGGTATCCAAGCAACAAAGGCCATTTGTATGTTTTTGCTTCCTTGTTTGTTTTTCATGAGTGGTCTGATTATCATAACTCAATAACTGTGACGTTTGTAGGAGGTGGGAAGAGAGAAAATGGAGAGAAGAGAGGAATTTTAAAAAAGATCCTTATCTCAACACAGTACAGAGAGACACCCTCTCCTCCCACATTATACGCCGGTGCGGGGAGTTTACATTCCACTTGCTCCATTACTAAGGTTGTGACATCAGAGGTGTTTGCTTTCCTCCCCATCACTGCTGTAATGCTCCTTTCATCCATTTCTCCACCAGCTGAATTTGACCTCTGATCTGCTCCGACCCGGTAAGAGCTCCATGACACCCATCTCTGTGATGAGACAGGATGCCCATCCGTGACTTAACATCAGACGGGCAGCAGTTTTGCCTTGCATTTGATCCAAGATACAGTGAAATCCAGACTTCTTGAGATCTTTACTATTAGGAAAATAAAATATTATTGGATAATAATTCATTATTATTATTATAATGATTATTATTATTATTGTTATTATTATTATTGTTGTTGTTGTTATTATTTTTATTGTTATTATTATTGTGTTCCTGGACAGGCTCACGGGGGTGCCGGAGCCTATCCCACCATTCACTGGGCGAAAGATATACTCCCTGGACAGGTTGCCAGTCCATCGCAGGGCACACACACACACACACACAACCTTCACTCACTCATAACTAGGGGCAATTTCATCCATCCATCTGCTTATTCCTGATCAGGATCCTAGGGGAAATTTAGACTCTCCAATTAACCTGGACTGTGGGAGGAATCCGGAGTGCCTGGAGGAAACCCACAAGGACACGGAGAACACATGCAAACTCCACACAGAAAGGCCCTGTCCAGGCAGGCTGTCTGCTCTACTTAAGGGAAACTGTGATCAGATATCAACAGAGACTTTTCCTCTACATTTTATTCTATAGAGATAATTTTATTTTGTTTAACTAGAGAAATTAACTCATATACCAATTATCTATACATTTTAGCACACATAATGGCAAATCACAAGCAGGCCTCTTTAGGAGATAGTATTACTGACACATCACCACTAGATGTCAGAATTAAGCCACGTTTGGCCAAATCTTGCAGTAACATTTCTGCTTTGTCATGACATCCAGAGTGATGAGTTACACCGTTTCTTAACATTCATCCATCCATTATCTACCCGCTTAGCCTGGAGCCTATCCCAGCATGCATTGAGTGAGAGGCAGGAACCATTTCAGTTTTCAAATAAATTTTACAAGGAATATACAATATATTATGTAATACATTATATACAATGTACACTATTTCATGGTAAGAATGTTACCATGAAATAATGTAATAATTTATAATTCCTGAACATTGTAATTCTTTTAAATATCTACTGATTTTTATTTATTCATACGTTTGTATATTTAGATGTCGATGCAGCAGCCAGCATCCTGAGGGACCTGGCACCAAAAAAGTGGCGCTTGCTGTCTTATTCAAAATAACCCCAGAAGGGATTTTGTATTTCTGAAATGAAATGTTATTCAAATTGTAGCCAACCCCTGTCTTGACATCATTCTGATTGTTCAACTTTGATTGTTGAGCAGCTAGTGTACATGGTTTCTGGTGGCATCGGGAAAACTAGTTTGAACAAGAACATTTTACAGGTATTTCTTCACCCAGATCTTTTTTTACAGTGTGGTATACTGTAAAGCATTTTCGTTGTATGAATGGGTGTTTTATTTATTTTTTTAATGGTGAAAAAGGGGACGTGAGCCTGGTCGATTCAAGTCCCCAACTACAACGGAATTTTGAAGCAATGGGACTGTGGTTTGAAACTGAGATATTTTGGCACGTATTGCATTTTGAGAGTAAACATTTTATAAAATGTTGCATCCCATAACAATACATACAAGTAAATGTGTACAGTATATTAGTTTCTCTGTATGAATACCATTAAAGGCAGACTTTGCAGGATTTTTTACTCGAAAATATTATAAAAAAAACATACTAAGGCATATATATGATGCACTGGCTTACACTACTGAATAAAATATGTTTTTGGCTTGTACTTCCATTAACAGCACTTCAATCTCAATTTTTTAAAATCTTTCCGCAACCATCTCTTCAATTGCCTGCAATGGAATTTTGGGATCCTTATATGGTATTTTAGGGGCGTCAATTTATGTTATTTATGTTCTGCAAACAGCCATGAGATTTCCATCTCTCAGTTCTGCAAAATTAGAGCAAATAATATTGGGCTACCGCCATCCATTTTTACTAAATATGAATACAGAGGATTATGGATTAAGAATAAATGAATACCAGGATTATGGATTTCATGATAATGGCAAAGGAAGGGGCTTTGGTGGTATTTTAAAGGTTTAATGGCAGATAATCACACCATTCTGACTTTACTGTATTTTTCCATTCATCCTCACGTGTTTGCATTATCTATTTAACATTAATATTACCATCAGCATCAAGTATAATGACCTAAATGTTCAAACATAAGAACTGAACAAAATCAAGCATGGTAGACAATTAAAAACATCTGGCAATAAATAAAAATAAATAAATTAATAAATAAAATGTCAAAAACAACTGATCCAAACACCATGCTTCCCTACTCCTCCTCACTCTGTAAACAAATGGTGAGGAGCTATTTGAGACGCTTGTCAAAAAGACTCCATGACACCGTCCACCTACAAACTGTAGGTATGAAATATCATTTTACAAATGGGTGAAATGACTCATTTGACTGCTGAAATGACTGCTGAATGTACTCCAGCACATTGACTTTAGAATAAAACCATGAGTATAAAGACACAGTGCAGACTGACAGCTTTAATTTGAGGATATTTACATCCATGTTAGTTGATTTGGTGATTTTAATTCAGATGATGTTAATTTCTCTAATTACCTTTGCTCCCCTAAGAAGGGGGAACTGTATAAAAGGAACTGCAATCCCTACACAGATCACCAGATATGGAAGTAAATACCTTCATATTAAAGTTGACAGTCTGCCCTTTAATCTTATTTTCATGAGGCTATTTAATTTCAAATCCAATGGTGGTGGAATACAGATCCAAAACTACAAAATTGTGTCGTTCGCTGTCCATATACAGTACTGTGAATATACAGTGAATGCCACAATGTTTGGGACAAATGCATTTGTTGTTGTTGTTGTCGTTGTTGCTGTTGTGATGATTTGGCTACGTACTACACAATTTTAGAATTGTAACCAAACAATTCACATGTGCTTTAAGTGCACATTTTCAACTTCTATTTATGGGTCATTTTCATCATGTAGAAATGACAGTACTTTTTGTAAATATTCCCCCCATTTCAGGGCATCATAATGTCTGGGGCAAATGGCTTTCTCAGGTGTTTCTGATTAGTCAGCCTTGTTCGTTTGCTTCCTTAGTGCAGGTAGAAGAGAGCGTTCAGTGTCTAGTTTTTATTCTAGCCTTCTGATTGCCTGTGGAGCCTGTTGTTGGCATTTGTCAACATGAGGACTGTGCCAGTGAAAGACAAGGAAGCCATTATGAGGCTGAAAAATATAAAGGGAGAAAAAAAAAACACATAGGCCAAACAAAACTGTTTGGAGCATCATTAAGAAGAAAGAGAGCCCTGGTGAGATAAGACACTATTGTACTTATTTGGCTAGACTTTATTTATATACCTGCCATCCCAAAATACAGTGTATAGAGTTAACAGGCTGGTGGTTGCAGGGGCCTAAGCAGCCACTTATGTCACTTATAAGGTTGGACCATCACATCATTGTATGTGTCACATATACAGTATAATGCCACCACAGAGTTACTGGCAGTAGCATGAGGAGCATAAGCAATCCAAACTTTTGCTTTTATTCTTCTGCCTTGGTCAATAGTTTCAGTGCCTTCATGTTATCAACATGCATTCATTATTATTTATATAGCATTAGATTTGCCTTAGTTTCAGTGAAGGAAAATCTAATGCTACAGCATACAATCACATTCTAGACAATGTGGTTCCCCAACAGTTTTGGGGAGGCCCTTACCTGTTTCAGCATGTTAATGCCTCCAGGCACACAGCAAGGTCCATACAGAAATGGTTTTGTCGAGAATGGTGTGGAAGAATTTGACTGGCCTGCTCAGAGCCCTGACCTCAACTTCATCCAACAACTTTGGGATTAATTGGAAAGCCAATTCTATATTAAATCTATATAAAACTCTGGCAATGCAATAGCTTGGCATCATCAGGTTATATAATATAGAATTGTCCATGCCTAATTGCTCAATCAGTGCCCAGCCTCACCACTGCTCTTCTGGCTGAATGGAAGCAAATCCCTGCAACAATGCTCCAACATCTAGTATAAAGCCTTCCCAGAAGAGTTATTTATTAAAAAATGTACCATTTTTATATGCATTTTATACTATACGAACAGCTTGTTAGGCTATTATGCAGTGTCTTTCAGAAAAGCAAAATGACTCTGCCAGTGCATTATATTTTCTTAACTTCATTCTTAGAGGTTGTCATAGATCAGCAGGGGACTACAGTAGTTCTATTAATGATGCAAATACTGTTACAGTAATTAAGTTTAACAGTACAAAGTGGCTGATTTGACTCAGTTTCACAACTTCAACTATGAACTGACATAATCTCCTGATGCAAAAATCTGCTGATGCCAAGCTTTTGCATTGCCAGAGTTTTATATAGAGTTAACATAGAATAAAGACATTTCATAGAATTTACATTGATTTGTGGAACAGGAAGGCAACTGATCTGCAGATCACAATACAGTGGTTACCTACAGTGTAAAACTATCAAAAGGTGGTCAGAAATGTGTTGTGTGTAGGGGAGAGCAGGGCAAAACCTAACACAGGGTAAAACGTAACACTGACTTTTTTGGCAGATGCATCGAGCTTGAATTACGTATTTCAGGCACATAATACCATCCCTTTGTCTCTCCCTTACATGTACAATATACATCTAAACATGAAACATGGCTTTTATGTTATTGTGGATTTCTAATGAAAACTTTTAAACAATCATTATGTACATTATGTATCGTAACACAATAGATGACCGCACAGCCTGCGATTGAAATGATCTAGTAACATTACAGTTTGTTCACTATTTAAATTGGTTAAGAGAGCTCTGTCAATAGGCTTTTAAAGTGTTGATCAGCATGCAGTCAATCTATGTCCTATTCCACAGAAAGCCTCAGATTGAAGGGGAGCACTGAACTCATCTGCTCAAAGATTGGCATTCTTCATCCTCTACATTCTGGGACAATTTTTCTAGGAGTTTCTTGCAGAGATCTTGAACAGATTTCCCTGTTTTCTGTATTGGCTGTTGAGGCCGGTTCAAAATGCGTTTCAGTGGGATGGTTTGATTACTAGCAGTCAACAATTATGTCCTTTCTTTGCTGTAAAAGAGCTAGAAATGGCAAAATCATGAAACAGAGGGTGTTATTTGTTGTGGAAAAGTTAAAAAGATAGAACCACAGTTCATATCAACCCCCCCCCCCCCACACACACACCTGATGTATGCATGACCTTTTTTTCCTGAGAAAGATCAGCGGAGGTTATGCAAGCATGATTCTGAGAAATATTCTTTAAATCCTGCCAAATAATCTTCAAATAGCTCCAACTGAAGGGATTTATTTTTCACTCGTTAATCATAAAATGCACTTCTCTGTGAAAATACAGATTCTACAAAGCACAAAAGATTAAGTCATGCTGCCCTCTCACACCTTTGATGGCCTTGCACAGTTCCTGTCAGTTACAAAAATCATAGGAGTACCCGGCCATATTTAGCCAATGTCATATTTGGCTTAATTTCAGACAATGGGCAGATTGGTTGGTTTTATCCAACCTTTCACATGTTGCAGACGCCAATGTCACCTCACCTACTTCAGTCAAAATAGCAAGCGTCACCAAACATCACCTTCAGGCGTTAAACAGATATCTACTAGCTCTCACCCCTCTGTAAAAATAGCGATTCTATATCCTTCTAGAGAAAAAAAAACAACTCCTTCAGTGTTAACTATTTCAGACAAAAGTCTGTCTAGTAAAAAAGTCCTCATTACGTAACCACACTGGAAATTTTGTTGCTGTTGTTCTGTTCAGTTTGTGCTTCTCAATGTCAATTTTATATCAACCCAGACAATGGAGCCCACATTTCCCACTTGCAGATACAGTGCAGCATCACGTAAATCAGAAGTACATTATTAATTAAAAATTCATGGTGAGAGTCAGGTGAAAGTCTTCACTGGGGAATGTTTTTCTAACACACCCACAGTTAAAGTTGAATATTTCACACTAGGAAGTATTTAAAAAACACAGGTGACATCCTAATACACAAGTAGTGAACAGAAAATGTAAGCACCTACGTTAATGCAAAGCAGAGAGTTTCATTAATCACTTGTGTGGTTCATCCATTGCTTAAGCAAATAACTTCTCAGCATGCATAGGTTTTCCCACAAATGTTGAACTGGCCTGGTTTCCTAAATTATTCATAGCATGTCTTTAAAAGGAAGCATCGGTGTCTTTGAAAGAGAGGGGGTTGCTGGGAAGAGTGGTGCAGAGCTTCGGTGGCCATGGTGGCTCAGCTTGCTGATGTCTCTTGGAAAACGGAATCTACAGTTGTGTCAGCATTAACATCTCTGGGAGAAACATCCTCGGCAAAGGCCAGCAGTGGGCAAAAGCACATATTCAGGATTGGGGTGTGTCAGTTAAACAGAGAATACTGGTGCCAGAACAACTTTAAGTGACTTCTACATTGGTGTTTCCATTTTGTTAACTGCCAGTTATTCTACAGTATGTGATAAGGACTCTGCAGATAGTCTGATGTTCCTGAATGAATGCAGTGTGTGTGTGTGTGTGTGTGTGTGTTTACACCTCAGCCCATCCATTACTTTCACATAAATCAATTTATAGGTTAACCCATTGCCTCTGGATAATTGAACACGGCTTGTTTTTTAAAGGTATTTCTCGTGCAACCTCCAGCTAAATCTAATCGAAATGATGGATTTAAGTATTTGTGAGCCTGTTACCAAAGGTGTACATAGTCCATCTCAGAGAAAAAAAAGAAACTGTCAATAGGTTTTCTAGCTGCAAGGATAACGGTTGGTTTAAGATTTAAAATTGGGAGATCTAAGAGTAGATGTTAATATTTGGATTTAGCTGAATGGTGAACACTACGAACGGTTAGAATCATTTCAGACCAGACTGGAGATACCAACCTCACCCACCCTTAACTTTCCATCGGGTTATTTAAAGAAATGGTTCAAACTGCGGGAAACGCCTGTCAGATAGCTCTCGTTCTTTCACATCTAATGCAGTCAGTGGAAGTTTCTACAGAGGAAGACTGAGGTTGGAAGAGGTCCATCTCTCCTGCGACTTGGGAGTCAGGTGATCACTTAGCAGGTAACATGAAGCGTTGCGCTCAGCACTGTTTCCTCAGCCTCTGCCTCCTGACTGCATGCTGGCAGACTGTTAGCAGAGGAGCTTTGCAGCTTCTGCCCTCATGTTGCTAGGCAACAGTGTAAACCAAATTCTGCATGCGGCACTATCTAAAACGGCTACCCTACACCCCCCTCTCCCCTAAGCTGGAAGATAAGCCAAATTTGTCTCGTAGTATCATAATGAGCATGCTGAACTCTGCTTTTTATATTAAAATTTTTCTTTTTTTCTATGTAATGATTTCATTGAAATCAACTGATGCAATTTGTCCTCCATAAGAAAGGACTTCGATGTGACTCAACTAAAGAGAGCTATTTCTGTAAAATGGTAAACCATACATGCATGTGAATACCATTAAATAAAAGCTGATTGTCTGCTTCACATTCATCTTTTGATCTCATATCCAAAATGCCTTTAGTATATAGCAAAAACAACAATTTTCACTCTATCATTCCCATACTTTTGGAGGGCACTGTACATTAGGCAAATGTAATCTGAATAAAATACAGGTTTTCAACACACAAAAATGTCAAGTTACTCATACATACAAAGCGCTGCTTATAAGCAATTAAAACCTGCAAAATCTAGGCCTGCCACTAAAAGTACTGATATCACAATTTCAAGAAACAATAATGGCTATCTAAGCTCACACAAATTAAACATGTTGTATTCCAAAGCAATGCTGCAACCCAGTATTTGTCAATTATTTCAAGTAACGTGGCCCTGTGTTTTTTCATCTTACCATCTGAAGAGAATGTATATGTCCATTTTGTGTGTGTATGTGATTTTTTGATTGGCTGGTGGAGCTAAATGTCCAATGGGGAGATGTTTTGTTTCTGAGCCTGGAGCATTTGTGATTATGTAAAGGGCAGGAAGATAAAGACGGAGAAAAAGAAAAAGAGGGAAAAAACACAAAATCCCTTAATTTTGGGGCCTTATTGTGTGGATGTGTGAAGTTATTATTGTGAATTCTGGCTGTTGACATGAGGTCAGAAGGTACTAAGTGTCTTCGGTCATTGTGGTTATTTTTGTAGGAAATGTGCCTGAAAAGTGTTTAACTCTGTTTATATCATTGTTTCACCATTTCCCTGCCTCCTGCATTTTGCTTGTCTACGGTTGGGTCTACACCTCCGTTCTACGTTATAACTGCTGTGGTCCCATGGAATGGAGTCAGAGGAAGACTTTTCATATGAGGCTATAGCATGCAGTCTGCGAGTGATCAATCGACCAGCAGGGGTCGCAAGGTAGCAAGGAAACGCAGACCCTTAGCGGACAAAACCTTCCCATACCCTGCGTGATGCAATCGGCAAATGCGTGTCACCCTACCAGCCAGTCAACACTGGCACAGTTTGGATTTGATCCGAGACCATGGGGCTCAACCATGCATGACAACACAAACACAGTGGCTTAACCAAATTAACCACCCAGCATCCCATCAAAACATTTGAGTACTCAAATGTGGGTGTAGGTAATCAAGTGTATCTGAAAAGCATAGATTTAAACAAACACTGATCCGTATATGGTGTGTCATAATATTTGTGACAGCATGTATGTCACAGTCCAGAATAATTAATCTGCTAGCCACAATCAAAAAATAGGGTTGCAAATGTTTCTGCTTTTCTGTGTGTGGTTTTTACCAGGGCTCTGGCAGAGTTTCAAACATTTTCTTCTTCGGAATCTGCCTACGTGTCCGCCTCCAGTGCCTGCTACAGCATGAATCACCCACGGACTCTACTGTGGCATGGATGGAGAGGAGAGCTTTTGATGAAATTAATCTCTTTGTGTTCAGAAATGCATTATCACTCTGCTTCTGATGTTTTGGTGGCCATAAAGTTGTTTGTCTCCCATCGGCCCAAACCTAGGCTCGTTGCCAGCTCTCGTGATATAAATAAACAACGTTGTCATAAAAATATATTTTATAAAACACGTGAGCATTACCACAGGTAGTGGAATTGCTGAACAGGGAGTGAGGGGTACAGATGCATTGTTGACTGGGGGCTGGGTGGTAGGGTATGTGGTTGCTGATATAATTGTTTACATGAGGGTTGTTATCATGTCCTGCAGACATTTCCATTCTAAACCTTCAAAATTTGCCATCAGTGGCAGAAAACCATGTACCTAATAAGCAAAAATGTTTTTAAACAAGCCAGAAAACACATTTGGTGACTCTCTAATTTTTTAACCCTGACTTTAGAAGTCAGACTTCAGTCAGACTTCAGCTCTCTGGCTGCACTATATGGCTCCTAACTGCAGTGGACCCAAGCCAGCCTTTTTATACCAGACTGGGCTAGAATCTTATATGGTTTGGTTTGGCTTGGCTCAGCTTGGCAAGGTTTCATTTGTGGTTCTTTTGCCTTTCATTCCACTAGTCAAGCCGTTCAAGTATTCTAGACCATAAGGACTAAAAGTGGGATGTCTACTTCCTGTTTGGGTATCCTGTTTCAATCACTGAGCCTCTCTCATGCACAGCACTACTTTTCTATCATATCTGATCCATTTTATTTTTGATTTGTCGGGCAAAGAAAGGAGGAGGTTGGAAATAGAAAATTTTATTTTTCATTTTTCAGTCAATACTACTTGCATCTGATCGCTGAACAAAGAGCTGTTTCTTTTTTTTTTTTTGGAAACCTCAGAGAAGCAGAGCTGCTTGGCTCCTAACCACCTCCACTCGCCATCTGGGAGTATCGGTGCCATGCGGCTACCCGAGCTGTCTGCACTGGGCATGCTCTCTGGGGGTCGCTGTCTCAACAAGTCATCCATTATTCATCCCCCCTCCAAGCCTCTGAGCCAAGCTCCCGTGCCATTACTTTCATGCATTTTTCACACTTACCTAAATTAATAGCTGTTTCTCAGTATCTGCTTCTGAAATGTCAGTCTTCTGCAGATGTGTGTGCAGTTGAGATCAAATAACCTGAATACCATTTTATTTTCAGTAATCATTTACGTGTCTTCTTGATTCAGATTTCTGGGTTGAGATGCACGTGAACTACTGACATCACTTCATGTATTTAAATTCCTATAGTTCATTGTTAGTTGGCTTCAATCAAATGAAATACTAATTGCGCAGGCACTGAATGCAGCAAAATTATATATATGTAGTAGAGAACATCCATGCCAACAGACAGCCTGTGTAAAACTACGTCATATGAGCTATGTATGACCTGTTGCTTAAATTATGCCTCACTGTGTTGCTCTCATTTCAGTTTATGGTTGTGGTGGTGTTCTTGTGTGTTTTATTGCAAAGACTGACAAGTTGGAGCACTGTTTCTTTTGGGCAGAAAAGAGAATGTGAGAGGGCCTGCTGTTAACACTGCACAGATGTGAATTATCTGCTTCAGCAGAACAGCAAACATATTGCTCCCTAGGTTAGTTGTGTAATCATAGATAATTATCCGAATCATATTGATCATGTGTCATGTTGTTAAATCTCACAATAATTCTTAGAAACTCATTGGTAGTCAAAAATTATAATTCTCATTAGGTTTGGGCCTCAGAATTCACTGCCTATGTTTACTGATGTCCAGACAAAAAGGAAGTGTCATTACTACATAAATTATTCAATTAACACTTCCTAGAATTTTAGACTTTCTGGGTAATGTGTCACATATTTACAGTGTAGAGGTTACAGAAAAGCTCAAAGAACATGGTGTGCTAGCATATAGCATGTTAATTGTTAATATAACTTGTATACAGGGAAGAAGATACTGTAAAAGAGGGACAGGGTGGATAAAGAGCAGTAAAGGGGAACAAGATGAATAAAGGGCAGAAATGAAACGTGTGGTGGAAGAAATGCATAAATAAACAAACAGTGGATAAAGGGCTAAAAAGGGAACAGGATGGATACCAGTGGCGTCGCTAGGGTTAGGCAGGGGAAGTTTTTCGTCCAGCTCCGGACCTTTTGACACCAAAAAAAATAAAAATAATTTCACACCTGAAAAAAAGAGATACAGCACCAAATATCATTCCATTTAATGGAGCCCTCAGCAGCTCAGCCGGAGAGTGCAGAGCAGCTATCTTCAGGTTTGTACAGGGTAGCACAGGGTTGATGATACTGGCTTATACATGATTAGTGAGCTAAAATCAGATTTAGAAGTGTAATGTCAGTAAAATAATTATTTGTGATGCCAGCTCAGTAACGTTAGTACGGCTAGCGTTAGCTAACAACGTTAGCTAGCTAGCTAACGTAACGTAACGTTGTTAGCTATGAATTCTTTTTAGCTTGCCTGCTCAGCGCCTTGCTAGTTTACATGCTAATCTGAAAGATTTTTTAAAAAGCCATCACATATCATCACTCACAGCTGCATGGGATAAGCAGCTAGGTAGTTAGCTAGCTATTTATGGCTAGTATTTTGTTGATTAATTTAGTTACAGTACATCTTATAAATATTCTGGTAACTAAGTGTGTTTGTATAGCCAGTTATATTGAATCACATAGCTATTTACTCTGTTTCTCTACTGTAACATAACCAGTTATATTAATTATGTAACTACATAGCTGTCTTCATTCTGCTTTACAATATAGCCACATACACACATATTACATTAATTCAACATTATATCCCTATACTAGCCAGATTAGTATAGCACTGTCACTATTATTTTTTGTAATCTACAGTAATGTTTGTATGCGTAATAATATAATAAATGGGCCCCAAAAGAATTTGTGGGCTCCAAAAACTTTCGTGTGTGCTAAAACTCCCATAGAGCTTGTAAGTGAAAACGTCACCAAGCCACTCCCCTCGTTTTCCTGCAAATTTGTCAATGGGAAAATGAATGGGGAAATTTTGAATAAGCGATATTTTTAGTTACAAGTCGGGAACCAGTTAGCTATTGGTATGCGGTACTCATGACGTATATGACTCATATAATATAATATCAGCAGCACGATTGACCCATGACAAGTACAAGGTACAACGCTGTGTACGTTTCGTACGCTTAGGAACTACACAAACCGGTACTGCGCTCCCGACGCACGCTTATATCGTCACGACTCAGATGGAACATGCTTGTGCCCTTCTGCTTGTAGTGTCACTTCGATATCGATATCGATATCAGTTTCAAATTACTGGACATAACAGATTTACTAATAAGTCATATATATTTTTATCACAACACAACAACAATATAGCTAGCCAGCATGGTTTTCGATAAATTACCGACAATGTGTTTACTAGTTACTATGTTTTAATAGAACTATTTATTAGAAATTGTCTATCTCTTGCCTACTGCACCTGTCTTGTCTAAGTGCACTGTGATTCTGATACTCACAATATGTGTATTCCTTTCTAAGTGCTGGGAGCAGACTGAAAGTCTATGTTACACCGAAGCCTTGCGAAACGAAGTTTCGTTACATCGTGTACTGTACAGCATGGTTTGTAATGACAAATAAACCTGACTTTGACAGCTAGCTACCTGCTGATCCAGCCCTTCCTAACGTTAACGTTAGCTAACCAAAACTTTATAAACGATATCTTTCATGCTGGCGCTGACAGACCCGCTAATCTACCCTGGCTGTATATGACCTGCTCTACATGGTTGGATTTGGAATGATTTTCTCCCTTCTTAACATTATTGTCCTGACCATTGAAAAAATAGATTAAGTTAACCAGTGACACCGCATTTGTTGTGGGTATAGCTAGCTAGCCACCGGTGTTGGGTGCAGTTGGCCCTAGCTGCTGGTCCAGAGTCAGTTATTTTCTTCTCCTACTAATGGTTAAAGCTAGGACCTGGGAAGGAAAATCTGATCCGAGACCAGCAGTTAGGGGCAGCCTAGGCACAGCACTTGGCGGGTAGACTTACAAGCACATGTGGTTGTGACGTGTATCCGTGCGACTTTGATTTAGTGTAGTTCAGGACCACCAGCACATCGTAAATCGATATAAATCCGTTTTTTTTCCCCTCCAGAGACTGAAGTAAATATAACCAAGCACATGCTACGGTAGAGAATGACGGTCCCAAAAAAACGTGAGAAATCTTATTTTTAATCGCTATTGGGATGGCAGGTATGCCATCCCGCCAAGTTACGCCTTGGCGGGGGCATGCCCCATACCTATACAGCACCGAGAGTTTGGCACTTTTCAGTGTTCCCCACAGAAATAACCACAACAGCCACAGACACTCAGCCCTTAAAAACATTAAATTCTGTACATTCTGACCCCATTTCAACAGACAGATTTCATAAACAACACATTTCATAAACAACACATTTTCATGTCCACACAATAAAGCCCCAAACTAAGGGGATTTTGTGTCTTCTTCTTCTTCTTCTTCTTCTTCTTCTTCTTCTTCTTCTTCTTCTTCTTCTTCTTCTTCTTCTTCTTCTTCTTCTTCTTCTTCTTCTTCTTCTTCTTCTTCTTCTTCTTCTTCTTCTTCTTCTTCTTCTTCTTCTTCTTCTTCTCCTCCTCATTCTTATTTTTCCTGCCGCCTATCCCACTAATAACATGTCTCCCCATTGGACATTTTACCGACACCCGCCAAATCTTCACCTACACGACCCAATAAAAAACTTGCATACACACGCAAAATACCCATACCTTTTTACTCTGAAACATTTTCAGTACAAACAGCTAGTCCACCTGTGGCCTAATGGGTAAGGTTACAGTCTTGGGAACACAGGGTGGTGGGTTCAAACCCAGCTAGGAACGTGTTTCTTTAACCTGCTTTTACCCTCACTAATAATTGTCTGCTACTTCTCAATTATTGCTTTTGCACAATATCTACCAGCCGTTCCCCGAACGTATACACTGTATTATGACGTACCGTCTGCATGTTCAATTGTTAACCGGCTACAATATTGCAAAGCCATATGGATTCAACGGGAGCTCTTCTGTGCTTACTCGCCTGTGTTCTTCTTTAAAACCACGGACAGGTTTGCTAATGATATTTCACGCATTGCATAGCTATGTCATGGTGCTGCCCTAACAAAGTGACAGACTGGTAAACCTCCGGTTGAACGATTGAATCCCGCCTCGTCCTCAGGCAGATAATTTCCTCTTTTACACTAACGTTCTCCTACGCTTATATTTTCTTTACCAAAACTCACTCATGGCCACCCATATGCATTTCATGACGGCAAATGTATTCCTTTTATTAAACAGTTACACCAGTTCACCGCTGTGCCATTTCTACTAACTACATTTCTTCACTTGGCTACCGTACAAAACCTTCTTATCAGCAAACGCCACATTTCTACATTCATGTTACCTCGCCCTGTTCTCTATCTAGCCACACACAAACAATTACTACGTATGTACGTTCTGCAACTCCCCATTAAAACATTACATTTAAAATCATGATTCAGTCATAATTATAACTACTAGTACTGAACATGAAAAAAACACAGCAGTGCAATAGATTTCACACATTACTTAACCCTCCACTTTAATGGCTAATGCTTTATAGCGACTGTTATATATACCGTTTGATAAGGAATATAAGCTCGCTCATGGTTACTCCATTTACTTCGCACTATACTCCGTGATCATGTCAACCTTCACCTACATGCCCATTCTGCTAAAAACATACTGTTTCAACTGTGCAATTTCATAATTTCATCCTAATTTCTCTCACACTGTTGTTATTTTCTCATATGCAAAGCCTGCTGGGACATATGCGTCTGCTCCTATTCTCCACTATCATGTTTTCTGGTTCTAGTTTAGCAAAACAGCGAAGAGGATTCCTACCTGCAGATAAGCCTATCAAAATGCCTTATAAACCTTACAAACACTAAAAGTGCATCTCCACGAAATAACAGACAACGGAGCAGGACAGAAGGCTACACAAGTTGCGACCTAGGGAGTTATAATTCTACGGGCTTGCTGATTCTTTTGTCAGTCAAGGCTTGTTGGATGGACGTCAAATCTGTGAGTACATACACTGGCCATATTTCATCTGCGTTTCTGATGCGTTTACGCTTACGCCACCGCACCCTTTCTCACAGCCACTGTTTTACATATATAGCAAACCGAAACTGCTGAACGGTACACGCTCATCAGACTGTATACAAATTCACACGATAGCCATAATCCACAACTGTTTCTTACAGGGTCACTTCGCATTTCTCACTCTCATAATAAAACTCTTTGCAAAAAGCGATATCTCATAAAAAACACATTTTCAACGTACAAAAATGCCAAGTTACTCAAAAGTATTGATATCAAAATGACGCCAAGTTATGGTACTACAAACGATATAGGCTATCTTGCCTCACCGAAATGACATAAGATGTATTTCAAAGCAATGCTACCCAATATTTCCTCAATTCTTTCAAGTCACTTGGCCCTGTGTGTATAAGCATGCACTACCTGGACAGGCCAAACATATGTGTGGATGGCTCTCTCACAGTCAAGATTGATTGAATAGGCATGTATATGTCCAATTTGCATTGGTATGTATGTATTTCGCTGCCCAGCCTTTGTGTTGCGTGAATGATAGTATATTTCTTGGTATAAGTGTGTGTTCGTAAATGTGAATGTAACATGCTGCGAGGGAAATGTCCCCATGGGGATAAAGAAGTTCTCTATGTATGTATGTACAATATGTATTTTACATGCAGTATTTATTGTACGTAGCAAATATACAATAACTTGCACATGTACTCAAATTCAGTTCAGAAGCAAGTATAAACATGTTTTCTGGAGAAATATGCTTCCTGTAGTTACTCAGCAGCAGTTTTGTACATTAATTTCAATGTGTTCCATGAAGCAATTCGAAATATTTGACTCTTTGATCTGACACGAAGTGTGCATGACATTGTAAAATGGTAAGATTACAAAAAACAGGGCCAAGTGACTTGAAAGAATTGAGGAAATATTGGGTAGCATTGCTTTGAAATACATCTTATGTCATTTCGGTGCCTATATTGTTTGTAGTACCGTAACTTGGCGTCATTTTGATATCAATACTTTTGAGTAACTTGGCATTTTTGTACGTTGAAAACGTGTTTTTTATGAGATAGATATTTTACAATCAATGATTTTTAAAAAGTCAATAGGATCTTAACATTGGGCTGTGACGTCACAAACCAGGAGGCAATTTGATTTACAAGCTCAATTGGGGCTAAGCCCCTGATGTCTTCTAGGAATGCCCCTGGTGGATACAAGGCGTAAATAAGGGGACAGGGTGGATAGATAGCAGAAAGGTGGGTACAAGATGGATCAAGGGCAGAAATAAGACAGAACAGTGCAGATAAAGAGCAGAATATCCTAAACTAGTATATGAGAAAAGGGGTTTTGCTTGATTTGGGATTACACATCTGTTATGTTCCCTGGATGGAGTGCTATCTGTAATTATGACGGAATTATGATGGAGTGCTATCATTGTCCTAGTTGACAATGACTGAAATGCAATTGTATAAATCTGCATATTCAAAGAAACTCTTGCTCATCTAAAGTTGTAATTTTTTAGGCATGCTATGCAGGTTTTTTACATGGAAAATAACCATTCTAATCCATATCTATGATGCACTGGCAATCTATGTCTTTATGCACTTTTCGCCAAGTTCATGTTCTCTTACCTGTATTTGTTTGAGACGTTTCTGTTTGGGGAGGGTTGAGTATGGCTGCAGAGTTAGCTAGTGAAGAGCTCAAGATACAGAAAAGCAAAAAGATATGCCAATAAGGCTCGTTCAAGAGCCAGAGTGATTGTAACCTTGGAATTGCTTTTCCTAAATGATGCAAGATTTGCCAAGGGGAGTTAGTTGGGTTGTTTTATGTTGGTCCTGTAATTTTGGGTCTGACTTTTTCAAATTTAAAGTCCCAGCTATAAAACCATGATTACATTCAACATAATGGAATTAATTTAGCTATAATAAAATCTGACTTCTCACTCTCAGTTGCTCATTTCACTGAACTAGTGTTACCTCTAGCTATCCTGAAAGCTACGTTAGGTGAGGTAACTTACTCATTGTGAGTGGATGGGGTTGCAGACGGAGGAGCAATATTTAGGCATAGGCTATATAAAAATTCTACCGGTATAAATGTTTTCATTGAGCTTAGAAAATCATGTTCGTGTCCAGGTCAAGAGGCTTTTGTTGCATATATGTGATGGTGAGCAAATGACCGAACACAACAGTTATGAAAATATCAATCTTATTCTACACAGAGATCTCTCAAGATTGTATTTATTGTACTTCTGAAGAGTAGCTTGCAGCCTTGGGCCCCTAGTCGATCTGGTATTGTATTCATTTAATTCAAGCCTATGTTTGCACTTTTATTTTTGAGGTCTAAGCTGTGGAGGGAAAACATTGTTAAGCATCTCAACTGAGTTTACAACAGCAAAAATAGCTGTATGGTAGACATTTTAGATTGTACATAATTAAAGTCATACAACACAGTAACCTTGCTGTAGGGGACAAACCACACAAATTAATCCAACATTCAAGGGAGTTTGAATATATTGGCTCACTCTTGTGTTTTTTAAAATCTTTATTTAACCGGGGTAGTCACAATGAGATTTGTGTCACAAATGACATTTCTTTTGCAAGTGAGCCCTGGAGCCTACCATGGCTTTGGACTGTGGGAGAAAACTAAAGTACTGAGAGGAAACCAACGTGGACAAGGAGAGACCATGCTAACGCAGAGAGGATCTGTCCGGGATTCAAACCCAGAACCAACTTCCTGTGAGGCAGACTCCTATCCCAAAAGCTAACTCATCACCACCTGTAATTCACTGTCTGGCACACCTCAATAAGAATCTCTTTTCTTGCAAATCCGTTGTATGAAAATTGTATTGTACTGAATGAACAGTTAATTGAGTTGTGGTCCACGAACACTGGATAAGATCCAAAAAATGGCATTGATTGTTTTTGCAGAGGCATGAACATATCCTTGCATCTTGTAGGGTGGGTCACATATGTGTTTGTGTGCTAGTTGCACCACAGTTTTTTTTTCCAGAGGTTTGGACAATGCTGTTTCCCATCTTTGCTGCAGCCCATTTGATTCATGGACAGTATATTGGCTGTGAAGCCATGCACTCCGTGTTTTTCCAATCTTGCGTCCGTTTGGTTAATAAATTGTCTTTTCCCTAGACGTATGTGTCTCGGGGAAATGCATTTGCTGTGCGGTCATTTGTCTACGTCGAACGGAGGTGAACAACAGAAAAGCTCTCCAGCCTTTAACGGTGCCCAGACAACTAAAAATTATACCCACACAGAAGTTAGAGGGTTCATGGGAGTGACTTCAGAAGGAAAATGGAAGCAAAAAAATAAGTTTCTTCGATGGTCCAGTGCTAACCAGCCAGTTCATCAATATATGTTGTGCCAGTTTTTGGCCACAATATTTCAAGTGGGTTACATACAGTAAATGAGTAAAGATAAATTACAGAACATACTCTGCAATGTCTTAACACAATAACTGCACAAGATAAGCAATGATGAATAAACATTAAGGTCAACTTCCCCTTAATATTCATAATATAATGCCTTTGATAATGCTGGCAGTGAGAGCGAATGCAGATGAAATGTCAAACAAGACCTTAACCAAGCTCATACAGAAGCAACAGTGACTTAATAGCAATGCTTCAGGGTATTGAATTGCAAGTAGGATCAACTTTGAAACATGACTGCCTACATAATATTGATCTCAGTGTCCATTAAATGTTGACAGTAATTATACAAGAACCATAACATTCCCTTAGGAAGGCAGTAAGAGGACACCACTATCAGTATTGAACCAGCAGGGGGTTTCAGGGACTCTTTTTAATTTATTTTACTATTTATTATTATTTATAATGTATTATGTCATAATTACCTGACATAGATCTGCTTTTTTACCTAATATATAGATGGAAAGAATTTATGTAGGAATCGTACTTTTCAAATGTTAATTTGATTCCAATTCACTTTTAGTATTCTGGATATGAATTGTGCATGGATGCAAAAATCTGATTTTTGTCATTCAATTGGTTTCAATTGCCAAATTTAAGAAAACCCCAGCACATTTAACATATATAAAACCCTTAGCACTAATTATTATAATTGCTTTTTATGCCATACTCTCACTGCATGTTTATTCATTTGGCATACATGTAGCACACTATAACTCTCAGTCTTGATCCTGTAGGGCATACATGGTGTTTTATAATGTTTTTTTTTTTGCTTGTAAAATATTTAAATAAAAAGAGCCATACGCCATCCTGAAAGATTGCAACATAACTTTGAATAAAAAATATATTATATGTATATTTGAATATACAACTTTAGTTTTATAGTCAGGATGATATTTATATCAATTCATTGCCAAAAAAGTCCCTGAAAATGAACTGCAAGCAGAGAATAAGGTGAGGGTTTCAATCACATTCAATCTAAAATTAATTTATGAAGTGTCACTCTCGCAGGGATCAATGATTTCTTAAGAATGTCACTTTACCTCCACAGGGCTTGAAATGAAGTGTATCTCTACATATATCTGTATTAAATGAAAATGCAGATTAACTAATTTAACTGTGATCTAGGCACTAGGTTGAGAAAAATAGTTGTGACAATATCTAACGTGAAGCTGAAGTTTAGGTAACAGCCTTGCATTGTGACCTTAGCACTGCCTCGCACAAATATTGATTTTTCTCCTACATTACCGTTAAATGCTGATTAAACTGAACCCTATCCTCCTGTGGCTTCTGGGAGAGGGAGTTTGTGGACATAAGTGCTGATATAGGATATCTAGGACATAATATGCAGAAACCCATTGACTTATTTACTGCCTTTCCCCATCGCACACAGGAATCCAGCTGCCAGATGGCTATCCCATTGAAAATCGGCTCATTTGGATCTTTGATGTGAGAAGAAGCACTTTAGTGCTAGTGATGAGTGAATAATAAACAAACACACCATGCATGGTTTGCAAAAACATTATTCATTGCTTATTATGAATTTAATCCAATTAATTATGATGTGAAATTCAGATTATATTATATAGTAAGCATTATTAGTGTACTTCAGAGATTGCGAAAAGGAGAAGAAAAAGAAGAATACTTCCTGTTATGTTTCCATAGCAGCCTCTCCACAAGTTCCGCTTGGTGCTACCCTCATCGCTAATGCAAATCATTGCATGCATTGTTTACTCTGCTTCATAAACTTGGACATTTCCAATGACGAGCCAACTTTCCTCTTCATAAATCAACTGGGTGAAAGCACGGAATGGCTTCAATTAAAATGCTAGGACATGATTTTATTGGACATTGACTTTCTGTCCATGAGGCTTGTGTACTGTGACGTGATCACAAGTGACCATATTGTTCATATACTAAGATATCTATGTGATTGCACTAGAAACAAAGCATCACATTTCTTTAAGAAGAATATTAATTCAAACTTCATAAATGTGTCGGAAATATTGCTCCTAATTATCCTGTACTCTTGAAAATAGTAATTTTCGTCATGCCATAAACATTGTTTCATCAACGTAAATCGTGTACACCAGTGGTAACCAACCCTGTTCCTGGAGATCTACCATTTTGTAGGTTTTCATTCCAACCCTAATTTGGCACACCTAATTCTACTAATTAGCAGTTCAATGAGATCTCTTGCTGTTGAATGAGGTGTGCTTTGTTAGGGTTGGAGTGAAAACCTACAGGACGGTAGATCTCCAGGAACTGAGTTGGTTACCCCTGGTGTACACTAATCTGCACTGAACAGAAAGCACTGATGTTTTGTCATCACTGATGCTAAATCTAAGATTGGAATATATGTATACAGAATGTAATTGACAATGGAAGTTATCCTAGTAAGTACTGTCAAAAATAGGAGTTAATATGCTGTGATATCAGGATGAAGAACATGTACAATTACAATGACACCTATTAGACGTGTAATTAGAGTGGATACGCTTAAACAGTAGCACTCTCTGTCAAAAGTAATGGGCTAGTAATACTACTACCAACAACAATTAAAACAACAATGAAAAATCTGAATTTGATAGCGAGAAACAACTTCAGTGCAAAACTAATGTTTTGTATTTGAAACTGTGGGGAGGCAGCAGTCAGGAATTTCATTCTCACACCTGCAGCAGGCTTGTGTGCACTGATGTCAATCATCAGGAACTGCATTTCCTAACTCCCCTTATTTTTGCAATTCTTAGAGGTTTTTAAGATTGTTTTTAGAACTGTGGTGATTTCCTTTCATGAAGAATTGGTGATATTTTTCAAGCCAAATAATTAGCATTTTAAATGCAATTTTACAGCTGGGCTTTATGATTGCGGTGAACCGAGGGATTACAGAATGGTTCACTGAGTTTGGAGGTAATATTTTCCCTTCTCCTTTGGCAGGCTCGCTATGATGACTTTATGACTGTTTGTGCTGAGGGGGTGACACTGTGGAACTTGAGAACTGATCATGGACAGGAGACAATCCAAAGTGTATGAATGTATCATGAATAGCACAATTGAGAGTGATTATTAGTATTGTTGTTATAATCCACAGCTATCTCTTAGTGTACGATATATCTACATGATTTTTAATATGAAATTTCTTAACTTTGACTTTATGTTACTGTTGCTTCTCAAATACGTAGATTATTGGTTAATAATATAATAATAAATTAAATGTTGTGTTGAGGCATTGGCTTCCTTGTCGTTCTGGTGATTTTCTTTATTTTGGTGGATTATAAAAATGTGATGCATTGATTAGAACAATGTGTTTTTATTAAAATATTCACAATGAACAAACCTTACATTTCTTTGCTTTCAGTTGGACAGAAATATGGTGAGAAATGATGTTAGGGAAAAGAAAATTAAAACTCCAGGAGAAGCCTTAGTCTGATGAAAATGTGTGTCTTGGAGATTACTTTTGCTGTAAGTCTGGAGATTAAATTCACAGGATGACATTTTTGCAGAAATATTTAAGCACTCATTTGCTTGCACATGGAGAAGGCATCCCAAATGCTCAGAGCAATTCGGACAGATAAACAGTTAACCAGTCATCTTCCAAGGCACTTTAAAATGGGCACAGTGATTTAAGAGGCAATCTACTGTCGTCAGCGTGAGCCACGTGCCTTCTTACGTAATGTCAGCCGCTCTATGCCTTGAAATTTCACAGGTCATGTCCCATGTCTGTGCAGAACATTTCTTGTCCATATTCATGCAACGTGGGTTTCAATAATTCAACCTGCACGTCTCAGATTGAGCCCATCCAGAAATAGCTTTGGATTAAAGAGCTTTCCTGATGGAAAATATCTGTGTTTTTTTGGGAATTTTTATTTCAACTATTTGTTTGCTTAGTTTACTTCTTGGCGCACTCAGATCGGTTGATTTCTTTTGCAGTGGGACTGCGAAACAAGACTGACTTATGAAGCCACGATTTTCATTGTGAAAATCATCATTCTCTATCGACTGTGCAACGTGACATAGAGTGTGAGTGTGTGTGTGTGCATGTGTGCACATGTGTTCGTGTGAGTGCATGGGTACGTACGTGTGTGCACGTGTTTGTGTGCATGTAACTGTGTGTGTGTGTGTGCGTGCGTGCGTGCATGCGTGCGTGCGCATATGTGTGTGTGTGTGTGTCATGGAAAATCAGGCCATTGCGACAGCACTCTGACCCAGGGGCTTGTGTCATGCCACATGACTGGATGCATCCCATTAAATATTTACACTACACAGCACCAGTGCTACAGTCAGTGTGTTCTGATTATCCAGCAACCCATATGCCTCTATAAAACTCTGTTCTTTATGTAATGATTAGAAATTCATCAGTAATTCACCAAAGTCTAAAGTTCATATTGAGAATTATTAAGAATGCAATGACACAGCTTGGCAGGTTAACATTAGCATCTCCATACAGTATGTAAGGAGAGAAAACATACAGGACAAGCCATTGGATTCGTATGATGTATATAAACACTACTGTGATAGTGATGTAACGTGAGGCTCTCCTGCCCTTCCTACCCCTGAAGTGCATACATAACATGAGAGCCATCGGACTTGTAACTGTTTATTCAAATTCTACTACTGCACTTACCTTAAATAAATATTTAATTACTAAGGCAGAAGCAATTAAACAGTTACAAACAAAAATGACCCTAATAAATCAAGAAGACAATAACATTCAGGTATCTGGGGATTCTAGAGTAAAGCTAATTTCAACACATTCCACCACTGGAGGGGGCCAGTAGGAGACAGCGGTGAGATCAGCTCATGCTTCCAAATGTACTCAAAGCCTTTATAGTGTTTACAGTAATTCCAAAATAATTATATAATTAGCATAATACGAACACCAACTGTAACCCCCCTCCCCCCAGGTATCTGCACTATTGAAACTCAGCTGTATCATTGCTGGTACGGTCAGTGAAGAGAAATCCGCTTGACACCACAGTAGCCACATCTGCAGAGGGCACTGGGGTGACACGTCTACAGTGAGTCATGCTTGCCCCAGTTGTACAGTAGGTTTGCGAGCCACACACAGGCCTCTGTCCCCTGAGGACAGAAGCGGTTAAACGTCTTTATGTACTGCACTGTAATGTGAGCGTTGGGACACGGGTGTACCTGTGTTTCCTGCCCCTTCACCAGAAAGCTGCCCTTTTCGTGGCCTGACAGCTGGGCGTGATGGAAACCACTGACCAGATTTTCTATATCCAGAATTTTTTTTCTTCTCCCCTCTTACTTGGCGATCTTGTTGCTGTGTCAGAGTCGCATGTCGTTGAGGGGTGCGCAGCTGTTCCTCATTGATCCCCCTCTCGTATGCCGGCTTGCTGGCCCGGAATGTCATCCTGTTTCATTATCGAGGCAGAAGCGATGAGCTCTCCCCAAGGACGCCTGACGACAGCCCGCTAAGAGTCAGGACAGTTTTATCCAGGCTGGCCCAGACGCTCGGGATGAAACGCAGGAGCGATTTTTCCCGAAACTGAAACATTTGGCTGAGACAGGAATGGACAGGAGACAGGTGGGCGGCCTGGAAACTTTTTCCAGGACCATGATAGTGTGGATTGACGGGACTGATTAAAACTCTGGCATTAGTGATGGACGTCTGTGACCCTGACCTTGGTGTCTTCACGGTCATTCAGTGAGTAAAGCACAGCCACCATGCTGTGCTCTTGAATTTTTTTTGACTAATACTTTTTGAACAGTTAGAGCTCTTGTTGATCAGAATTTTCAGACATGCAACTGTATTACTAATAAATCTGACAGTGTAGATAAATCTTCTCCATAAACTGAATTGAGAATAGTGAAATGAACTCATGTATACAGCTTCTATGAAGGGCATGCCATTTCAACTAAATGAGTAGGAGTAACGTCATTATGAGCTGCTTGTGTAGAACATTTTGTTGACTTGGATAAATTGCAGTGCGCGTTGGATAGGTTCAGTATGTTTTATGAAATGTCTGCAGTCAACAACAATATTTTGTATTCAGTGAGGAATTTCACACTTAAATTAAGGCATGACTGGTGACTGCTAACAGTGAAAAACATGCAAAACTACTTGCATTTAATTTTGAGATAAATGCACCTTAAATGTTCATTGGATTCAGTGGTACATCTCAGTTCCATTTTTTCATTATTCATTTTGAATGTTCAGGGTTATTTGATACTGTATTATAGGACATTTTGTAGAATGCTGAAAGAGAGCAAAGTAAATTAAATTTATCCAGTGCAAATTTTTCTTTCTTTCTTTCTTTTGTATGTTACTGAATAGATACATGTGAACAGCAAGAGGTGCAGCTTTTCTAATTAGAGTGCAGACAGGTTCCAGACAAGTGCGATATTGAATACATATTGAACAGTGTTAATTATGTTCTCAGTGTAGACGTACACAGAGTAATGCAAGATTTTACACATGCCAAAGAATTGTTCTATTTTGTGTGTTTTTTTTTGTTTTTTTTTACTTTTTTGGATCATCCCTGTTTCTACTCCCACAATTACCTAATCACACTTCTTTCACAAGAACAGTGAAAACTGTGATCCAAATGCATGAACCAAAGGGATGACTGTAATATAAATTACCTGCTAAGATCTAAAAGGGCTTCTTGAAATGCAAAGCCATTATCTGTAATCCAGATAAACCTACAGCAACATTTAAGGACGCTAGGAAAATAGGAATATTATAAATCATTTTCCTATTTTCCTAGTGTCCTTACAGTAAATGTTCCTGTAGGTCTATCTGGTTTATAGATAATGGTACTTTGTCATACCATAATGGTACTATATAGCTGATATTAGACAGGCTTAATCAGACAACGTAGACACATTTAAGAAGGCCTAGATAATTACTGTAGATCTCCCTCAGGTTAAGGCTGGGATTAAATTCTAATTCAATTTTATTTAACCCCAAACTGAACATATTATTTGTATGTGCTCTTTCTCTCTCGCTCTCTCTCTCTCTCTGTGCATATTTTTCTAAGAGATGGCTTTGAATGACGGATTAATGTCCTCCTATTTGCAGTAGTGCAAAGCCTGGTGGGAGAATATATGGGCGTTGGATTTCAATAACTCGGACATGTGCGTTTGAAAGAGAAGCTTTGTGATGCTAATTGCATATGGCATTGCACTTTCCCTCTTTGGCATTGTAAATTGAAAAATATTGATAGATTACCGCAGTGTCCCAGCACAAAGGGACTTATCAATTGATATGTGCATTTCAGTCACTGCATTCAATTACCTGGTTTGTTGAAGACTAAATCCACCAAACATGCACTTTATTCAGATACACTGACGCTTCAATAGATGTAATCTTCTGAGAGGACATTTTGTTATCATTTAAACTGAAAAGGGAAGAGGCTTTTTGAAAGAGTAAATGACATCTGAAATATAAATTTTGATAGATTAATTGAATGTACTGTAATGTAAAACAATAATTGTACAGTATCTTTGAGTGTGAATTATGTTATTCTATCCATAAAATGTATACACTTTTTAATTTGAGGGTCTTCTTTTCTGCAAGGTCATGCTTTACTGTAACTATATACTGTAGCACACAATGTTGTTTACCTGACATCCGTTAAAGGGGAATTGGAGAAGTGATGCAATGAAAATCTTTATCTGTCATGTGACCCCGTTTAGTTTATTGGAAACCTGTTGTAAATGTTGAAGGAGGAATGCACAGAGGGTAATTTAGCTAATTTCTTCCTTCTTTGAATGCTAATACTGAGTCATTGTAGCCAGAGACAGCATTTGGCCCATGGGGGCCCATTTTAAAATTCTATCATGAAGCACTGTCCTCTCCTTTCACTGTTGTCCCACCAGCCACATGCCTATTTGGGCCAAACAGTGGAATTGCAAAACCACCAAATCTTGACTCTTCTGCTTAGACTTAGGCATTGCAAAATACTTTTTGTGGTAAAACCTTTTTAGGCAGAAAGCCTTGCCAGTGCATAGCATTTTTCAGCATGCGTACTGAAAAACATACGGCTTGTTTACACAGGAGAACCGTGTGCATTCATCCAAACCTAACAAACTATAGACCGTTAAAAGTGTCATTTCATTGGCTAAAATGCTTTTCAGTTGTCACTAGACTATCTCACCACTAGTTGGCTGTGTACTGGGCAGAACTTATACTGTACAGGTAGGGTTGTTGCTGGTGTGTGGTGGGTCCCATTCGCTATAAGGGACTGCGGCCAGAACTTGACCGAGAAGCTTCAAGGTGGGTTAATCTTGTTTCAGAGTCTATCCGAACCGAAGAAAATAACATTGATATTTGCACAATATGTTCAGTGTGTATGTAATGAATAATAATGCAGAATGCATAAAGAGATGTTCTAGAATCTGTACTGAATATACAAATGCATGGACGTTTCTGCTTTTCTCTGTATATCTCTGTAAGTTTTCTCAGATTTACCAAACACCACATACACACTACATTCACCATAAATGGCCAGAAAGTGCCCAGAATTAACCTGTTTAGCACATACATATCCAGATTCATATCCATAAGACAGAATGGCAGAATGAAGTTTGAAAAAAATGATCTAATTGTGAAACTGAAAACTTTGGATGGCAAGTGCATGACTGTTTTTAGGACAACCTTAACATTTTTTTTTAATCTTACTACTAACCTTTTCGAAAAATTCTAATGGGTTTTTGGGGCCCCTCTTCTTGGGGCCCATTTCGTTTCAAAATGTTGAAACTTTTCAAACTGTTAAAACACACTTGTAGTTGTAGCATTTGTGGACTGCTGCAAATGCAAAGTACAGTCATAATTTAATGAACTTGACAATGCTTCATGCAAAAGGTGGCTTTATCACTGATACTCGTGTGTAAGGAATAGGACAGTGTTACCAATTTTCATTACTGAATAAATACAAGAAAATACTAGCACAGAACCAGCCCAGTCTACAAAAATATAACTAGGCCTGTGATACTGGTGAAGTTATGGACTTTTGATCTTCCCCAGGGAACAATCATTCAGTTGTGTAAGCGATGTCCTGCAGTCATACTACTCTGGCAAGGCATATTAGTAGACCTGGAATTTAGTCATTTTTAGGCCAAGGCCACTTTGACCTTTAAAAAATCAAAATTGAATGAGGCACCATGGTCAAAAGGTAGGACATCAATGCCAAAAACAAGGGTGCAATAGAGAAGAAGGACAATCAGATTGTACAACACAGACAAAACAGTCTACGATACAAAAAATTAAAAAAGAGTAGTCAGTATATGATTGTAAATATTGTAAGATTGTAAAATAGCTTTGTGTATTATTATATTAATAATAATTTGAATATTATTGTATATTATTGCATGTGGTTCCTATTGGACATATACACTTACAGCTGGTTTAACACTGGTAATTTTGCTGCGCATCTGTATATGATTACACCCTTTCTGCAGATATTTAGATGGCTACAGATCACTGGTGTGTCAGTCCTGGAGGACCGCAGTGAAGTCACTGATTGGCTGAATGCTAAAAGGCCTTAATTTGCAGCAAATTGGAAGAAAACCACAAAAACCTGTGCACACTGCAACCTTCCAGGTCTTCAGTTTGACACCCCTGCTGTAGATGCAGAAAATGTATCATTTGAAACATTTGTTGTGCCAAATAATTTCACAGAGTAATTTAGTAGAAATGGCACACATTGAATGCACCTTTTATTTAATATGAAATCAGCATTTGAGATGTATCTAAAAGAACTTGCGTTATCTGCCCAGTGGATCAAATGCAACATAACAAAAAATTACTGATTACACTCAGTTTATATAATTCAGATCCTGCAATATTATGTACTCCAGGGTTGGCATCTCAGCGTGCACATGATTAATAATTGAGCAGAGCAGCAGCCATCATGAACACGTTCCTATTATTTTTGACAGCGGAGGCTCACCTCACGTGTACCACACTATGGCATCAGACGGTGCTTATTATCAGTTTCAGTGGGGCAAGTGCATTTCATAAATTTGGAGTGGGATGTAATCAGCATCTGACAGAGAGCAGCTTGCTGTGATTATGCCTATCACAAATTTGGTGGAGGACGCAGGATAGTTGATCTGTGTGAGGCCACTAGGACCCCAGAGTAAAGCCTATATTATCCTCCCTTTTATCCTATGCTTACAGAGCACAGGTTAAAACCTCTTTGAAGATTACAGTACTGTATAAGGGCCTGTATATACATGATCAACATAACAGTATATATTAAGGAAGCATCAATGCTAAAGTGAAAAAAAAATAATTAGTAAAGAGAAGGTTGTGAGTGAAATGTAATAATGTGACATAAAAGGAATTACATATAAGTTGTTAGTGATTTTCAAGCTAATGTACGGTAGCAGAATACGTTTATTTTTTTGACTTTTTACATAACTGCTCATATGGAATGCTTGTCTAGTGAGCTGGCTAAAATAGCTCATCACATTTTTTTCAAAATATGCTCATCAAAAAATTCTGAACTTTATTTCATACTCTTGAATAGCATTACGGTGATGCAGTGGGTAGCACTGCCTCACAACAAGAAGGTCCTGGGTTTGAATCTGCGTGGAGTTTTCATGTTCTCCCAGTGTCCACGTGGGTTTCCTTCCACAGTCCAAAGACATGCAGGTAGACTAATTGGAGACTCTAATTTGCCCATAGGTATGAGTGAATGGTGTGTGTGCCCTGCGATTGACTGGCGGCCTGTCCAGGGTATATTCCTGCCTCTCGCCCAAACCATGCTGGAATGAGTTAATTTGACTTTACTGAAACACTGATTAAACAGCCGCTTTCTTTGAATTATTCTGGCATTGTAGAATAGTAAAAAGCCATTGTATTATAAATGGTTGATTATCTATAATCCAAAAATATTGGATTAATTTGCCAGGCCAATGATGTCCAGCGAATTTCTTTTGCTTTAATACCTGCAGCTGTTCATATGTTTAAGATAGCTTCCTTCACTTGTGCACCATACTCTAAATTTACTTAAACTACACAATTTTGAAAGTATTTTGCCTTTGCATGCATATCTCAAGACAAGGCAATAAGTCACTTAATGTAGTGTTTCTCAGCTTTGCCCCCAGGGAAACAGGATGCATGCTGGTTTTCTTTCTCTGAACTCTAATTAGGTTTGATTTGGCTGTGAATTGTTGTCTAAGCTAATCAGTAATTTAAATCACCAATCAGGATTATGCTCTTACATGTAGTTATTTGCTATAGTTATGAGTGATTATATGATTTATAAAATATATATTTTTAAACATATTTCATACTGTATATGTCTGTTTTTGCACATTGTTAATTTTTGTTTACTTAAGACAGTTAAACCAGTAAGTAATACAAATAGGCATTACATCAATAAAATTTCAGATAAAGATAATATTTGCAGCAAAATCATATTTGACTGACTGACCCCCCCCCCCCACACACACACACACACACCCAACAAAATACATTACTTGTATGACATAAAACATTTTTTATATGTAAAGGTTTTTCCTCTATTCCCATTATCATATCAACAAAATTGCAGCAGATTAACATGTACAGTACTTGCCCATTTGAAAGAACAAAGCCTGATCCCAGTTGCTTTTCTTTAGTCTGATAAAATGAAGCTGCTGTACTTAAAAGTGTTCCACGGTCCTAATGCAGAGGTTATCCGATTTATTTTTTTAATAGGCTGTTCAAGACATCAGTGCTGACCTGTGATCAGAACTCGTAATTCTCCCTTCAGAGCAGCCTTTTGCCAAACGTAGGCTCCTCGCTCAGAATACAAAGAGAGAATTTGCCTTTTTCCACTGTCAGTTGTCACTGAACAAAGGCACTTTGATTCATTATTAAAACTCTAACAGGCGGTGGCACTTTAATATAGAATTGTGGCTGTGTGTCTGGGGAAACAGTTATAAATCATTGCTTCAAACATATTGGTCTGAGCTTCCTAATATTATATTTTTTATTTAATGGTGCTATGTGGAATTGTATTATTGATGAGGCTGTTTAATATTCTGACAGCCACATACAGTGCCATTGACATTCCTCTATTTAGGGATATGGGTTGCGGATAGGAATGACCTCGGAAGTAATCTTGGAAGGTCTTCCCTCTGTCAGCCGGCTATATATGCATTCTTATTGTGTCTTTATTATCCAAGCTAACTATTTCAATCACCGCAATGTGTGTGTGTGTGTTCAAAACGTACACAGTTGGTGTACTTCAGATGAAGTATTTCTTGATGCACAGATTAAGCTCTGTGGATGTTCGAGAGTAACCATGGGATTATATTTGGAAAGTGATGTTGAATTTTCATTCTTGGCTTTTTGAGGCTGTGCAAAAATGGACCTGCGATGTCTGTTTTATCACAGTGAGCTGAAGCAGAAATATAGAAATGTTTTTATTACTTATTTTTGTAAAATGCTTCATGCAGCACTCTTGCCTGATGTGACAGTAGACTAGTTATAACAGCACCCATATTGTGGTGATGATAATGATAAATGAAACCAATATTACACTGTAGTAAGAAATATCACATTCTTAGTGGATTAATATTAAATAAAATATCTTTGTAGCATCAGACTGTTTAATTCACATGAAACGGCCTTAAGTATAATCTAAATGCGTGCATTTCACCTTCAACTGTGTCCTTTTGAACATTGCATTAGAAGGGGAATACAAAACAAATGCAAATGCCCCACACAAGCACAACATGACCTTTTTTAGATTGCCTTTTCCCTCAGTCAGGTTTATTTCATCAGAACATAAAACATCTTGCAAATTCTTACCTGTAATTAAAAAAATAATAATAAAATGTGAATCATTAATACAAGCACTGTCACTTTTGGAGCAAGGTAATCACTTATGTCTGTGGATCATTTATCACTTTAGCTTTGATTTATTTTTTCCCCTCTCTTGCCTAATGTGACATAAGAATGCTTGACTCAAGGACAAAATTGATTGGTTTATATAACTGAGAGAGCAGTTTATCTAACTGTTGGACATGTCTCTGAAACATATCTCTGTCTTGATTATATGAACACTCTTCCCTGGATAGTTTCCACAGGGAATTTCCGTCTCCGTAAAATACTTGGAAAAATAGGATCGATGGAGATCTCAGGGACCCCTATGAGCAGAGGATTTTTCCTTGTCCAGTGAATAGATTCAGCAGCAAATTTGCTTCATCTCATGCTTTTGTGATGCACATAACACAGGAAATAGTTCTCCCTTAGTGTTGGACAAATAAACTGTTGTCTGTCACTCACTTAAATATCCTGCGAGGGGCAAAGACTTGATTTATGTTGAGAAATCGCATAATGCACAGCCTTTATGTTGTCACTGGCAAAGCACATACTCCTTCTTCCATTGATTCTAGAATTATAGTGTGAAGGTTCCTCTCACAACTGTTGCTACCTTTTCACATTGCCATAGACATACAGCCAGAGTGCATTATTAGAAGGATCGAATCTGACATAACAATTTAGCTGTATCCATGGGTCAAGTCTATTATAGTGGCCCCGGTCAGGGTGGAAGGAGGAGCACAGAGAACTGGTGTCAGTTGTGCCTGTTCCCTCCCACAGCCAGGGAGACTTGCAGGAGGTTGGAGAGCAGTGGCCTCACGTATATGCATGCAGACCTGAGGCTGATCAGCAATCAACTCAGGTGTCACCAGTTTCCTTCATTAGCCCAGCTATGAAGCCACTGGCTCCTGTTTCTCTGGAGAGCGACCTCGTAGGAATGTTACATGTGTGTAGGTTGGCACTCCTTAAACCTCTTGACACGCTTTAGAATTAACCTTTTGAAGGCCTTTATTATTTGTTTTGTTTTCTAACCCCCCACTTAATGGGTCAATTGCTGCAGATTTAGATGGAGTTTTAACCTCAGGTTTAACCCCTAGACCACAGAATTGCATTTGGATGATTGTTCTGGTGCTCGTACAGTTCGATGGACTACTGGTCCAGGCAAGCATGCTGCGCATCATTTGTTTTGTTTATGGAGATAAACTGCCTAAAGCCATGCCATTGGTCCAGGCTGGGTGTTTCTTATCAGTAACATAATGTAATGTAACTTAACATAACATAAAGGGAGGAGAACAGGCTATTTTCAGGGTTCTTGCCCTTTTCACAAATCAAAATTACAGGCTTCTTCCAGGATTTCTTATTGTCAGGTTCCTAGAACTGCACACAATACTCTAAGTGTGGTCTGACAAAGGTATTGTCTAATATTAGTATAACTTCCTTGGATTTATACTCAATATTTTTGGCTATGTATCCCAGCATCCTGTTGGCCTTTTTTACTGTTACACCTCAATGCCTAGAACTTGAAAGGCTTTGATCAGCTATTACTTCCAATGTACTTTCAATGTTCTTGTCAAGGTTGTTTATGTAGTGCAATAAACAATGGTCCCAGCACTGATCCGAGTGGGACTCCTCTTCCCACTGTAACCGGCTCAGATAAGAACCCTACTACCCCTTTTGTTCTACCCTGTAGCCAATTCCAAACCCACTCTGAAATGCCTCCTGTAATTCCTACTGTCTTCATTTTAATAATGAGTCTCTCATGTGGTAGGCTACCTGACTGAATCCTTTTTGGAAATCTAAATATATAATATCATAAGCCTTGCTACAATCAAACCATTTCTTCACAGAACGCTAAAAGGTTTGTCAGGCATGTCCTTCCCTTGTGAAAACCACGTTGGCTATCCCTTAGGATGTTGTTATTTTCAAGAAATAATTCTGACTTGTCTCCAATGATAGATTCCAGTATTTTACATGATGCAAGTTATGCAACTGACAGGCCAGTGGTTTCCAGGGTCAGTATGGTCCTCTTTGCAGTCATTCGGTATTTCTCCAGCTGCCAGTGATTTATAGAAGATCTCAAGTAACTCTCCACGTACCCTTGGGTCAGGGCCTGCTGCCTTATTTGTCTTTAGTTTATGCAATTTATCTAGTACTTCTCTATCCCTATCTCAATATCTGCTAAGACATTATGTGTACTGAATACTCATTCCAGCCTATTAGTAACCATAAAACGAACCAGAAAGCCAAACTGTTAAGGTTCATGACCAGGGGTGTCATGTACACAAAACTTTTGAGGGGGCACAAATTAAAACAAAATATAGATGGTTTATGTCTGCAATACTTTTTTATATTGTGGACATAGCCATGAGAAAGAGAGAATGAGAGATACCAAAAGTGGTTTATGGAAAGGGTCTTAGGCTGACCTTGCACTAGATTATATTTTTAGCAATTTCACAGTCTTACACAGTAAAATGTCGTGTTAATTAATCACTTAACAGCATTAATTCTACTTGAACAGATGACATTTGGTCCCACTCTGGTCTGGTATTTGGTCTAGATTCTTTGCAGAATTTTAAAATGTGTAAAATAGTTGGGGGAAAGAGGCTATCATGGATTCACGGTTTTATGATTATTGCATGGTAATTTATTATGCGACAGTACGGAAGAAAAAAAGACACCTAAGCATTTTATAATAAATATACTTTATTCTTTATACAGTACTTTATACTGAAAACGTATAGCTACATGAGGTGGGGAAAGGTAGGTACACTTTAGCAATGCCCTATCCCCATAAAATCAGCTGAAATTAAAACGAAAGCCTATCCTCGCATCGAGGACTTCACACCATGAAGGACCCCAGGGTCTGAGCCAGCCTTAAACTTTGATAATGTTAGCTAGTTCATTTTTTTCCCCCCTTCTTAGGGTATGCAGGGATGGATAGTGATCTCTAAGATTCGGAAGCATTTTCGACGTGTTTGACCCTTTGGCAGCCACTTATTGTCAGCATGTTTTTCAAACTGGATAGGCTATCCCTGTTCTTCAACAACTCCCTTTTTGGTATCCAAAATGCACTGCCATTTTCAGTCTCCTCTCTGTGCACCAACTTTTGCCACAGTCTCTGTCTTTGGTACTCACACAAACAAGCCACTAGCCGACCAAGTACACCACACACGGAACAACTTGACTCCCTCACATGTTGCGAGAGTAATATTGACAGGGCAATGCCAAACAGAATCCTTGATAGCTGGATACCGTAGCTTCTATAATTATTACATTTCAGAAACCGTGACATTTTTACACGCAATGAATAGTGAAACCAGTTAATCGCAATATCCCACTCATGACTTTCCCTTAGTTCACTGGCTCAGTCCTCTCTGCCTTGGTTGCAGTGACAGAAAATGTGTGGTTATTTCATTTCATCAGTCTCATAAGAATAGTGTCAACACAGTAAAACAATAATATCAGGTAATTTGGCTATTCCTGGCCAGCACATGCATAGCAAAAATACAACCATAACAACCAACAGCAAATTGACCTAAATGGATAGTACAAGTTTTGCGCTGGCCTATTGATTGATGTCAATGCCAGTCCGCTTGTCGGCTAATCCAATGTCTCAGCAGGTACGTGGATGCCCGGAAGACTTTGGGTGAAGCAGGAGTTGCTCCAGTCAGTGTGACTTGGGTGTGCAGGGTTCTCTACTCCCACAAGGAAGATATTGGAGATATTAGCGATATATTAGGGAGTGAGTGGCAGAACGAACATTTGCTTTGGGACACTGTTCTCATCACCCTGCACCACTACTATCTTTTGAATATCCATCGCACAATAACGGAAGTTGCATTAGTTATTGATGTGGTGACAAAGCGATGCTGTCTTCTGTCCCTGATAAAATAATTTTTGAACGTAATCTGTACGTGTATATATGAAATTCTCGGTTAAATAGTCATTAATCTTGGCATCGACCAAATGTATAGCAATATGCCCTTCAAAAAATCTTTTATCAGGGACCGAAGATGACGCTTTGCTTGAGTAGTGCTGCTACTGAGATTAGCTAGCTTCTTAGCTAGCAAGCAGCTTCTGCGGAGAAAAACCCTTAACATTACACTTGGCACACTAACGAAAATTGGTGACTTTTTTGTGTAGAATATGCAAATATAATTCATGATTTGACATGACTATGGACAACTTACATTTATAAGTAACTACCGGTTGGCCCGCTTGTTCCAACCGCCATCTTTGTTGAAACAAAACCGTAAAGCCTTACTGCAGTGTATTGTGGGATTTTGGGCTTCCGGATACTGTACAGAGCTTGTACCCTACATTGTGCAGTGCATTGTGGGGCGGGTGTAGTTCACTATATACTGTGCTACAATTTTGTGTCTCAGATGGGACATACTACAAAATGGCTAATACCAAAAGTAGTGCACTATATAGGGAACAGGGACTGATTTTGGACGTAGCCTGTGTTTTATGGTTGAATTGGCAGCCATTTTGGATTATTTGTACTCATCTGAAACATTCAAAATCTTTCTGTAACCCCTTGGCTGATTCTTTATATGTATTATCTTGTGAATTCTACTGTTTGTGTGTGTGTGTGTGTGTGTGTGTGTTTGTGTTTGTATTTGCATATTGGTCTAGCATGCTCCTGTCTGGGGTGACATGTACAAACATATATATTATTACAGTTATCTTAACCTTATTTTATATCTACAGTTGAATTACAAGAGGATGCTGGGCTAATATGTATTTACAATAATTAGATGTTTCACTTCTGCCGGCTGCTTGTCATGGGCTTGACATGAGTTCCCCCTTCCCTCCATGAAATTGTGTAACCTCTGGAACATTGATTAATCATGCATCATTATTATCTGTGGCTGCATACAAAATTAGCATTTATGCTCCACTTAACTGTACTGGAGAAGCTACCCCCCCCCCCACCCCCCACCCCCCGAAACTCCTCACAGCCAGATTGCATTCTGTTGCCATCCTCTGTTCATACCAGGCAACAGACAGATGAGATGTGCCTGCTGTCTGTGAAAGTAGAGCCAATCACAAATTATGATGTCACGGGGAACCGCACATCCAAAATACCCCTTCCTTTAATTACCCATATTTGCTCTAAGCTCATGTCACACTCCCTCTCACATCTTGGCCTGTGTATCTGAGCATGAGCAGTAGCTCCTGTCAGGCTGAAGTGAATCCTATATGGTGTGAATTCCCTAGCTGCTCAGTGGTGGGTTGACACATTTTCCCGCTCTGGGCCTCAAAATGTTGCATTATCATGTTTCCATTACCTTTTCACTTGAAACCGAATTGGCGCTAATACTTTGCTACCGTTCCTGACATTAAGAAAGGCATGCCTCTCCAATTAAGCAGGCATCCTCTGGGGGTGTTTTGGAAAGCCTGACTGTGGTTGGTTCTGGTTGGCACACCTGCTTCAGTTGAGGACTCTGCTGCTTAACTTAGCAACAGGGGGAAAACAGTGACGGGGTCTTTTTTTCCCCACTGCCTGCAGTTAGTCTCGGTGCCACCGTGCAACCTCAGCACTTCACCCTGTTCTATGCATCAATCATCCTCTCTTCCTCCGTCACCCCTGCGTTCCTTCTATCTCACTTTGCAACGCATCTCTCCTCCTGGACAGCACTGCTGCCCCCCCCCCCTCTTTTTTTCTGAAAAGAAAGCTGAATAAAGAGAGGGAATTGATGATTCTGTCCTTTGCAGCGGTGGGGAGAGAAGCCATGAAGCTAGGAGCATCCATCAGCAGTGATTTGCATCACCCCCCTACTCTTCGCCCCCCTCCCCTTCCCTCCACCTCCCCCCCCTCTCTCTCTCCCTCCCCCCTTCTCTCTCTCTCTCTCTCTCTTGCGCTCTCTCTCTTTTCAAAGCTGTTGTTCCTGCGCGGACGCTGCACATCATTCCACCGCAATGGAAATCAAATGAAGACGGCTCAGAGCAGCTGACGGAGAGGCTCTCGCTGTTTCGAGGATGTAGCCCCTTGCAGCCGCTCTCCCAGATCCCGTTCCGGAGGGGAGCCGCGGGATTCCTGCGCTCGAGGGGCGGACGCGGCGGGTCGCCGAGCCATGCGCGAGCTCCAGCGCGGGGGTTGATCTCTCCACCGGACACCTCCATCCGCTTCTGCTTTTTTTTTTTTCCACCCCCCTCCCCCTGCTCCGCTTTGCCGAATCATTTTTTTTGCGTCAGTAGAGATTGATGCCATGGAGCAGGAGTAAAATAGCTTCCGCACACACGCACACACACACACTCACTCACACACACACACACACACGCGCTCCAGCTCCAGCCTGAGCTGCAGTTGTTCGCACGCATGGATGTGTTTAGCTTTGTGAAGATGGCAAAGCTGACAGGGTGAGTGTGCTCTGGGTGTGCGGTGAATAGCTGTTTTGTGCCTTGCATGCCGTTTGCATGATGGGTAACGTTCTGTCTGGCAGTGGCAGGAATTTGGGAGGGTTGCGGGGGACACTTGCACAAGGCAAAATAAGACAGGAGCTGGACTGGGATCTGTAAAAACCACAGTTGGATGGGTTAAGTGTATGGCATTGCAAATAATGTATTACTTGTGAGCTGTCATATGTGGTCTTGGGAGTTCTGGAACAGTGTAACATGCACATATACTTGCGTATGTTCACACAGGCGCTATGAGAGGGCGATGGAAAGAGTGGTAGAAAAAGATGTAAAAGAAATGAAGCAGAAAGGGAGATACTTGGTGTAAGGTGTCTTCTTGGTGACTGAAGAAGTCACAGTACTTGGTGTTTATTGCACAAATCTTTATGAGCAAAAATCTCTTGATAATTCATTTTCCACGCATATACATAGCAGCCTAGTTTCAGGTGTCTTTGCTGGTGATGAATCTCATGGCTTTTTAAAAAATACTGTGATCATTTGAAAATTCATTTTTGGTGATTCTTGGACATTATCCATTATCTCCAACAGGCTTGGAAGTTTTGTTTGTTTCAAAAGTCAGTGATGCTGTGCATGAAAATTTTGTCCAATTTCAATTTCGAAAAAGAAGGCCAAAAAATGATCCAAGGAATTGGTGGGTTGCTTGTGGGTGGAAAGATCAATATCAAGCCAGTTTTGAGCATGCTATATACCAGCTCTTTTTCTGTTCACCGATTTGAACCACCTCTTCTATAAATACATGATTTTGCTGAAAGGCAGTTGTTTTTCATTTGTAAATGGTGGAGGCCTCCTTCAGTTCTTTTCTCTTGTTCACCAGAGCCCTTGAAGGCAGAGATCAAACTGTGTCATGGTGTACATTATTGCTTGGGTAGTTCAAACAGCAGACACACTGTGAACTAAACCAAGCTCAGCTAAGACATTTGCACATCCCTGCAACTTTGAAAGGCACAATTTTAACAGACATGTCATGGTATAATTATTATTGCTATTATATTAAATTAAATGCACTGGACAATGGAAGTTGAAACAGTTGTTTCTTTAGCTTTAAAGAGTTCTGGGGTTCTCCAATGGTGTGAGGTCCATTTTCCAGTCGTAGTTTTGGTGCACTCATAACGTTAGAGGACAAGATGGATGTCAGTATTGACTTAATGGTACTTTTTGGTCTTCTTCATCCTATGTCAAAACATTTCTTTCCTGCAGAGAGGAGCATGTTTTTGAAAATGACCAAAAGAGAGTATGAGAGTATGAGCAACCATAGAGTATGAATAGTCACCCAGTGGTTTGAGGAGCCTTCTCAGTTAAAGCCTTCCTCAGAGCTGAACCCTGAATGATGTCTGGGGCAGCATTTTCCATTTGCATTAACTAAGCGCTGAGTTCATCAATTTCTTGCGGCCGTACCAGTCACATGATGATATCATGAATTGGGTTTGCATTTGTAATGTGAAACTAACAGTCCACAGAGCATCGGGAACACTTAATTAAATGTTTTGGGTTGAAACAAATGACCAGAATATGTAATACAGCATTTCAAACAAGCACTTACAAATTTCAAATCAAAGCGGCTCAAAAATGTCAAATTCATTCTGAAAGGTTGCTATTTTCATTTAGCGTGCGCTAATGGATGCTGGATGGGTGGGCGTACCTGACAGTAGGTATGCTATTACCTCATCTTCATCCGGCTCAAGAAGGATTAAGTGGAGGACAGGCCAATTACACACGTACCTTGAGGCAGCGCCTCCCACCTTGGCAGGGCTCCAGCGGCAGTCAGGTTGAGTGCTGCGGGACGCTGGGGACAGGCTCGCTGGAGCCGCTACCTCACACGGCCCGGAACATCTGTCGGAAAAGGCCTTTCCCACATTCCAAATGCAAACAACGAGCACACGCTCATCTGTTTGCACACAGATCAGTGAAACTGGGCCTAATGTGAGACCCAAACAAAGCGGACGAAAACAGTTCTGTTTTTTAGCGAGAGGTTGCATTGCGGCCACAGCGCGGCCGTGCATTTTTAAACAGCAAACGTGTAAAATATTAATGACCTCGCTTAAACAAACTTCCGGTACATGTCACATTTTGTGCATTAGACAGACCTTTCCCAGCATAATTACTATGCACATGCATAGAATATTTACTGCATGTGTGATTCTATTTTTGTTTTGCTTTGCTACAAGGGTATGTTTTCTACTTAACTAGTATACCGGCTGGCACACACTGTATGGTGCTGCATTATGCCTATTACTCTAAAATAATAGATCTCATTGCACAGGTTTATAACTGAAAATATCTATGTAAACTAAGCAGTGAAATGGCAGTGATAACATAATACAGAGCTTCTTGTTGGGTCTCATACTTTGTTAGTAAGGACACAAGATAATTTCCCATTAGGATCAGATGATGGACAGGTATAGAAAGGGTTCACTCATACTTGCAGGCAGAGAAATTTTAGACATCAAAACAAAACAATTCACGGATGTCAACTGCTGTTGGATGAAGGCTTGTTCCTGATATCCATCTCAGAGGCACTGCAAGGTGTTGTCCAGATCTTCAGGCCTTCCCATATATAATTTCCACCTCTCTCTTCTTCTATGGTTATGAGGGGAGAGGACACATGGAAAGGCATAGTCACAGATTGCAGGCCACTGTCAGCTTTTTCTTCACAAATGGCCTGATGAGGGAGCTGGCGCTCGCTCGCTGAATTGCAATCGAATAAGCAGGAATATCCGCAGCCTCCTGCCCCCACACAAAGGTGCTCAGGTCAGCAACCCACAGCTCATTCAATTCCTTTTTAAAGCTGTGAGCACAAGTCAATATATTCACAATAGAAAATGATAAAATGGGCTACGTATGACGCACTACCGTGCCACATTGAACGAACACCCCCCATCCTCTATCCACAGGGCCAGAAAAGAACAGTTTATTAAAAAAAAAAAAGGTTTTAAAGGTACACTGGATTTCAGCTAGAGAATTTCACATGATTAATTCAGATACTGTAGCAGGTGCTTCTGTCCAAGAGCTCCATGCTGCAGCAGAGTATTGGTAGCGAGTCAGCGACCCATAGTTTCATAACATCCCCAGTGAGCAATAAGCTGCTTGAGTCTGTCTTTGTTTACTACTACGTGTGAGGAGCAGAGAGGTACTCTCACAGCTAATAGTTTCTCCTATGTTTTCTGTTAATCTGTGCTGTGATGCAACTGAAAGATTTTAGCGCACCTGTGTGCGTGTGTGTGTGTGTGTGTGTGTGTGTATGACTTGATATAAAAAAGGAATGAAGACTAAGATACTAACTATGCTCATTTCTATGCAAACTTTAACCAGGAAGTAGGTGCTAGAGGCATATGGTCAGACACTGCATTAGTTTAGAGTATTATTTTTCATTGTCTTGTTTGTGTATATTATTTATGTTTGATGTGTTATAAATTACTTTTATGTAAGTCTACAAGTCTCTTGACACCTTATTGTAAATGTATGATAGCAGAGAACTAATATGTTCGATTTATAGTGATAGCTGCTTCACCCTTGAGCAATTTTCCTGAATGGCTTAAAACCTCAAAATCTAGTCATTTAAAATGGGTATTTTGTGAAAAACACAACTACCTGAAGCATTTCCTTACAGTATATCCTTGCACACACACACACACACACACACATATATAGTGTGTGTGTGTGTGTGTGTATATGAGGGACCATGCCGAATACAAATACATATGCATTCTCCTCAAATATTTTCTCTTCCCGAATTTGACCAATATTATTCGTACTCGGATCTTTTTCCCACCTCTTTGATGCGATTCTTTCAGAGTTCAGTACTCTGAGTTTCTCCATTAGACACACTCACCTGCAGAGAGACAGTGAGGGAGAGCTTCCCTTAGCACTAGATAGGCCAGAGCAATGCCAGCGCGCTTTTGGGACTTCATAATTAAAATTACTCCAATGCTGTAAATGCTTCCGTGACGTTCCTAAATATTTGAGCTTAAACTAACTGCGTTTAAAAAAATGAGACAAAAATTGACTCACTAAAGAAATACAGGCAGTTCTTTTTTCGCAACCCCTCGACAACAGACCACAGGTGCTTTTACCCAGGTGTGAATGTGTCGCTGTCTACTCTAACCGATATTGAAACGAATTTCACACATATGATCACAAATTTAATTCACTGCAATTGTGTGATGAAGTTGATGAAGCGTTTAGGGTGGAGATGAATAATTGTGGAGCTGTAGTTATCGAAATGTTGGTTGAACAAATACAAATAGTGGCATCTCTTTCCACCCCTAATATATATATATATATATATATATATATATATATATATACATATATATATATGCAGGGAAGGACACATTGTTTATCCTGCATAAACAAACCATATGTTTTATGCCTTAAAAGGTTCCTGTTCTTCTACCAAAATTTATTTATAAGTCTAAACTGAAAACTCAAAATTTGAAGGCCTTGGAACAAATCACTCATCTAAGTGAATATTTCTCAGGAGGACAGTGAAAACTGCTTTGACTATGCAGCAGAGTGCATGTTCAATGAAAAACTTTACCCAATTTTATATTGGTGAGCATTTGAATACATTCTCAAAATATATTTATTGTTATTCAGTACGCTTAGAAATAAGGAGCAGGCCTGATTTTTAATAATACATGTGTGGGACGTGTTTAACATGTGAATTGTTTAATTACAAATCTAAAATTGTGGAGTACAGAGCTAAATCAAGAAAAAATATGTCTTTGTTCCAAACATTATAACATACTCACAGTGAATTTTAATCAATTAAGCAGAAATTAATAAAGTTAAGTCAGTGTTGGTCCAGGCTTCATGATAAATTGTAATTAATTTCATAAGGAATGACTTAATGCATGCTAATTGATTCACACTAGCATATTGGCAGTATCTGGTTTCGGTTGGATCCCAGGGGGTGGAATATTGCTGTTACTTCTGGCTGTCACTATAAATTCCTGCATAATATTTATAGCCACCTAGTCTGAGCACAGATGTTATGTTTTACGATGCCCTCCATGGTGAGCCCAAGAGAAGGTTTGTAATCTAACGCTGAAACCCAGTTAGAGGTGTGGTCATGTGGGCTGGAGTTGACTCATGCATGTGACTAATTGCAGCTGACTGTTTTGAAGTACGCCGTATTTGTGTAGAACTACATTGGAGCTACAAGTTTTTAACACTATCCCTTTTGCTGTGTATCCAAGTAACATGGATACAACAGAACAAGCACCACTTTCTTCATTAACTAATACTTTTTGCTCTGCATTTTACCAATGAATGGTGACAGGTTATGTTTTTAGCACTTTATATGAATATGTATGCCTAAGATGATGGCAACATGATCTCTGTGTGCTGGACATGAAAATTCTTAAATATTATTTTCCGGTGGATATTGGTTCAGTTATCCCCTTGCAGGTCAATATGACATTAACATTTATGTTAAATGACATGAGTGTCAAATGCCTTTTAACCGTCTTAGTGGTACATTTTGACAATTCCCATGTCAAATCAACTCAGCCATTCATGCGACTTGACAAAATCTATTATAGTAGTACAGCATATAATTTTCAGTGTCAGACACGTCAAAGTGGGATGATAGATATGTCAAAGAGGTTGCAGAATAGGCCTGGGTTATTGAAGATGGTATTCTTATTCCAGTAAATAGGAACGACACAGTTACCCTTGACCTCAGCAGAGAAGTTGGTACGTGTCAATCCATAGCCTGGGCAGATTTATTTATATATTTATTTTACAGTACATGTGCCCTCAAATGATGTTTGTGTTTCTGTTAACCCCCACTGAGTCATTTCAGGATTTCTGTCATCCCTTTAATGATCTGGGTCCAGCTTCAGTGTATTGTACTGTTGGTATAATGCAATGGCCTGAAACCGTGGCTCCAGAGTCACACAAGTCTATTGGTTTTATAACTCACATAACCAAATTGATCAATTATGCCTACTGTTAATTCATCTGAGATAAATAAATAAATAATAATAAACGTCCTTGCAGCTCTTTAGGGTCAGGGTTGCTGACCTCCTTTTTAAAGCTACATTACTATAACTTAGCTGACTTTCCAAGCAACAGATATCCACTGATTGTTGCTTCCCCTACTCATGTTTTATTCTGTTCCATTATTTGTTTGCTCAGCAGACATTCTTTCTAAGGAGGGACTTACAGAGGATTTTTGATGAGGTAACTTTTTTTATAGCAGGGCGGCCAATTAAAATTCCTGCAGGGTCAGTGGGTATGTTTGTGTTTGTTTCCACCGCTGCCCGGGCTTAATAAACCAATTATCTTTATATCCCAGCACTAGCTCACTCGTAGATTGGACCACAGTAACACAGAACGTTATCTGCTGTCATTCAGGAGTTCAGCAATAAATTTAACTAAAATGTCAGATCATGCATGCAATTAGCCTAATTAAATATTGAAGGGCAGTAGGTGGCATGAATTCGGGAAATGGATTTGACCCTCCTCGCCCGCCCTTGTGTTCGTAGAATTAAAATCATAAATGTTCTGATAAGACATCCAGGTCTTAAACCACACTACTCTTAAAGCTGTAGAACAGAGGACTTTCTGTTATCTATTTCTTAGCCACATTTGCCAGCTTTGTACTATGAGAACCGATAAACATTTAGCACTGTGCTGTTAGAAAAAAAAGAAAAAAAAACATCCCTATCGGATTATTTTCAGATATGTTCAGATTGTTTTCATTTAAGTAGATAAGTGAGAATTATGCTATTATACATTTGTTTTGCCTGCCCTCTTATACTTGGTTGCTTACAGGCACATTACAAATTACAGTGTAGACTCTACTGTAAACAAGTACAATACCTCTACACAGTGAAATGTTAAGTGTTAATTTAACTATAATGGACTATATTTGGGTAAAATAAACAGCTACAACAATGAATACAGCACTGAATATTGTACTGTCTATAATCCAACTATTTTCAAGGCAGCATGGAGTCACCTTATGCAAGTGAGACTAAAGCCATGTAATTGTAAATCACAATCCTAATAACTAGGTGCTGGCTATCAGTACATCTAAAACATTACCCTCATACCAATTTGCTTCTTCAGCACATATTCAATCTTCTCTTTCCACCTGCTATAGTACTAATTTGGCACATTATGTTGTAGGTCAGTGAACTGACTTATAATCAGATGCAACTTTGCCTAAATCTTTGTGTGTGCACTTTTGTAAGTTGCTTTGAATTACATCATCTACTAAATGTCTAGATGTAAATGAGAGGGTCTAGTGTGACCCAGTTCAGATCAGGGCACATCTGAGCATGATCAGCTGAGGTGAAGTATGGAGAGGTGTCTCCTCTGGAGGCTGACTGACTGGTGACAGACTCTGCTGTCCTGAAATCAGAACGGTTTTGGGCATTACAGAAGAAAGACAACTTGCAAAACTGTAGCATCACAACAGATATCTATTTTCTTTAATCAACGAGCACTTTCATGAAACTCTTACTCCAGCGTAGGCTGTGCAATTTGCATTAAGTTATGGGAAGAGTGGTGGTACTGATTCTGAAGAGACGTTCAGCTTTAATATCCATGACGGGTGTCAATCACGGGGTGTTCTGCTTTCCCCGACCTGTAGTGGGCAGATTTACTGTACACTGTGGATCAACTTCATTAGCGTACTAGAACTCAATTAAGCAGGATGGGAGAATAACATTTCATGAAACTAAAATGAAGAAGGACTACCATTTGACATCAGTGAGTCATTAATTAGAACTGATTGCTCAAGTTTGTGTGGAGAGTAAAACAGTTTGATTGTTCAAAAAAGTAATTTATTGGCATCTCACTGTAATGCTACCAGTCTTGGGGTTTGAAACCTCTGAAAAAGACACTCTCCCATCTCTACAGTTAAGTAGCTGCACAATTAAGGTATCTTTACTCCCGGGTAATTTATTATTCTTGGGGAAAATCAAAACGTTCACTGCCAGAAAATCAGCTTTGGAACCTGACCGTGGCGGGTCAAAAAGTAAGAGAACTGTGTGTGCCTTGCCAAGAATCCACAGGTGTTTCAGTTGTTCTGTCTTCCTGTATGGAAGTCCACTGGAAGTCATCCACTCAGATCTATCACCACTTAAATCTGCTTCCAGCCATGTGGTGAAACCTGAATATCAAAAACCCTGGCTTTGCATCCTGTGAGGGAAGCAGGCTGTTAGGATTGTGATCCACTAGGATGGCTCTGAATTTAAAGCCCTTGGGTGAATCACTGTGGTTCACCATCAAAACATTTTTTGTTTTTTTACTGCAAGTGTCGTGTCTTACTTTAAGTGCTACTCAAATTATCTCCCTCTTCACTTGTCTTGTGGCTGCTGTGAAAACAGCTTTATTTGTGGTTGGTTTTCATGATCTTTTCTCAAAGGGAATGTGGATTCAACCAATTACGTCAAGTAGGAGGGTAAATGATTTGAACAGAAATATTCCACCTCAGTTTTCTGTTTAAATAAGAAATAGAGACCTTTATATGATGTAAACTAAAAGCTGGCAACTGTTAAGAGATTTGAGGAATCATATTTCCACATTGTTTCTAAACCTTTCATTTTTGCTCAGAAAGACATGACTCAGAAACACAAAGCTGATTCTGAAAGTTTCAGAGATGATACATACCATTCCATTGTCGTGTGTGTGTATGTGGTTTACTCATGGGATTTCAGCGTTTGGATCAGCATGTATGTAGATGCTGAAATTGAAGTCTTGAATGAAACTGATTCGAGCTCTCGATTCCCCTCGGCTCAGATTTAGCTAAACTGGAATAGCTTGGCAACTGGTCATAATTTATTCAACATTGATGCACTCCTGCTGCTGTCAACTGATAAAGGTTCAATGGTTAAGCTAGCACACGGCTGAGAATATGAATCACTCACTGGAGAATGTTATATTTCAGGAACAGGCTTGGTATTACTGTGAACTAAATAAGTTCATTTACAGAAGTTCTGTCCTAAATATTGCAAAATCATTTCCTTGGGATTCACATAATGTACTTTTTTTTGGCTTTTTCTTGCAGTTAGAAAACATGTCTTGTTGAGCAGTTAAGCAGTATTAAGCAGTAAATCACACTTTGACATGGTTGTGGGTTTGCGTGAGTAAATATAGCATTTAAACTTTTTGCAAAGCTATATTCTTGCTATCTGGAATTTTTCGTTCTTGTAACTCTTCTAACCACCTTCTAAAATGTATACAACATTTGAAGTGCTAAACCTGTACACAGTGTTGTTCCACTACATTCTACATTATGCATAATGATCTGTTATATAAAATCTATGAAGTTTAAAGCACAGAATAGCATATTTAATTCATCACTCCCTTAAACCTTGAGAGGGGTCTCTTTAAAATGGATGCGCACCATATAGAAAGACCTGCAGTTTGATATTATAAAGGTACTACCATCAGATTTGACTGATGGCCTCAGCTCAGAGTAAAAGCATGCCAAAAACAGAAGGCTACTATTGGATTTCTGACAGATAGGGTTACGTCAGCCCCTGGGACCATAGTAATCCTTGCACACTAGGTTCCATATCACAGAGAACAGCTATGGACCTCCTTTGCATTCTGCTCAGACAACAGATGCTCATATAAAATGGGTGGTGTGCTGCAGAGGTAAAGAGGCAGAACTGATCAAGGGCTTTAAAATAAGACTCCAAACAAAATTTTCCGGTAAATTCCCAGTACTCATGAGAGATTCAAAAAAACAAGAAACCATATCGAGTCAAGTTGGTCTCACAGCAAAAAAACAAAAGAAAAAACAAATAGAAAAGAATAACAAGCTGAATAACAAGCCTGTATCTTCTGGAATAAATGCAGAAATTAAACATGGTTCGGCATTTGTCTTTTTATTTTTCTTTGTCTGTTAGAAAACGAGCATTGCTTTTGTCCATGTCCATTGGAATTTCATTGGTATTTAAAAGCCAGAACACATAATTAATTATAAAAGACGTGACAGAATTTATTAAACATTATGCCTTCCATTGCATTAATATAATTCTCAAGTCTCCCATTTGTGAAAATGTAATTTATCTTCTTAGTCAAGAAGTAAGTATCTTTGTAATTAAAGAATATTGTGTAATAGTGAGCAATCTTTTTATTGAGGTCACAATTGCAATATTTAAGGAAAAATATTTCAGTCAGAACAACTCATATATTTTATGCACTTGTCTGTTGAATGTGTTTTATATGTGTTTTACATGTACATGCAGGTCTCTCTTGAAAAAGAGATCTCGATCTCAATGAGGCTACCTGTTTAAATAAAGGAAAATAATAATAATAATAATAATAATAATAATAATATTAATAATAATAATAATTACATGAATATGTAAATACATTTTTGGTTTGGTGCTAAATCTTTTTTCGGGTATTAGTGCACAAGTTTGCATGCACTACCCTGTCTAACAGGGAGTACTATACATCGCCCCTACTAAACAGTCGAAATATCAGAAAACCCCCCAGTATCTAGAAGAAGATCCAAACAACAGGCGGTGCTGGGGTGGTGGAGAGTGAGCACAGCAGTGAAGCATGCAAAGCAGCGCAGGCAAGCAGCAGCACTGAGAGATGTGATTGTTGGTTTAAAAAGACGCTCCGTTTGGTGATGTGTGCCTGTGATAGGATGGGTAAGAGAAAAGTGTTGTGTGCATGCAGTTGGTTGATTATGGAAACTGATTGGTCGGCCACAATTTTGAGTTTCCTGACAGAACTTACTTTGCGCACCGCTTATTAGGTTTGGAGTCTCGTTTTGGTTCCAGTTGAACTGCAGCCTCCTCTAGATTTTTCCAATATTTTATGGTGGCATACCTTGCAGCCACCTCTAAATTTCCCCGATATTTTCAGGTGACGTAACATGAAATTATCTATTTATCTATCTATCCAACTGTCCATCTACCTGTCTATAGATCTGTCTGTCTATCTATCTTCTGGGGTACCCCATTTGAACCTACCCTATACCTGGCAGTAGAGTACATTAACCCACCATGCCCCATTGCCAACTCCTGGGCATGGTGGGTTAATGCCAAGCTCAGACATATGTCGTCACGCTACAGGGCCTAGCCAGCAGTCATAGTGAGCACCTTTACTAACACAGCTGCTTCTCAGGAGCTGCTCATTTACCCAAAGCTTTCCGCGTTATTATTTAAGAACACAGAGATGCTGTGAGGAATGTTCTTTTATTAGTGTGGTGCCTGGAGGGCGATTCCAGAGCGGAGTTTGATTAATGCTCATCATGTTCACTGGGGGAAAGAGATGAATGCCTTCCTCCCAGGGGGAGCGACTGAGTCAACCCCACTTCACATACTTACAAAACACCTCACGGCACAAAAACACTTCCTAACGCATCCTTTCCTTTTCCTGTCTTCAGCAAACAATCCAAACTTAGGCCAACCGTATCCATGTGTTTTTCTTTATTTTTACTTCAAATGCATTTTTTTTTTACTGATTTCAATATGGCTTCTTTATGCCATCAGCATGAGCTCTTTGTGATATGTGGAGAAAAAAAGAAAGAAGCAGTTGCAATTTGTGACTCAGCAGTGAAGAAAAAGGCAAAAGCACACTGGATCATAGTGAGTAAAGACCTACATGTCAAAAAGGTTTATGGATCCTGGTTAACCTCCCCAACACTGAGTAGTAAGAGCATTGTACTGCATGTGGACCACGCTATTTCTTGTCTTTTATCTTTGAAGTCTTTGTGATAATGGTTGTGGGAGAGAACTTGCCCCAAGGCAGATTTGAAGCAGTGAATCCATTGTGAATGCATGGCTAGAACCACATTCTTATTGTATGAAGCTGTAAGTATGTGTGTTTTCTGGGTGTGCGTCTTCTTCTAGAGGCATGTACAGTACTGTTCTCTTTTTTACAGAAATTTTTGGAATTATATTTTCTTATATTATCATGTTACAGCTTTAAACTGCTGTGGTACAATTTAGAGAATTTGTTGCCCAATAATAAATGTGTTACTTATAACATTTGTGATTTTACAGCATATTTAAAAAAAAAACATTTAAAAGGTGCTGTAAATATAATTTATATACTTATAAATATAACGTGACAGCTCAATAGCATTGGACTACCCATTCTTATTGTCAGATAATTTTGTTCATTGGGAGATAAAGTGTATTATTATCAGTAATACTGAACACTTCATATTGAAATACATTATAAACAGCATGCAGTTCAGTTAAGTATTGCTTTTTGCTCATCAACCTGCTGACCTGAATGTGTCAGGTTAGTGGTGCTGTTGCTGCGTTCAGTGTGCATGATACTTCAGCTGGTGAAGTCGATGTTGTTAACCGATTGTGACCACAATTTCAGCCAAATTGTATTCCACTTTGATTGATTTATGCGATCGTACAAACATTGATTCTGTTGAAGAAACATAAATTGAACATTCAGTATAGTTTAATGCTGCCAGGTGGCTGGATGGGTTCGGTTGCACATGGACATATTGTGAGATTTCTTGATTGTGACTGAAAAAATTGATCATACAGGGTCTGCCGCCTGTTTTTCCTTAGCAATGGCCTTGTGATGGCTAGAGTGGTTGGAAATAATAAGCTGATATCACTGCAGTAGTTTCTAAACCCAGACAGGAAATCTTGAGCAACACACAAAACCAAGACAGACACGTTTTACCGTCTGGGAGCAGCACTTTAGCAGTGATAGACCACACCAGGGATGTGTCAGCTTAGACATTGGTCTGACTCTCAGTGGGTGACTTGTGGATGTGTGATGCTTTTGACACATGGCTCTTATTGCTATTCAGCCACAGCCTTGAATCTCATAGTACCCTGTGTCTCTCTGCAGCGGTACTCCCTGCAGAGCTAGCAATGCTAAAGCATTTATCACATACAGCTTAAAATGGACATCGCTGAAAATTTTATGCCCGTTCTTTACTTTGTTCGAATTGCCACCTTCTCCTTAGGATCACCGTCACTAAGGCTGTGTGGCTGGGTAGAAAATATCAGTCCCAAATTACTGTCCCTGCACAGGGCAGGTTTATCAGTGAACTGCGCTGCTTTCGTTAGCATTATTGTGGAGAGGCATAAGCCGGGCATGCGAGGCTAGTGGGCCAGAGATATGAGATTAAGTCCCAGCAGGGCCATTTGACAACGCCCCGGCTGGTTGTACACAAACCCTCATCTATGAATGGCGGCTATAAGAAGGACAAAACCGGCGGGGGTTTCAGCAGCACTTAATCACAGCAGACGCAAGATCTTAATGTCAAGTGCACCTCCGTAATGCTGAATCACTGTGGCTGTGGTCTCTATTCTGAAGGCTGTTAAATAATATACATTATGTGGAGAAAGTGGAAATACTTCCTGTGGTTTGATACCAATTATTTTGATAAATCATAGTCTCTGAATTACAGAGGTTTGTTTTAGGTCCGGATCAACCTTACAAAGACATCAAGCAGAATGAGTATAATATTTAGCTTTTTTTTAACCGGCAAAAGGTACATTTCAACTGTTAAGCCCAAGACAATGTTATGTTAATGTGATAAACGGCAAGACATGTGAACTATTGCTTGACATTTATAATGATACACACTTTATTTTTATTTATTGCTATATTTCGTCACTTTTGTCATGGGTTTGTGCAGTTTTGTTTAGCTTTTTTTCCATATGCTTTTGGTGAATTTCTCACAGGGTTCATAGCATTGTATCCAAGTCTTGTGACATCCAATATTAATACTTGTCATTAAATGCATGTAATTACTAATATTATTGTTATTATGATCCAGACCTTGCAAGCTCATCAATCTTTAATTGTCTTTAGTGTCCTTGCTACGCTAAGCCCAAACGAGGAACTTATGTAAGGCTAAGAAGGTAAACAAAATCTGTGTTGTACATCTGTCATTCTATCAATGAATTTGTATTTATGTCCATAACATTATATTGGCTTGATGTCTCAGTTTCACAAAGCACCATAAGAATATTACATAAGTAATTGTGTGCCATCTGCCCGTATTCTACTAGCCCAACAACAATTTGAGTAGCATATTTATATCGGACATTCTGCTCGTGCAAACAGATAATTATCAACACACAATGACTTACTTGTGTACCTACTCTGAATAAAATAGAAATTAACTACCATCTAATGCTTCCCTGTCAGGAATTCAGTAAACTTGTCAGTTTTCATGGCCGTGTTTCAGGTTTTTTGTGAAAATTCTGCTGTTCCACTGAGATCTGCCGCAGTACACTGTCAAGGCTCATTCACTCTCAGCCTTGGCACGCATGCAAGAAAACAAGCGCTGCAATGATTAGCATTAGCAAGACAAAGCAGTGGTCAGGCATGCAGCATCCCATACTGTTACCGACATTGGGTAAATAAGTATATAGGGGCATGCAATCAGATTCTATGGCAAAACTGAGCTGCTGCTGTGGTGTGTGATCTTCGAAATCTGATTTGAAAGCCTTTGATACGGATCTGTGACATCAATAGGAAATGGACAGTAGCAGCATTTGAAGAACTAGTCCTCGAAAAGCCCCAAGAGCACTTACAGTTCTGAGGATGTAAAGCAGTAAGTCTGGTCATCCATCAGTTGCAGAATTGGTCTACTAAGGTTGTTGGAATTGACTGAGATACATGTGTTAAAGACAGCAGGTAGCACTCATCACTATAATGTTCCTTATATTGTACAATAAGTCACTCAGTTGGCAGATAAGGCTAGAAGAGTACTTAGTTCATCAACATTTCACTTGTTTCCTGCACTGTAATTCAAATACATGGTAGCAGACTCTGTAGCAGAGTCCAATAGAGATCCAATATACTCTATAGTATATATCTGAGTGCATTGTATTCTACCTGAGCATTCACAGTGTAGTACTATCCAGTCCAGTTTTCTGTATCACACACCTGGTAGATGGGTTGTGGTAAAATAAGAAACAAGCGTCAATGCCTGCAATGCTTTTTTTGTAGCTGTATGTTACAGCGAAGCAGCACTGGAAATATCTGACTGCTGCATAAGAACACTAGCAGCTATGCTGTACCATTGCAGATGGAAGGAAAGTGTGAACGGTCCTGAACTGTGATCTTTGCTGCAGGAATGATTCCTGATAGTAAATGTATTTTTTTGATCAGATATTTCTCTTTTCTGAGTACCCTATGCTAGCTAGCACCAGAGGTATGCACTACAGACTTATGTGTTCTTATGTGTACAATGTTTACATTGTTAATATAATCTGATTTGGCCTTAACACTGTATAAAATGTCTGCATCTCCATTTCCTGTTTTCTGTTTTAAATACATCTGACATAGTATATCAGGAGCCTACTTGATTTGCAGAACACGTCCTGTCCCTTTGTCTGATGGATGGTGTATTTACCGGATCCACACACTAATTATAATCCACCAGTGCTGGATGTTGCTGTATGAGGGCACAGAGAGTATTTTTAGAGTTTACATTCATTGTCAGTCCTCCTACTAGTGGGTTTTAGGTTCTGTTCCTGGCTTAGCCAGCAGTGATTTTCATGGCTATTGGTGATATTAATAATTTTAATATGGCTGAATTGTGCCGTGGGTTGGTTAATAATTGTTCAACCTCCTTCAAAACATTGGTATAATTCACCCTTTTTTTATCGTCTGTCCTCTTAAAGTAATTAACTTCACCAAATCAATTATAGCTGATAAGCTGTGGGTTGGTTAATAATTGTTCATACTCTAGCCTTTCAACACATAGGTATAATTAGCTTCTTTTGTTGTCTCCCCTCTCAAATTAATTAACATCACCAATATCAATGAGAAAATTCTTGAGTTTGAACAATTACCAACCAACCCATGGCTCATCACCCTGAATTGATGTACGTGGTCAATGTCACAGTTTTGTTGTGATGTGACTACACTGCATAATGTGGACAGTGGGTCAAAATAAACTTTTTTTTTCTCCTTACACTGGTGAGCTTCACCACCGACCTATTCAAGAGACTAACTCGCTACTCCTGAAAAACATAATGCAGGTTTTTTTATTTAGCCTTGTTTAAATATGTTTTCATTATGTATGATTTTATTCACTGACTGAATGAGGAACGGATGTGAGTCTTGGCACTGCCTCTGAACAGTGTTGAAGGAACAGTTGTCTTCACTGTTAGAATTTCTAAAGTCTATTGTTTACTCGCAGCGTATCTTCTTTTCAGCTAAGCATGTCAGCTTTATTTGGGGCATATCTCCAGAACAAGAACAAGTCATATGGGGTAGTCATCCTGTGTAGTTCTTTTTTCTTGGTTGGATGCTCCAACTGGCAACATAATGCTAGCTGTGAAGGTCAGCCATGCCCCTTCATGAATATCTGTAGAGAGCCAACAAATCAGAACATGTTGTGATTCAACAGTAGCAGGGATAGTTTACAGTAAATATTAGGAATATGCAACATATTGGTTACCATAGCAATGGACAGGACAGCAAGGCAACTATAATGAGATTTTTGACTGTGGTTTGTCATTTGTTTTAAGAGCTACTGATTATATCGTATTTTCCCTATTGGGGGAAAATGGGGACAGATTTTTCTGTTGCGCTGTACCTGCTGTTGGGGTTACACTTAATGGATTTTATGTTTATCTCTGAATGTGTGTGAGAAGTGCAGCTATGATAGAATTGCCCTGACATGGTTCATTGGTTCAATGACCAAAACCAAAAAAAAAAAAAAACAATAACAATAAACAACAAAATATAAATTATAAATATAAAGAATAATGTGCAGTAAATGAGTCATCTGAAAATAAGCCCAGACACGGATTGCTATCTTAATAATCCTAAAAGGTCTTATTTTGAAACTACTGATGAGCTGCACATTATTGCCACAACTTTTGCCTCAGCTGCTTGCCAAATAAATTAATTATCTGGCTCAAAATGAAGGTATACATCTGCAAAATTGTACATTTCTACAGTAACTTGCCACAAAATAGTTCCAATAAACAATTGCTTTTTGCATCCTTGTAACCACAAACAAGTTAGACATTTTTATTTTGCCTAGTTCACAGTATTTACAGACATTTACATTTACTGTGATGGTTGTCATGGTAATGGGGGCATTTTTGGTTAGCTGTCCCCTTACTGTGATCAGCCTTTCCCATTTATCATTTCCTTCTTCCCAAGCTTGTTCCCCGTAACTGTAATGTTAGATAGAACATGATAGAGTGCAATCTGATCGGACTACTTAAAGTGCCAAGGATATAATCTGGTGTAAAATAATACTCATTACACAGAATTATAGCACCACTTTGCTGGATACTCGATTATGATTGGTCAATGAGTGGTATTTCTGAATAATAATCAGTGTGTAATGTCAGTAAAACATGGAGCTCCACCAATAACGATGATGGTGATTTGATGGTGAGCCTGGAAGTTTATGCAATCACTGTTTGTATTGTTCAGTTTGTTACAAATGTATACTATGATTGGTGGAGTTCATCTATTTTCAACTAAGTTGATATTGTGATAAGTTGATATCGTATCCCTATTATCCCAGTTCCATACCTGTTTGGTTTATCAATTTGCATAACTCTTAGTTTTGTTTGAATTTTAACAGCACTTCCACCACAGGAATGATATTTTACGTGCAATGTTTTTTTTCCTCTTATATTTGTGAAGGTGTTCTGCAGGAAATGCTCAAGCAATATAATGAGTTTACTGGCTCTCAGGGCAAGTTAGTTAGCAAGATTCATATTTACAGTACTATCTGAACTGTAAGGTAGGCAGCAAGCAGGGCGTCTACTTTCCCACAAATCTGTGAATCACGCAGGCTGGGGATGCAGGCTCTGTATTATATATATCTCATGATTAGATATTCACTCAGTGGACATTTTATTAAGTAAACCTATCTATCATTGAGTAAGACTCCCTTTTGCCTCCAGGACAGCTGAATTCCTCATGGGGATTTTGGTCAATGCTGACTCGATAGCATCACGCTGTTCCTGCAGATTTTTTGGTCACACGTTCAAGCTGTCAACCTCCTGTTCCACCTCACCCTAAACGAGCTCTATTGGATTGAGATGTGAGGACTGTGAAAACCATTGGAGTAAACTGAAGTCACAGTCAGGTTTGTGGAACCAACTTGAGATGATGCGCATTTTGTCACATGGCGCATAATCCTGCTGGAAGTATCCATTCAAAAAAGGGTAGACTGTGACTATAAAGGGATGCACATGGTCAGCAACAGTGCTGAGGTATGATGTGGCATTCAAATTGATGCGCAACTGGCATGAAGGGGTCTAATGTGTGCCAAGAATCATTACACCACCACCAGCAGCTTGCACCGTTGACTCAAGGGAAGATGGATGCATTAATTCATGCTGTTTACACTGAATTCTGACTCTACCATCCACATGTCACAGCAGAAATCGCAATTTGTCAGGCTTGATGTCTTTCTGTTCTTAGCTGACAGGAGTGGAAGCTGCCATGGTCTTCTGCTGCTGTAGCCTGACCGCTTCAAGGTTCAATGCACTGTGCATTCAAATGTCCCTCTGCACACCACTGTTGTAAATAGCTGCTATTTGAGCATTTGTGGACTTTCTGTTAGCTTGAACGAGTCTGCCAATTCTCCTCTGACCTCTACCATTTACATGGTGTTTTCACCCACTAAACAGCTGCTCACTGGATGTTTTTTTTTTTTTTTTCACCGCATTCTCTATTACATCTAGAGTCTATAGTGTTTGAAAATTGCAGGAGGGCACACAGTAAAATGTCCAGTGCCAATTCAACTCTAACAGTGTTGATCTTAGCCGAAAAGCTAAGCGATTTATTTGATTTACAAACATTATCAATAATATAATGAGCAAAAGCTAATTTACATTTAAGGTTTAGCAAGGGTCTATTGTTTGTGTGAAGCTATTGATTCTGTTTTTGTGGTTAAAATCCTGTATGAGAATGGTTCAGAACATTGTCCATACCGTTTTGAGGAATATCCCTCCTTGCCTAGTTCAGTAGCATAAAATCTAGACCAAGCTGCATTTTCATACATTTCTGCTTTCAAATCCTCTTATTCTGCAAAACTGTGTCAATTTTGTTTGCTGCTTGATGAGAGGGATTAAGGGATGATGTGGGAGGCTTCGGTTGGAATTTGCCAGGCAGTTTACTGCAGTCACTTATTTTCATTTCCAGCAAATATGAAGAATCCGAGGGGCCCCTTTAACAGTGTGTTATGTTAATATACCGTGAGATTCAAAATAAATGAAAATGAAACAATAAGACAGTGAAACTTGTCTAAGGTGAGGAACCCAGGGGAGTAATGAAGAAGGGCCATCATGTGCCGGTGTCCATGACACAAAGGTGACCACCAAGGCTGGTTTCACCGTATTTGGGAACAACCATCACCCATTTCCTTGGCAATTTTCAGTGAATTTTTGCCTTTATCAAGTTTTCAAATTTAATTAAAAAAAAAAAAAAAAAAGTAGTGTTTGTAGTGTGTCACCTTATCTTGCTTAAGAGCTTCCATTTGAAAACTGTTGCTACTAACTTTCTCTGAGTAAGAATATGATTCTCAATACAGTTACTGTGATAGCAGCATGCCCTTAAAACTAGGCAGATCGGGGAAGCTTTAAACAAACTGGGGAGACAAGGTCCATCATCTACCCATGCAATCCCTACTATGACTAGATGCACATTACAAGCAGCTAGGGATAGTTACAACACAAGTGAATACGAACATGATGGCACACAGAATATTAGTCAGCCAATGGCTAGCTACCATGCCAACCATCGGTAAAATAGCAATCTTTTGAGAAAGTGCCGACCCCTCACGAAAAAATCCAGTTAAGGTGTTTCTCGGAAATGGCAAAGCGTTTAAGGCACTTTGTAATAAACCCAGATTTGCGAAAATCTCTGACTAGTGGGCATCATACACATCAATAAAGCTCTTGTGGTTGAGTAACAGTGTGGCCTACCATATTGTGCAGGTGAGCTTATTGCCATGGTAATATAAAGACAAAACTGAAGGGGAGTACCAACCCTGGTTATTTTTGTATAGTGCCTGCCATACAAAGGTTAGCACCAACCCTACTAACACAGATCTGTTGTTGGTATGTTGTTGCCCCTTTATTTTTGCAATGTATGATGTTGCCGTAATGTCAAATTAGACGTTGCTGGGACTACATGGAGGTGAAGCGGAAATTTTGGGAACGATTAAATAAAACAGAGAAAGCTAAATAAGCAAGCTACGTAGCATTAAAATTTGGGTTCAAAGTATGTGTTTCAGGGGTTATATATGTTGATATGTGCTGAATATCAGGGAATTTCAATTATTAAAATTCCCTGTTTTGTGTTTTTAGATGATCTGTCATTTCAACCCGCCCGCAGGTATCTGGTCGAAGACAACCTGCAGTTAATTTGAGAAAAAAAGCAAATGAGCACGATTATTTTGGTACATCCCAAGAGACTGGCCTGGTTATTCTATATACTACAGAAATGTAGTAATGTAACTGAATAATTCCATTCTTCATGCGCTTATGTGAAGTTGTTGCAGTTCAAAAATATCTTGCCAAGTCATTCTCCCAATTTGAATCAAATTGAACATGCATTTTTATATGCTGAAAGAAAACTTAATAATCTAAGTTAAAAAAATAAAAAATAAGAATCTGGCTTTGGAAAACCCATTTGTTGCTTTAGCAGTATGTTTGTAATCATTGTCTTGCTGTATGATACAGCCAATGATGGTATCAAACATCTTGAGCAGATAAGATGTTTCTTTATTGCCATTAGCTAATGATGTGCATGAAGGTCAAGAAAGATGTCTGGTATTTTGGGATAATTTAGTCTCTTCATAAATTCATATAGAAATAAATGTCCTTATTTTAGGTGTCTCCATGGTGAAGGATCTGTTTTAATGCTAGTGAATATCTTCATATGAATTTGCCATAATTACTCGTTTCATCCATCTCTTCCCACTGCAATGTCTTGACGTGACATTCTTCTTATTTAGCACCATTCGTATAAAATCGTACCATTTGTATTGCCCTTCTTTGCCACTATACCAACTGGCTTGCCCAGTGAGCACAGCTGCTAAAACACATGCACATCTTCAACCCACTCACCTGTGAGAACACAGCACACCCACAGCACAGCCTGAGCTGGTCTGGCTGGTTTAAGCTGTGTTTTCCACACTTGTAGTGTGTCAACCAGCAGTTCACCAGGTGACCAGCCTTACTATACCAAGCTTAACCAGCTTTGTCCAGCTAGAGACCTCCTTTGACAAGCCACAGACCAACTATGACCAGCCTTAAACCACCTTAAACCAGTTTATAATCCCAGATGCTGTTAGCAGGAATTGTTAGCATGCATATTATACATACCTGTTAGCCAGTAACTATATTTAAACCACACAGCACACCTTTATTGTACTCAGCTGTGAGCTAGCAGCTGTTTTACACACTATAAACCGCATAGCACTTCTATATAATACTAATCTGAGCTAGTGACTGTTTTATGTGCACTAAAAGCCACATGGCAAACCTTTACTATACTGACCTGTGAGCTAATGCCTGTTTTAAATATCAAATCACAACTTTAATGAAGTCATCTTTGAGCCACAGTGACAGTTTTATGCATTGAACGTGTGCACATGCAGCCTATTGAGGAGAGATGGTGTTTGTCACAGGAGTGACACATATCTGACAACAGCTGGCACTCTGCAGGCTCCCAGACAGAGGCTAAGGGGTGTTCATGCATTGGCAAGCGAAGGAACCCTGGCCAGATTAAGCCCATCAAAACCCAGGTGGAAGTAAGCCAGATGCATCCTGTTGCTGTGGTAGTCTTATTTGGCTGATGACTCTGTAAAAGTCCAGACTCAATCAAGTAATGTTTATGCTATCAGCTCAGCATTTGCTAATTATGCATGCATTTACCAAACAATACCCTATAATAAAATCCGTACATGATATTCAGCACTCAATCCTGGTTGCTGTCTATCTGTATGATCCGTGGCCAATAGGAAATTGTTGTGCAATGTACCTCGATGCATTTATTTAAATTATTTGAGAAATCGTTTAAAAACATCATCAAAATGATTGCATTACTTTAATTTGTTCATTACAATGTTGCACAGGTACCAAAACTGGTAGTCTAGCTGCCTGATGCCTTGAAGTGTTTCAAGTGCCACATGAAATTATATTATGCCATGTCTTTAGTGGTTTTAGTAATGACAGTTGTTTGATGTTCAGGCCTGCCTGTTCCTACCAATCTCCGATTAGACCAGTCCATTATAAGGCACTCCGCTCATTACCTAAGTCAGGGGTGCACTACTCAGTTCCAGAGTTGATGTATATTCAGCCATTCATTCTGGCGTCGTGTTATTAAATTCCCACCAGTGGTGCTTCACTCCCATTCTGGACCGCCGTAGGACAGCTTCTTCTGGGCAGCTGCAGACTTACCAGCTTACCAGATCAAATGCACAACTGGGTTGATTTAATAATTAATGGCAGAGGTTGGCATGAAATCCTGAAAAGAATCCGCCCTTTTCGTGCACACCTGCCCTAGGCGATTGATCTATGGCTTTAGCTGGGATAATAGAGGACAGGGGATCCAGCTGCCGCACAGTGTACAATTTTCAGAAATCAGTACTAAAAAATAACCTACCTGCTTATTTTCATATCAGGCGTGCATGACATATTTGACTCTCGCTGGCCCAATGTTCTGGATTAAATATTAAGTTAACCTGCTGGGTTCAGTGCATTACTTTTAATTGCATTGCTCAGCTGAATTATACTAGATATACAGTGAGTTTCTTTTCAAAGAAAATGTGTGCAGAACTACGGGATTCTAGCTACTGCCAAACATATTACAACCAATCAGGTAGTAGAAAGTCCTACATGTTGGGGAGAGACTGTTGTGCCAGTCAGTTTTCTTTTTTTAACTATGCCAGTGTATGGGGATTCTTTTCTTCTGGCTCAAAGTTAAAAGTGATTGGGTATAGTGCATGTTTACAAATCTATCATTTATGAATTATGCCTACGTATTACTTTGATGCAATACAAACAATACGGTGCAAATTATGGTATAATGTATGGCAAAAGTAAGAAACCATGACTCCAAGAAGCCAAGGAGTAAACAAAGGTCCTTAATGAGAAGCGAGTATTTTTTCTCCCCTCCAAAAAAATTTGAAGGACACTGCCATATTTTAATTTTATGACTTTGCACACCCCACTCCTGGATGTATTTTATGCCTGGCCTAAAGAATTGCTGTTAATGTGCACCTTAATATAAATGGTTCCATTTCAAGTCACAAGTGGTAAAAAAACAAATCATGACAACACTCAAGGTAGCCATTCTACCGCTTCAGTGTGTGTTAAATCAGTTTGGATTCATTTCTACAAATGGGAGTACTGGCAAGAGCAACTCATAAAAAACAAAAAAAGCTTGAGTTTCATTTGTGTCTTAGACCCATTTTTGAAATTGTTTAATTATATCTTCTGTTTTGATATCAGGCTTTCTATGAATGTACAGACATTTGAGCCTAAAACTAATTTCATGCATCTAAAAGCACTGGAATGAAGCATGTCAATTATGCCTTGGGGTTTGAATTGCTTAATTAATTGAATTTACCTTGAGTGATTAAACTGTGGTTCAGGAATTTGGCTTATAACGTTTTACAATGAAAGTGAACAATCTTCTTTCATGATTCTGGGTTGTGTTAAGTCATCTTCCATTTTATGTGACACAATATGACACACACAGCAATAAAGAGCATTCCACATGATTTGAAGCTGTGCCAGAATTGAATTCGACTACTGCTGGATTCATAAAATTTACCAGTTGCACATTTTTGCATTATATTTGTATATTGAATTTTTATTAAATTCTTAGCTGTCCACACTAAGTGCTTGAAAATAGGCCCATGATTCTTACATTATTAAGGGTTTTTAAAATGTACATTTTTTTATTATATAAAATATTGCAATCCCACATTTAAATTCCTCAATTTGAGATACACATATTCCCTTAAGCCATCATACAGCAAGTCTTTCTGGGATGTATATTAGTTTCCATTATTTTGAAAATAAACATGCAATTCAAAGGCTGGGTAATGCTGTACAAAAAATGTTCTACATCGTGAGAAATGTTAAAGGCTTGCCTTGAAACTTATAGTTTGCTAGTTGTCTGGTAGATTTGATGCATTTCCCTAAAGTAGTATGTTTATGTTTCGTGTCCTGTCCCCTGATGTCCGTTCTCTCTTCCATTTCAGCCACAAGATGAAATCCCCAGGTTGGCCGTCCCCTTCAGGGACCTGGAGTGCATCGCAGGCACCCCCATATGGATGGGACATGGCTTCCAATAGAGAAGGGAGGGACCTGTTCATCAAGTAAGTGCACAGCTGCCGTGATCCTGCAGATGTTCGGAGTATCCTGCAGTGCGTGTGTTTATTCTAGACCTTTCACTGCTCCCACTGTCTTCTACTGTGCACTTAGAATGCTGATTCCCTTTGTTTAAGCTTCTCAAGACAGCCGCATCCCCTACTAGTACAGGCACACTCACACAAACGCACGCATGCACACACATTCACACACATGCGCACATGCATGCTCACACACATACACACATGCACGCACACACGCATGCGCACACACATACACCCACACTCACACACATACATACACCCACACGCACGCACAAACACACACACACACACACAAACAAAAGCGAACACTCGCCAAGCTCAGTGCTGGAGAGTACAAGAGTGCTGAGCAGCAGCTTTACTGTCACCAACCGAGGAACCACTTCGAACTAAATCGCATCAGAGGTGTCGTAGAGAGGAAATCTCAGTGCAGTATCCTGTTAGGCAGGACTAATTTCTGAAAAGGGGACAAAAACCAGGTAAAAAAATAATTACATTTTTTTTTTTAATTCCGTCATCTTAATTCAATGTGTGTGCTTAGGAGAAGTCTTTGTAAGAAGTGAGCTCTCAGCCAACTGCTTCAGCTGTGATTGCGGTGTTGCGGTAGAGGAAAATGTTGTTTCAGTGTTTTATGTGTGTATGTGTGTGTGTGTGTGTGTGTGTGTGTGTGCCCAAACCAGTATACTCTGATTTGAAAAATATTAGTTGGCACAAAAAAGGCTCCTCTGTTTTATGTTCTTTTCTGCAGTAGAAATTTCAAATAACAGATAGCAACAATACCAGTACTGTGATAATGCACTGTTCAGTTTATTTTCTGCTGTGCTTAGATGTGGCAAGTGTGGTAAATGATCAGTAGAAGAAGGCAGACATGTGTTAGTAGGGTCTGCAGGTGTTTAACAGGAAAAACTGCCTGTGTGGAATGGACTAGCTTTGCATAACATATCAGTAGATACAGGCTAGCAAACAAAAACATTCAAATCTGGCAACAAGCAACACTCTTGACTGTCATTACTTGACCTTTTAGGCATATTTAACTGTTTTCTCTGTAAAACTCCAATAATATTTGGTTGTATTCTTCCTGTATATAGAATGCTTTCCACCCGCAAAGCATTGCTATTGATTCTATAGAATGTGATGTAAGCCACCCCATCTTATCGGACTCCTGTTCGCAAGTCAGGCTCTGATGGATATGAGTAAGAGGAAGACATTGCATGTGTATCTGAAAAGGTGGTCTTGTGTCTATGGACGTACAATTGACCAGCAGTGGTTGCTGGTGCACAACTCTGGCCCACTGAAGCCCTCCAAGTCATGGATGATGCATGAGCTTGACCATGGGGTCCATCCATGCACCAGAACAGCTCCTTAACAGGATGAGGCAGACAGAGCCCGTTTTTAACAGTTCATATTCATTCCATGCATATTTATGGTACATGTAGATCATCCATTAGACAAATGCTGTATTGATCAGGATATGCATGGTTTCAGGATATTGACATCTTATCTCAGCAGAGGTCTAGTTCAAGAATGAAGGTCATGACTCTGTCATAATACAGGAGGGAAATGATGCCAAGACAACAGCCACTGAATTACAAATACAATTGGCAGTTGTTGCTTTTTTTCCCCCCCTATGCATGTATTACATTACATTACAGGCATTTAGCAGACGCTCTTATCCAGAGCGACTTACACAACTTTTTACACAGCATTCACATTGCATCCATTTATACAGCTGGATATATACTGAAGCAATTTCGGTTAAGTACCTTGCTCAAGAGTACAACGGCAGTGTCCTACCTGCGACCTTTCGGTTACAAGCCCAGTTCCTTACCCACTGTGCTACACTCCGTCCTCATGTATGCATTATGCGTTTCATCTGTCCAGTTATTGATTGGACAGACTGTCATATCACTATATGGCTGTTACTGAGTCAATTAATCAACACAGATATATAACTCAAAGCAGATTTGTAAACATTTTTTTTTAAACCATGGCATTGCTTGGGCCCAGAAAGATACAATTAGCTACTGAAACATTTAAATATTAATATTGCTTATAACTTACTTTGACATGATTGATGTTCTGTCTGATAGCAAGAGTGGCTATTCCTGGGCAAGAAACTCATTGTGTACAGTCTAAATGACTGGCCATGTATCAATAGCCTCACCTTGGTGTGCTGGTATATTGTGTGAAGTGCATAATACCAAGTCCTTCCAGATATGATAGGGTAATTTAGCACATTCTGACTGAAGACTATTTTTGATCTGAAGAAAGGTTGTGTAGGATTCATCTGAGCCTTAATTGGACTGGGGGAGGGTCACTCCTCCAGAGAGCATCCAAGGTAGAGAAAGACTGAATGCTGTGAAATGAAGTTCAGATAAGTATGATGAAGATGACAGACTGTCTTCCTGAGGTGAAAAGTAATGGAAAACCATGGAAGAATTGTAAATTGATCACTGTGGGGCACTATGGTTATAATGGGACAGGTGAGAAAAATGACTCTGGAAGTCATCTTGACTATAGCAGAAGGTTTAGCCTCACCTACAATACCTTCTGAGCTGAATCTGCTGAGCTTAATTTGAGACACAGGAGTGAGCATTACTTGGTAAGCATGGGATCCTTTCCCATAATGTTCTGAAGATGAATAAGCTTGTTATCTCAGCTAACTGAATCTACATAAATTACATTGCATTACATTACAGTCACTTAGCAGATGCTCTCATCCAAAGGGATGTACACTAAATATGGAAGAGAAAATATGGAAGCCCCCAACAGTAGGTCAGTGGATCTTCGCTTGTAGTATGTTCTACAGTCACTCTGCCTAGAAAATACATTCACCCTAACAAGGAAAGTTGAAATCATGTGCAGGTTAATACTAGCCAAAATTATAAATATTATTCCTATCACAGCCACAAATATTTGAATCTAAAGTAGTTATTAGTGTTTCTCCATAGCTTCTATATGATGTGAATAAGTGACATCCACTAACAGTATTTGTATTGACTTAATAAAATGTAAACCCGGAATGCAGGACTAGAAAAATTATTGACAGACATTTATGTAAACAGGGATAAAGCTGTTGAACGACAATGACTCAAACCTTGTTATCATGCAATGGGTAGCTTCATTGCTGGTGCAGCCACATACTTTTAAAATTATGATTAAGCAAAGAAATGGCCCTGTCAGAAACAGTTCAGAATTCTTTAAACAATTTATCAAATTTGAAATAATCACCACAGAATTAATCCAGCTTGGCAATGCGTGCCCAGCAGCACCAACATGGTTTGATAACAGTGACAATGAAAGTGTCAGTGGCTGCGGGAAATTACTTCAAATTGGGGAGCCATTAACGGCTAATGGTGATGATTAGTAAGTATAAGATGCAAGGCTGTCATCACATTGGGAGGGGGGCCATCTATAGCAGGTGGCCTTCTCTGGAGATGAGACGGTTCACTTCCTGGACACGGAGAGCCATATGCTTTTTTCACCGCACGCAATCTGCCATGGCATTGTCAAGTTGCAACCAAAACCGAAATGAATAGACAATCTGCCCAACATTCTGAGAAGGCTTATACAAAACGTGCTGGAAGGGCATACCACGTATCTCAAATTCCACAACATCTTTTTTTCTGGTAAACCTGGAAAAAAGCACCCGAGGGGGACTGCTTTCATAACCTAGCTAAGACTATGGGCTCTGAAAAAAATATATATTTATATGCATTCTGTTTTTGTTTAAAAAAATGTATTTGCCTCCACTTCGCATGTTTTTACTCGACTTGTATGTTATCAAACATGCCTGCCTCTTGGCTTGCAGTGGGAATGTCTACCCTGGATAGCAGAGCGTTGCTCTCCTTAGCAGTGTCTTGAAAGATTAATTGTGCCTTTTCATTGCGAGGTGGAACATGTGTCAGGAACGATGGTGAATTGCACACTGTCTCCATGGGCCCACTGCTTTAATTAGTGAGCAGTGTGGGCAACGATGAGATCTGCCTTTGAAAGGAGAAAGGAAAATAGGAGGAAAAAATGCCACGGAAAGAAAAACCCTGGAAGTACTTCTGAGGAGGCAAATTATTTTTGCAGCCTGTTATGTGAGTGTGAGAGCTTGTTAATAGCAGTACAATGGGAGAGAACATAGGAGGCCTGGCAAGACAGCCTTTTGCCAATATTTAGTATCGAGAAAATGACATGATAAAAGGAGCAATTTCATGCTCAAACTCCGGCATCAATTACTCACCACAGGTGCGAACCTGACTAAGGAGTAGGGGTAGAGGGAGATGCCGCTATTTGTATTTGATCTGTATTTGTTCAACCAACAAAATTATTTGTACTTAGATAAAAACCGGAAGTTGGCATGGACTAAAAAGAGGAAGTATGTGGAGTTTAGCCCAGAGATGTATAAAAAGCCAAACATTCCTCATTTTTACTATTATAATCACTGGCTCTGCTATTGTTGAGATATTAAAGCATTACAGTCATGGTTTTACAATGACATCAATAATAATCCAGTTTAACAACAGGTAATTTGCTTTTTAAAGCTGTGCTTAACAAATAATGACCCATATGCTATATAGCCATAATAGGCTTTTATAACACTGAGGTAAACAGCCAAATCAAGTTTCAAACATAGGCAAAATGTTTTTAACATCAAAATATAGTTACTCAACCTGAACTGCATACTATGAACTGCATGAAACCCCACCACCGCCCCTACCTAAGGGACACTTAAGCCAATTATAAACTGAATGATAAAGGACACAACTGAATCAATTACCTTTGTATTTCTAAATTATAGCGGTTTTGTTTGGCTGAGGGAAAAAGGGCTAAAAGGTGCATGACAAAACACAGAACAAGAAAAGTAGTTAAAGAAATACAAAGTGCAATATAAAAAAAAAAAAAGTAATTTCTTTGGTCAAAATGAATTCAGCACATTTCTCCCTCTCTTCTCCTTGGAGTGTGCTTTTACATAGCCAATGCACCGTCACTTTCTTCTTATTAATTCCACAAAGAACACACAGCTTGGGTGGTTTGCTGGGACCACACACACACAAATCGGTTACATTTTATGCAGCTGTCTTGTAACTGCTCTTTTCAGTTTCTTCAAAGTCTCAGTTTCAGAGAAAACCTGAAAATATTGGTGGCATTATCTCTGCGGTGTTCTAACTCTAACATTTTTATAACTACAGCAACCACAGTTATTCATCCCCACCCGAAAGGCTTTATCAGCTTCATCACATGATTGCAGTGAATTCATTTTGTATGATTATATGTGTAAAAAGTCGTTTCGGTAGCACTTTATTAGGAAATTCTTCTCAATAGCACAAACTGCCTGTGTTTCTATACTCAATTTTTTTTTTTTTATTTAAGCCCAGACACTTACGAATGTCGTGGAAGGAGGAGGAAATAGCATTTACGGCACTGGAGTAATTTCAAGTCCACAAAGCATGATTGCATCACTCTGGTCTATCTAGTGTTAAGGGCTACTCTCACGTGTTGTCTCTCTGCAGGTGTGTGTGTGTGTGTGTGTGTGTGTGTGTGTATGTGTCTAATTGAGAAGCTTGGTGCCGACCTCTGAGTGAATCACATCAAAAAAGTGAGAAAAAACGATCTGAATCCGAATAATATTGGCCAAATTCAGGAGGAGAAAACATTCAGAGAGATCGCAGTATTCGAGTGTTGCCGAATATGGCATTGCATTCCTCACCATCCCTACGAAGGATCATCATCGTGCATTGTTATCGAATGATAAGGGTTCATGTTGGTTCTGGATTTCACTTAGTTAATAATAGAAAATAAATATTTTTTGTCTGAATTTTGTACCTATCCCTTTCATACAGTATATATGAGTCAAATCAGAATTACATTTTTTTGTTCTGTTAGGGTCATGTTTTTGAGAGAAAAGGGTAAAATCGTGACTTGAGCTTGTAAGTGCATTGATCAAGTTGACTATTTAATATGCTTTTATAATGACATTTTTACTACATGTACTCACTGGGTAAATTAACTTCATAATGTGGTGCTCATTTTACAGTCTATCATGTTTCATAATTTGCTTGCATCAAATGCTTGACTTCAGACCATAATGCCATTAACATTAGACCAGGGGGACCAGCGGGACCCTGTTCTGGGGTTTGGCTTTGTAGCGGGAAGCGAGAAACCAGTGGTGGTCCGCTCAGTCACACCAGGTAACCATGTGACCTCTGTCTCTTAACGTAGTACTCCTCTGCATGTAGCAGACTATGCTTATGTCAAATGTATGGTGCAGTAGTTTTTAATGGTTTGAACAAATTTTCTGAACACCATACCAGAATATGTAATTCTGTTTCTTGTGCACCGCATGCTTTTTAAAACTGTCTTAAAAAAGGAATTCATATTTTCAACCAAAAGTAATGTTTCTTTTTTTAAGTTTTCTTTTAAGATTTTAAAGATTTTCTTTCTCAGCCAATGAAGAGTTTCACTCTTTAAAAATTTTGAATGGCCAATCATCCACACTTGCATACATGCACAAACTCCACCGCCTGTCTGGGAGAGTGTAGACATCCATGTTTCTCCAAAACATGTGGCGTCGCCAGCTGCTTCTTACACACTGGAGGCTACAGTTAAGCTGTCAAACAGCAGAGTCAGAGGAAGACTTTTCATATGCAGGTTTGACTGCAATATACAGGCACTCAATGGACCAGGAGGGGCTACTAGTCTGCGGAACCCTATCCAGCTGAACCCTCCCATTCCCTTGGTGATGCAATCACCACAACGGGCACTGGCACGGTCCTGATTTGGTTTGAGGCCATGAGGCTCATCCATGCAACACAGTGTGGTGACTTAACCAAATGAGCCAGCCAACAGACCCTGGAGTCTGACTCTTTGGATAATGCACTAATAATGCCGTAATAAGCTTTTATTGTTTTAAAGATAATGTGTACCAGCAGTGGCTCTGCTATGAGGCTTTACACAAGAGCTTTAATTAGCCCTCAGAGCTAAAAACCATGGTGCCCAGAGAGGGGAACTGTTCACACTCTTATCGCTTCTCCAGTCCTGCTGTCACGTTCTGGAATGTGTCCCTGAACTCCGTTACACACAATGCTGTTCAAAATATGCTGCTCTCATATTTAACCCAAGAATGTTTGGGTGGTCATTCTGTTAATTTGTCTGGCAACCGTATGCACCTAATGGATTTTAGCAAGACATCTCTGGGCTTTAATTCCCAATACGTGATTTTTTAAATATTTATAAGTTTTAATCAAACTCCTTTTGAAAGATTATAAATAATTGATTCTAATTTCAATACAGAGCTCAATACAAGTGTCTACACTCAAATCTAACAAGCATTTTACTCATGTAGACAAGTCTCAGTGATATATAATAACATTGTATGTACAATTCTAAAAAATATGACTAGTGCAAATGAGATGTGAATAGGCCATTTCATTTACATTGTTTGATAGACATGGCCTCTCCACATTCAGTAGTTAGTGGGTTGTCATTAGGTTCTTTCAAGTCCTGGGTGAATCATAAAGTCTAAATCAGGAGTGGCTAACCCTTATCCTGGAGTTCTACTTTCCTGTAGTTTTTCGTTCTAACCCTAATTTGGCAGACCTGATTTCACTAACTGGCAGCTCAATGAGACCTCTAGCTGTTGAATGAGGTGTTCTTTGCTAAGGTTGGAGTGAATACCTAGGGTAGATCTCCAGGAACCTGATTAGGCACCCCTGGTGCAAATGGTGTTCCCACTTTCATATTATAAAGACCATTGCATAAATTGACCTCAATTCTAAATGAAGCATTATAGAAGAATGTGTGATGTGTGTGTTTATTTGTGGTTGTGTGTGCGTGTGCGTGCGTGTGTGTGTGTGTGTGTGTGTGTGTGTGTGTGTGGATGCATGCGCGTGTGTGCTTGTGCACTTGATTGTAGGTTTGCGCCTGTGTGTTTTTCAGTAATTTTGTGCCTCCATTGGTTCCAATTGTCTGAGCACTTATCACTGAGGGGAGAGATATCATCATTGAGTGAAATGAAGCCTACAGTATATGTTTTCTCCCACAGCCACGTGCCCAAGAGCAGCTCCCTGGAGGAGGTCAGGTTAGATGGGGTCCAGTTCATACCCCCGGCTCCACGCAAGGTGGAGATGAGGCGGGACCCTGTTCTGGGGTTTGGCTTTGTAGCGGGAAGCGAGAAACCAGTGGTGGTCCGCTCAGTCACACCAGGTAACCATGTGACCTCTGTCTCTTAAAGTAGTACTCCACCCAAAAAACATTATTTGGTGCATTATGTCCTATTCTCAGAATAATATGTGTGTGTGGCCTGTATTTCAAAGCCAAATTGTTCGCCTATGCCTGCCAAAGAACATTTTGAAGTGATAATATCACCACAACAACCTCCATTAACTCACTGAAGTGTGTGGACTGGTGAATACTGTGTAATAGCAACACATCGATTGTTTTCTTTATATCTTTGATGACACAACCACAACATTTCCATTGTAAACAAGGGTTTGGAGTCTTTTTTTTTTGTATTATCTGAACGGCAGCCTCAACTAAATTTCTGAAACCACTCTTTACAAGAGAGGCAAGAGAATAGATCATGCCTCGGTGACATCATTGATTGGGTTGGGGCTCAACATGTTCTTTGTGATCTAAAGTACTACCATATGTGGTGAGAACTCCATTATTCTTAATGTAAGGCCCATGCTTTGAAGTATTGAATTATGATTTTTGGCTAGAGTTCCTCTTGCAATTTTTTACAAGAACTGATAGAAACAAGACATAGACATTATTTAACATTATATTTCCAGCAAAGAAGTGGTAAAATGGGTTTTAGATTCCTCAATAAAACACATTATAATTGTTCAGCATTGATAAATAACATGAATAAAATGTCATTGTAAAAAGAAAATCTGTATATTGCTGTTTGTTGCAGGTGATCAATCAGACATGTTTAGTATTTGTTGTTTCAGAGCTTACTTCTTCACTAGCAGCTAAATTACATCTATTTACTATGGTCTATGCCCATCCAGTTCATCTACAGTGTTTTCCACACCAAAAAACCAAAAAACTAAAGTGGAAAGAAGAGCAGTAACCTTTGTAGCCTATTATTAAGAATATAGTCACACAGCAGGCTCAAATTTTGAAGACTCAAAAAAATATTTTCCTCCATCATTAAGGTCCACATTTAAAAAAATTAATTTTTATTTTAATTTTAATTTTTATAACACCAGAGTGAGGAAGGCCACCAGAAACCCACAGGGTCTGCTGGTTTCCATTGTTACTCAGCACTTGATTGAATTGTTCAATTAAAAGCAGCTGATTACATAGTAGACTCAAATCATCTTGTTTCATTTGGTCTGAACCAGTATCTGATTGTGTGGTGAAAACAAAAACCAGCAGGCCCATTTTTTTACACACACAATCCAGATTAACTGGAAAAAAAAATCTTTATTCATCTAAAAATTAGTACCCTTCAGTGTCAATTTATAATGATATAAATTACAGTAATTTATAAATGTCTGCCACCTATCCTTGCCTCTCCTCTACTCTGCAGAAAGAGGTGGCTACTCTGAGTATTGCATTATCACAGGCAAACAGGCTTCCTGAGAACATAATTACTGCATTGGAAATCCATGCATATATTAAAAATAAAATGGCAAATTTTTTTCCTGTGCTCCTCAATAACAAGGAAGAATAGAAAGTTGGCAGCCTGGCGCACCATAAATATGAACAAGAGTCTTGGGCAGTGCACAGAGATAAATGGTGTGAATCGGAACTCTAATGACAGAAATGAGCTGACATAGTCCTGTTATAGCACATATTACCGATGGAATGAAGGTCAGTTATTTTTGATTAGTCACATTTTCCAAAAAGTCAACTTGTAAACAGAAAATGCTCTACCTAAATGAACTGAATCGATTAGTGATTATTTCACTGCATGTGGGGAGTGGAAATACTCTCTATTCATCATTCAGCGAAAAGATGCATTTAAACAGCAAATATGAATCTGTCATAGCGCATGAGCAAATATTATTTGGTTTTAAAATCTCATGTAGTGCATGCAGTGTTTGAAGCGAATCTACTTGTGAGTACCGTGAAACCGAAGAGCTACAGTAAGCTGTAAAGCCGTTGTGTTGTTGAAGCTGTTGAGTAATATTTGACCTTATTGGCACATGCCAGTTAGAAGGGGCATTTGTCACTCTGCTTTGTGTGTGACCCATAGGGGGTCCTTCAGAGGGCAAGCTCATCCCGGGGGACCAGATCGTCATGATAAACGAGGAGGCCGTCAGCACAGCAGCCAGGGAGCGGGTCATCGACCTCGTCAGGTAAGGCGGTCGAGTCGTGGTCAAAGTGCGGTCGAATAATACCAGCTCGCTTGTGCTGGCTTTCAGCTGTCAGAGGCAGGGGCTGAGTGGTGCTTACCCCTCTGGACACGTGTGGAACATGTCCTGGGAAAACCGTCTATTTGGACAGGCAGGGTGTGATGTGATTCTCTCCCGTCTACGTGAGCAGGGCATCCATTTAGGAATTAAAATGGAGAGCAGAATATTTGCTGCATTCTGTTGCCCCATAGCCACTTCCATGTACACACACGCACGCACGCATACACGCACACACACACACACACACACACACACACATACACATACACAAGCTTAAATTGTTTGGAATTAAATGTACACAGCCTTTATTCCATTGACGGCAAGCCTTCCTACCAAGCCCCAGCAAAGCTCTTGAGGCTCAGTGATTTTTATTTGATGCAGTGTAGCAAGCTCCCCACAGAAAAAAATGTAAAGCACTCCAAAAATTTCACACGAGGATTATCATAAGACAGCACTCGGAGATAACACTTGAAACGCGTAAATTATCACTTATTTCAACATCAAAGTGGCAAAACTATGTGAATAAACATTAAATATTTTTGCCTTGCATTATGAATCATTTCTCTCTTTAAACTTCATGAAAATATATGAGGCTTGATTTCTAAACCTTTGATTCTAAGCAATCATTTGATTTAAGTGTCTATAATAAAACTAAATATTTATACCCTTTTCTCATGCCATGCCTTTTTTCATAATTTTAATTAGAAAGAAAATATTGATCGTAGTTTATACTTTTCACAACACAATAGCCTGTTTTAACCTTTTTATTAAATGGCATAAAGCATTAGAATAAAATGAAATGAACATTGATTTCTTATAAATGTCAAATGAAACATGCGCTGACTTATTCACATCTGGTCAGATGACATTTTAAGACATACCAAAAAGCAGCAAGACCTGTAAAATGGGGCATGACAGTAATGTTATTGATATTTATTTTCCAGGGCATTTGTGTCCTTCTTACAAGTTGAGATTAACTAGATATGAATGAAGAATTGGTTCTGATTCTCTTCCATTGAGTTTCACATTTTGGGTATGAAAGGCAAAGACTGTTATAAGTGTTTTGAGAATTACAAGAGCCCTCTTCATCTTGATTGTGACAGCTGAACATTTTGTAAAAGATTGTACAGAGACTGGGGTGCTCATGAACTACAATGGTTTGTATTCCCAAATTTAGTTGTGTAGAGTAAATATTGGTTGTATGTATGAGCGGTAGGTGTGTGCATTTGTGCATGTGTCTGTGTGTGCATTTGCTTATGTTTATTCAAAATCTGTTGTAACCAAATGTGAAAAATCGGAAGTATTGAGTAAATGACAGCAGCCCTCGAGTGCTACAATGCAGTACTGTACCGTTTTGACAATTCAGCAGCAAATGGATAAGGGTACATCTTTCAAGTCATTGTGCGGACGTTCATCTGTATCAGTGTGTGATTTTACAGCTTGCACAGTTTCCAAGTTACCCACGTTGTACAACACTGAGCCAAGTGGCAAATGGCCACACATGCTGACAGGAACCCAGCTAAGCCTGGGAACCAGAATGCCATGGTCGGCTCGTCACAGTGTTCAAGAGAGAAAAACTGTACCCCTGCAGGAACTGCATTTTTTTTCCTGTTAGCTTTGTGGTTCTTGAAATGGGTGACAGTTCCTATGTATTAAAATTTATATAAGATTATATAGTTTGCATCCATTATTGTGTCTATGGGCTTGAAGGTCGGTGTCAGCTTGCAGAGAGTCGTCACATCTGCTGCAACTGTGCATAATGCTGCTGTTGTGTGTACTGAATGCTCATGTGTCAGGTTTCACCTTGAATAAAACGTGTTTGTTTTCTCCCTCTTAGAAGCTGCAAGGAATCAATCGTGTTGACGGTCATTCAACCTTACCCAGTAAGTGCTCCTACCTTTGAGGAATTTATTCAGACCAGCTTCTTGGATCTTGCAGAGAGAACCCAAGGCAGAGCGGTATCTATGTCGGATTGATTGCAGACATTGCCTACAACATTACGTGTGTTTGAATCTGAGAAGCGTAGTGCCGTAGTATCCACCTGTTTCCATTGGCAACCGCACTCCCTAATGATTCCTGGGCTGTCTGGATGACACGGCGCTGGCTCCAGCTTCAGATTTCACAGAAAACATGTTGATCCAGATGGTGTGAAATGCCACCAAGTGCGCTGCCACCTTCATTAAAACAGTGAATGCAGGAGCATTGTGCCAACGTGAGACTGGGGTCGACCCTCTGTCTCAGCACCACGGACAGCTCCAAGCTGAGAATGCAACAGAGCACAGGAAATGGGTAAACATGCACACATTGTGGTATGTTCCAAAACAGGAATCACTCCCAAAATTAATCCATAACCATAAACTACAACCAAAATGGCGGAGCCATTGGCTGCTTTGCACATGGCACTGGGTGTAAACCAAACAGAAGTGGGAAGAACAGCCAATATGAAATGCATATACATACACGCGTAATGTAATACATTTCAAATAAATGTATTCAAATTTCTGACCGCCACTGGTGGAGGAGGATATCTGACAGCCATGACTGAGACAGACAACTGTAACTGACATTCATCAGCATGAAATAAATTTAATGAGGGTATAAACGTCTTATGATGAAGATGAAATGCCAAGATGGTTTATTGAATTTGGCGCTATAAAGCATCTGTCATGTTTCTATGTATTACCCAGTCCAAGGTTAGCTCAATCATTAGGTTCTGCATAACACTATGTAAGGGAGCAACCCGCCTTCTTTTGTAAATTGAATCCTTTAGCTCACACTACTTTGCCCACCAGTTCCTGAAATTAGTCGTTTTTATTCACAGTTATTTGCTCTAATGTTTCTGAGCATCTTGGGGGCATCAGGAGAGTGAGGAGTGCTTGATCCTCTGAGATTTATTCCACTCCGGAGCTAGTTCAGAGGAAAAAAAAACATTCTTGTGGAAAAAAGAAGAACTGCTTAATTCCACAAGAAACAGGAGAAAGAGCTCCAGTCTCTTAATAAACTCTCTAATTGTTCCCATTTATCAGACAAAGCAGTGCTGACCCAATCTGACTGGTTGGTAACAGAAGCAATGAGAGTTTCCTCCTCCTCCTCATGTGTATATAAAATTCTAATTGCATTAATAAGACTCTGAAAGAGGATATTGTGCTTAATGTGTTGTAATAATGAACATAAACCAAATGTCTCTCGGAAGCAGGAACCCACCCACGCACAAAATCCTGTATACTATATTTTGGGACTTGTATCTGTACAGCAGAGGATATCAAAATGTGGGGAAATGGATATTCTGACAACAACTCTGACTTAGCAACTTAACACCTCTGTTATTATTATAATTTTTTATCCAGATAACTGTAAAAATAAATTTTACTGTGTACAGTTATTTACATTCCCCGCTTTTGTAATACGATGCTAGTGCACTTGTTAGCCTTTAGTTTAGCAAATTCAGGGGTGTCTCCTGTAGACATTGTTTGTTCAGGTGATTTTTCCTGGGCCCTGTTTCACGAAGCAGAATTACTGCACTGAGTAAAACCCAGAGTCCTCCCAAATGTGGAACATGGACTGGGGTAAAATGAATTGTCCCGGGTTTTAATCAATGCAGGTATCCAGCTAACTCAGTAATCCTGATTTGTGAAATATGCCCCTGGTTCATCAGTCCTTGCTTCTGGAAAGACAGTCTATTAAAAGCTGAATGAAGATTCCTTTATTTCAACCTTGAAGCTATCGCACGTCTAGTGATTCTATTGAACAGTTGCATTGGACATATGCCCAGTCAAAATAGACTTGGAATCCAGTATATATATAAGCTAACAGCTTAGCAGATGTTCTCATACACAGCTTACATTTTACACATTAAACATTTATACAGGTACATATTTACTGAGTGAATGCACTTACGTGATGTGTCCGCCCTAGCTGGTTCGCTAAATGCAGTGTCACACTGCCAAACCCGTCACAAACCACATTTGAAATTACAGTCACATGCTTAACTGCTTACCATTTTTATATTTATCCCGTAGAAGTGTCTTAACAGAACAGCTGAATTGCCCATTGTGAAAGGATAAAGCAGCGGGAGCTCAGCACAGTTGGTTATTTTATGGCGGTGTGTGTCAGGGAGTGGGAGGGCAGAGCGGTAGTCCTCTTTCCACAGGCCACATTGCTAAATGTCAGGGCAGTCACGGCAAAGTGAAGCAGACTTACAATAAGAAGCCCTCAATGTCAATCACGCAACACTCCGTACCCACAGTGGGCTGCTACTTCCTGTCACATGTCATTGCTTAAAGCTCATGCATTTTCATACTACACTGAACCATGACACATCTTCCCCTAAGGCTTGTGAGGAGGGATGCTGATGGGGGAGGAGGGGTGTTGGGGGTTGAGGGTTGGCGGTTGATGGTGGGTGGGCTGGGGGTTGAGGGTTGGCGGTTGATGGTGGGTGGGCTGGGGGTGGGGTCACTGAAGAGACCAGAGGAAATGCTCTTGGCTTTCCTGATAGGTCAGATTATCTGCAAATTGTGTTCTCTGTGTTCTTTTCAGTCTCCTAAATCTGCCTTCATCAGCGCTGCAAAAAAGGCCAAGTTAAAGTCAAACCCAGTCAAAGTGCGCTTTGCTGAAGAGGTCATTATAAATGGTCAGGTTCCAGTAAGTAACCAATCATGCTGTGCCTTGTAGTAACTTACATGGAAATGTGTTAAATATAACTGTGTTTATGATCTGTGCGGAAAGATTGTCTGCTGTGTCCTTGAAATGCTTGCCCACATATTTGCATGTAAAACAGGGAAGAAACTATAAAATGTAATTGATGTTACATTTTAGGGAATTCTATTTATATCATGCCTTTCCACCATATCTAATCAATGTATCTCTAATGCAATGTGAATGCCACACTCAGTAAGCTACATTTAAGTTTTCATTCCGAATTAAGTGTTTAAGCAATCAATCACATTAAAAAAAGGAGAAGTGCACCTTTGATCATTACAGTAGTGGTAACCAGCCCCTGTTCCTGGAGATCCACTGTCCTATAGATTTTCAGTCTAACCCTAACAAAGCACACCTCAGAAAATAGCTAGAGATCTTGTTGAGTTGCTAATTACTAGGGCCAGGTATGTCAAATTAGGGTTGAAATGAAAACCTACAGGGTGGTAGATATCCAGGAAGTTACCTCTGATTTTAGGGTTGGTTACCACTGATTTTAAGGTACAGGTTTAGTCTCTATAATTAGGGCCACCAGTTTGTCTCCACCATGTAACCTGCTGGTATTTAAGCTTGTATTTCCTCCTGAGGTCCCCAGAGGCTCTCCAACTGCACAGTCAAGCGACTAATCATACAACTGTGTTTCTAATAGAGACTTTTATGAATAATTAGTTGATCTAATATGGAGAGAATCAGGAAGGAAAGTGAACATGGATGGAAGTTTAAATGCTATGAAAAGCATATTTTTGAGCTAGTGGGTTTCACTCCTGGTCATGGAAAGTCACAGTGTCTGCTGGCTTTCATTGTTACTCAGAAATTTAGTTGCACAGCAATTTTGATTATACAGTTAACTCAGATCACCTGGTTTCTTGGGTCTGAATTGGTCACTGACCTTAAGGAAAAAAAGTAAAACTCAGACTCTGTGGCTTTCCAGGACCAGGATTGAGTATCACTGCAGGAAACAGAAAAAAAAAACAGTCAGACTTTTATCAGTAATAGTTATCCTGAAAGGAAACCTTTTTGTGGAGTCGTAATGTCAGGTATTCATTCCTTCCCAGGACACTGTGAAGGATAACTCGCTGCTTTTCATGCCAAACGTTCTGAAAGTCTACCTAGAAAATGGACAGACAAAGTCCTTCCGTTTTGACAGCAGTACTTCCATCAAGGTAAGTTAAGTGTTTGATCAGTGCTCATTGCACAAAGACAACTAAAAGACAGCAATGTTGATCATTAGGAGAGGCAAGGAAAGTCAATGAAACGACAATGAAAAATGTTCACTCCCTCTAGCCTCATCGTGGTTGGCTGTACAGTTCTATAAATTCCTCTTTCCTTTTATGTTTTGATGCATTAGCAGTAAAGTCCAGTGGGTGCCAAAGCATGGAAATCATAATCCTGCAATTAGAATGCTTTGATCCAAATTAAGCTCCAGTTTAGCCATGAGGCTGGCCAAAGTGTATGAGGGAATGCTGGCCCTAAATATCTTTGCAGTTTTAGAAATATTTGAAAAATGTGTATTCCTGATTTTGTAATTGCAGAATTGCCTGTTTTCTGTACATAAAATACAGTTAGCACATGCACAATAGTGGTAACATTCCTGAAATTTTTAATCATGTATTGTTTTTATGCGGCTGATATGGCTATCAGAATATCAAAGAATAAGTACAGTATAGACATAACTGTATATGTGGGTTTGTTTTATATTGGCTGTGATATTTTTTTTCCCTTCATTGTGCTTTTATAAGAACATGAGAATAGAAAAAGCCATTCTGTCCTTCTATACTCATCATCACATAATTTACCTGCAGCTTAAAGAGTATCCATCTGTTATATCTTTAAATGTGATGTACAATAATGGTGGCATGTATGCCAACAAATAAAGATCCTAGCATGAATGCAATTAATGTGGAGTAGTCATGTGATGCATTTTAAGTGCACAAAGTATAATACTGTCATGTTTCTATGTCAAAGGATGTTATCCTGACTCTGCAAGAGAAGCTGTCAATCAAAAGCATCGAGCACTTCTCGCTGATCCTGGAGCAGCGTGCGGACGGCTGTGCCACCAAGCTGCTGCTCCTCCACGAGCAAGAAATGCTATCTCAGGTGAGCTCTTCAGAGAGGCAGAGGGTATAGCACGAGAACACTTGGGAATAGACTGTTGGCGGTGTGACAGTACACAGCCGTACAGTATTGATGTCCCTGAAAGACCCTACTGTAGCTTAAAAGAGAACCTCCAGTGGGGGAAAATGAGCAGTACATGAACCCAAAATAGCGAGAATGGTAAATTAAGAATAAATGTCCCTTTTCAAAGTTTAAAAAAAATAAATTTTCTCACGCTTTAAAAGGTTAAGGTATTTGTTCATAAACACAATGGAGCACTCCACTATACGATTGCTGGCTTGCTAGGCTCCAGAGTCTTACTTTCTGAAGCGGACTGTTCTTTGTCCAGGAGTTTGGATTTATTAGTCACTGAGTGGTTTGAATTGAACACATTCCGCTGAATGTGGATACATCCAAGCCAATTTACGACCTTTTAAGCCATATCCCTGGATGCTGAAAACAGTCAGTGCTCACTAGCACAAAAAAGGCTAAGCATTTTGAAATAGGAATTAAGCAATAGATATCATAAATGTACTATTGCTTGGTTTCCCATTTAATTCTAGCCTTCTTCACTAGTATCAGTTTCTGAATGTCATTAATCAACTTCAGGAAGAAAAAACACATTAGCTGTTCATGTTATGGATACATCTCTCATATTATGCTTTTTTTTTCAGTGGTCCCTTAAATAAGCCAAGGCACAGGGCGATTTGATGACTGAAATGAATGTCATAGATTAAAAACATTTATCAATTTTCAGGGACGTACTGTAGCCTGTCCTTGGTTCTTTGTGAGTGATCATTTTCAAATGTTTTGCGTATTTTATGCAGGATATCTAAGTGCCATTCCCCAGCATCATGACAAGTTATTGACCAGTGTCTTGCAGTCGAGATGATAATCTGCACTGTCCTATTTCTTTTGCCGATTTCTCATGAAACTGCTTTGTGCTAATAGCTCATTAAGGTGACGTAAGGCTTGTCTCCTGGCTTCCCCACCAGGTGACCCAAAGGCCAGGACTGCACAATATGAAGTGCTTTTTCAGAATTACCTTTGTTCCAAAGGACCCAGTTGATCTGCTCAGGAGAGATGCAGTGGCTTTTGAATACCTCTATGTTCAGGTATGGATATTATATGCATTGTTCTCTTTAGAGAAGAATAATTACCCTATTCATACCTAGGCCAGTAATTGGTTGACATCTTTTTTTTTTTTTTTTTACTGAAAATTGCACCAGTGGAAGGAACCCTGTTACCTCTTTTCTCAAAGTTGTACTACAGTACATCAAATGTGAATTCATTGCGCGCACAACAGTTCAGTATTAAATCAATCTTACAGAGTCCCTATTGAGCCCATGTGTACTCTGTTTGAGTTAAATTAACAGTGGACATTTTAGTGTGTAGTAGCAGTAGTAGCAATAGTAGGCAGTAAAAGAAAAGAAATAGAAGAGCGTAAATAGACTAAGAATAGAAATCCAAAGGAAATCCAATGATACTGTATTACTACATTACAAGTATCTCTCTCTCTCTCTCTCTCTCTCTCTCTCTCTCTCTCTCTCTCTCTCTCTCTCTCTCTCTCTCTCTCTCTCTCTCTCTCTCTCTCTCTCTCTCTCTCTCTCTCTCTCTCTCTCTCTCTCTCTCTCTCTCTCTCTCTCTCTCTCTCTCTCTCTCTCTCTCTCTCTCTCTCTCTCTCTCTCTCTCTCTCCAGAGCTGTAATGACGTGGTGCTGGAGCGTTTTGGTTCGGAGTTGAAGTATGACATGGCACTGCGTCTGGCTGCCCTGCAGATGTACATCCTCACAGTCTCCACCAAACAGACTCAGAAGGTCTCGCTCAAGTACATTGAGTGAGTCCAGTCCATCCACATCTGTGCCATTCACATCCATGTGATAACCCTCCCATAGAGGCTTACACCAGCAGGAATGTGCTTTTTACTGACTCAACAGGAAATCCTACTGTACATATCTCTGAGACCACCACTGGATTCATAACTGAAATTACTCTTCTACTATGAACCTTTTGAGTGAAATAGCTCTGATGTGTGTGTTTGCGTGTGCATGTGTGTGTTTGTGTATGTGCCTGTGTATGTGCATGTGTGCGTGCATGTTCTTATGACAGAATCAAGCCCTCTGATTAAACATTTCTCATCATTGTAAGGTGTGACTTTAAATTTCCTTTCAGCCTCATTGTGCCCTTCACAATCTTATGTGTTCAGAATCAGTGTTCACAACAGTGGAACCTGAATTCCTACATACTGTACAGCACAATGGCCCTCACTAGTGCTTGAAAATATAAAAGTCTTTATGCTGTTACTGCATAAAGTAAGTGGTACTTAACTGGTCCTTTCCATTTCATACTGCAGTTAATGAAGTGTCCCATGTTTATGTGAGGTCATTGGTATATAAAGATGTATTTCACTACATTGTCCTCAGTGATGGCTATTAATTAGCAGTGTATGAATTTGACTGGTGCTTTTAAAATGGATGAGTTCTATCCCTTGGGGTATATTTTTGGGTCAGCATAAAGATAACAGGCTTCATTCAATATAACCACTGAGTTTACTGTCCTACAAAAAAAAAATACATCAATGTTTTTCCCCTATGGGTGAGATTTATGATTCTGGTGATGACAAATACTGTAGAGGGATCAATGCTCTACAGTACGAGGTGTACTTGCTTTAAATAGCCACCCAATGTGCATTGCAGCTTAAAAATGGTCAGCCAGTAGGCAATGCAGCTGTTTTGGTGGTTGTCTCTGCAGGAAAGAATGGGGCTTGGCAGTTTTCCTCCCCCCAGCTGTGCTGTCCAGTATGAAGGAGAAGAACATCAAGAAAGCCTTGAACCACATTCTCAAAACAAACCAGAATCTAGTGCCACCAGGAAAAAAGGTATACATTTACATATTATATTATTGTCTCTCTCTACCTCTCGACGCAACTAATTTGCATCATTTTGTTCAACTGAAATCTAAAAGATTTGACCACTGGAATACATGGCTTTTTTCCATTCCTAGTTCTGTCTAATTTTATTTTTCATGTTCCGCCACTGTGATACTAATTAGTATTTTAATAGTCTGTCTCTAGATGGCAACATTTTCAAATCATATTCAGCATGGGTATATTTGACAAGTCTGCCCCCTAGTGGCTACTGTAGGTGTAAGCATATGTGCACGTACACATTTACTATTTACATTTTAGAATATATTAGTTTATGGCAAAATTAAGAATCCATTAGTTTAATTGGTTTATTCATGTACCACAATGTACACAATTCTTTTTCATAATATGTTATTTTATTTAAAGCCCATCTTCTGTCCAATTTCTCTTCCAGTTAACTGCTCTACAAGCAAAGGTTCACTACTTGAAGTATCTCAGTGATTTGAGATTATATGGGGGAAGAGTGTTCAAATCAACTTTGCTGGTAAATATATATTACCGTTGCTCTAGCATAATATAATTAATTTATGCACAATATAGAACTGTCTGTGCTGCTCTAAATCTTTATATATGTGTGACTTCATTCTTGCACCTCATGTACTGTCTGAATATTAGCCTTAAGAATAATTTAAATGTGACATTTAATTTCAAATTAATACAAGTGGTTACTCTACTGATTTTTTTTCCTTTCCTTGGTACAGTCATTTAGGCTTTTTAAAAAATTTTTCTAGTTATGTTACTGCCTAAGCAGCCAGTTAGTTTTTTTGTGACAGATTACTTTCACTATACAGGGATTCATTAAATGCTTGATTCTGATTGGTCAGGAAGGTTCTGATTATTTTCCTATAACCCTGCATGCAGAAATATTACACTTCACAGCTGTCAAGTAGTTCAAGCAAAAGTAACCTTATCACTGTTCTAAAATTATACACAAGCCCATTCAACATTTTGTTTCCTTTGAACCGTAACAGAAAACAACTGCAAAAGAAAAAACAAGTTGACAGCAGTAATTCAGCAAAACTCATTTGTTGAATTGAATTTGAGTGTTGGATTACACCGTAGCCATGGTGAATAAGCAGAATAAACTACTCTGGGCTGTGCAGCTGTATAAAAATAAACCTCTGATGTGCGGCTAATGCTTTTCCTGTGTCACCCTGGTCTCTTGTGGCCTATTTTAAATATACTGTAATACATTGACTAAAACAATTGAATACAGTATATGGTGTAATTACAAATATATTTTCCAATGTATACCAGTATATTGTCCCTTGTGCATAATCATGCATTGTAGTGGCTTTTTTCAGGTACAGTACATCCCACTGAAACTAAAGTGGCAATAATTTGTAAATGCTGAAATATATCTATATGCATTACTCAACTTATTTCTCAAATAAAATTCCAATATATTGTACATTTCAGGTAACAGGTTTGTTATTTCACATGTGAGTCAGTGTTACATCTTTGGTGTAGTTAAATGCTGAAATATTATCTGAAATATTATCAGATCTTTCCATCATCACAATAAAGACAAAGGAAGAATGTGGACATATGGATAGATGAAAACAATAGCTGTTTAAGGAAGAACATAAAGTTAGGCTTCTTATACCAATATGTGAGGTCTCTGTAGATGGAAAATGAGCTATGTGAGGGAGAACATGTAGAAGTGTTGCTAATGTCCCGCTAACCTGCAGCAAGGGGAGAAACGCACGGAGGTGACCCTGCTCCTGGGCCCCAGGTACGGCATCAGCCACGTCATCAACACCAAGACCAACCTGGTGGCCCTGCTGGCCGACTTCAGCCACGTCAACCGCATCGAGATGTACACCGAGGACGAGAAGAACGTCCGGGTGGAGCTACATGTCCTAGATGTAAAGGTGAGTCTTGGGGGGATTTTTGGGGGAAGATGCCAGGACGAGACCCAAACTTCAGCCCTGGACAACAATTATATAATTAGCAATAATTGCAAATAGCTTTAGATTGAGCACTCCAGCATTTTTACTGTGAGCCTGGTGAAAGCAGTGCAGTTCAGTGATATACCTGCCAAACTTTCAGGATGTAGGCAGTGTTCTGTAACTGATCACATCAACACAGTGTGTGTGTGTGGGGCGGGGGGGGGGGGGGGGGGGTGGTGTAAGGTGAAGGTAGCCATGCAATAGCAGCAGCAGTACGTGCTGTTCCCGAATTGTAAGGAAATCTCAAGATCTCAGGGAGACTTAGGGACCTGTCTTTACAAATATTTATTCATATTTTTATTTCTGTAGCACCTCCATGTGGTTGGATTGGGCTAAGCCTTTATGGCTCGAGTCTTGATTCGACTATCAATACACAGAACTTGAGGCAAATTTGTGCCTAATAAGGAGAGGGACAGTGCACCAAATTTGGTGACTCTAGAGTAAGTGTAGCAAGAGGCCTGGGCTTACGAATGTCAAACTATTGTCACATGCTCTACAGCACCACCAGATGTTCAATCTGCACCATGATTTTAAGTATCCAAGAGTTCAGCCATCCAAACAAACATACCGAGTTTGGTGATTCTCATCCACACCAGCTCACAGTTATTTGAGGTGAAAGGGGAGAAAACAAAAATCCTGACAAAAACAAGGGGTTCCAGAAACTTCAAATCTTGAACCCCTAAATACAGTATATAGCTAACATAGGAAAAGTAGTATTACTTTACCTATGTGTTTAAGGAAATCAATAATTATTTTGCTATTTGCATAACAATTGTAGGTTTGTGTTAGTCATTTTCTGTGACTGGAATTTTAAGTGACTTAAGGATTCAGCAAACAAGATGGCAGCCTTTATCTGAGATCAGATAAGTCTGATGGATTGTGCCGTTCCTTAGCAAGCTTGCAGTATATAAATAACTCAATCAGACACGGCATGTTCCACCAGCTGGATTTAAAATAGTTCAGCCGTATTTCCCATAATAATGCTGCTGCTTTCTTCCTGCTAGTTATCACATTGCCTGTTTTTCTGTGAGGCTTGTGTTTTTATAGCCCTTGCTTTTAATGAAGACTGTGTCAGTAATGCGCTTGTGGAAATTCAATATCTTCCTAAGGCCTAGCCATACATTTGTGTCCCCCATAGGGAACATGAGTCTCTGGTGTTTATCTCACGACTACTCTGCTGAAAGCTACACTGAAAGGGACATTCAATAAAAATAATAAAAATAAATCATGTTTTTGAAAATATTTTCAATTTTTGTCACCCAAGACACTTGTATTATGTACAAAATTAAATACCAAAGTTGTTTTCCGTTGGGTTTAAAGAGGGTGTACTGCAACACATTGTAAGTACTGCATGTAAACTTTTTGAAAATACAATGATAAGTGTAAATGTAGCAAGGTATTTTTTGTTAGCAGCAATAATCACAGTTTCAGGATCCCTGTTGGTCCCCCATCCTAGCCCTGCTCTTCTTTTCCCCTACTTAGCCCCACTACATTGTTGTGTGGTCCATACCTGTTTCCCTTGTGTCTGGTTGTTTTGCTTGTTCCCTTGTTAGTCTTCCTATTTATTGGTTGATTAGGTTTCCTCTCCTGTGTGTCATTAGTCTCACCTGATTGTTCTCTGTATTTAAGTTTGCTGTGTTTGTTCATTCTTTGCTCGATTTTTGTTGCCTTCCCATGTATCCTCAGCCTGAATTCTAGCACCTGTCCTTTGTATTTCCTGGTTAAATTATCTCTTGTGTTTGCTAGCTCTTCTCTAGTGGTTTCCTGTATTATTACTTTTCCTTCAGTGTTAGTATTTAATACTTTGTGTTCCCTCCTGTTTGTTATTTTTGGTTCTCCTGATTAAAAGTCTTCTGTTTATCCTCTGTCTCATGTGTTTCTCTGGACTTGGGTCCACCTTTTTCCATGGCTTGACAGCAATATATTTTTCCCATATGTATGTATGTGAAGTGCTACAATATTTTGGTCATCTTATTACAATATATTTTCATTATATTTGTATATTTCATTTCTGTAAGGTTCCGGAAGCCCTTACAGCTTCAACTTGTCATAGTGCCTGGGGGAACCAAGCCTGGTTACCACACTTCTTTAACGTGCATTTTTATAACCAAGCACCAATCAGAATGCCCTATGTCTGTGGCATGCTCATCTTCTCAATGCTGTTTTACAGCCCATCACCCTGATAATGGAGTCCTGCGACGCCATGAATCTGGCATGTTTGACCGCTGGCTACTATAGACTGCTGGTGGACTCCCGTCGCTCCATCTTCAACATGGCCAACAGCACCAGCGCAGGGAGTCTGGAGACGGGTGGGTGTTATTTCTGAAGCACAGTCAATCCACACCCTGTCGTGATGCTGTAGAATTCATTTTTTATATTGCTGGACTATAACCGTCAGTGATCTTTAGGACTTGTATGTTGTAGTGCAGTATGATTAACTGGTACAAACATGTTTTTTTTTATTGCTACACCTGTGATAATGTCCTGATGTGAACACCATATATTGGTACTAGTTATTTTGTTGCTTTTATACTGCAGGCCAAGATCCCAAGAGCAAATACAACTACCAAGCTATTGAGTGGACGTACAGCACCTCATTTAGTGGTTGTGAGAACCCCAATGTTCAAATGGGCATGAGAGAACCGTATCACAAAGAGCACGAGTCCCCTGATTGCACAGGAAATGAAAACATTTATTTTACAGAGGTCCAGCAGTCCCAGCATGCTTTGCACATGGGTGAATGGGCGAACAGGGCAGGCCATAGTATGCACCCCCAGCCATTTTTGTCTTTGCCCAGACACAAACCCCAGGACTCTCCCAGGAGCGCCAAGGTGTCCTTCATATTCGGAGACCCCCCTTTAGATAGCGTAAACCCACAGAACCTTGGGTACCACAGGCTGTTGGATGAGTGTCCTGAGATCTTGGATGAGCACAGAACCATTTTCCTCCAGAACAATGAGGAATTTAAGGCCATGGATCCATCTATGGACGGGGAAGGCTTTCAGTACGCACCCCATGCAATCTACAGCAATATCGGGGAGGCCAAAATCTTTGGGACGGCAGAGGGCATCGAGGAGCCTCTGCTGCGGGACATCTGCTACGCCGAGACCACGGACGACGCGGAGGACGAGGACGAAGGGAGCTGTGAGGAGGACCTGGTGGCGGTGGGGGGAGGGGCGGGCGCGGGAGAGGAGGACGAGGAGGCGGAGAAGACCAAATCCACCTTCCTCAAGCTCTCGGGCTCCAGCGACGACATCATCGACCTGACCTCCCTCCCGCCGCCGGAGGGAGACGAGGAGGACAGCGACGTCCTCCTGGACTCCCTCAACCTGGCCATCGCCGCCCCGCCGCCCGGCTTCAGGGACAGCTCCGACGAGGAGGAGCACCACGGCCCCCGGGGGCCCGAGGAGACGGGCCCCTGCCCACGCGAGGACATCCCCGTGTCTCTGATCGACGCCGTGCCCACTCAAGGCGAAGGCCAGGAGAAGGCCCTGGACGACGCCGTGGTCTCCACGTTACAGGCCCTGGAGGCCCTGGCAGCGTCGGAGGAACACGCTCACCCACAGTCTAATACAAATTCAGGTTCTCACACTATCTTAACATTTTTGGTTGACAATATGCCACCTGGCTTAGTTTCCCATTAAAAACACCCTTTTTGCAATTTTTTAGTGCTTCAGCTATTGAAACGATTTCAAATGATTGCACCAATTCAAAAATCTATTTGATATACTATTATTATGTATTTGTTTTATACTTTTTTAAAGTGTCCTTGGAGGTTTACACAGCCTTTGGAACACGTTTTTTGGACTTTTTATTATGAAATTTAGATCACTTAATTCAGAACCCCTCGATAGATTTAATGAATAAAATCATAATTTTTTAAACAAATGTGTATATGATGTGCTTTTGGTTGGTAATCTTAATTCTGTTTTTGTTGTCATATAGGTGTAGCACTGTCTCGGGCCTTCAGCCCAGAGTCCTCTTCTGACTCCGGGAACGAGACTAACTCCTCGGAAATGACGGAGAGCTCGGAGCTGGCTGCGGCTCAGAAGCTCTGCGAAGGCTCCATGCGTCTGCTGGTCACCACCTCCGAGGGCTACCAGCCGCTTCTGGAGGAGAAAACCGAGTTTCCCGTTTCCCTGTGCGAGGGAGACCTGGTCCCCAAGACGGCCCACAGCGCCCCGGGCCGCCAAGACGCCGGGACCCCGCCCGCATCCGTGCCTTCCAAACAGATCCTCCACTCGGACGACATCGAGATGGAGCCCGAAACCATGGAAACCAAGTCCGTGACCGACTACTTCAGCAAGATGCAGATGGGCACGCTGGCGGCGGCAGGGGGCGACGGCAGGCGGCGGGGGAGGGCGGGCGAGGCCGACGCGAGCGGCACCATCGCCGCCGGCAGGAGGCAGGCCGGCAGGACCCCGTACCCCAACGCCGAGGAGCAGCGCGCGGCGGGCAAGTACAACACCTTCAGCGCCAGGGAAACCCACCGGCTGAACCACTTCGACCTGGAGCGCACCTCGTTTCGGGAGAAGAGCCAGCGGTGGCAGCCGCTGCCCGAGGGCGCTCAGGACTGCCGCGGCGGCAGAACGGAGGCCCGGGACGCCGCGTCGGAGTCCGGCACCCGCGGCCGCGGTGGCCCGGGCGAGGACCAGGGGCCGGGTCCCAACGCCCCCCCGACCCAAGATCCGTCGGCCGTCCCCGGGCAGGGCGGGCTGCTGGGCGACGAGCAGCAGCAGGCCAGGCCGCAGTCCGCGGCGCGGCTGTGCGAGTACCACCTGGTGAAGCGCGTCTCCTGCATGCAGGCGGAGGGCCACCACTCCCTGCAGAGCTCCCAGTGCTCCTCCCTGGACGCCGGCTGCAGCACGGGGAGCAGCAGCTGCGCCACGCCCGTGGACTCGCCCCTCTGTGCCCCGGACACGCCCGGCAAGCGCCCGCTGCTCCCCGAGGACAAGGCCCCCGGCACCCCCAGCCACGGGCCCCCGACTAGGGACCTGCACCCCAACGCTGACCCCGCCCTCCTCCGGAAAATGCTGCCAAACGCGCACTCCAACGCCATCGGCTCCGACCCCACGTTTGGCACTGTGAGGGAAGGCTGTCACCGGAAGCCGAAGATTAAAGAAACCACAGGTACAGCCACATGGAGTAATCTTTTCACTCATCTCTGCGTGAAGTGTGCTAGTGTTAAAAATACCTCCAAGGAGGGGAGCGAGGTGTACAGGCAGTTCAACTCCTTAACCCTTTAAGGTCTAAGATCACAAATGTGTTATTAGAATGTTCCTGCCTGAACTTTCTAATGCTGATGTAACAATCACTGCTGGAGTTCTAGAACACTGACTTTTGAATTCTGAATTTTGAAAAAATACTTTAAGGGGCTAATCATGAATCAAATGCATCAGGCCTAGGAAGCAACTAAAGGAACCGTAAGATCACTTTCGCAGCCTTGAAAGTAGGAAATGTCCTGAAATATAGCACTCTGCCACCCTACTAGAGCAGGGTCAAATACATATTTGTTTTGGATTCAAATACTTTTCTGTGATCTTGCCTGGTGTTATTGAGCCTGCTAATATGACCAGAAGGCGGGGTTTGCACTTTCTGAGAGTATTTCATTGGTTCCAATAAACCAGACAAGATCAGTAAAGCGTAGAAAAGTATTTGAATCCAAAACAAATATGTATTTGACCCAGGGGTTCAGCCTGCCCATTAAACTGAAGAGAAGGTTGGATTTGCTTGTTCTGAAATCTATGTATAGTCTCAACATACGACCTAGAAATGAGAGATGAAGGTTGTTTTGGTCCAGTAGGTGAATAAGTCCTGGCTGAAAAGATCCCATATCAGTGCTTACAGAATTAGGTACGAAAGGGTGTCCCCCCACTCCCCCCTGAGGAAGCATTGAGGCCCTCAGTGAGCAGGACCGTGAATCAAAGTGTGTTTTCAGGGAGATGCTTAACGGTTCTCTCTCTTTCTCTACTACCCCTAGTGTAGCTTGCACAGAGCTCAGCTCAGCACCAAGAGGAGGCACGCCTTCGGCCTTTTCCCAGCAGCCCTCCGCCTACGCCGCTCCACCGCCATCGCCGCCGCCATCCGACGTCAGCGCAGATCCCCCTGGCGCGCCGAAGCGGGAGCCCTCCAACCCCCCCGAGCAGAACCGCGCCGCGCTGCCGCCCGCGAGCCTCCCTCCCCACCGCAACCCCGGGACCGACAGCCAGAGGCCCCCCAGCCAAAGAGGCAGGGGGCTGAGGCGGAGTCCCAGCAGCAGGCCCGCGGGTTCCAGGAGCTTCGACGCCCTGCTGGAGAAGACCAGGGCGGCCATCGGCGGTAAGTGTTTGCGGTCCCCGCGCTCGCCCGACTCGAGGCCGCGAAAGAGGCCCGTCGGGAAGAGGCTGCTCAAGAGCCGCTCCCAGAGCTCCTTCTCCACCCGCCCGGCGGCCGGCCGGGACCGCGGCAGAGCCTCCGCCGTGCCACCGGCGCCCAAGGGTGCCGGGCGGCTCAGAGGTTTGCCGAAACGAGACGCGGGCGCCTGGAAGTGCCACGGGCCCTTCGGCCGCTGCTTCCACGGAAACGCGGGCGGGAGCGCCGAAGACGAAGACGAGGACGAGGAACCGTTACCGCGGCTACCGGTTGCCGCCGGTGAACCCCAAAGAGACGCGGAGGAGGGAGCCCCCTCCGGTTCCTCGCCCTCGGACCCGAGCGTCGGGAGCGACGGCTTCGCCTCCAGACTGGCCCGCGTGGGCGAGCTGAAGGGCGGGGTGTGCGCCTCTCCCGGCGAGCTCTCGGCCCTGCGGCGGGACGCCAGCGAGCTCGTGGCCCTGGTGCGCTCCGGAGTGGGCGAGGTCGCGCCGGCCCCGCCCGAGCCGCCCGGCGCGAGCCCCCACGAGCGGCTGCTCTCGGCGCGGTCCAAAGAGCTGGGCGCCGCCTGCGGGAAGATGGCCGGGGCCCGCCCCGGCGCCGCGGAGACGCTCGCGGCCGCGACCGGTAGCTTCGGGGTGCTCTGCGGTCTGACCGATGCCTGCATGCGCCTGATGAGCGCGATGCGGTCGGAGGAGCAGCAGCGACAGGTGGCCGCCACGGTGGACCAGGTCGTCGCCAACTACATCTCCCTGCTGGAGGCTGTCGAGCTGGCCTCGGCCAGCGACCCCGGCGACGGCGACCGCGACCGCGGCGACGCAGCTCTGGCGCACCAATCCACCGCCATACCCGCCATGGTAAATGCGTTGACACGTTCCCTTAAGACGCTCCTTAACACTAAACAAAAAACTGTTTAAAAAGCTGTGCTGTTCTCTTGAACTTTTGCAAAGCCATACTCAGACATGTGGGTTTACCTTACCCCCACAATGTGAACTGCTGTAATACTTCTTGCCCCTTGTATATTTTGTTTTATATGTAAACAAAATTTAATTCTATACAATACTATAGATATGTAAAAAATGAAGTCTTCACCCTTCTTTAGAGAGCAAGATAAGTCCACATATGAAGCAGAATATATAATCCTTCCTTGTGTATTCACATATGTTGCCTCATTATAATGCTTTTATCTAATGCAACGCACAAAAGACAGAACTTGGACTGAGCAGATGCTGTCTCATATTTCTTCATACAATATTGCTTTATATTGTATATTTTAATTCAGAAATTAAAATGTTGATTTTTAAACAATTCAGATGAGATAAATTATATATATATATATACAAATATATGCATATGGAAATTAGATTTTACAATAGCAACAATAATTGAAAATATAATATTTTTTTTTAACTTTTTTTTCATGTTCAATAGCCCTACATTAATCTAAATAGATTTAAAAATCTAGTTGATGCCAACTTTTTCATACATTTCACTGACCACACTATTACAAGTCCACATTGTTTTTTGATTAGTTGCACTTGTTCACAAATGTCATTGTTTCTTTCAGAACTACTTAAACTCATTAAAGTATTTAAATAATTGCAACCTCAAGTTCATTTTGTCTTTTTGTTTGATCTTCATTTTATTGTAGCAGAGTTAAACTTTCAAAAGTGAGTTCACAGTGTGAAAATTATTACAAAGCATACTGTGCCATACTTGTATGCTATTGCAGAGCTAATTGAAACAAAACATTTATTCATTCACGAATGGCGACCTAATGAGCTTTTCTTCTTATGTGAAAAGAGAGAGAGGCTTATTAGCAGATGGAAAAATTCCTGCCCGGGTTGCAGCCTTACCATTGGCATGTAACATTCTGAGAGTGCAATTAAAGCCCACGCAGTATCCCTCCTGGACAGGGCACTGACGTTGCCATGCTGGGTGCCAGACCAAATCCTAATTTGCACCTGCAGGGATTTGCAGTTTACCCTTGTTAGGTTCCAAGGAAAAACCATTAGGCAGGAGCTATAAATGGTCCGTATTCTTTATTGTGCAGGAGGGGAGTCTGTTCGCACAACGAGATGTATGTTCTAAGTCACATCCATATCACATGACTTGGTGTAAACCTTCAGCTTAACAAATCGTCATTTGTTATGTTCAGTGGTCTCCCAAATAAGGTTAAATTTACTGTTTTAAAGAAAGAGAGAGAGAGAGAGGGAGAGAGAGAGAGAGGAGAGCCTGGCCCCCCTCCCAACTAAACTGCGATATTAGTAATTATGAACTATGGATAATATTAATTAGTATTGATTAATTATGTTAATAAAAACACACATATGTAAAATGTAACATTTTAACCCCCGGTGAAGGCCTATGAGATGCAAAGGCTTATGGTTCATTTATTCGCTCTCGAACCTGAGCATCGCGAGTGACGACTTTGCCTCCAGACTGACCTGCGTGGCCCTGCCCGTTTCCCACTCTGCCCCCAAGCACATCAGTCGGGCCTGGAGACTCACCAAATCTTCACCATGGACGACCACGCCATCAAGGTTGGCAGTAGCATTTTGATGGAGGGGCTGTAGCATTGGGTCCATGAGTCTGTGGAAGGTAGTAGTGCCCCATGCAAGCCAGGAGGAAGACCTGTGTACTGGAGCAGGCCCTCAGGTATGAGGAAGGCAGAGAGAAAACCTGCTAATAAGTCTTTGGTGAGGTTCAGAGTACCTTTGAACCTCATTCTCCCCAGACATTTGATCAGTCTGTCAAACCTGGGCATTGGATATGTGTCAAACTTGGATACTTAATTTTGTTTGTGAAAATCAGATGAAAAACAGATGCTTCTGTTTGGCTTGGGCACCAGCACAATATGACTGGACCATTCATTGTTTGATTCTTTAATAACCTCCATTTCCAGCATTGTGTCTCTCATCGTCTCTCACCTAACTTCAGGCACCTGATGAAAATGTAGCTTGACAACTTGGGCCTGTAGTGATATGGTGCTGGATCAGGAAAGTTTGGTCTGGATGGAAACCAATTATGTAATGGTTCCTGTTAACTATCTCCTTAAGTTCCTGCCTTCTGCTTGGACTGAGGCCAGACCCTTGGGTGATATCTTCCCTTGGCACTGCAGAATTAGCTAAGGAGACAGTGGGAATACACAATGCACTGCCTCACAGGGCTGTTGCCAGGGAACCAAGAATTTACACTTGGTAGTGAACACAGAGCATCTCTCCACCCCTAGATATGGTCAGGGAGTTCTTGGGAGAGGATTCACATTGACTTGTAGGGTTTGTTTGGAAGTCTAATGTACATGGTAACAGTGGATCCTCACTCCAAGAGACCAGATGTTCACCTCATTTGCAGTACAACGACTGCTGAAATGAAATAGGTGTGGAAAGGCATGTTCTGGTGCAACATAATTACACACATCCTCATAAGTGACATCAACCTTCAATTTTGCTCAGTAGAGTTTTCCACATTCCTGAGGTCTACAGGAGTGAAGCACATCTGCTCTGTGCCCTACCATCCTACTACAGACTTGCGGTATGCATTGTTTGCATCAAAAAAAGAACTGAGCAAACTGAAAAAGGAATAGTGAGTCCTCAATCGCTCAGTTCCAGGCCTCGAGTTGCAAAACCCCCTTTCAATTCCGATTCACATGACAAATCTATAATGACAGAGTTATGCGCTGTAGCCTGGTCAACCACCCTGAGGGATGATGAAGGAACACACTCCAACCAGAGAACAACATCCACGTAAAAGAATAACAAAACGCACAATGTTCCAGCTAGTATAGCATTTATACATTTTCAAAAATGACAACAGTGCTTCTGGGTAGAGAGCAGTTTTCCCAACAGTCTGCATTATATTCTCTCCCAAGGAGTAAGGCACTACTGCTAAAAACAAATGTTAAAATGCATGTCTTTATTCATTGCAGTTGTCCCACTCAACATGATGTAGGAAATAAAGCCCTACATTTCTATAAACAAGTGGTTTCTCTTTTTTTCTCTTAATGTTTTCATTTGGAAATGTTGTGCATTTGAGACCTAAGGCCTCATCAGTGATACATTATTTTGGGACTGGGACTTTCTGAAGTGAGTTGGCACACTTTACTCCTATTTTCTTGAGAATGTTGCTGATGCTTCACAGGAAGTGGAGTCCCTCAAGGATTTGTTTTGGGACCCGTGCCTGGTTTTTTGTATAAATGACCTATGTAAGCAAAGAAATTAGCAGGCTAATTTTCTAATAATCTATTTCTCATTTTTACCCAGACCCAGAAACAGTGAGACAAAAGGAATATTCTAGAAATAACAACACAAGGAAAATTTACGTCTTTCCAAATGTAGACAATATGCTTGAAGTGTTACAAAAGGTCAGCAGCACTCAATTACTTTGAGTACCAAACCATAATTTTGAATCATTTATTCAGTTTCGATCAGAGCATACTAAATGATTTACAAGCTACAGGAGCAAGACAAGACAGCAGATTGACTGAAAGCACTTGTTTCAACAGAAGGGATGAAGGTAATGTCACCCTTTACAGTCAGTAAGTTATGTAACCATAACTGTTAAGCTATATTTAAAAAATATCTTAAAATAATCTTTTTTTCAGACAATGTTCTGCCTTATTACTATAAGCTGTTTATTTCCAGTGTAACTGTGGATATCAACTCAGGGAGGTGTGCAACAAAACTTTCTTCATAATTCCTCCATCTCAAAAAGATACTGTCTCAAATATTGTGAACAGTTGAAACAAAGTTTAAGATATAACCTGTATTTAACACAGCAGAGTCAAGAGTCAAGTTAAATATTTATAAAATATTCTAATCTAAAAGCCTGCACTGGTCTTGCTTATTGTGGGAAAATGAATCTGACACAAGTCAAAGATAAAAATAGGCACAAACAAGAATGTCTGAGACTGATCCCAAAATATCTTATTATGGTTCCAAAGATACGTCTTTGGAGAGCTTGTTGAAATTTTCCATCTTATCTGCAGAGAAAACATGGAGTGGGAGGAGGCTTACTGTGGGCTGAATGCAATAAAGGACGAGTTGGTGTAAGAAGTGATCACAGAACAGAGACCGAAATTAGTGCAAATAGAACATATTCTTCTTCTGTTTTGGGATACCCACCAGTAACGATTACACTCACATTCATTTGGAGGAGGACACTGCCCAGGCACTACATTTAGGCAGGCTATGGACACCCCAACTGACAACCAGAAGTGGTTGCTATTGCCCAGTGAGACATGGGTGTCCCATTGGCCGCAAGCATGATGTGTTTGCTGTCACAGTGGACGTTCTCCATAATTTTGATCGGTCAGTTGCGTCACACAAGCCTGTAATTCTCACCTACATGAGGAGCACCGCAACTGAAGTGTATCCAGTGCTCCTACACATCAGTCTGTGGCTATTTAACAGAGCACAGGCCCACAGTACTAAATGAGAGCCAGTGGCCATTTTACATCATAGAGACCACACGGTATTAGAGGAGATCCAGTGGTTATTTTACACCACATTGACTACACAGACAGTAATATAGGAGAAAGCCACTGAATGTTACATCCACACAGAACTACAAGAGTAATGGTGACTCGTTTACACCCTACAGGCCACACAATATTATGAGAGAGCCAGCCATTATTTTACACCCGAGAGGCCACACAGCGCTACTTGAGAAACAATGACTATTTTGCACCCTACAATACCACACAGTATTACTGGAGAGCCAGTGACTATTTTACATCCTACAATCGACACACTACAACAGGAGAGCTACTACTTCTTGGAAGAGAGACATATTGCTCACAAATCATAGCTGGTAAACAAGGAGGAACGCTGACTGCATCATCATTGGGAAAAGCTAATACAATGTTAAGAACCCTTGGTATTCCACCATATACGCATTGTGGTAATGAAAATGCACAATAGTCACCACTTACGATTACCATCACATTCATTTGGAGAATGACACTTCTCAGGCAATATATTCAGGCAGACTGTGGCCAGCCAACTGACCAGAAGGGATTGCAGGTGCACAATGAGATCTTCCAATGGCTCCTTGCATGACATGTTTGGTGTCCCAGTGGACAAAGAAATGAGTTTATTAGTACTATAAAGGCATAATTTAAAAACAAAGAAATCTGCATTGTGCTTATATACTTTATATACTTTACAAGAGAATGTGTGATTCAAACCGTATCAACTAATCAGATTATATGTTCCTTTTTTCAAAGGATTTTCTTTGAATATAGAACAGCAAGCACATAATGGTAAGTGTTTTAAATGTGAAATTTGAAATATGTCAACATAATAGTGGTACTTTTACACTCATGTCCACAAGGTGTCAGTAAAATATTGAATTAGAGATTATACATGATCTTCCATTGAAGTCATAATAATGACAGTCCACTAGCAAGTGAACAATAGGCCAAAATTATATGACTCAAGTGCAATATACACATTGCATTATGAGTAGCCTACTGCTTTAATAACTCAATAGGCTAATTTTTCTCAACAGTATAACCACCTCAAATCCTAAAATACAGTTTTGTTTGACTGGTAATGGCATATGCAACATAGTAAATTTGGAATAATTTGTTTTAAATTGAAACACCACTAATGGAGAAAGAATTAAAAATGATTTGCATTAACAAACTAACAAACAAAATTATGTTGGTAACAATCATGCATATCATATCATGGGAAATAAATAAATGCCGTAAGTCAGTTTATGCAATCAGTAACATAAATTGCATGTATGTCAGAATGTTTCTTAGTCTTATAGAAAATTTTATACAGTATATGAGTTACTGATCTGTACACGCTTCATAAATGATTGTGGTCTGTGATTCAAAATGGAGAAATGAGCACAATGAAAATACAAGAGCTACACATCTTGTCACTGTTCCCCAGGAATCGGTTTGCTCCAATGAAGAAGAGTGACAGTCATTAGATTCCAAACAGTAATCATGAGGAATTGTCTCAGTCCATTTGCACAAACTGTTGCAGCTATCAAGGCCTTTGAAAGATATGTATTTTAGTCTCTGGTAACATTATATCTGAGAAAATTGCATTACATACATACATTTAAAAAATTAAATTTCCACATGTGAAATGAAAATATGTCACACTGAGGAAATATGTCACACTGAGAATCTTCACCATTTCACATGTTACTAACCTTTTAAAATGTGAATCAGAATTCACATATGACTTGAAATAGCATTGGTTACCTTTTTTCGTTCTCATGTTTTAAGTGGGATTATAAAATGAGTAAATTGCCAGACTGACTAACATTCCTGAAATGGACAAGAAGTAGCCAGAATACAAACAGCTCTGTCCAGCTGGACTGCAATCCTATGGGACTTCATACTGGAAGCCCTGACCAACTCCCATCCTGACATTGAAGGACATCATGTCTCTGTCATGAAAACTGAGTCGAATGTGGACATGGATGCCAATACAGTGCCACCCTAACCAGCCAACAGCAATCCGGCCTTGATATTTCCTGCTGGGCCAAGATGGCAGCCACTGGGCTAAAACAACTAGGATAGTATCAGCAATTTCATAACTTCCTGAGGAGACAAAGGAGTCATGTGGACTGAGATAAATGCCAGACTCTTTGTGTTGCTCTGTCATGACTATGCAGTGAACAAACCCAAGCATTCTGACATCACATTCATTTTTGTTTTGGAAAACAAGAAATCATTTAACAGCAAGGTTGAAGACTAATAAGGACTACTATGTGTTTGTCGAAAGGGATTGTTTCTTTGGCAATACTACATATTCGCAGACCTTTGCAGTTTCACAATGGTAGCAAATACTCTGCTCCGAAAACGAACAGAAGGTGGCTAGTGTTGGAAGTTGGAGGGAACATTTGGTGTACCATGTTGGCATTAAAATGAGAGGTAAAATTTAAATTCCCATCTGGAACGTATAGTACAAGAGAAACACTATCTCGTTGCATTGTATTTTTGTTTAAATGTATATTTCATCATTCAAATGCCTTCGATGCGACATTTACAAACTCAGTAAAAATGAAAGTGTTTTCGAATTGCATTATTGCAGGTTAAATGATTTAATATGAGTAGCCACGAGGTGTCACCTTTGAGTAGATCGCGAAACTGATGCGGAAACTCGGTTAGAAGGCTTTTGCGTAAATAACTTACTTTCACGAATTATTGGAGAAAACTGAAATATATGAAGTATCATTATTTGTGAAAGAATTTATATGAATGTCCTTACTGTTTTTCAATGCACCCTTTTCAATGAGGATGTGGTGTGACGTCATACTTCTATATTTGCATATTTCAGAGTATATATCCTTTGCGTGTGCGCTTCTGCTTCAGTCCACCACTGCACCAAGACGGTATATTCATCGCAAGTCAGTCAGACTCTGGTGAGTGTTAAAAGACTTTTGCCTTCAGCATCCAATCTGTTTCTGAACGAAATCCAAACATATTTAGCCTTATATACGGATACTTACTGTGTAAGACGTTTGATTTAACGGAGTACACAATATAAACCAGAATATTTCCCCAATAAAGCGTAACTGTCGACATGTCCAGTGGAACCAAACGGACAAAAGGTGCGACGACCGATAAAAATGTAGAATGCAAACCAAAGACGCGTGTATCCATACATGAGAACAGAATTACACGGAAACATGGAAGGGATGTGATGCTCTTGCTAGTTTTCTTTGTTTAGCTAGTGTTGTACTTGTATTTTTTAAGTTACGCGCTCTTTATACACGAACAAACATTAAAAGGCAGCGATGATGTGGTCCTTTTGAAGATACTGTCCATTTGATGAAATCTAAATGTACAAGCTATACCCGTGATGTGGATTTTGGATGAGATTTGGAGTACAATAGCTTTACCGTTAGAGGAACGGTCTGCTGAGATGATGCCAAGCAGGGCGGTGGTTCCTCAGACTGGAGTCTGGAGTTCTTTTTTTTTTTTTTTTGAGCGTATATGAAGAGAACAAAGCTGGATTGCGTAAATAATAATTTTCAAATGTAAAAAGATAACGCGCATGTGGATTAATTATATGACCAAAGGCTTTACGTCAAGGTATCTTTTCGTGTATTTTTTGCAACTAGTCGACGTTTTTCGCTACTACAGCACGTGAACTTGAATTGTTATGTAAATTGACATTACCGCTGTATAAGTAAACCATCTGGTTACGGCCAAGGTTTTATATCCACCGACGTGTGCTGTAAATTAATAAGTCGTTAACATGAAAATTCTACAGCAGAGGATGGGACAGTCTATATCTATATAGCCTATATACAGACGCACACGTTTATTATCAATGGCAGCATTTCATGCCCTGTTGCAGGGCAGCAGGTTGCACACCCAAGCTGTCTGTCGAGGCATTTTAAGCTAAGTGCTTTTTTTTATATTAATCTGACCAGATACTCTGCAAACATGGCCGACAAACCAAACCTGGAGGAGGTAACCAGCTTTGACAAGACCAAGCTGAAGAAGACTGAGACTCAAGAGAAAAATCCCCTGCCATCACAAGAAAGTAAGATTATATAATGATAAAATCAGATTTATGCTTATTTATTATTGGGAAATGTGAGTTTTGGTACAGAGCCAGGGTATGCATAAGGTACATTCTTTACCGTGTATGTGTTTAAAAATCTATCGCACTGATTAATTTAACTGATTAAACATCATAAACAGAATCACATTTTCATTTTTTTGTGGAGAAAATGAGCTGTTCTTCTCCTTTTGCAGCCATTGAACAGGAGAAGAAGGCTTCGTGAACACGGAAGCTCCACCATGCACTGTACATTCCACAAGCATTGCCTTCTTTTTCACTTTTTAGCTGTTTAACTTTGTAACCGAAAAACCTAAGTTGCATTGTGATTGGACGAAAGCAGATGACTGTGCAGCACCCCCCTGCCCCCCTCCCCACGTAGCTCTTAGCCCCTTCTTACAGCAAGGATGAACGAAAACTACTGACTGTCTGTACAGAGAAACCTGCCGCCCACCCTCCCGCCACGGCGTAGCTCCCCTCTTGTTCCCCTTCCCCTCTACCAGACATCTCGCCTGCTTCAAACACCTCCGCATGGCAATATGAGGAAGAGCAAGGGCGTGGCCAACCAATCGCAGGACTCGCACGCTCTCCATGTCTGAATAGTGTGGCTTCTGGCATATTGTAAAATGCTTTCAAATTGGGCAAAAATTTCTTGTGTTTTTTTTTTTTTTTTTTTCATTTCAATTCTTGGAATGCACATTTTGTTTTGATATGCAAATAAAAATGTAAAACCCATGATTAATGTTGTGCTTCCATTTCTAGATTTTATATGCATAGACATACATAGGTGATTGCCAACCACAGTTTTACACCTAAATTGAGAACATTTTGACAGCATTTGTTTTTTTATTACCTGGGGTGCATCTAATCTCATTCTGTGCAGAAATGAATGGATATATGTTTTGAATTTGTCTCAAAATTGTTATATTGAGTTTCCTGTATTGAAATTCTAGCTCTTGCGTACAAGAATACTGGAAACCAAAATATATAATAAACCTTTTTTTTAAATGCACCTTTTGTAGTAGTTTTTAAATTGCATTTTGGTTCTCCTAATGAAATCTTGGCAAAGTATTTGTTTATATTGGACCAGCATATGTAAACACTTTATAATACACACTGAAATGTGTTCAATGAACAGCAATCTTGTTTATTTGGGCCCTATGAACCAAAATAAAAAAGATACATTAAATAAGATACTTTTTCAATGTTATTGAAATGGTTGCTACTATAAAACATTGCTCATACTTTCTGTTGCATTATAGGGTAAGAAGAATTCCTGGAATGTGTTTAAATAGTGCTATAGCCAGTCACTGTTATTACAGCTATAGCTGTAATAACAATAAACCCATTTGTTTCTTACTCTGGATAAATGTTTATTCAGGAGATGCAGCCAGAGAATATTTTTGAATACTGCATCATCAACAGCTTATCAACAGATTAAAATAGTTTCAGAAAAATAGCTTCAAACATTCTCATAGCATTAAATAGATGCTCGCAACAGGACCCATCTTACACGGGCCACAATCCGTGGGACGTTATGGGTCTCCCTGTGTTCCAATCAGCCTCCTAATTGATCCACAGAAGGGTAAGAAAGCGAGCAATGTGGGTGAGCCGATGTCACTTTAAATTGAGTGCGTGGACCGGGTGACCGTTGCAGAGGAGGCCTAATCGACAGACACGCTCACAGAGGGCCGGCCTATGGCGTGTGCCGGCGTGCTCTGCCCTCGCCAGCTGACCTAGAAAAGCAGCGATGGCGGCGCAGAGTTTAAAGGCTTAAGGCAGCACATCTGCGATCACTGCAGCCGTTCGCTGTGCGGAGCTGTCTGACGCAAAACTGCGGTCGCGGTCTCTGATGTCTCAAACCCTTCATGAGGAAGTCTCCACTTGACATATGCTGTGGGCCGATGACATGACAGAGAAATTAGGTGTTTGTGGAAGGGTGAAAACTTAAGCCATTTAAGTGTTATAGAATGGTACCTTGTTTTCATTTAAAATTCAAATAAAAGTAAAACATCACAGGAGGATTTTCCTTATTCTGTTGTCAAGAGAGCCGTCTTAATAGTTTTCTTATTTCCCTGAATTTAGATATTTGGTTTTTTTTCCACATGGTATCTTCTTTTCCCAAATCCATCCATTGCCATATAAATGATAACTTCATATGGCAACGTAGAAAATGGATATAAGGGGGTATAGGGCTGAGTCCTGAGTAGCACACATATTATGAACCCTTGAACATGATTCATGGCCGCAATAAAATATACAGCTTTATGCATAATACAATGCACAAAGCTTAAACTGAATAAGGGTGTTGGCTAAGCAAATAAATAAAGTAACAAACTGATATAACAGTTTATGTGTTATTAGAGTTACATGATATAACATGAGATATTGTAATAAATGGAAAAAATGTTTTATCTCAATATATTTCCTTCTTTAATACATCCCCGCTGTGTGTAGAAAGCTTTATATTTAATTGTGCTTTTGTTTCATTATATCCATTTTTTTATTTTATCATAATAGTAAGATAATGGTACATGTAAGTTTAAGTGGATTGCTGTTAAGCCAGTTACTGTTATTGGCACATTAATCCGGTCAAATGCCGTCAAGTTTTCCGGCCACACACCATGAAGGAAGCTTCATTCTGCTCTCCCACGTCCTGGGCTCCAACTCCCTCGGTCTCATGTAGCTGGTGGGATCCAAATCTGCCCGACCTTCTCACGCATGTTCAACTCCCCTGTTGCGATGTCAGTTTACTTCATATTAACTAACTTACCAGCCCCCCAGAGTACAACTCCAACAGACAACTCCTGAAATGAACCTTGCCATTTATACATTTGTATTTATTTATTTTTTAAAATTTTAATTACTTCTTCACGTGAAGTTGTAACCTGGCCCACGCTGCACACGTCCCAAACTGACCTGAAGGAAGGTACCGGCTTATATCCTCTTTGGATAAGTCAGACAGGTCAAAAGGCAGGCTAGGCCCTCCCCCCTTCCCCCCCCCCCCCCCCCCACCTAGCCTGCCTCTCGCTCAGCATGACGAAGCTTCCTTCCTGTCAGCTGTGTATAGCTATTGTTCTTTGCACCCAGTGCTGGAGCCCTTCCTCAGCACACCACCCCCAGCTGTGCTGCAGCTATTTCAGACACAATTAAACACTGCCTGCCACTGTCTGGCTCTGCTTCATGGTCCTCCGTCCCAGTGCTATGAGTGCCTTGTCTCTGCGTATCACAGTAACCTTCAGCCGTCACTACTGAAGCAGTGAGGACTTTTTTTTTTACACGGCCTCACAAATTCTAGTGATACGTGTCTGTCATAAGAAATGAGGGCATCAGAGAAGACTGCTTCCTCAAAAGATTTTGTCTTCTTCCCCTTCGTTGCCTGGCGGCTAAGAGTTGATAGTAATCTTTACAAATGTCTTTTTTATGACGATCATTATTCCCTCTGTGTTTTTTAAAGATGATTTATCTATAAAATGATCTGCAATCAAACTGATTGCATGTACAGTAATTGCAGCTGGTCGGAGCAGTCAGTCTTCCTTCTTCTGGGTGAAACGCACGTGCAGTAGATGGCTTGTTGCCGATAGGCCAGGGATGCGTTTGGGGCGGTACGGCGGATGAGGCCGACGCGCAGCCGCAGTCGCCTTGCCCGCGCTCTCCTGACGGCTGGCTCGCTAATGCAGCCTGACAGGTGCGCGGCCGCTCCTCCGGGACATAACCGAATGTGACAGACCCTGGCCAGCAGCCTCCAGATCACTGGGTTTAATGTAAGACAACAGTGCAGTGCAGAGAGGACCAGGCCAGACCACAGCTGTGGTGTGTGGGGTTGGGGGGAGGGGGGAGGGAGGATGGAGGTGTAACGCATGTGGCCGACAATGTTGGACAGTCAATTTACCCTTTATCCCCACCTTGTCCTCTCATGTGCATGTCTGCTAATTTTCTCTCCTCCATTTTCCTGTAAACACTCATGTGCACGTCTGCTAATTTTCTCTCCTCCATTTTCATGTAAACAATGGTAGATACAGAGGCTTGTTTCGATCATTGTGCATCTGGATGGCACGGGAATAGTGTTGAGCGTACTGTAACGTGGGCATCCCCTCCACCCCACACCCCTGGCATATAGGCAGCATAAAAGAAATAGGACGGTATGTTAGCCTAGCCAGCGGGGTACTGTGAAGATAGAAATGCCTTACATGAGCTGTGTTTAGCTGCAGGTGGGAAAAGCCCCTTTGCATTTGATGATGAGATTATTTCCTCCCCCAGCTATGTAATGTAATGTAATGACCTGCCAGGACGCGTCTGCGCTGTTCAAACACAACCCCACACCATCTGTGCTGGCAGTGCATACACAGTGTGATTCCTGCATGCACCAAAAATAGTTTTCTGCGTATAATGTATTTAATATGACAAATCTCAAATGCATGTTCTTGCGGTACATTTGCAATTATAATTTGAATAATGAAGCTGCATGCAAACAATTTCATGAACAATAATTATCATTATTGTCCTATGTGGACTTGTGCTTTACAAGGTGTGAATGTGAATAAAATCACATTCCTTTCTTTTTGCTTTATGTTTGCTTTTGAAATGTAAATTTGTGCATATGCACTATCCAAAGAGTTTGGAGGCATTTGCTTGAATTTGAGCAGATAAGATTGTTCTATGCACTCACAATTCATTCTGCTACTGCCATCAGCGCATCATCAATGAAGACAAGTGAACCAGTACCTCTGGCAACCATACTCACCCAAACCATAATGCCCCCATCACCATGTTTCACAGATTTTGGGGGGTGCTTTGGATCTTGAGCAGTTCCTTTTGGCCTCCAGAATTTGCTCTTACCATCACTCCGATACAAGTGAATCTTGGCCTTTTTCCAGAAAAATGCATGCCCTTTCAGGTACTTCTTACCAAACTGTAACGCGGCCAACCTGTCTTTTGCATCTAACTAGTAGTTTGCATCTTGCATTGTAGCCTCTGTAGTTCTGTTCATAATGTCCGTGGTCAGTAATCACGACACATCTACACCGGCCTCCTGAAGAGTGTTTCTGATCTGTCAGACAGGTGTTTGTGGTTTTTCATCATTATGGTGAAAATTCTTTGTTCATGAACTGTGGAGGTATTCCTTGGCCTACCAGGCCTTTTGTGATTACTAAGCTCTCGGTACCACTGTTATAGACACTTGATTTTGGTAAGCATAAGGATTTGTCCATGTCTCTGACTGTTTCTTGTTTCTCAGCCTAATAATGACTTCCTTGACTTTCACTAGCACAACTCCTCATGTTGACAAACGGCAATAACAGACTCCAAAGATAATCAAAAGCCTTGAATCAAGACTAGATACTAACAGCTAACTTATACAGTACCTGCACTAAGGAAGCAATTGAACACACCTGATTAATCAGAAGCACCTGTGAAGCCACTTATCCCAAACATTACGTAGCCCAGAAATGTATAAAAAGTGCTGTAGTTTTCTATAAAAATCCCCTTTAATAAAAGCAAAAAATCTGCATTTTAATCACATGAGAATTGATTGATAACAAATCTAAAATTGTGGAGTAAAAATGACAATATGTCTTGTCTCAAATATTATGAAGCATACTGTATATACTTATATATGTGTGTGTGTGTGTGTGTGTGCGTATTACCAAGAAAATGTCACAGTAAATGAAATGAACTGTAAAACGAGTTTGTTCCACAAGGAATTCTGCGGGCTGAATGCTATTCTGTCACGTATTGTATACTCGGATTGCAAAACAATTGCTTGTAAAAACTGATTTCAAAACACAAAAACCCGGAACCTTTCCAAAAATGAGATCAGAGCATTACTTCTCGTTAGTAAACAGCAACAGAATGCAATATGCTTGAAGTAAATCTAAACTTGGTCTTCCATAATATAATTTTTTATTGAGATATTTCAGTGACTACTGAATATCAAAGTTGTGAAGAAAGCAATACACTGAAGTCAGTAGAAATAGCATTCACAGTTAACAGAAAAGCAGAAGGTGAAAGACTACTCAACATAAAGAGAACCTGGTCCTTTCCCTGTCAAATATATTATAGCCCATGCTTATGAGTGGCTTCACGACATTTTCAAGAAGGGCTGAAGCCATTTTGAACATATTCATTAAAGTAGAATGGTGATCTGAGTAGCAGACAGAATGTCTAAGAGCCTGCTGTTTAATTACAAGCCGTATCCAATCACTTCATAAGTGCCTGGTCTCTTGTGTAGAAAAGCGTTAATTAAGAAGGTATATTTAGCTCTTTGTCTCGCATGGAATGTATTACAACAAAAAATTTTCTCTCTTAAAACTGATGATGCAGTGATTAATAAATAAAATTACTTGTGTCCTTGCCGAGTAGACAGCCTGGTTTCTACTGCACATGCATAACAGCTGTATGTTTTCCAAAGATCTCAAGTCGGCTTGGTGATTTGGCTACATTGGCGCACCAGGCTGGAATTCCCCAGCTGCACATTCATTTCTATAACGATGTGCTGCGCTGCTCCTGCTCCGCTACAACTAAAAACAATAATAAAGACAATAGAACAGCATGTTAAATATTATTTTAATGAGATCACTCAGTACTGAACTGTGTTGTGGTAATAAAGTTTTTTTTTTTTTCAGTTTTGATTCAAAGGGGGCTTCTTTGCGCAAATGACTAACAGACTGAAGAGAGGTGTTTAGAAAGTGACTAGTGTCTTATTCTAAAAATGCAAAGAGAACTTTGCAGTTATATGTGGCTAATTTTGGGGCCGTACCCCAGCACACTAGTCCCTCTAGTAAGCCTGAGCTTGCCAGGATTCTCTATTACTTAATCAGAGTTCTAGATCTAGGTATAATTCAATGATGCGTATATCCTCTTGACACTGTCCCTGTCCACTACTTATTGGATTTTAACACCCAATACCAATAGAACAACATAGTTCCACGGCTTGATTGCAAGTTGGCAAGCACTAGGAAGACTAGCGGCCAAAGTTTATCTGAGTCAGCACAATCAACATAAATACTGAAAACCAACCTGGACCCAAAATGAAGCCAGTCAGCCGAGTTATAGTTATACAGCAATGATAATTATATGTACGGTTTACTGCTGGTGTTCCAGAGCTCTTCAAAGGATGTAAACAAGAGGTTCTGTGCAGTATGTCTCTGAAATGTCTAGATGAAGAGAGTACTGACTTCCTTTGCATTCACCTATGATAGTGTATTGTTCCACAATCCCATACATAATTACTGTCTGCTCATCATGAGGTAATATTTGCCATGTTTTCAATGTGGTCAAAGGGCTCTCCAACTGTTGGGGAGGAAGGAGAGGGTGTGGGCAGCTTAACAACTAGCAAGGCAAACCTATATTTATCAAGCGGGTTAATTCTGATGCCTTGCAGCCAATGAGAACATTCTCTCTCTACCTCACTGATGGATAAAACTATCAATTCAACTTTCTTTGTACTGGAGAATATAGTTTGCGTGAAAAATATCTGAAGAACTTGAATGTTCTGGTGATGGTCTAGGTTAAGCAAGAGCAGAACTTAAACAACTCATATTAAAGTTAGTCTCACGTACTTCTAAAATTTGTAACCAGTTCAGCCATGTACAGTACACCGTAAAATGTCCCAATGGGGACCAAATGTCATCTGTTGGAGTTGAACTAACACTGTTAGTGTTGAATTAACACTGGAAATTTGACTGTATATTTTTCTGAGCGAACTAATTGTTTATTTAGTTAGCAGTAGACAGCCATCCCTCTGCCCCCGTGAAGGCTGGAGATGGTGGAAATCAAGAAGGAGATGAAGAAGAACTGTGGCTTTAAAAAGACAAAAAAATTGTTTTCCATATGAAACTAAATGGCCACCAATGTCTGTCAGAGATAGTTCAGCATTAAAAAATGGGACTCTTGGTTCTTGTAGCTAGAATACTTGAAAATGAAATTCCAATGACCACTATCCAAGACACTAAACCATGTGGTTTCACAAAGCCACAAAGTTTGCATGAAAGTTGAACTTTTTCTGTTGATATCTTAGATGGTATTATGTTGACAGAAATTTTATTTGAACAAAGTTGTGGTTGTATATGACCTAACTTGAAAGTAGCTTGCATTCAGCATATTGTTTTTTTAGTTACTCCTAAAGTATCATCCAATAGTTATACGCATGTTCAATTTCAATGTTCAATATGTGTACACATAAATTGTGCCCTTGATGAAAATCAGACCTTCAAGCTCAGCTACAAGCCCAGTTCCCTAACCATTACATTAAACTGCTGCTCCCCACCCCCACGCACAGGACAATGGAGGGGTTAAATGCTTAAAATGGTAATCTCAGAAACAGAATCCAGTAAAAGAATGATGTCATTCTAGCCAATCCACAGAGGACATGGGGTTTAGTTGTAAGGCAGGTTTACCAAAGGTCGAAGTAGCTTTCTTTTATTACTCTGAGCCATTCCCCTGCTTCTCAGGGTCACTGCTGCAAAGACTGTTGATGATAGAAGTCGGGATAATAATTCCTTATCTCTAAAAATATGCTCATGTTTACTTTTGCCACCCATTTTGAGAACAGCAAGGAGATTGATATTTCCTGAGCCTTTCCATTTCTGTAAACACATTTGAACAGCTGGAGCGCGCATTTTACAATAGCACGCTGTGTTCAGACATTCTCTGTATGTTAGATACCTATGCGACTTTGTACCTGACAGCATGAAGCATGATGCAACAATGGAGGAAAATGGCTGAATATAAATGAGCTGAAAAAACAATTTGCTTGGTATAAATCGTATATTCTAACAGCACCATTGAAAGGTCTGTTAGAGACTGGGGAAGAATACTAATTTTGTATTATAAAGTAACGCATATATAATATGATTCTTCTAGCGTGCATAAATATGCAAATCCACAGGGATCAGCAATACCTCAAAAAGTACATCAAGTACTGTTATAACACAACAACGTTCCCATGGAGTAGTCTTGGTAGGTGACAAGCTGTCATTCTGCCTCATGTTGATCTTTTGGATTTGTTTTGGTTGAGTATTTTCATTTCAGAAACTTTTTTAATCTGGAGGTGTATGGAAACAGCTTGTCAAAAATGGGCCAGTGTTCAAAAACATCAATAATCGCAGCATCCATACCTCCGTTAAACCAGTAACATGAATTTCAGCAGTTTCCAGTCCCAGCTATGCCAGGGCACAGGTAGAGTGTTCATGCATGGCGGTACTCTGGAAAAACTATTTAGAACCATCTGTAAACTGTGTGTTCTTCCAGCAGGAAGCACACAAGGAAGTGCCTTACAATGCTTGATCCTGGTAGACTATTTTTTCCATATCAGGCATACTTAATATTGACCTCAAGCAGGCAAAGGAAGCTCATTTTCTGTGCTGAATAAGAACAAGGAGAGGTCAAACTTCATACCAAGGCTGCATACATTGAAGGGAACTGAAGAGAGGTTACCCTTAAGCACAGTTTTAGTTGAGTTATGCAGTTTCTGTTATAAACAGATTTAAAGAAATTAAACAGGTTGGCTTTTACTTTAGTAGCACTCTATGATACTGCAGTGTTTGCCAGAATCAATACCAGACTCATCAGATGAAAACAGAAATGTCTGTGCCACGACTATTGCTCTAAACTTTACCCGTCAAAGATAGCCACCACTGCACTGACTTAAGGGAAGGCTTCTTATTGACCAAAATAAAACATTGATTGTGCCGAAACAAGAAAACATTAATCACTGAATCATGAGCATGACCTTCATATGCCAAGTTTATGAGAGTGTTGTTGACACAGACTAGAAGCAAACAGAATCTTTCAGCCAAAACACTTTCAGTGTTAATTTAATTACAACAGATCAAGAGGTATCAAATGTACTCTAAGAGAGTAATAAATACTCTTATCAGAGTTGATTTAACACTGAACATTTTTCAGCGTACTTCTGTTAATTACACCCAGTCCTGGAGCTGTCTTTTTTGAAATATAAAGTTTGGGTTCTTGTCAGTGTTATCAATGGCTTGAGCTGTGCACTTTTATGTACCCTTTACTGGGCGGTCAGCATCCTACGCCTGTAAGACTGAGGATGGAGACTGAAATATAGGCACAACTTCATCATACAATCAGCTGCTCTTTAAAAGTGCATAACACATTCTATGGTCTTTTACAGGAGCCATATAGCTCCTCCATCAGCAGTATTCTCTACCTTCATAAGCACCGCATTCATAAGTATTTATGTCGATAATTATCATGTTATGTCGTCATTGAAGCCACCACACAAAGCGTTGGTACTCCTCTAAAAAAAGAGGTCTGCTAATGAATGATCTGTTATTTCACTAAGCAGCAGTGCTGTTCAGTGATTTGGATAATGTAATCTTTTAAACATAATCCCGTACAGAGTGATGTTTCGATGAGTGTCTCTTGGGTGTAATTCCATCATTGTGTCCATGAATGGAAGGCGGGGCCGTGGGCCCGAGTGAAAGAGATGTAAATGATTGGCGGGCTGAAAGGTGGCTGTGAGGGACACAGACAACAGACCTCCATCTGTGGGACCAGAGGTGGAGGCTCGCTGGACCTGCTGCGGACCGCAAATCCCTGGAAGAACACAAACGCTAAGTGAAAAATGCAAATCCCATCGTATTAAGGGATTTCTAGAAGGCATACCACATGGTACAGCGGCCTCATGCTGTATTTGGCCTTTATTATTATTTTTTTTTCCTTTGCCGCTTTTTTTTTTTTTCAGTATTTAATCTAAAACAAAATCATAGCATACGCTCAGCATTATCATTTCAAGAAATATGGAAGTTGTATGCGTGCCAAAGCCATATTGTGCAATTATCAGGGTTCATAACAAAACTGTGTTACTGTAATAGCTGTGATCCTTTGATGCCATATATGCTTTCATAGATGCCTAGTGAGGAAAGGTGGAGATGTGTTTTGACATAAATAGACTAGGTTAAACCTAATAGCCCAGGGTTTACATGGATATACCTGCACTGCATCCTAGTTGGCTAGAAAACTTTCACTTTCCAACTGAGAAATGTAGCTGGGTTTTCACCTGAATGCCTAGACAGCAGTTCACCGTCCACAAAAATTTTCACTAGGTGATGACTTGCTTGATAGTATCTTTCATCTGCATTCTGCGGTACTGTTTACTGTTATGAGCACCCACTCTGTCAGAATGTTCACCAAATACAATTTGCTGTAGAGAGAAAAAAAGATGTCATGAGATTGTACAGGGTCCACATGAGTGCACAGAGGAACTAGATTTTGTTTGGGCACAAGGAAAGTGCTGTCCTCAGCTAGCAACCTTGTACTGAAAGGCTGTTAATGCTTAATTTCAGCAATGCAGTGCTTTCTGTGGTCATGGGCTAATAGTCCAGGGCTGAGTTCTATAGAGCTTACTTAGTGGTTTTATTAGTCTACCTAGCCCTTGACCAATCCTTTCATAAGTGCAGTTTCCTGTGTAGCACAACAAGAAAAACTGGAGTGCTACTGCGGAATGGGCCCAATTGCCATAGTCAAGAGCTGGCCAACTATGTCATCAACTTACTATGACCTATTGCAATCAATCCAACCAAAGGACAAAATAGGGGCAGGTTTAAACTGGCCAGCATTCCTCTGGTTACACTAGAGATACTTGCATGCTACTTGTTGTCTTCAAGGAGAGAAACCCCTCTCCCCCATTAGGCACTAGCTCTCTCCTGTAGCAGAGTGTGACCTGCAGCATGTAAAATAGTCACAGGATCTCCTGTAGTCCTGTATGAGAATATACAGTGTAAAATAGCAATTGTCTCTCATGTAGTACCGTGTGGAATTAGCAGGTCTAGTGATTCAAAAATTGGTGTGGAAGCGAAAGCAGGTCGACTTCTTTGCTTTTGCAGCATCGGAAATTGTTCTTTTTACAGGTATTCTTTTAATGTTTTTATGACGGCTTCGCTGCGCAATGTGTTGTCGTTGAAGGGAGGGACTCTGTATAGGGGGTGGGAGGGGGTGATTTTATCAGAACAGGAACTAGACATTTTCCTCCTATTTACAATCTTGTAAAACGCTGTGACTATTCCATTTCTGACTTGTGCAAACAGATAACATGCCTACACTGACACGCAATATGAGGAAGCAGATTTTATACTGAGACACACAGACCTTTGCACAGTGACTAATTCTCAGAGAGAAAAGACTGAACTGGATCCCAAAACAAATGATCTGCCAGAACTTTATCTACAAATGTTAGGGTAAACAGAGGTGAAATACGATTCAGAGGGCCACTGTTTGTGGATAACACAATGGGGAAAAAATGCAGGTTCAGTTTAATTATTACTGAAGCTCTGGAATTCTCTTTAATGTGTTCAATGCTAAATACAATGACAGCTCTTCTCTTGAACATCACAAAATGTGTGATTTGTTTACCTCAAAAGAATGTCAAAAACAACACATTGCACCTGGCCCGTGTGATGTCGTAATGGAAGTCTAGGTTAGATATCATTTATGATAGCCAGACTCTGTGCCAGAGTATCATATTACAACAATAAGGATGTGTAATCTGTAATGGGACACTTTGAGCTTTTTATGATGTGTTGAATAACAAGGGATAAGTCCACAATTTGCGAGCTTTACTTTAATAATTACCAAATCATATGAATTATATAACAATGTAAATACAGCCCATGTAGCATTGGTGTTGACTGTTGGCAGTGTATTCCCTGGATTTTAGGTCTTGCTGAATTAATAGTGCCAGAGTAATGTGATAATGCAACAGGGGCCCTGGGGATTACATGGCACTGGTTTAACTGTGTGTGTGTGTGTGTGTGTGTGTGTGTGTGTGTGCGTGTGGGTGTGTGTGTGTGTGTGCGTGTGCATGTGTGAATGTGCATTGAACCATATTATTCCTTGTCTTATGATCACATGATCACATGCCATTGTTTCAGGTTAGTAATATGTAAAATAAAATGTAAAAAAAAAATAGCACTTACTATGATTATGTAATGGCAGATTTCAGGCATTAGGTTTAGCTGGATCATTAAGGACTTGCTGATAAAGGTCACTGTGATATTGTAGAAATCAACAGCCCAGCACTGAAAACAGAGAAGCATCTGTTTTAAAAGTCATATGATGTGTGTTCACTTCTTTCAATATCAGGAAGTTGGTTCTGCAGAGCTAATAACACATCCTGTTTTTTGACAAAATTGTTCAATTTCCTCCTAGAATTGTTTTCTGAAATTATATTTTTTTATGAATTGTACCTGAATAACAAAATAATTATATGCATAGTGTATGTGTATCCACATACACACATACCACAAATGCATCACATGCACACAAACACACACTCATGCACAGTGCATAAACAATTTAAGTGCATACAATAAAATACGCACACACTCAGATATATAATAGCCATTGTAAAAGTCAGGATTTGCTGTTCCCCTTTTTCCCAAACCATACTCACCATCTGCCATGTACTCTACTGAAATGTTAAGTGATTTGCGAAGGGAATTTGTATATCTAAGCTATTCCATGCGTAACACAAAACTCATAGCAAGTAAAGCATGTTAGCACAAGAAAATCTCAAGAAGGTCTGGAGAATTTCTGGGTGGAATTCCCTAATTGCCTGCCCATGGACATAGTTTCTTCCACTTTGCACACCTGCTCTGGAGCTCTGTTGTGTCAGAATGAGTATTTAATGGTCAGTACAAGACAGCTTTTCCAGTCAACACGTGTGTTTTAAGATCACTGGAGGCTTTTATTATCAGTCTTATCTGATAATAGAAGCCCCAGCAGGTTAAATTATTAGCTGGTTAAGAATTAATCATTAGCTGTAAAGGCTAGTGCTTCAATCTATCAAACAAAACCAGGTAACAATGGCAGCCAGTAACACAGATGTCCTATTAGAAGCCAGAATTAACACAATGTGCGGTCACGAGATGAGACAAAATAAAAGCATGTATGATTTTTTTTGTTGGTGCTAAAAGACAAGAATACTCTAATTTAAAAATGTTCCTAAGTTGGTAAAAAAAAAAAAAAAAAAAAAAAAACATTATCAAATAAGTATTACAATCAAAAAATACTCAAGAATCCTCAATGCATGTGTACTGATATTCACTACTGGTTTTCAGGAAGTAATTGCAATACTTAGAGCAGGGGTGTGTAACTCCAGTCCTAAATGGCCACTGTGCCTGGAAGTATTTGTAGTTTCCTTTCAATCAGCAGCCAGTCACGGCCTTGAGAACATGGTGTGTGAATGACCCAGTGAACAACTTGAATGGATCACCGATGGTGAAATGTATCAAAAACCAGCAGACACTGGCCCTCCAGGACTGCATTCTGACACCTGTGTTGGAGTAAATTCAGAATCTTTACTTGAATTCAATTCACAAAAGTACCCCTATTTGCATCTTGTTTTGACAATCAAACTCCAAACTCTGAAGTAATGATAATTAAGTTATTTCACTAAAACGCTCATTTTAAATCATGATTAAAAACCTTTGTTTTCAGTTTCGGATTATTGCTTATTGACTCATTCTCTGGAGTGCCTATACTGCTCTTCAGATAAGCTTTCCAGGCTGATGTTAAACAAGACAGGATTGGAGCACGGAGCACGTTCTGCCATCTGTGACAATGACCTGAGATTTAGAATGGCATGGGATTTGGAATGACATTTGAAATGCTTTTTTTCTTTCTATATGTAAAATTGCCTTCCATAATCCACAATAATGCTCTTCATGCACTGGTTCAAATATACAGCTGCTATAAAGCTAAAATGTTGTGGTGAGTAATTACTATGGTTGGCAGCATTTAATACATTTTTTTATAAATGGTTAAAATGAAAGCGATAAACTGTACATCCTATAATCTACATAGAAAGCTGCACTCTTTACACTGAGTAAAGGAGCATCTGTTTTATCTCTATTTTTTCCAAGAATACATTTGACAGCGACAGTAAGCTATCACAGAGTTGAATTAACACTGAAGGTTTTACTGCACACCTACAAGAGAATGGGTAAAATGAGACCTGGTCTGACACAGCAATATTCTCTGGAACAGTATATTTCATAATCCCCAAGATGGGTTTATGGTTTAGTATTTATTTGGAAGAAATCTATTCAATTTACTCAGTCATCTCTAGCTTTTTTTATTTAAAAAATGAAAGATACCAGAGAATCATCTGTGTTCTAACTCACAAGGAGAAGGGTCTAAAGAATAATTTGAAAGGAAATGCCAATGAATTAAGGCTGAGAAAGACAGCCAGTATAAAAGCTTTGCTTTCCAAAACATTCCCTGGGGCCCCTTCTTCCTGTTTGGAATGAGGCTGGATCAGAGCTTTATGACAGCAATGCTCTAATGTGGCCCTGTGCTTCCATTCTCTCTGGACTGAGTCAGCCATTTTGATTATTATTCTGGGTTTTGGTGCTGGGAGTTCTAATCAGCCCCAGTAATATTCCAGTCATTCTAGTCAGAGCTGCACTATGCATTAATGAAGCTGCCATTTATTTCTAATAATGGAGCAAAGCAACAAGCTGTGCAAATGCAATTCATAATATACCCAGTGTGTCAAAATGAGTACTGATGGTAGCTCTGTGGATTGTAATTGAACATGTGCCTCTAGTATTTTGTATATGCCTTAATATGAATCCTTTTGCACAGCCAATGCATCGGAAGCATTCAACTTTGTGAAAACTTAGGGCAGAGCTATTATTATACAGAAAATGATTCCACAATGCTTTGAAACAATACTGCAAGCATATGAGTACACTGCTGCCGGAAATGCTCATTTCTACAATTTCTACACACTTTCTGTATGTAAAATTCATACTTTTCATAATGTAAAATTCATCATCATTAAAGCTTACAAATGCAATATTTTAACAGATATAAAACTGATTCATGATGTATATGTATGAAGTTCACATTTCAAATATGCAATGCTTTCAGATTTAATGTCTGTGCAAGACCACAATGATTTCTTCATGGGAAATTCAGTGGAAAAGTGCAGTGCATGATGTAGGCGTTCCATCTACAGTAGATCAAATTTCACTGAAAAAAATAATAATATTTTGGTGTGGAATGGACACAGCTCTGTTGAGGCAATAACTTTTAGTGTGTGATGTCAGAACTGGGTGACATCACGCATTCAGCGCCAGTGTGTTTGCCCTTTTTAGGAGTTAATCTAAATCAGAAACAGATGTGAGACTGCATCATGAAAAAGAAAAGCCCTTTCCTTACATGTTGTACAAGAATGAGCTTTCACTAAAGATTTCAGTGTGCCTGGCAGCTGTAAACAGTACGAAAGCCAGACATACTGTTATATAATCTGTCAAGGCCTTGAAATCAAAGTTTTCTGATTAAAATACATTTATGACAGCTGTGATTTTTAAATTTTAAATTTTAAATCAGGGAGACCTCTCTATGTGCCACCCTGTTGGGTAGCTGGCCACAGTTGGCACTGAGAGTAAGAATTTTAACTGGACATGCCAGTCTGTTTTATGTACATCTTAAAGTTGTCTACTATGGTGAAATTTAGTTTCACCTGTTTCACCACACACTAGTCTATGTGTAAGATATATGATTATCATTTTAAGAAGCACATATGTTTTATATTGTACACAGTCATAAAGCAAGGGGTTATAGTAAGTTTAGTTCAGTTATAATATATTTATTGTCAGTTATATTTAAAAGGGGATTATGAAAATTAGAATTCCTGTGAAAATGCAGATGTGTGATTCATCCTTTCCTCAAACATACCAAAATTGGAGTCCTGCTTCTTTAAAAATCCTTTTAATGAACCACTTGCATCTACAGAGTGCATGTGCAGAGTAAGGCCATTTGCAAAACTCCCAACTACATTTGATAGATTATAATATTGAAATCCTCAGAGGAAATTGACTACTCTGGGGAGACGTTCAGTTTTCCCGTACTCATCTTCTTCCAGGATGCTCTGATAACATGGCTGCAAGCCAGACTTAACCACACAAAATATAACCAAACAAAAAAGCTTTTTAATCGATCTGCAGATCTTAAATGACCATAATAGATCTTCTTCTTTCTTCTGTTGAGATTCAGAGGCAAGCAGTATAACAGCAAAATCCACAAAATACAATAACATTGAAATAGGGTGTGGTTTCCTTTTAAAATGGTACAAAATGAACAGGTTGATGATTGATTTCCAGGAAGACTGCCTGAGGCATTCGTCTAACATGCTTTTCTACAGTCACACTGCTTAGGTGTGACTGTGTGAAAGATAACACACTTCCTTCAGCCAATCAGAAATTATTCAACTTCACTGCCATGGTAACGAATAATTGGTCTAACTTGGAATAATCAACCCTCTTAAAATAGAAAATAATTGAAAAAAATTCTGCAAAAGTAACTGCAAAGAAATTACTGATTTATTTGAGATATAGTTGGAATAAGTATTTCATTCCTCTTTAGAAAAAACTACATATTAAAATCAAAATGCAGCTTCATTGAATTTTGAACTGAAATCACGTCAGCCTCAGTTTAAATTCCATTCAACCTCACGGTCAAAACAATATTTTAAACCTTGAATGCTATAATGTCATTTTGTCAATTTGCAGCCCTCACTCTTAAAAGGTGAATACAATTTCCTCCTGTTAAAAGTCAGGTAATCAGTGCTTGTATGGAGCAGCTATTTCTGTGCTGGGCAAAACAGCAATTGTTTGCAAAAACTCCAGTCCTAAGACTCAATAAAATGATGCTACTAAATATACTCTCCTAAAATGAAAACATAATACAAATGAATCATAAATCATATGTGTGAGCAGTCAGCAATGACATTTTAGCAGACAGCATACACATACAGACAGCATGCAGAATAAATATACAGTATCCGGAGTAACACTGAGGGTAGCACTGTTGCCTCACAGCAAGAAGTTTGCATGTTCTCCCTATGGTAGGTTAATTGGAGACTCTAAATTGGCCATAGGTATGAGTGTCTAAGTGAATGGTGAATTAATGGTGTGTGTGCCCCGCGATAGATTGGCGGCCTGTCCAGGGTGTATTCCTGCCCAATGCACACTGGGATAGGGTCCAGCACCCCCTGCGACCCTGCCCAGGAAAAGCGGATATAGATAATGGATAGTATAGTAATAGTATAGCATAGCATATCATAGTATAGTATGTTATATTATAGTAAATATAGTATAGTATGTTATAGTATAGTAAATCTTCATTTGGCAAATGTTTTCAGAGCGCAAACTAGTCAAACAAAAAGCTTGTGAGAGTTTATCAAAACGTTTTGTTTACCACAAATAAATGAATAAATATCCAGCTAGAACAAGGAAAATAATACCGTTTTCTATCTTGTGGTACCCGTGATTGGTGATTTTAGAGAAAAGTGTTGTATTTACAGATTAAATGCACTCATAACAGAACAGGCTCTTGAGCACAGTCACATGGGTAAATCATCGACCATAAAGTCTGAAAAAGCACTTGTCTCTCAAGTGGTCACTCATTTTACATTCATACAAAGAGTGATGCAGATGCTGACCCATATTATTTTATGATGTCCTCCTTTATCCGGGTGGAAACCCCCTCACTCACTGCACTTGTGTATCATGGGTAAAACAAATATTGTTTTTTTTTTTTTGTATTTAAAGTTACAATCTCGAAGATTTCAGTTTCGCTCTCTTGGGCGGTACCAATGGCGAGAAGCGGCAATTGCAGGTGTGTTTTTGGACCTCACTTCCCATAGATCCAACCGGATCCAACCAGTGTCGCCTGTGTGACATCAGTCAGTTGGCACCTGGGCCACGCCAACTATTACACTTGTTATATAGGGTACTGAATAAAAAATGGTTGTTATACAAGTAACGTTATGTACATACTCATTCATTGTCTAACATTACGCTAACTTAAATTGTCTTTACACTGCCGAGCCGGGTTAAAATGCTGTAGCAGACCTGGGGTAGAATTAGTGATAATCAATTTCCACAAACGTTCTTTATCCACCTTTTGCTCGGTATGAACATCTTTACACTGCAGAGAAGAATTTGCGGGATTCGCTGTGGCTCGTGCAATTATGCATCTCGTGCATCATCATCGTGATATTTTTGAAACAACTGCCTTGTTTCTGGTTTTGCTAGCTAAACTGTTTGAGAATAAAGCTGAGCCGGGTGTTAAATTAGCAATCAGAATAAGAAGAATAAAACAAAAACAAAGGAGATTTCATCAAAAAAAGGGCATCAAGGCTGAAGGAACATATGAGGAAGCGTAATAAAATAATAACAACGCTAATCCATACTGCCGTATTCTTTTATTTAGTTTTCTCCGGCTTGACATCTTTACACAGAAATCAGACCCGGCTCTGCTCCACCTATACTCCAGCTTATATATTGATGAACGTCATGGCAATGTAAATAACGGTAACGTTAAGGCCAGTTAAGATCAATGATTCGCAACGAGACTAAATGGTTTTAGAATGTTGCAGAGAAAATTGCAGCGGTGTGAACTGGTTGGTTGTAGAGCCTCTGAAGCCGTTGCCTAGGGTCTCAAAAGACCCACCTTGTCAAATTGCCAAGTGCAGTTTTAGAACGTTTACAATCAGACGTCTTTTCAAGTTGCATCCAGTCTCGTTGCGAATCATTGATCTGAACTGGCCTTTAGTTAGCTACATTGCAACGCTGCAACAAGGTAGCATTGCATTCGAGAGACGCTTTGCGAAGTCGGTACCGGTCGGTAGCGTTAGCTAGCATTTTCTCTAATTGCTAGCTGACATTAGATTGTGTTAATTACATTAGCTAGATAGCTAACGCAACGTTACCTGACATGACAGATGGATACTGTGCGCAACGTTGTCTAAACTAATGTTGCCTTTATTGACATGGTCCGGTAGCTAGCGTTAGCTGTGCAAATAGCTATGTAATTTAGTAACGTTACATTGTCATCAAATGTAATACGAAATCTACATCAACAATTAGTATGACCTCTCGTTACACAAAAAAGTTATTAGGGTTCCATAACCCCCCCACCTTTAACGCTAGCAGACACCGGAAAAAGCAGTACGCCGCTCACACACAAGTGAGTTGAAGAACAAGCCTGTTGGGTTAGCTCCGCCTACCCTCTCTGGCGGACCAACCACTGATGGGTGATGGAAAACGCGTCAAATCTTATTTTTTCCCGGGAATGTCGCCACAGACACCCAGTTCTTTAATCATTACTTATTATAATAATAATAATATAAATTAATATAATAATAGGCTCAATCACCATTTTGTTACCTAATTCAGCGATAGATAGTGACTTAACAGACATTTATTTTAAAGAAAAACTTCAAGATTATTACTTTAAGCATCCATTGCAGGCATGGTATAGCCCTTCAGGGCAGGCTCAAATGATTTAATCAAAGAGCTTGTGTCCAAAAGATGCATGTATCAATTGTCTTTTATTGGACTTCTAACATTAATAGTACTTTCACATTTAAAATCCATAATTAGCTCTAAAAATCAGAAGGACACATAAGCGCAAAATGGTTACTTGCTGTACATAAATCAGAATTAAAGTGTCAAATCAAAAAGCACTAAATTCAAGATTTAAATTAGAATACAACAGGAAAATACAAGTAATACAAGGAAGCAAAATCAACTCAACTGTCAATATCAATAGTAATAATAAATACCATTTATTTTTCTAGAATGCAGAATATAAGAAGACAAATCACATCCTTGAAGTTTTCAAGTCCTTGTAGTGAGATCATAGCATTTAGCTCTCAGCTTCACCTTTCAGTGTGTGACTATGAAATTGTTTTATTATATTTACAGGAGTAGATGCAACAGTATGACCAGAGGTTGGAGAGATTGCAGACTGAGGGGGGAGGCAGCCTGGTACCTAAAGGGTGGGAGTCTGGGCGATGCACGTGAGAAGGGTTCGGCCACCCCAGCCTTTGTTTCCTGACCACCAGGGTGGGAGCCATTCTTCTCTCCCCTCATTAGCATAGGTACGGTGGGAAAGCCGCTCCCGCTATTGTCTGATTGGAACAGCACAAAGGCAAAGGGTGACAGCCGACCAATGGAGGACACAGTTGCCTCGCATGACAAATCAGCATTTTTCTGTCAAGTAGAAGGAAGTCTGCATATTTGCTTGATGAAAACTGTAAACTCAGGCCCCAACAGTTCTTGTCATATATTTTTGTTTAGATTTGTGTATACAGTGAGCGCCATAATGTTTGGGACAAAGGCATATTTTTTTCTTGAATTATCTCTGTACGCCCCAATTTTAAATTTTATAATCACACAATTCACATGTGCTTAAAGTGCACAGCTTTTATATAAGGGAATTTTAATTCACGTTGATTATGCTATGTAGAAATTCTAGCATGCTCTATGCATTGCCCATTATTGGCTGAAACAAATGTTGTATCTGCACAAAGGAAAGTAGATTTTAAAAAACTTGTCCAGTATTCAATAACATTATTTGAAATTTGTTATTTTCTTTCTAATATTCTAATATCTAATATTTATAATATTCTAATATCCCAAAACAGAAGTACCAAAGCACAGGTCAAAAAAGTTTTCACTAAAAAGCCAATTCGGTGAAGTGATGTGACTGCATAACAATATCACTCTAGGCTAACTGTATGCCTATATTAGGATGTGGGTGAGATGGAGTGAGAGAGCGAGTTTATTACTGCTGGCACTTTATATATCATTCATGTGTAATGCTTTAAAAGTTCAAATGATTTTTTTGTCATGCCAATAAAGCAAACTGCATTGGACTGAATTCAAAAAGTTATTTTTAGTCTGTTTATTGAGTTACATCATTGTTTTCTTACAGACGTTCCTAATGTGGCTTGGCTGTTAAAAGACCAGGCCCTGCACTAAATTGTCCTTTATTTTTGTTTCATAGGCATTCTTTGTGAGCCTGTTTCTCCGGTTACCTTAGGAAGAGGTAAACATGGCACAATCAGCCCATGGGCCAATTAGGAAGATGGCTCTTCTCTGCATTGCCATCGCCAATGAACTGTTTCAGTGCACGCCTCTAAATTGAGCTCTGAAGACGGTAGTGACTGTCGCTCTGTTGGAACATTCCCTACGGATCTAATTTTGTTTGGAACGTTCTCCGCAGATTAGCTCAGGAGAAATTTTCTAGGTGCAGCGAGAGGGACTGAGGCAAACGCGTCGTGACACATGCATGTGACCTTTCGTTCAGAGGAAACAGCCCCTGCTGAGAAGAGTGGCGCTCCGGCTGCGAGGCTGGCTCTGTTCTGTACCGATTCTCTTGCATATGCACACATTTACATATACATACAAGCACTCTCCCACTAACTCAAACCTGCAATCATACACACACACAAACGCATACACACACACACAACATACACACAAAACACACACACACGCATACGCTAGCAGTGTGAAATGAAGTCACGGTCTATAACTGTACCGGTTCAACCACCAATATTATCAGTGTCCATATCTGTATTCAGATAGAAAACAGAAGTGGACTTGACCTAACCGCGAAGTCACTGGAAGATTTGGAATTTATTTATAGATTAAAATAGTTCTTTTCTTTTTGTTCCAACTTAATTTCACTCAGATTGCGCTTGTTGGTCCTTTAAAGCTTCAAATTGATTGTTGATTCAAAGACTTTTTCAGGTTCATGAATGAACATACTGCAAATATAATTGTTTTAAAAAACAATATTTTCACAAAAAACAAACTTTACCTAAGTAATTTTCGATAGTAACAATAGTCAGAGGAGCGCTGACAACAAGCCTTCATTTCTGAGAATGAAAGCTATGAATAAGGCTGGGGTATTGTCATAAAATATTGGCAACAACTTTTGTCATTGATATGTTATGTTATTGATATGTTATGCTATTATAAGTGACAATGTATGAAAAGGGCTGTTTTTCCAACATGGATCACCCAACATGAATGTAAATACCCTGAAAGTAAAGCTGACAGTCTGCACCTTATATAGCATTGTTTATTTCAAATCCAATGTTCTGGAGTACAGAGCCAAAACAACAAAAATGTTGCCACTGTCAAAATACTTTTGCTTTTGACTATATGCATTTGCATTGGTGCCCAAGCTGAAACTGTTACAATTATTAACTTCAAAATGCTGATCTCGTCTCTGAAGAATGTGGGCAGAACTCCAAAAAAAAAAAAAAATGCATCGCAAAATCTGACCTCTTCGAGGACACTGTGTTAGTGTTGCCATGTCCACAGAAGATCAGTAAGCAAGATCTTTTCTTTTTTATCTCTAACAGGCCTGCTCCGACAGCTTGGACATGTCATGTTTCTTGCTTGTGAATTCCACAACTCTTGATAATCCTTAATCCCTGCTTCACTGACCCAATGAAAGCCCTCCTTTTTGTTTTGTTTATTTTTCTTCCTTTTTCTTGGAAATTCCCTGCTGCCTGGTCTTTGGTTTGTCAGAAATAACTACACCTCTGACCACAGGGGGTAATTTAGTTATTGAATCCTTGAATACTTTCAACTAAAAAAATGCCCTTAAGGGTATCCCTAAAATTGCACTTTATTTCCATATTTCATTAATTTTCCTCTTAATAATTGAATTAAAGTAAGCCCATGTATACGGGGGGTTCCCCTGCTATAGCCACATATTATATATAGCAGAGAATGCTAATCACTTCTTCATTTTAGATTGGCATGAGAAAATGTATGCGCGGGCTTCCTGTTGAGCTGAGGCAGTGTGCAGAGTGCTACCTCTCTAGCTCACTGTGTTGAATTACGCAGCTATTTCTTTTCAAACGACAGGACACAACTCTTGCATTTCTGCAGCGTTCATCCCAGGACCATAAAAATGGTGTTTTAGAGACCATTTTTGAAGTTCAGAAACCAATATTCATTCAAGCACAATAACAGGATGTAGATATTTTAGGGTTTTTTTTTTTTTGTTTGTTTGTTTGTTTTGTTTGTTTTTTGGCATTAACATGTTCTGCATCTCTTGGGGTTACAGGCTCACAGCAGCCAGTAATGCAGAACATGGGAATGCATTTGTTTTAAATTTGAACAAACTGTTATATACAAAGCCTTCGTGGAATGCCGAGAAAAATGGTTTTATTTTTGGATGAACAGTGTTACAAGTGAAGGTTGTATGATTGTGGTTCACATCAAGTCCAGTATTACAACTGTAAAAAAATATTCTTTCACTGCCAATTAGATGGCATCAAGAACAACTCTGCATCTTCTATTTACAATGAAAGCAAAAAATATGACCTTAACACTGAAAAATGAAATAATCTTAGCACTGCTAAGTGTCTGCAGAAGTGCGGGTAGAGATGCCTGATACCAAAGAAAAGTACTTCCTGTTCTTGTCTGCGTAAGACAGCACTGTAGGAAATGCACTCTCAAAGATAGTTTCACTTTAAACGCGTGGTTTGTTTTAGTTCTTCGCTCTGGAAGTAACGTTAATGTGGATTTCTTGTGTAGCAGGAAACATGGACTTGACGAGATTATGTGCCCTGTCATTTTGGCATTACGGAGAGCAGTAGCACACATCACAATTGCCACATACCAACAGAACTGAGTGAATGACCCTAGCTGACTATTCAATATCAGAGGCCTGTAATTTCCTAATGAGAAACTGAAGTAAATTACCTGTACTTAAACCTTTTAAAAGGAATCAATTTAGCCATCTTCATACCCATGGGCTCATAGGATAGGCTTCAGTCAACATATACATATAGTTACTGGAGTCATTGAAGAGCTGTTTGTTTCTGTGCAATTCATTGCACAAATATAAAACAGAAAGATGAGGGAGTGACTGGTTTAATGTATTTACTTATGTCACTGATTTCCTAAGTAAAGCATATGCTGTATGTTTTCCCAGCAAGCCTGTGATTTAGTGACAGACAGGAATGCTTCTTTTTATTCATAAAAACAATGCATGTACAAAGAAAGGAATGGAAGTGTCTGATGAGCAATTTGTTTTATCTGAATTGTTAACCAAGTCCAATTATAATACGAAAATAAGGAATCTGGAATTTATTTTGGGTTAACATTCAATACTGCAGTGTGTATTCCTGCCTCTAGCCAAATGCATGCTGGGATAGGCTCCAGCCCCCTGTGACCCTGACCAGGAGTAAGCGAGTTAGATAATGGATGAATGGACTATCTACACTTTATTGGAAGAAAGAAAGAGCAAAAAGTTTTTAATTACAGTTTCATATATGTACGGACACTCTGAAAGAAAAAATATTTATTTTCTGTTGGCCAAAAGTTTATCTCATACAAATTAGTTATTATCATGTATGTACAATACAACTCATAGGCTATGCCATACTATCTTGTACGTAAAAGTTAAAAATATATTGTATTATAAACTTAGTTTTTGGCCTAGCTTTTTACCTTGAAAAATATTTTTTTTACCATGCCTTTCAGGTAAGAAAGTATTTTCTTACATACAACAAAGTGCTGACATTGGAGCAGGATGTCCGATAGCCTAAAACAAATTCATGAAAACAACCAGAATTGGCTTAATTGACAAAAGAACACTTAATTAGGCATATCATTACATTAATTATGCTATTCATGAGATCTACTGTCAGAATAAGAATGATATGGAGCCAGGCCCGGACCCGGCGAGATGAAAAAATACCGTCCCAAAGCCACGATAAAATTTAAAAAAATAAATTTTAAAAACTGCACCGATAAAACTGCTTCCATAAGCTACATTTCTAATACATTATAAATGCTGCCTGATATTTCCAACATAATCCAAAAGAATAGAATGAAGCTAAATTTTAACTGACACAGAAAACATTTTTGGCTGACTTTTACTGCAAAAAAATATATATTTTCACTTTGCCTTTTAGGGCTTCCATGTATATGTTAGGAACACTTGATTGAGTAAATACTAGGTGCACTTTGCAGTACCATTCTGAAACAGTTTTTTTCTCTTTAGATGTGCAAAATGCAGCTAGGCAGCATAAAACAGAATTACAATTATTTGGCTTTGAATTACATTTCTTTTAGGTCACATATTTCATAATGTGACATTCCACATTATGAAAATGTCACATTTGATTTTAATGATCATCTCCTGACAGTCTCTTCTGAATAATTAAAAATCTTTCTACCAACCATTTTTTCTATAAACTCTGTTACTGGCCTGGAAACATCGGTATGCTTCTGTTGAGGGCCATTTTAAGTTCAGAAGAACTGTTTGAAAAAGACCCGATGATTCACAATGGTGCAAAAGCTCATTGACACCATTGGCCTCATGCCACTTCCCGTTTCCTCTGCAAACTTACTTCGTCGTTTAATTTTTCTCCACAGAACCCCCCGAGTATTTACCAATCAGCTCTCCTGTGCTCACACTGTTACAATGACTCTTTCATAGTGTTTGTGACAGTAAAGAAATGCCCTCGTCCACAGCAGCATGGTGGATGCCTGACTGCCGTGCTCAGTCTGGTTATCCCAAGCTCCTTGTCACAGATAAGCAGGAGCCGGTTGCAGAAAAAAAAGAGGGCCTGCGTGGAAAGGAAGTGGTTAGAAGCAGAAACAGAGCTGCGGAGAGTATGATAGCCAGACTGCAGACATTTACACATGCCCTTATTCTCTAGCAGCACGCAGCGCAAGATGCAGTCGATTCGCAGTCGAACGCGACCTCTCCTCCATTTTGAGGGAGATCTCCCCGCACACTGCAGCTTTCGCCGAGGGTGTACTGCACGAGGGAACGCAGGCTGTGCTAAGCATGCAGCACATTTCAGCCATTACGACTGAGCAGCCGAGACGGCACGGACATTAATGCCGTTACAAGCGATGCAGTTAGCAGTCACTCCGTTGCTAATTCTTTATGAGTAGATAAGCTCAGCCCTGTCCTCTTTTAAAGCATTATGTGCCCATAACTCTGTGTTATATCATTATTATGAAATGAAAACAGAAAGTAATATTGTGCTCCTAAGTTGAAAACCCAGACAATAATGCAGTGTTTATGTTCTCTTCCCAGGAGAGCATTGAGTTATTTGTCCAGGGGTATTGCTAATAGAGACACACTGTAGCTTCCAGCAGATTAGATGCACTTGATCAGAACCTTCTGTGGAATTTGCCTCACTGTCATTTCTTTCAGAATCAATGCCAAATTCCAAATATGGCCTGTCTGCCGATATCAATTGAAATATGAGGCCACAGCATATTCTTCAGGCACTGTTGAGCTGTATTTAACTGTATGCATTATGTGATATACATGTGTCTTCAAAAATGCCTCTAGTCCTCAGGATATGATATTGGACAATTGAGCTGATGACATCACCATTTGCTTTTCACAACTTCAGTGTTATTGCAAAATATGCTGTTTCAGTGCATGTCCCTGCTACTTTTTTACACCTGCATTTGAAAGCATTCACTATGACTTTGCAACAGTTATGAAATCATTAAAGTGCAGATTATTGCCAGACATGATTGTCAAATGAATGATCACATGAACGGGGAGCATATAAACACATATTTGACACACAGCATGAAAACTTATGGAAAAAATGCATATCATATATAATTCATTTAAAGGGTCATATTAAGAAATACAAGGAGGAGTGAGGTGCGGCGGTTTGTGAAATAGGCTTTCTTTGAGCTGTGCAATGAGATAATTCCTCAGTAATACGATAATGACAATGGAGAGGTTTTTAACTGTGTGCTTATACGTGTGCATCATCCATATTGTACATGTCTGCGTTTGCCTGTGTGTCTGCATCTGCGAATGTGCGTGTGAAGCAACATACAAGTACACGTGTCAGTATCGGAGCACATGCAACAGGTCAGCTGTCTTCCTCCCTGAGGCGCATAAATCAGTCGAGCCCCCCTGTTCCCTGGCCTGCGAAAGAGATTGAAACCAGGTCTGTGGGGAGAGTACGCCGCCATAACTTTTGTCTCCTGATGTTTGTCCGCTCTATTTCTGTTCCCTTTGCAGTTGTCCACTTCCTCTAATTGCGCCGGTCGTCAGGACGGAGGAAGCTAGAACACATGCATGAAGCAAGCTCTGTGCAGCACACGGCGTCCTCTTCTTCTATTGTTTGCACAGTACCAGGACTGCTACGCTCTCCTTCAGTGTGGCATACTGTACATAGTTAAGCATCTGCCTTTGACTGTATGGCTCTATCTAAGGGCAAAGTATGTGCAGGGATCAAAGTAAGTTTATTTTGTGTTTAACACACTACCGATCTGCAAGCATGGAGTATTTGACTCAGCTAAGATGGACAGTCCAATTGTATTGTCCGTTTATGAGTCAGACTATATCATATGACTTCCTGAAAATCATTAATTTTAGGTACCATTTTGTGAGATTGTTGTGTTGATTCCACTTCCTTTTGTTCACTGTACCTTTAAACGGGGTAGTAGTAAAGCTCTGTGTATGCAAACTAAATTAAATGCCTAAAATGTACTAAACTATTAAGTTAATAATTATGACTGAAATATATAAACATTTAGATAATGCTAAGACAATTTTCATTATCATGAAATCAGGTCACAGATGGAATTAGTTGCACATACAGTTCTACTGTAACAGTCATAAAATTTGCGTTCTTTCATCTTTTTCTCCCCCTCAAGCAAATCATGCAGTGCTCATGTAATTTATATAATCTTGAACATCACTATTGGCATGATATATAATCCATATGAACAGATTGAATGGCATGTGATCTCTGAAGTAATCTGACATAGTATGTTTGTAAAAATCAGTATTTACATGTATTTGTATGTATTTATTAGTTGAGAACGGCACAAATGGTAACCTCTGCAATTACTATGAGAGGTACATGTCAATTATGAGACCTAGAGTATCAAGACGTAATAATTATGTGCAAACTAGGGCAAAGAATGGCCGGAAATTGAAAAGTGGACCACCTGTTCTAACATATCCTACTTGCCCTACTGGTGCAGTGCTGTATTTCCACTTCACGAAGACAATTTGTAATAAGCACTGGACAGGCCAGCTGTATTCAACTGTTTGCGCCTTTGCCAGTTGAGTGAGCATGCTGCATGAATGCCTATCTGAAACAATCAGGGGCCCCATCAGGGATTTTGGGCCCCATCAGGGATTTTGGGCCCCATGAAAAGGTCTCACTTTAGGCCCCACCACCCCTGGTTACCTCAAGGAAAAGAAAAAGAAACCATTCGTTTTATTAGTACAACCTAAATAAAATATTCTGTCAACATCAATTTCAATAACTGCTGAATAAAAAGTCATTAATCCTATGTTCTAATGTTTTCTGGGGGGTGTCACCCCCCCCCCCCCCCCCCTTATACGGCCCCACTGGAAACAAGCGCCGCCCATTAAGGGGAATGTGGCGCTCTGTGTCCCTCCACCTGGTGAAGAGGTCAAGCTGGTTTCAGCTATTAGAGCCAAACACTTCACTAAACACAGATCAAAGCAGCCTCCTTCGGGACTCGAGGTGAAGGCCATTATTTTTGGCCGCGCTGTAACTTGGCGAATGTCTTTGATTATCGTTGTAGCGCGACCAATTTGGTTGGAGGGGATGCCGCCGTGACCAAAGCGCAGACTTTTATTCACGCAAATTTCAACCTCCAGATCCACAGCATTTCACTGCAAAAAAAAGTCATTTCTTCCCTTTTTCACTTCCTTAAAAAAGTTGTGGGCATGTTACGACACTCTACATTCCTGATTGTTTGATGAGAGAGGAGGGGGTGATACATTAATAATACTTGATTTATAGTTCACATGTCGGTACGAGGCACACATTATTAATAGTGTGTGCCTGTTACCTCTTAAATTGGTTTGAATGCATTGGATGACACTGCTACAGAAGTCAGCAATTGTAGGAATGTTCAACTCCTCAGTCTTGTATTTCAGTCTTTGGTTTTTGCAGAATGTATGTATACATGGACAGGTGAAAGGATTGGAAATATGAATTAAATAGATTTCCGTTTCTTACCTGTTTTATCGCTGTGTTCGGCAGCAGTCTTGAGCTATGAGTTTCAGTTTGTAAAGCACATCACGTCCGTGTCCATGTCTGTGCATGCCCTATCAGTCAATTGATCTGCCTGTTCTCACAATGTGTGGGTGTGTGTGTGTGTGTGTGTGGAGAGGGGCATTGGGGGGTTGTTTATCAGTAAGCAAATGTGGTTCTGTAGGCAGGAGTGACCTGGGGCTAAGGTGTGGCTCCAGGGGCTTAAAGTGTGTAGCCCCTGGAGTCACAAGTCTTCTGCAAGTCTTCTGGTATTCAGGATTGGTTCCCCACAGCAAAGAACTGACATGTCTGTTGAACTGTAACACGCATGTAGAAATCATGGCCCCTGGAAATATTTCTCTTCCCCATATCTGAAGGAACAGAATGCACAGACGCACATCCACTGACTTACAGCTACAATTGAAGTACTTTCCCGTGCACCAGTATAGGTCTCAGAAAGTACCTTCAAGTACCTAAAATTCCAGTCTCACTGTTTGTGGCCTAATGGTTATTCACACGTGACTGCTGTTATTCTCAATAAAGTTTTTTCAAACGTACGTGACTAAGCCATAATCTTATTTAGGAAAAAAGAAGCAGTTTTTTGATGTTCCTAAAAAAAAAATTTTTTTCTTTTCTTTTGGATATGCAAGATTTTTGCCAGACTCCAGTGCTGCATGGGGCGTAGAGGTCATTCATACAAAAGTATGGATTCTTCCACAGCTCTCTGTGTGCAGTTTTATCAGGCTGCTCTGTACAGGCACACACCTGTATAAACAGGCGTTTATAGACATACATCCAGACAGTACCATGTTCCATTTTTCTCTGAACCACGCCCCCAGCTGCCAACAAGGCAGCCTGGCACCCATGTCTCTCCTCTGTTTACCATTCCTGCAGAGGCACTGAAAAACACAGATTGCAATCAGCATGTGCACTGCATATGCTCACATGATGCAAGGCCGGTGTTAGCTTATATCTCCTCTCATGTCTTATCATCTATTAAATGTTATATGCAATAATATGTGAAGGTTTTAATTTATCATCTCCTCACTAAATATAATATAAAAATCTGAACAGGATGAAAGCTTTGCTGTATGCTTAGCATTTCTTTCAGATCAATACTTCATCAGAGATATGTTACTGGATACTCCACACACATGCCCTTGTTCCTACAGGCCTTTAGCTTACATTACAAGTATTTGATTATGACAGATCTGCAACTCACTGAATATAATATAATATAATATAATATAATATAATATAATATCCATCCATTATCTATACCCGCTTATTCTAGGCAGGATCGTGGGGGTGCTGGAGCGTATCCCAGCGTGCATTGGGCGAGAGGCAGGAATGCACCCTGGATAGGCCGCCAATCTATCGCAAGCTGCACAAACCCACGCAGGAGAACAAGCAACCACCACACAGAAAGGCCCAGGCTGAATTTGAACCCAGGACCTTCTTGCTGTAAAGTGACAGTATAATATAATATAAATACACTGTGTTGAGCGGGTTAGTTTGCTGTTTTTTTATTATTGTTATTTCTGGCTGCATATTTGCCACACAGTAAAATGGTAATCAAATTGAAAAGACTTAATTTTATGTATTTATTTATTTATTTTTACTCTGTTACAGTTGTATTAACTCTGAACATTTTATTGTGAACAGCCAATGAAAATTCAGAGGCCAGCGTAGGAAATGACTTTACTCTCAGAGTATTTCCTACTTTAACTAATTTGCAGGTCCGTGCTGCTGATTTATGCAGCCACCCCACATAAACGTGATAGTTAATAACCAGGTAACACCTGGTTTAATGTGAAGCTGCCTGTAAGCTATAAAATGGAAAAAAAATGCAGCATACTGTGATAAATTACCCAACACATGCTTACATAATTTCTCCCATGTCTGCATTCTTCTCCAAACACGTAGCCTACGGGATTTCAAAGTACAATCGTGTCTGCACGGACACAGACAGGGGAATGCTTGTGTTCAAGCTGCCCCAACTCAAGGAGAGGCCTTTTGTAACATTTTGGGAATCAATTTAGGAGGGTGTTCCTTTAGTATAAATCTCACACCTCTTCAATGCACCTGTTTGTCTGTTATGTCACAGAAACTTCTACATCATAAACTTGAAATTTTTTTACTGAAATTTATTCCCCCGTCAGCCTCTACAAATCACCTGCAAGCTCAAGCAGTTAAATCTGTTCTGTTCTGTTCTCAAACGGACATGCAGACGGTGCGGCTGATTGATCGAGTCGACGTCGCTCGGGTTTTTATGCGAAATGGGAAAGGAGGGGGGCGTGGTCGAAAGCCCGTTGCCGCGCGTGCGTGAGCGCACGAGGGGGAGGGCGCGCATCTCCGAGAGCACACTTAATCGGGATCATGGGAGAAGAATGCTGTGACTCACCAGGTCAGATTAATGGTAAATACTGCCTGGGCTCTTCACAATTGCGTTCGGCATGGCCAAAGATAATTACCCCTTCACTTGCAAAACGTTGGCTGAGAATGCCAGCTATAAAATCAACGGAAATGCTGCTGAGATAAATATAAGGAAGTAACCGGAGGGTAAATGAAGTAGAAGTGAATGCTAAGAGAACATGCTTTCATTGAGCAGGGTATAGAATTACCTGAGTCATGTCAATGGAAGTTAGTTGTGCGTGGGTTGATCTGAAATAAGTCAATGATAGTTCCATGACTTCACATTCCCCATTAGCTGGACCACATAAACTATGTCAGAGTTGATTGTACACTGAAGAGTTTGCTATGTGTGCAGAGAAACTTGAGTTCACATCTTTTAGAGAACATGGATTTTCAAGTGAGCTATTTTAGAGAACAAAATGCTGAGGTAGCTGGACTTTTCTCACTTAAGTAAATAAACATTTCATCCCGATGAAAGAACTGTGGCTTGCTGACGCAACACTTTTTTCATTAGGAAATGAAAATCTAAATCTTATGAGATGTCTCAGTAATCAAGGAGGTTTTGTGGATATGGTGCTCATTTTGGGAAAAATGGGAAAAAATACTGAAAGCACATTATGTGACATGAGGTTACGGTCACAGCTTATTGCGCCCCCAAAAATATAATTATTTTACCGTATTTGCACATTTTGACTTGATTTTGACAATAGCCTAACGTTTGGCCTAAGTGCAGGCCTAAGGGAGGCACAGATGTTGTATGTAAGATGTGACTCGTGTTAGGCGCTGCCCAGTTAGGCCAGACACAGCTGTAGCCCTTCGCTCAGGGTGTGTTCAAGGTCACAGCTGTTCAAGCGAAGGCTAGCTGGGCACATTCCCCCCACGGGGGACGTTAGCTCCATTGCTCTCGCGTGCTAAAAGGACAGAGAGTGCTGCTCTGGTCCAGGCAGTCTGTGCAACGCCCTTATCTTTGGCGTTTGTCAGTGCCGTTTTTCAGTGCCAGTGCAGCCATGCCATGCTACAGTGATGTGAGGCAGAAAAAATGCATCTTAGCACGGTGGACGTTCTGTGTGCGACAATTCAGTCTTGTAGGAGTGCACTTTTTTTATTTTTTACCTCTGACTTTGTTTCACAATTTGTCTGGATGAAGCCACATTACCACACAACCGCTTAGGCCATGTCTAAGATTAACTTCCAGATCAAAATGTATCTGGTCCTACATAATATACAAATAAATAAATTAATGTTTATTTAGGATTTTTATTATATATTTATTTTGCATTTAGTTTGGGTTTGGGGAAATGCCAAAAGGCACCGTGCACACAGCATTCAGTAAATAATTAACTAAATAATGCTGCTGGTTGTGCGCCACTGCTGTTGTCCAGTGCTTCCTTTTCTCTGTGTGTGCAGGGTACAGCGGGAGCAGAACCCTCACAGAACAACCCTTGGGCCCACGCGGTTCCGCCTGTCCAACTACCCGCTCTCTGCAGTGACTGCAGACACTGTCATGGTGACACACGCTGTTCACCTCCCACTCGGGGCAGGATGTGGTTGCGTGGACGGCACTTTCAAAATAACTCCTTCAACAGTCTCCCATTTCCTTTTATAGTCAAAGTCATGTCTGCTTCTTCCTCTGAAATGAGAAATACCTGCAAATTCTGTCGGGTTCACATTTTGACGTGACAAATTCCGCATAATTCTCTACAGCAAATAAAAAGCTCAAACCAGTTTGAGAGTTTTTTGGCAATAGAGATGCCTTATAGAATATAAAAGTCTTTACCAGTCAGTCGCAAAATGCTAATCTAATCTGCAAGAGTACTGCAATTTAAAATTAAAACAAAAAAAATGTGTACAGTATAAGAGCTGTTTTGGAAGCAGACAGGGATTTCCCTGAAGGAAGGTGGCCAAGATACAAGATTCTATCACTGCATAGTAGATTCAAAATCTGTAAGATTCCTCATTCCACTTATAACTGATAAAGAACTGAAAAATCTATAGTAGGGCTACATTCGTGCACTTGCAGCAAGATGTTAATCTTTGTTGGAGAAAAAAAGAGAGTAGGACAAGCAGCAAGTTCTGCAAAAGAGAATTTCTCATGTTAACTCATATAACTTTTTGTTTGAACATTGCAAGTACGAGTGTCTCTTCCTCTTCTGATGAAACTATCTGTTGAGTGCAGAAATAAAGAGGAAGTGAAATAATGCTACTTCCTCCTGCCTGACTTGAGTAAACTTGAGCAGAGGGGGACCTCTTGTGACTGAAAGAAAGAAGGCTGCAACAGAGCCTCACTCTGGTAAAATTCCACTCCCACAATTCCAAGGGATTCTGTGTGCAGGCGTGAAAGCAAGATGAGGCGAGGCAGGATATGATGATGCGATATGCTGAGAATATGAAAAGGAAACGATCACATCTGAAGCCCAATGATAATGATTCTCCAGCATGTTTACCCCAATAACAGTTCCTAAAGCTATAACAACACCTTCTATGGCTTCAAATACTAACAATAAGCAACGTGAAGGTGGATATGGTTTGATTGTGCAGAACAGCTTGATGTCTGTGTTGACATGGATATTACGTGCTCCTGTTCTATTAACTGTATAATGACCAGCATAATGACATAAGAAATTAATTAAACAAGCATCAGCATCAGGGCTGCAGCACAAGGGGCATGCAAGCAGCCCTGACGGCTCTCTCAGTAATTTTGTAGATATTGATAGAGATTGCACGTTAGTGTTTTCATATTGAGTCTTGGCAATCCACGCATTGCATAGCACAGTGCATAAATGTGCAAGGCTGCCCCATGTGGAAGAAGAGGGTAACATTCTGTAGAAAACTTCAAAACTTTGCCCTTTCAGTTTTGGAGTTGTTAAGAACTCTGAAGAAAATAAGAAATACAGTGAGAGATTAATTTAACCATGAAGAGCTGAATTCTCGGTGAATTGCCAATTGTTAATTTTTATTTAATAATTAGCTGTTCAAGATGTATTATTGCCCCCCATAGTATACATTATGTATATAGAGGTGTCTGTGTTTAAAATAAGTCCCCGCTTATATCTTCAGACCCACATCTGTCTGGCTGTTGACAGGAAAATTACTGTGTCCTTGCTTAAATGACAGTTAAAACAATTTGACATTTCCTGTCAAAGGAAGTAGAAGTCATTCCTCTGCCCACATGTCTTGCGTCAGTAGAGGTAGATTCCAACATTCTGTATTCACCTCCAATTGAACCCATCCGCCATTAACAAGAGATATGATGTGTAAACACTTAAAATCTCATCCAAATGTCTACATACAGGTTTGATTTTAATATACAGAATGTAGTGGACTTTGAAGGTCTTTACCATAACAAGCGTTACAAGGAACTGAAGATACGTTGTATGTTCATGATTTTAATTTAAAACGTAACACTGCTGGTGTAGTTCATATAACTAAAAACTTGACATGGTTCATTGAAAACTGGTGATGACAGACATTAGATTACGTAAAACAGGGGTGTCTAATCGAATTTAACAAGGGCCGGAATTACAAACTAAAATTTAGACCATAAGATGGCGCCGACTGGGGGTTAGGAGGTGCAGACAGATTGTTGTTGACTTGTGTCAACTTCCACGTATTCACATATTTCACAGATATCTCCAACAAACCTGACCCCTCCACCCCCCTTCTGGCTCTCAAACTCTCTGGCTAGAAGACATTGAGCAATTGCATCACATGCTTTTGGGTTGGGCTACAACAAAGGTTTGCAAAAAAAAAGACAATACTTCATGCACACTGACAATTGCTGAAAGCAGGCAATAGATTATCTATAAGAGATGTGTCACATTGTATTCGAGATGGGCCGATGTGGTTGCGAGGTCCTGACCTCGTCCAGCAGTCAGGGGCTCTCATGTTCTCTCTTATTGTAAGTCACTCTGGATTTAAGCACCAAATTCATGTATATAATTTTGCATAATGTAAACAAAATGAGCTGTGAAGTGTTCTCTAATACAAATAGTACATTTTAGCTTAGCAGATATCCTTTCTGTGACATTTTCACAATTAATAATTAGCTTGGCATTAATTGATTTATTGAAGCAGTTCAAAGTCAGCGCTGTATTCAAGCCTCCTTTCTAACAACAGTCCCTGGGATTAGAACCTGCAACATTTTGGTTAAAGGCCATCCCCTTTAAACAGTTTTTATTTAATTTGCCACTTGTAAAATATCTGCATAAAACATTTTCATAATACTTTTGTTTCTACCAATGCTGCAGCTTAAAGTTGAAAGTAAAAGACAGCTAAGTCATTTAGGAAGAGGAAATGATCCACTGAATGTGGGGAAATTGTAAATAATCTATATAGTGCCAGAATGAATTGCAAGACAATATTTTTTTTTTCATTTGAGAGTAGACTACACCATTCAGTATTATTACCATTTTAATTCAGATACTTCTTTACATTGCTCGCATTTAGCAGACCTTCTTACCCTTGAGCAGACTCGCTTATTTGCAATGCTAGCATTTAGCAGACCCTCTTACCCATATCTGCTGCTAGATATTTTATGGAAGCAATTCAGGTTAAGAAGCTTACTCATGAGTAGAATTGTGGCACCCTACCTGGGAAGGAGACCTTCTACCCGAGAGTTACAAGCACAGGTCCCTAACCATTGTACTAGACTGCCACCATTGATGGGGCCTGATTTTTGGAAAAAAAATCCATGTCACTCAGCTTAGTTTAGTAGCGGCAGTGGTGCTACTGTAAAATGACCAGTAGCAAGACAGGCAGCTATTCCAGAGTTTTAAATACTATGGAAGGTTTTAAGATAGATAATGCATGTCTTGTGGTTAATTCACTGGGTTCAGACCACTGAGAGTGAAATGAAACCTAAATTCAGTGCTGTAGAGGGAAAATTTAAAAAAATGGTATCCCTGTTTTGTGCAGTTTACAATAATGTAAATCATGAGGATGTCTGTGTTGTATTTGCACATTGTTCTTTCTTGTTCTTGAGTGAGTGCTCATTTGTTTCTTTGATTTTGACACGTGTGCATGTTTCATCTTGGTTGGAATTTTGTGGCAAATGCTTTGCTGTTAGGTATTTGAGGACTGGCGGTTTTTTTTTTTTTAAGTTGCAACTGTGAATGCCTCCCACCACACTTGGGATTTTTTTAATGGAGCTTAAAACAAAGTCCAATTCCAGGAGGAGGATTGCATACACAACTTCTCTCTTTCTTAGTGCAGCGAGTATCACCGTACTCGATCAGATGCTGTGTTCCTTTTTAAAACCTTGCAGGCTCATTAAACCTTTTAATAGCAGAAATTATTTTCTCTTGAACTTGAGAATGTGTGAGAGCCCCACTTTATGGGTACTATTTCTGTGGAGCACATCAAAGCCAAGGTGCAGCTGGCAAAAACAGGCCTGTGCATGACTGAGCTCCACAATTAGCAGAGGAAATTCAGCTAATCACCACAGAGAACAATGTTAAACACCTAGTATGCTCTTCAGTGCCCTTAACAAAAATAATGCAAACCATACACTACATTTCACGGTACCACCACTTATGTCAACATTAAAGACCTATTACAGCTCTAAGAACTAGTGTGAAAAACAATGGTGTGCGCACATTTCCAGTCTTTTAACACTGCCAACAAACACAATGACAAACATACACAGCACAACAAAATTACTGCCAAGAGACTACATCAAAGATAGTCAAATTTCTTGAAGAAACATTTCTGTTTTTTGAATTCCAGTATGCGACAAAACACCTTATCTCATGAGCTAGAAAGGGATAAAAGAAAAAAAGATAAACCTAATCTGAGCTAACTGTTTGTAAAACAACTATCTTAGTCCATTGATGTGATAGGTGAATTATTGGAAGTAGATTAATATGTAACAAGGCAACTTAGTGGAAGAGCAGCTAAGGTGATTCCTGGAGTTTAGTGTGGAGTGTAGAGCAGAATGTCTCAAATCAATTCCCATACTAGGTTTCAGATAGCTCACTCCAGAAGCACCCCCCACCACAGCATTCGGACTCTCTATTCCACTCCCACCCTCCGTGTCACTCATTGTAATGACAGTCCACCTCTGGAATTTCACAAGAGAGACGGAGACGCTCCATCTGGGATCCAGCTTATAGCTGAGCGAGAGAGAGAGAGAGAGAGAGAGAGAGAGAGAGAGAGAGAGAGAGAGAGAGAGAGAGAGGTAGAGAGAGAGAGAGAGAGAGAGAGAGAGAGAGAGAGAGAGAGAGAGAGAGAGAGAGTTGGGAAACAGACAAACACAGAAAGAAGTGTGGGCAAAGGAGTGTAGTTTCATCTGAGCACTGGTGAGAACTGCTCTGCAGGCTGTGCTGGGTGTGACACCAAGGGAGCAAATAAACACAAATCACTTTTTTAAATCAGTGATCTCGTGGAGAAACCCTGTACTGAGCAGTGGATCTTTTTGTGCAGAAGAGACATGCTGCCAATCAGCTGGATCAGTGCACTGTCTGTCCTGCTGTGTATCTCCTTTGGTAGTGCAGACCTCTACAGGTGAGTTGACCTATTTATGCCTCTCTCTATTGATATAACAAGATATTTGATAATCTAGCAGTCATAGCATGCACATTCTCTCAAATACAGTCAGGTATTTGCTTGGGGTGCACAATGGTAATCCAGAGCAAGCTTGTAGTGCACAGTGAAAATCCAGAGCATGCTAACTCCATAATCTCTGCCCACTAATTTACAATACTGACTCACAACAACTAGTTTGTATGCAAGTGTGCCATCTTCGGAAAACTATACAACTATACAACTATACAATTTTCTTCTTGGAAAGTTGTTGCTTTGGAAGCACGCCTACACTTTCTCGCAGGCTGTGCCCGCGGCGTCGCTATGCGAGGCATGGGGTTTCGCCGGCTAAATGCGGTGAAGAGCGGCTGCTAATAACTGGGGGGACACCTGTCGCGCTCGGCAGGCCCGGCTCTATTCCGGTTGGTTTCAATTGGGTCTCGGTTTCTCCCAGACCATGCGGAGCCGGGGGGTCATTTTAGGAAGCCTCCCCGTTGTCTCAGAATCCCAGAAATCCGGGGCATTTAATTTAGCTCTGCATATAAGGGCAAAGGGTAAAAGAGTTCTTAGATCGCACATTTTGAATAGCCACTCTTTTAATTTAATGGGATTAGGTGGCAGACGTGGATTATTTTTAGTGCTTTAGTCCTGTTTTATCTCCACTCCTTGAGAATGAACCCTGAATCTTAGCTGCCCCGACTGAGTGATTGCCATAATGGTTTTAGCTCACAGGTATGTGAAGTTGTACAGCTGAATATGTCAAATTGTTAGGAATGTTCCTAGATAGCCTGAGTGCACTTCCTTGAAACCAAATGATAAATCAGCCTGTGTTTTTATTGGTTCCCATTTGTGTTTCTTCAGAAGTAAATTGTTTACAAGCAATTCTCCTGTCAGTTCTCAGAATTATTTAGGTTAGAATGTTATTTTAAGCCTATATTTAATTAGAAGGGGAAAGCTGTTTGATTAAACATAGGTTGCCTACTGGAGGAGTCTATTTTACACCAAGTGAAGGTTCTGTCTTAATAACATGATGATTATTAGTCCTGATCACTTCCTTAATCACTGATCACGAATCACATCCTCCTGGCCCTTCTGCAAGATGGTCTAGGCAAGGCTCTTGTTCTGTTTCTGTTTTGCACCCCAGGGGCATAATTAGCTCTGTGCAGATTAATCCCTCTGCTCAGTCAAGCACTGCGTGAGTGTTCTCTGTTGCATCACCATCCTGTTTGACCTTAATTTGAAGTTCAGAGTTACTAAATATCTTGTGTTCAATAAAATCTCCCCCAAATGGCTTGTCCCTAGATAAAAAGCTTCTATAGAATTTGTTTGAGTGTCACTTCCTCTTCAGTTCACTGGCTATTATTAATGAATGCAAAACAATGTTATGTTTTCTGCTCTTATTATGAATGATCCACTCGAGAAACTGATTCAATCTGGTCACAGAAGGTCAGGATTCCATTTTACAATTATATGATATTGTTCATTGGAATTAAAACGAATCCTTAATCTCCATGACAGACATAGATATGTCATAGCAATATGCAAGTACTGTATGTGACCATTCCAAACCAAGAGATTAAGCTTTTAAACAATTACTATACAGGTGTTCAATAGAACAGCATTCAGTTCTTTCTAAAGATTAACTGCAAGGCCAGTTTTCATTTAATACAATGGTGCCACCACATCATTGAATCATGTGTAAACGGACTGCATTTATATAGCGCTTTTATCCAAAGCGCTTTACAATTGATGCCTCTCATTCACCAGAGCAGTTAGGGGTTAGGTGCCTTGCTCAGGGACACTTCGATACGCCCAGGGCGGGGATCGAACCAGCAACCCTCATCTTCAGTTCAATTGAATTTCATTTGTAAAGCGCTTTTTACAGAGACACTCACTGTCACAAAGATGCTTTACAGAGGAAACAGGAAGGCAAAGTGGGCAAGACCTAGGCCTGAAAGTAAGCAATTAAAAAGCTAAAAAAAAATTTGCAGTGGGAAGAAATACACTCAAATGGCTACCAAGGAACAGGGCTATAGTGGGGGAGCCCATCCTCCACTGGCCAGCCCAGTGTAGTAGTTAAAATAGAATGTAAAACATGTATTACATTTCACAGTTGGCAACTTATACAGTTGAATACTTAACTGAAGTAATTTTGCATTATATATCCAGACATACAGTGTTTACTTTGTCATGACCTGTCACCATCCATGGTCAGGACAGCTGAGTCACTGTCTGTCTTCCCACAAGGACTGAAAATTTGCCCGTTTAACTGCATTGTGGTACAACCAACCCTGAACTCTGCACATTATTCCAAGTGGAATAACAAATGTATTTGAGGGTACAGTAAAGCAATGCACACTATACTCAATCGCTGTCTTGTATCTACCGTGGCATTTAATGGTAGGCAGTGCAGCAGCATGGTTAAGGAAGTAGGCTTGCACCTCCATAGTTATAGGATTAATTCCCAGGTGGAATGCAGCAAGGCACATAACCTGAATTGCTTTAGCAAATCACCAGCTGTGCAAATAGATTGTGTGTAAAAAGAATGTGAGGGGTGTAAATTGCTCTAGATGAGTGCCTGCCAAATACCTTAAATGTAATATTTCAGGCTCGTGTGATGGCTCATGTGATGGTTGTGACACTGATAACTTGGCATCATTTCTGCTCCTTGCTCTTTTCCAAGTAGCACAGTATACGTGGCCAGATGTTGTATATAATCTCTGTTCTACCTGCACAGACACTACAGACAGGTGTCTGCTGGAAACCAGCCAGGTTTGTGTCGCTATGGCAAGACACTTGAGTGTTGCTATGGCTGGAAGAAGAACAGCAAAGGACACTGTGAGGGTAAGCACTTGCAGTGATCTCAGAGGGAGGGGGGGAGGGAGTAATTTATTGGCCAATGTAGTAAGCAATTTGTTCCTTACTACATGCTTGGCTCCTTTCACTGAAATAAATGTCTGGGTTTTTGGAGCCAGGCACTTGAACATGGTCCTCAATGCATGAACATCATGTCTGTTGTGTGAAAATTGAGGTCTATGCACCCAATTCTCTCCCACAGCGATAGCTCCATGGGGTTAAACATTAACGTGCTTGTCAGTAGATAATTTGTAAAAGAGTCATTTGTGATCGTTTTGTGACTGTCAGAGCACACATTATTTCTCTTGCTTATGAAATAATATGTGCTCTGAGCTGAAATATTGTGAACGGTTTTTGAATCATAGCTTTTGACATCCAGCATGAAGAGGTTTTGGATTTAGCTTTGAGTTTGTGATGAAAGTTGTAATTCAGTAATTCATTTCACAGTTGTGAAGCAAGTGCTGGTTTCTTTCTTTTTTTTTTCTACATACACAAATGCCTTACCCAAACCATTAGCCCTGCTTTGGAAAGTTTATGATTCTTTCGCATACAAAACAAACTAAAATACAGTTCTGAGTTGCTATCTCCCAATATCAACATACCGTAATACAAGCTTTGAGTTCCTACTTCTTATATCGACTGCACTTCCTGTAACTGTAATTCAAATTTTTAGCCCTAACTCAAACTCTGATAAAAGTTCTTTTAACTCAGCTAGAGTGCATGTGGTCTTTAACAGACTCATGTCAAGTCTTTTCTGTGTAGCACCTTCAACATTAAAATGTCTATAAAATTTGTGGCCCCTGAGCGCACATCCAGCTAAAGCACTGGCTGTCAGAGCCCTGATGAGCCCCACGGTCTGGAATTGAATCCTGTCTGTGCCTGTGCCAGCTGGCCAAGAGTCCTGCTGTGCGCCGCACAATTAGCCTTAGCATTGCCCAGGGCAGGAGGGTTTCTGCGGACAAGTTCATTTCTCACCTTGCAGTACAACAGAGGTCCCCTCTGTTCCTCTGGGTGTCTACAGTCCGTGCCAGCAGCAGGATATTTACAGTGCTTGCTACAGTGCAATAACTTTGCAGCTGCACAGGTGAATTGTGGAGAAAAAAGGTAGCTGCTAATGTGGGGGCTTTCAGAATGGGGGGGGGGGGGGGGGGGGGGGGCTGGGGGATAAAAAGGGGATAAACAGTCTGTTAAAGTAGAAAAACGTCCTTACCTGCCTCAGGCAGTGAGTCATCCTTCCATGAATTACGATTTGTGATTTTTCAGCCAAAAATAAAAATTGGAACAAAATGACATATGGATATAAAAAAACTGGCCTTGAATTTGAAAAAATATGGGGTTCTACTTTTTGCCAGTTGACTTCGGTATTAACCATTGCTGCTGTGAGTCGTGCTTTTTTTCTTTTTCTTTCCCAGCTCAGTGTGGTCAAGGCTGTAAGCATGGAGAGTGTGTGGGGCCCAACAAATGCAAATGCTTCCCCGGATACACTGGAAAAGCATGCAACCAAGGTCAGTGGCCTTGAGGAAAGGGTAACTTCCAGTCAAGTTGGTCTCTTTTTTTTATTGGGCTTTCTCTGTTTCTCCTGTTAAACCAACGAGGGCGGTCCAGCTGTTTGAGAACACTAAGCCCCCCTGCTCTACAACAGCTGGCCCAGTATGTTCCCCTCTCTGAGAAAGCCATCATTATTATCTCCGCTCCTTCTTTATGGGGCCTGCTAATCCTAAACCATGCACAGACATAAGCCATCCCACTGCTCAAAGAGACCTGAAATATGTTATATTGCACAGGCAGAGATTTTCATGTACAAGCATGGACAAGAAATACATATTTCTCCATAGATGTTGCTGAAGGGGCTACAGAGCAGGAATGGTTGCCCCTTTAATATGGAATTCCGGTCATCAGTCAGAAAAGATCAAAGAAAAAAGTAGTAAATAGACCATTTGGCCAAAACAATTTTTTTAATGACCCCTCACTCGACAATATCAACCTCAGAACCCCACTGCAAACAATGGTGCATCCCATGTATGACGCCTAGTTGCCTACCATTTCCGCCACTGCAGATAATGATTAAGGAGATTTAGTGGAAGCTGCAGTTCAGACAAAACAATGGAGATTTATATTCATAGCCTATATAATTATTCTGATTTCAGAAATAAAACAAAATACATGTTGTTATTAGCCTAGCCCTCATAGATTTCTCAAATTCAAAGTGTTCTCCTATTTACACAGCCTAAAGACAAATGTTAATGTATATGGCATAATATATATGGCTCAGAATAGATGCCAAAGATTTGACACGTGATACGGATGCCAATGAGGATAAGACGTACGATTTGATTTGTGGGTGGAGGTAGAGTATCAGCCTATTATTATGAACAACATTAGGATCAGCCAGTCACCCATGAGAGAGTTAGTGAGTGGACCAAGAAGAGGAGTAATGACCACTTCTTTCCACAGATTTGAACGAGTGCGGACTGAAGCCACGCCCGTGTGAACACCGCTGCATGAACACGCACGGCAGCTACAAATGCTACTGCCTTAATGGATACGCCCTCACTCCGGATGGATCCTGCACCAGTGAGTAGTCCTGGGAAGTTAGATTCTTTAAAATGAATCAGTACATTCAAGTCAGTACATCAAAATTAATCCAACATTTGTGTTGTTGAGTCTTTTGAGTTTTCTCAGACTTCACCATGTACTAGTTACAGGATGCCTCTGTTTGGTAGCACTTGCTTTGGCGGACATACTTCCTATCTGTCTGGCTCTAGCTCGAGTCTCTCTCCTCATAGCAGGATGTAGGTGCCTGGGATGAGTCATTGCTCTTTTGTACATTATTTGCCCATATCATTTTATATCCATATATTTCAATTTTTCATGTTTTGTTGTTAACTTAAATAAAGACTTTTGCAGTTAAGACCTATCAATTGAAAATAAGTTAAAAAATTTTTTTTTAAATTATTCTCAATTTAAGGACAACAATATTTACTCAAATTGAAATAACTGTCTTTTACAGACTGACTCAGCTGGGTTTTGTAGAGAAATATGTCTTATGCTAATTTCTTTATATTTACTAAATGTGGGGAATATGCCCTCCAACGCTATTTATAAAGTTTAAATTATCATCAGAGTCATCAACATTATTACAAACTAAACACTTGTTTCAAGCATACCATTTCCTGTTTCTGTCTGTCTCAGTGCTCCTAGCAACAGGCATTAGTAGTACATACTGTACATACACTCAATACATGTGCAAGTTTTTCCTCTTTCAGTACCTTTGGAGAAGTCCTTGATTAATTCAGTGTAAGACGTACAAGTTTGAGGTGAACAGGAAAAGTTTCCCGCAAACATCCACCTCATTGAGTGTGCGCCAGAGCCTGAAAACTTCTGATAAATAAATAAATAAAGTCCATTCGTTAGCAACGATTTAAAATCACCAGGTACAGGGAAAGGTTGTCCAGAGGGAAACATTTATGTTCTGCATGTGTCCCTCATACAGCACTTTCCAAAACTACTTAGACAAATAGAATCTTGGTGCTTGTTCAGACACTCAACATCAGTAAATAAGGGAACAATATAATTTGACAACGCTGCAGTTAAGTAAGTTCTGTTAATAATGTATCCTGTGGTCTGAATTTCACTGAAGAACCATAATATGTACACAGACCTACATGGAGTGCTTAGCCCTGGAAATTGAGTTGTTTTTCCATAAAGGCTTTTTCCTGTGGTGAGCACAGACTGTAAAAAAAAAATGTAGTGAGCTTCCATTGGAAGGCTACATTTACACCGCAGGTCTTGATGCCCTGTTCCAATTTTTTGCCTATATTCATTTTTTTTTTTTTTAACTGCCCGTTTGCATCGACTTTTAAACGTGACCCATATCCACCCGTGTTAACAAGGTTTACACTTGAAACAACCCGCATGCGTACACGAGGGTTTAGATACCGATACGAAAGTAAACAACCGCACCGCCACAGCCATATCGCAACGGACACAACATGAGACAGAAATAAGAACTCAAGCTATTTCTTTTTAAAGCATCTTAGGTCCACAATGAACATCCCCTATATTTGGCCTATACTACCTCCCCGCCCTACAGGATTAAAAAGTACATAACCTTGGTATTCATCCACCAGATATGAGAAATTCTGATATGTATGTTTAGATGACAGTCACAATGGCAGACATCAGATTCCTATTGGATTTATTTCCATACATGAACATGGCCCAAAATGGATCTGAAAATATCCAATCCCATGTGCTTTTTTCCTCTTTACATGTTCATAGTACAAATCTGATCTGTGCCCCATCTGAGCAAAAAAATGGGTCACTTTTACCAGGCGGTGTAAACATAGCAATAGTTGTTGCGGAGGCCAAGCTCAGTCAACATTTGCCCTGTTTAATGTATTATATTTATTTTCTTCACAAACAAAAAAACTACTGTAGTCATCTGTTTACAAAATTAGCATCGTATATTTGTTTAGAAAGCTACATTTTCAGAGAAATATGTTTTGCCAACAACAACACATGATTGGCCTACATTTGTTTAGTCTATTCCTTTACACATCAGCTTTCACAATACTCTGTACCTCTAAACAATTCTTTTAATTGTTAATGTGTAAGGGCAAATGTATAATTCGTGCCTAAAGCAGATATGGTGACATATTTGCTTGCTATGTGACGTTCAGTGACGTGCTTTGTTGCTCCTCAAACGCCATGGCCTGCAGATTCCAGGACATGTGCCCAGGCACACTGCCAGTATGGGTGTGAGGAGGTCCAGGGGGAGATCCGTTGCATCTGCCCCTCAGGGGGGCTTCAGCTAGGGCCGGACGAGCGCACATGCATCGGTAAGCACATCCGACGTAGTGATGTAAGAGTGATGTCTCATGAATCCAATATTGGGGGGAGCTGCAATGGCCTGTCCGTCAGTTTGCACCAATTTAAGTATTTTTATTTTCGACAGTGAAAATGCTATACTGTGATTGGTTTAACTCACTGAGTGACTGATAGCATGTGTTGCCCGACCTTTTTTGACTAATCTGACCTCCCCCTGACTGAGGGCTTTTACTGAGTGAAACTGGATACTTTTTTTAAAGTCAGGCAGCTATCTTACATCATCAAAGCGGTCAACCCTGTCACAGAGCTCTATAAACAATCCATTCAGGCACAGCAGATTTGTCCTTGGGCACTTCACATGAATCGTAAAATTGCCTACCTCCTGAGTGATAGAGGTGATAGTGTTTCTTCCCACAAGACTGCAGGAGCTGAATCAGATCCAGTAGGCCACTGAAAATGAATCAGAGCTCTGTTGTGGATCACATGGGAGATGTATACCCTAGGGAATCTTTTTCCACCTCCCTTTCAGGCCCTTAGCAGTTCAGACCTGAAATAACATTACTTTGCAATGAATCAGTAAGCATATTTCATATCGGCTTTAAAAAAATAATAGTCCAAAAAACTATATAAAGAGTAGCTCTCCATTTAATTAACTCACTTTATCATGTCAATGAAGTGGACTGTAATTGAACCTTTGCATGCTGAATATCTTTTCAATAGAATTTCTAATGACAAATAGGACAATTTACAATTCAGTTCAGCTGTAAATACTGTCTTCCAGAGTGGAATTTATTAGAGTATAAATGTAAATTGCAAAGGAAAAAAAACAATGTGAATGTCTTCCAGTCATGTTTTGATTTGCAATGCTTTGTCATCCTCACTCCATAATTATAAAACAGATATTGATGAATGCGCGTCTGGAAAGAATCTTTGCCCCTACAACAGAAAATGTGTCAACACCTTTGGTAGCTACTTCTGCAAATGCCGGGCTGGATATGATCTTAAATATGTTAATGGAAGATATGATTGTGAAGGTATGCTATGAATTTCTTGTGCATATTATTATTATTATTTTATTATTTTTTTAGTAGTAGTATTTTGAAAGTAATAATCATAAGCATAACATGTGAAGTGGTGTATAATGTTGTGTTTGAACAATATTGTAAAATTTTCTGTAACTAAACAAAATTTGAAGAAATTACACAGTGTGTGTGTCTGTGTGTGTGCGTCTGTGCATGTGTGTGCGTCTGTGCGCACGCGCGTGTGTATGTGAGGAAAGGGGGCTTGCCTTGTTATTGAATGTGCTTGTCTATATAATGCATTTATATAGACTAGCACATTCACCATCTTGAATGATCCTTCCTGTGTGATAGCAATAAGGACCCAGACTAGTTGTTGTACTTTCAGACATTAATGAATGCGTGACTGGGATCCACAAGTGCAGTCACCATGCCGACTGCCTCAACACGCACGGATCCTACAAGTGCAAATGCAGGCCAGGATTCAGGGGAAGTGGATTTGAGTGCTCTGGTAAGCAAAAAAAAAAAAAAAACCTTAAAAATGCAGATGTTAACTGAGAAATCATGAAAGTAAGATTTTTGCCTTTTGGGTTTAAGTTGAGAAATGCATAGGTCTTACTGTATATTCTCCCATTGGAAGTACCTTTGTGATGGTGTACAGAATTGATTGATCTTATTTATTTAGAACGCTCATGACTTTTACAGTGAAGATGACTTTCTTTGCGAGAAGACGAAAAAAAGAAAAATAAATAAATAATAATCCAGACAGACTTTGTAGTATTGACCAGGCCACGTATTTCATTCGTGGTCTGCAAATGTTGTGGAAGAAGAGCACTGCCAAGCCCAATTTCCTATGTCCACATCTATGCACTCTACAGATGCTAGAGAGGGAGAGCCCATGATTGAAATTACACCTGTGTAAATATCTGCCATTGAATGAAACTGTTTCCACAACCTGGAGAGAAAGGAGGGAGGGGAGGAGGGGTGTCCTGGCCTCTGTAGTCCATGTAACTGGCTCGGTTGACAACGTGATGAGAGCTGTCTGTTTTTCCAGTCGACTTGAAGGCCATGGAATCTGTGTCCCTTTCTGTCTTGTAGTCAAGCCATTTTATCAAAGTTCACGGGACGGGGACAAAGGCAACACTGATGAGATCCGCAACGGTGAGACTGTGTAGGGTGAAAAGGCTTTTGGCTGTGCCTGCGTCCCACCCCCTCCCCACTGTGCCCCCTTGTCCCCGTCCCCGTGCCCACGTACCTCACGCATCTGCGCTTTGTGCCTTCACCTCACTCATCTTACGATGCCCAGATGATCCACAACAGGGGCGTCTAATCGTATCCACCTGATTCAAATAATAATTTAATCATGGTTTTTCAAGCAAGGCCATGAGTCTTTGCGGCTAAGAGGGAAACTTGACTGTTACAGCCCTTATCTGATATGACTGGACAGCCCCCAGCAAGGGATGAGTAACGTTTGGCTTTAAACAGGACCAACCATTCTGCATCCTGTTTTTGATTGTTTTGAGTGAATAGCAGGTCTCTGTTTCAGTTGTGCAATAAGTAGAAGGAGCATTTGCAGAAGGTGAATTTCACTTGCATCTTGGGATAGCATTACATTTATACCTTTTCAATATATCATTTGAATCAATTTTACCAAGGAAACTTGAGTGCATTACGTAAGAATTACTTACGTAAGAATTACTTGGATTGTAAGAATGTGGAGCTTGGTAATGTCACAAAGGCTTTTGGTAACAGCAATAAGTTGCACACATTTAATCAGAAAACAATGAACAAAAATGTCCATAGTTGTTGGCAAAACAATCAAAAGCTGGTTAAGGGCTATAGCATGTGCAGTACTACCCAAGCTGGTATTCTAATCATGTTCTAATTACGTTCTAATTGTGTATGACAAGATATGTCGAGTGCATATAATGAAGAGAATATTTGATATTTTGAATTTTTTATAATAATTACTATTATTATTATTATTATTATTATTAGTATTATTATTATTATTAGTTGTAGTAGTAGTAGTAGTAGTTGTAGTAGTGGTAGCAGTGGTAGTAGTAGTAGTAGTAGTACAAGTAGAAGCAGATGTTGTGGTAGTATTTGGCCCTGACCAGTAAAAGCTGTCACCACTGTGTTCATGGAGAGACATTGGAAGCCCTTCTCTAATGACTTGGAGAATGGTTCAACTTTAGAGAAAAAATTATTAAAGTCTTTCTCATAAGACCTCATGATGAATGTTTGTCAATGAACTAATTACTGATTAGCCATTACCAATGGTATTACCAAGACTCCCCTGTCATCTTTTAACATATGTATCATAAAGGCATGTGCTTGATGGCTGAAAGGCTTTAAGAAAACTGCAGCTAGGAATGCTGAGCATGGACATGGATGTGGCTGTTGGGTAATGTACGGGTGTTTTCATTGCCTGAGGCACCATATGTTTGTGTAGGTCACCTAAGGGAAGACTATGCATGAACGTGAATGAGAACAAAAAGATGTATTTAGGATGTTTGGCAGACCATTGATTAATCTTTGTCCTGTAGTCATTCCCAACCCCTCTCTGAAGTCTCCTCGAATTTTGGGAGGCAGTAAGCTGGACAGAGAGCTGATCAAGAACGCGATCCTCGAGCCTGCGGTCACACCATCAACAAGGACGCAACCATTTGACTATGAAGGCGAGGTCTACGTCGGGAACCCTGGGGTGGATGAGAAGCAGGAAGGCTTGCTTGAGGAAGAAGAGGAGGAGGATGAAGATGACAGTCAAGGGAACCAGATTGACAAAGAGGAGCAGAGTCGAAGAGGAGATGTTTTTGGTGAGTCTTTGTTCTGTCCAATACATGCACCCTATCACAACCCATGGCATTCCCTAATGAAATATCCATTCAAAGGCTTTCCTGAATGTGATAATGCCAATCTGTCTGCCACAATGATTGTGACATGGTCTTTGCAAACGTATGCATATTTTCAAATTGTATTTAAAAAGATTAATGGAGTCCCATGGAGTTGTACAACATTTGAACATTTGTTTTGTTTTTATTTGAAATTGCAAATGATACACAGCAAAGTTAAAACATTTGATGAAATTCATGTTGTTAATTAATAGTAACAGGGCACCTAGAAGATTCTTAGAGTCTGTGTACTTTACTGTTTTTTCCTAGACTGGCAATGTGACACAACATTAACTGGCTAAGATTAGTAGTAAAAAATATATATAATTAATATATTTGTCAGGTATATCCAGAGGATTTATGACTTCATAATCAGGAATGCTAACAGTCTCAGTATAAATCCACAATGGATCCACGTGGCAAAGATTTAACACATTTAAAGCTGTGAGCTAAGAAGTTAACTTAAGCTTTTCATGCTTTAGTGAAAGGTATGCTGCAGGTTTTGTGCTTCCAGGTTTCAGTGGTTTGCAGTTCTGCCAGAATATCCTAAGAGATTTCCTCTCCACGTGCATTGGCAGATGTGAAAGTGATCTTCTGTGTCACTGCGGTTGGAGGAAAGAGCAAACAACAGTTATATATATATATATATATATATATATATATTTAATTTCATCCCTGTTTCTAGTTTGATAAAATGCCGCATACCCTTCGTAGACTCATCTACAAAACAAAACCACTTGCGAAGGGGCTTGTGACGATGACACCCCCAGATCACCCCAGGGGGTGGAGTTGGATCAGGCCCCAGTTCTGCAGACAGCAATGATTCAGGCTGGGCTCCCTCTCTCTCGCCAACTCGCCAGCGGGCTCTGATCTTTATCGGGTCCAATCTGACAGTGGGGGGTTTGGGTTTCCTCTGAGCTCAGGAAGCAAGAGGAGACAGGTCTGGAGACGTCCGTCAGCTCGGAGGAGGAATTTCGCTCAGACCGAGTGAGAGTCCCCAGAGCTGAGACGCGACACTCCCAGCATCCTCTGCTTCAGGAGGAGGAGGGGTGGGGGGAAGAGGGGAGGGGCTGGAGAGGTGGAGAGGCACAAGGATACAGGGGTCCTCTTATTATTGTCTCCTGAGAACAGCTGTTGAGCAAACATGCCTGCTTCACGCTACATCTTTCATCAGCCTTGAAAGCCCCTCTCAAACACCCATCCACCTCTCTAGAAGGTTCAATTAGCAAAGCTGGGGTACATCTGGTTGTCTGAGGCCACTTAAAAGATGCAGAGCACGAGCCACAGGATTCTGTGGTTGTGAGCCGTCCTGTTGAAAGATAAAATAACAACCGGGCAAGTCCATGCCCGCTGATGAAAAATCTGGTCTGTTTGTTTTTGTGCGTGAAAGGTCTCTCTTCCCAGTATATAACCTTTGATGAATGAGCGGCCATTTCTCTTCATTTTCACATTCCGACGAAACACCTTTATCCTGGGTGATTGCCATTTTACATGCCATGAGTTTATGCAGCTCAGCATATTGTCTTAGGCAATTTAAAATAGCAATCCTATTCATACAAACACATTTGCAGATATAACAAAGTACTTTTATAGTTTCAAGCATGGGTTTTTTTCCTGATGAAAATGTATGCAGTGAAAACAAATTCCTACGGAAGTCATACTTTCCACTTGCTGTATTATTCAATGGAATAGTTCAGTCACACCTAATTAAACAGAACTGGCACTTTAGCTCTGATGCATATTGAAGATAAGCCAGAACAAACATACCAACTATGACATGTTTAATTACATAGACGAAGCGGCACAATCCTTGATCTCATTGTATATCAGCACTGGGTCAAAGTCAGCACTGGGTCAAGACACATTTGGTGCAGTGTTTAACAAACCGTATTAGGTCTCTGTGTTATGGATCTCTATAGATTTTCTGTTACAGAAACTTAAATGTTTTAAAAAATTGATCATTAAAAGGCAGTGCTGAAAAGTCAACTTTATGCAGTTTGCAACTTGTTTGAAAGCTGTGATTAAGTGCACTATCCTGTTTCCTCAGCAGTTCCCAGAGAGTTCCAGTCAGTATTTGGTCCAGAGACAGAGGTAAAGGAGATTCCTCTACCTCTTGGCCAAGATGGTAATGTAACTTTTCTGTTGTCACTATTTTTTTTTTTTTTTTTTAAATACTTCTTTTTTTCTTATGCCAATATGTAGTACACTAAAGTATTTACCAGCCATGCTCATTGGTACAGCCTCTGTTACCAATATGGGAGAGCACAGTCAAATATGTGCTGTCATGCCACTGCTTCATTTTCATGCAGTCTACAAATTGAGCTTACACAGACAGAAGCTGGGAGAAGATGTGCAGCTTGAGCAGGCAGACTGTGGGTACCTGGTTGACCAGCGGGGGGTCGCTAGTAAGCAATAAGACAGGTTCATCTCAGTCCACTGAACCTCCCTCTCTGCATGATGCTACAGCCAATTATCCGTCACCCTGTGGAGCCAATGGTAACAGTTGGAATAGATGCAGTCTAAATTTGATACCAAACCATGGGGCAATTAACAGAATACTGGCAATTAGCAAGCACTTTCCGGTGTTTTCTGGAATATTGCTAGAGCACTGCTGGAGATTTTCTGGAACGGATTGCGTCGAGTGAGGCAGAGTGTTTTATGTTTGCCAGTGGGAGATGGTGGACAAAGTTTGATTGAGGCTGGCAGTAGAATGCATGCTTTCAGACTGCAGATACTTGTAAGAGCCTGAAGGGACTTTACTTTTAGTTTGCTCGAGGTAGAGAATTTTGAGTTTGAATATGATACTCAAACTTAAAACTCATAAAAATCATATATGATATCCATTAGATATGCTCTTGCCTAGAGGTAAAATCTGCCAAAAGGTAAGTTTTTTCATTAGGAATAAAAAATGAGTCATCAAACTAAAGCAGCTGATTTATACTGATGAAAGGAGGTGGGAAAGTACTGAAGCTGTAGCTGCCTCCCTGGGGTTTAGGTCAGTATGGGGAATAGGTACACAGCTGCAACAGGTACAAGCAGCCTGGTAGAAAGTGGATAGGGCTGTTAAAGAGCTTATTTTATTGTGAAAGTGATTTGGAAGCACAACCATTGTTTTTTGAGTTGCAAGACGGGCTTAATTTTACATAGTCTGCAGATACTCCAGAGAAAAATATACAGGTTTTCAGCCCTGAAAACATTTGTGTTTGGAACTATAGGGAAAAGACAGGTCTGTGAGCTCTACAACAGTACAACCACATACAACAGACCCCTTAGAGATTTACCAGACACATGGAGGGAAACTCAATGACCTGCATGAGGGCACTGTACAAGGGACCAAAAAAAAAACTGTAGAAAACTTTTCATGCTACATTAGCTGCAAATGTTTTCAAATGCTTTTCTGATGATGGTTCATCCAGATACATCTGTTTTTTTTTTCTTGTTTCTTGTTTCACTTTTCTTCATAGCATATTTATAGATTTTTTGATGTTTCGTTGTTTATTCATTAACATAAAAAAAGACAATTTAACAAGTACTATGTGTAACTTCATATATAATCTAAAGACTATGCAAAATAGGGTGGGGTTTCTGTGTGGAGTTTGCCCCATGTCCACGTGAGTTTCCACTGGGTAATCTGTTTTGCTCCCACAGTCCAAAAGCATGCCGGGTAGGTTAATTGGAGAGTCTACATTGTCCCTAGGTATGAGTGTACGAGTGAATGGTGTGTGTGTGCCCTGCGATGGACTGGGGAACTGTCCAGGGTGTATTCCTGCCTCACCCAATGCATGCTGGGATAGGCTCCAGCACCCCCCACGATCCTGAACATCAAGTATAGATAATGGATAGATGGATGGAGTATTGCAAAATACTCAATTACAATGTAGGAAATGACAAAGACCCAATTGCCAAAACAAGTCCAATTTACAGTTATTTGTATGTACAACCATGTGCTTTCATATCCCCCACCTCAAGTGCATTAATGATAGAACTGATTTATTGTATCTGAACAAACTGTCCTCTGAGATATGACTGTGTCTTTCAGAGTTTATCATGGACTGCAACTTTGACCAAGGAGTTTGTGAATGGGTGCAGGACAGGGAAGACGACTTTGACTGGAGTGAGGCCTACCATGATAACGGTAGCGTTTGTTACATGTTTCTGTCTGTGGATGTATTTTCACTGATAGTATGCTCAAATGTATGTACCACTATGTGCGCCTGATATATATTAATGTTCATGGCTCTACGATGTGGCAGTAAGGGTCCAGCTGGTACTTAGATTGCAGTCTCCCGAGAAAATAAAAATAGATTTCTGCTAGAAGCAAGGTAAGTTGTCCAATAGAGGGAGCTCCTCCACCAGATCATGAAGAAGCACTGGGGAGTCTCATGCTACTGATATTAGTGAAGACCTATGGAAGTACTGGAACTTCGGTCTCCTACACAAATTCATTATCCAGATTTTCCTCAATGAGCCCCTTCAGTGTGTATGATCAGCCACATTTGTCTCTCCCTTGCCTGTTCTCTACGCAGTCACTGTAAACTGAAAGCCAGTTCACAGATGATGCTGTTGCATCAGTCTCCTTGTTTTGTGTCTGTACGTGAATTGACTATTGAAAACGTGTGTGTACAAATTGATTCCCTTCCCCTTATCTAAGTGAGTTAGGTGCACCACACCCTCTGAAGGCTACACGTGTAATTGTCTCTGTGCAGCCTGGACAAATTACACTACAGTTTAATTCAAGGTTGGGATTGCCTTTTTCAGAGTGGTTGCTCAAAAGAGATTTGCCCCTATAAAGGTCCTGAAAAGAGAGACTTGCCTCTGATAAAGCTCCTAAAGAGAGGCTTACCCTAATGAATAAGCTGTTTACGTACAATGTGAAATGTGATGGCCACTGATATTCCTGTATACATGGTAATCAAAGTATAGCAAATAAACCCTGTAGGACAGGCATACATTTTCCCAGTAACAGTATTATTTGATAGAAATGCTCACTTTTATGTTATCGTGTGTTTTTTTTTACACTTACAGTATAGAGAACAGTCAATCCCAGGAAATGTTTTCTCAGCTTTTTGGGTGTGACAATGGCAAGTGAAATATGACAGATTCCTTGCAAAATGGAACATACAATTATTTTCCAAATAAGGTGTTTATATGACTGTATATTCAGTTTACTATAACAATATCCCACAATTGATACCTATTACTCATAACCAGGATACTGGCTTATTCAGTTTATGGTTATCAAAATAAGGCATTTATTGTATGTCATTGTCAGATTACTTTTTGTTTAACATCAAAATAATAATGTGCATGTAAATGCAATCACTGCATCATAACTCACAACAACTAATTAGGCCACATGGCTATCACATAATGCTATATTAGTAATTGGGAAACAGAAGCAACTTTTTTCTATTCTTGAGACTCCATTTTAGAGGTTTTTGCATGACAAAGACAAACAAGTTATCTCATAATTTAAAAAGATAGCTTTTGGGATCACCATCTCTTCTATCTCATGCTCACCTCCCTTCTGAAGGCAAAGAGTACTACATGGCTGTGAGTGGGCCTCTGGGAAAGAGGAAGGACATGGCCAGGCTCAACCTGGTCCTCAGTGACCGCGCCCAGAAAGGAGGCTTCTGTCTCACCTTCAACTACCGTCTGGTGGGACGGCAAGTGGGCGCGCTGCGGGTCCTGCTGGACAACGCCGGCTACCCCGTGTGGGAGCAGAGCCGCAGCCAAAATCAGAACTGGCAGACGGAGCTCCTCACTGTGGCCTGGGAACAGGAGCCTCCCAAACTGGTAAAGAGCACTCAAACACACATCGTCAATGTATCATTCACACATAAGTACACCTGTAGATTGAAATCTATATGTTTGAAAGAACAGTGGTGCTAAGCAGGCGGGATATTCACATACAGTATGAAAATAAGTCTTAATCTGATAACCTCTGAATAGACTAACCTAAAGAAAGAAGAGAACAAGTAAAAGTTATGTAGTATATTTAATGATGCAGAACTGACATTTTTACATCTGCGATATCTTCCTCAAATTCAAATCATGCAGCTTGGAGAAAAATTATATGACACTGCTGTGAAACAGTTCCAGTGGCCTACTGGCCTTGTAACTTCTCCAAGATGTTGAAAGTAACAAGTAACAATAATGGCATCAACCTAGAACTGTTTAAAATGGCTTTAGAGTGTTGAATTATTTTGGTAGTAACAGAAGTATAAGCGGTATAAACCACTACAGGCTCAGCAGTTGATGAAAATGAAAGGCTTATGGGTCCCTCAGCTTGGCCTTGAAACTGCATGGTTTTTCATACAACTGCAGAGCCCATCTTGGTTTACACATAAACACTTTATTATGATGGATGTATGGTTGAATTAAAAAAAAAAAAAAAAACGTTGTCTGGATTTTGCCCATCAGCATGGTGTTTAATCTTGTCTGTTTCCTCTGTTCTTCCATAGATTATTTTTGAGGCCGAACGAGGTAAAGGAGTTCGGGGAGAAATCGGGCTGGACAATGTTGTCCTAACCTCCGGGCCCTGTCAAGATGACAAATCCGTCATCGTTTAAGCAGCTGCAAACTTCATTGGCATGCAAAACGCAGGTCTTACTTCTGATACATGTGTTCAGCTGCCCATTGCCTCTAGCTTCACAGAAAGGTATAGCCAGGGGAAAGGAAAATGTTTACAGATACTTCATTGTTAACTAAGGAATAAAATCCACACTGTACTGTATCTGAGATATTGTTATTTTGGTAATGCCTAGCATTCGTCAAAATGAAAATATGCACCATGTTCTAAGCTAGATCTGTACTTGTTAAGTGCCATTCAGTCATTTTCACAGGATGCTTAATTGTATCTGCATTTTTAGAAATTTCCAAGTGTAATTTCTCAAGTGTCTTATTTCTGGTTTTGTACAAATGCACGCACCAAGTAAAGACTTAATGATCCACAGTCTGTGTTTTCACCATGACGAGGAGCCTTAAATCCAAAGTGCCTTAAACAAATAAAGGCATCTAAGGTTCTCAGTTACTCTTTACTATTGCAGAAGCATTTTTGTTGCTTTTTGTTGATGTGTCACCAATTATTATTTTTATTTTTTTTTGCAGTGTGGTGCGTACACAGTAAAATAATTTTGTGTTAAATCAACTCTTAGTGAGTACATATGGTCCCAAATGGACTCAAATCTCGTATATACTCTGTTAGAGTTTAATTAAATAGACATTTTACTGTGTCAATGCATACATAAGACATTTTAAATGTGTACCATAGTCACTGGTTACATAGAACACTTGTAAACACATATAAACATATAAACTTACATATATGTGTAGGTTTCATCGTGAAGTTTTTCCATTGACAGTATTACTCATTGTCAATATTGATATAGTAACATTGTAACTATGCATACATGTTGTAATTTATGCTTTCGTACTGTATTAAAAAAAGGTTTGTTTTTAATGGGTGCTTTGTTTTCATGTATTTTTTTTTATCATACCTGAAAATACATTTGGAAACTAAACAAAATGCAAAAACAACTGACCATAAAATTAACTTGATCTGCTATGGTGGCTATGAGTATTGGAAAGCTGCATGTAAAATTAAAATATTTAATTTAAATTTAGTCTATTTAAAATAGATTCGATTGAAATACAAAATTTAGTATTTATAACATATGAGGGCAATAAATCTTTTCATTCCCTTCAGTGAATTATATGAAGCTGCTCCGAGATAGCAATATTCAATTGCATCTTTTTTGCATTAATTGCTGACTGTGATGTAGCTCAGTTATATGCAAAATTAAAAAGGCGACTGAGAATTATGTGGAATATTATAAACCAATACAACCTTTCTTGGTACATGTGACTAGTGCTGTGTGGTGAGCATGTGCCTGTTTAATCTGCAGTTGGGAGCCCTCGGGTCCTCTACTGAACTTCGATGAGTCTGAAGTCAGACACCATCACATATAGCTTCATATGGGCGCCCATGCACATTATGAATAACCAAAGCACTATTTTAACTCAAGAATGTAACAATATTATTCAGCTTGTCTTGTTTTACAACGATGTTTTGCGACAGGGACATTTTTTACTTGATTTCTGCAGTTATGTCTCAGTTCAGGTCCCAGCTTTGGAGTATGAAGAAAGGGAACCAGAAATTTTATCAATGTATGAACAGTGCCAATATAATGATAAAATTGATCATGTATTTACTGTAACTGCCCAGGATTCAATGTTGAAATTGCAATGCATTACTTCTACCCACATGTCTCTCATTCCAAACAGAAAAAAACCTATTCTTCTAATGTTATCCTTTATTGACTCATTTCACATGGATGGTTTCTCATTGCTGCTTGCCAGTTTATGTCTTATTTAAAATAATTATGCTAAAATAATCATTTTGAATATTCTTTAACTAAATGTATGTTTTAATTAAACTAATCTAAGAAAAAATGCTGTGATTTAAGGGAGTCATAATTTTTTGCAAATGTTTTAATTTTTTGGGATATGTCACCAAGTTTACAGCTTTTACTAACCCCTGCCCTCATCATAACATTTTGTATGGAAAACCATTCAAGAAGTCGATGTGCATGCCAAGGAACGTCCTGCGCTGAAAACATGAATTGGCTTCATTTAAGGAACAACGTGATTTTGCAATAATTGCATAGCCTACGCACGATGAAGAAAGCAACCCATTTGGCAGTGGGAGGGACTTTGTGCCGACAGTCACATGAGAGTCAGCGGCGAATTGGACTCGCCTAACAACAGCGCAATGAAGAACCGCAATGAAATGCAGGAACTTAACAAGATAAAGGCGTTAAATAGCGACAGCGTCAACAAAACTGTATTGTCATAGTATCTCAATAATCAACAAAAGGTATGGCAAATTTCATAATGGTGGTCGCAGTTTGACAACGTCATTTAACTAGCTTTAGCCAGAGCCATTTTAAAGGCTCTGGCTTTAGCTATATTTGTGGAGACAGAGATTAGCCTAGCTCGTTGGCGGTACTTAGCCGACGGTAACTGTCAATTCATGCAAGTTGGCACAAGATAACTATAACGACAGACTTTAGTCCAGCTAACGTTATGTTGCCAGGTATTATCTAGGCACCAGTAAATGTCATTTAAGACGGCCTGTTCGTTGGTTAACCAATTAAATGTCGTGTAATCTAACGAGATAGTTACTCGATTTGCAACGACACAAATCCAAGTCGCTAGTTAGCTACCCTATCACTAGCCAGTTTAATTGGAAGGATTTGCTTCACTGTGGAAACTTTATCTGTTGCTTGGTAACGTTTGATGTACGGATGCCATTAGCAAGGGAGTTAGCTATTAGACTAGGGGGTCCTTCGTTGTGCATTCCCCAGACCGAGTGATTTAACCCGCGCCATAAAATGCCAAGTTTATGTAATAAGCCAAGCTGTACATTTGTAAATGTTAGATTATAGTGTTTCCTAATTGAGTTAGCTAGCATATCATTGGCTCGCGTAACTAACGTTAGCTGTGCCAACAAGTGCAGCAGAGTCACGCATTGTTCGCCGTTTGCTAGCGATACCTACGTTTGGGACGTGAAACTAACAAGATTAACGCAGGATGGGTATATTATTTTGCAACGTCATCAGCAAGATATATACTTAAGTTATGATATTTTCGGTAGTTCTACTGTTTGATTAAATGGCTTACACCATGGTCATGTTAACTTCATGTGGTCACGCATCAAGAACGAAGTGATATACTGTAAATACTAGCGTGGATTAGTTCGTTATTATTATAGCTGGATACTACTAGATGGAGAACTAGGCAGTGCTCACTATTTCAAGACTATTCTCCCCTGTTATTGAATTTAGGTAATTCGCTTGCAAACTAAGCCAGTCTAATTGTGCGATTTAAATGGAAGCTAATATTTAGGTGATGAACGGCACACCTTTTCATACTAAAGTTAATGTTGCTATGCTAGCTAGGTAGGCCACAGTTGCAAGCAGGAACGTTAAGCCATGGTCAGTTCGCTAAGCTAACACGAAATAGAACAGCAGTTAGCTGATGTTTGTTAACTGGCTGTCACAGCCAGGCAAGATACAATACAATAAATAAGTCTGCCTGGTTCTGGTGACTACTGTCACTCAGTTTAAAGGGTACAATATTAAACTTTTAACTTAATGAATCCACACAAATGCAATCTTATTGCTAATAAATTGTTTTAATACAATCACTCTTACACATTCAATGCTTGCTCCATCCTTTTTTTTTTCTAACTGGTGTTACATGTACCTTTTGTCACCACCATCCTAGTGAGTGAACTGAACTGTGCTATTGTATAAATTACGCTTTACTGTCTGTAAATCACTAATGTTCTACTTGAATATATTGGGAACAGGAAATTATGCTGAGCAGTGAATTACTTATAGCGCAGTATTACTGGCAGTGAAGATGAGAGCAAGCATGTAGAGCACTTCCACAGGAAGCACAGTAAGGGCTTTGTCTTTCATTACAGAAAACACTGTCTTAAGGAGTGGTGTTTCCCAGTGACTCCCCATTACGAATGCTTTTCGGGTGCCTATGATCACAGGCGTCTAATGGCACGCGTTTATGACAGCAAAACAGGCTCAAAACTTCTGTGGCTACCACGGTCTTACAGAACTTTATATTCTAAATTATACGTTATGTCCCTGCACTTAGCTACAAATTGTCAGTGGTTGTAAAGCCAGACCAACTGCAGTCACCGTCACCAAAGTCTCCACCTGGGAAAAAACCCTGAAAGTACTGGGTCTACATATGCTGCTTAGCAAACTAGGCTACAGTTTAGGCTATTTACTATTGTTGCTCTTCTAGTTATTGCTTTGAATTCCTCCTCTAACATTTCCACTGTTTAACTGTGCCAGAATGTATGTTGTGTGTAAATATGTGTCTGTAACCCCCAGGCTCTGTGGAAGGTTCTGGAAATATTTTATCTTGCATCGTCCTCTGGCAGGTGGTGCAGTTCTTTATCTTTGTTATTTGCCATAAACCATGCAGTTTGGTGGTCAAGCTGGCGTGTAGGATTGAATCATGCCCTGTAGGTAGACAAGGGCTGTTCTGTTGGCTGCAGTGTAGGCAAGGGTTAGGACTTTAAACCTGATCCTGGTGGTGACCGGTAGCCAGTGGAGTGACCTCAACAGGGGCATCGCCCAACCCTAGTGTAGTTTTTCTATTCTGCTGTCTTGTATTTTTCTGAAAGCCATATTACCGCGTGAATGAACTAACTTGTAACTTGTTGTTTTCCAGGTAATGAACAATGTTTTACAGAGAACAATAGAGGTAAGGATGTTGCCACATTGTCCCTTTTTTGTGCCTTTTCAACACTGATCTGAAACTCCATTTTTGTTTGGCAGACTCTTATTTTTATTTAAGAAATACTCCATTTAGATTTTATTTATTTTGTTGACTAAAAGGGAGCCGTTACAGGAACCTTTTAGCGGTAGCTCTGTTAAGAGAGTTTAATGAGAATCACACCACATTTTTGTGATGTTCCCACTGTTGTTATGCAACAGATATGATAAATTCCATAGAGATAAGCTCATAGTCTTGTAATTATGTATCCAGTTCCAAGAATGATTTAATGTTCTGGTCCTGTGCTTGTACATAGAAGTTTGACTCTTTTCAAGGTCATATTCCAAAAGAGCCTCATAAGTAGGACCACTAGTTGGTCTCACCTTGTGACATTAGTCCTCCACCAGCTAGAGGTCGCAATAGCCGCTTTGTCAAGCCCCTTCTCAAACAATTATCCCATTTGCACCACCTCAATAATCTAAGTTTATAAAGTAATTAATTAAGCACAGGTGATGATTGGTAGCGATATTTATGAGTGACACTCATGCTAAATTCAGTTTGATTACATACTACCAAGGACATGCTGCAGTATTTTTAAATGTTGTACAGGGGCATGATAGGTTTTTTAGAAGCAGTGGGAAATTGCCACAGTAAAAATGAGATCAGGAGGATAACCTTTGACATGCAAGTTTAAATCCCTGCAGGTCACATGGTGGAGACAAACCAGTGGCCCTATTCATAAGTAAACCGAGTGCTAGAGGCTAACTATAGATGGCAGACAGAAAAGGCACTTAAGTCCCGAGGAGGAGGGAGCTGATTTAGAGCTCAGACGGACAACGATAGAACAGTGCGGCTGATTCCGCTCTTTCCTCCAGGTCGCGCCCGGGAAGAGCAGCCATGACGGCCAAGTCGTCCCTGCTGAAGGTGATCCTGCTGGGGGATGGCGGGGTGGGCAAGAGCTCCCTCATGAACCGCTACGTGGCCAACAAGTTTGACTCGCACCTCTTCCACACCATCGGCGTGGAGTTCCTCAACAAGGACCTGGAGGTGGAGGGCCGGCCGGTGACCATGCAGATCTGGGATACGGCGGGCCAGGAGCGCTTCCGCAGCCTCAGGACGCCCTTCTACCGGGGCTCCGACTGCTGCCTGCTCACCTTCAGTGTGGACGACAGCCAGAGCTTCGCCAACCTGGCCAACTGGAAGAAGGAGTTTGCGTACTACGCCGACGTCAAGGAGCCCGACAGCTTCCCCTTCGTGGTGCTGGGCAACAAGCTGGACGTGACCGAGCGGCAGGTGGCCACCGAGGACGCCCGGCGCTGGTGCCGGGAGAACGGGGACCATCCCTACTACGAGACCAGCGCCAGGGACGCCACCAACGTGGCGCTAGCCTTCGAGGAGGCGGCGCGCCGCGTGCTCGCCGCCGACGACCGGGCCGAGCACCTCGTCACCACGGACACGGTCGATCTGCACAGGAAGCCGCGTGCTGGCGCCACCTGCTGCTGAAGCCTGCTGTAGGCTAACTAGCTAGAGAACTTCAGACGAATGGAAGTAAATTAACAAGCATCATCACTACTGATGACTGAAGGATTAAAATGATGATTAATGTAGTATCAATTTATTATTCAGACTTAACCTCTAAGAAGGGCTAAATTGGATTAAAAATCAATTTAACGGGGGTTCTCCAATTGAGTAGCCTCATGTAGCGAGCTATCACAACCCAGCACGAGCCAAGGGTTTATACATACAGGCCAGACGTCTTAAGTTTGGTGTGATGTGTATGATGTCGTTGGGTGTGTGTCTTTAAATAGGATATTGTGAAGGACTGATTCTGTTAACTATGAAACATTTGAGTGTTCTCACACTTGCAATATAAAAATTTGATTTAATATTTTTTAGCAGCAATCAGTATACATAGAATTTAAGGGGGATGGTGTAGATGGTGCCAAACATAAAATGCTGATTTTTCATCATTTATAATAAATATTATAGGCCTATATATATATATACCGAATTAAGTCCTTTACAGTATATTGTCTTTTCTTAGACCTCACTTGGAACACTTTCTACTAAAAGCATTAGCTTTACTACTAATTTCCTATTTGTCTGATTTTGAAGTGTATCTATTGTTTAGCAATAATAAATGAACATGGGTATAATTGCCAGCCTTGCATTTGGTATATCTGTAACAATACCTCTGCTGTGGCACAAATGGCAAGAGATTATTAAAGCAGGTACACAATGTAGCTTATCTTGAATTTTGGCATCCTGGCCTTTGAAGAATACAGGGGTTAAGCCTTTTCAGCAAAAGACATGAACGACATGTTGGCAATAAACTGTCTGTGATCTGTATGTCCAGTTCCGCTTTTAAAGTGATCACTATTTGCAGGAGGCTTTTTTTTTTAAATAACAATTAATTATATATCATCAAGAGGTGATTTCATTATGAATATGGAGTGTATGGATATTAATATTCCTCAACATGTGCTTCTAGGCTTCCAGGTTTCAAATAGCTATATATATATATAAATGAAAAACTTTCCATTAAAATGTAGACATTTAATTTACCTTACTGAAGAAAATTTAAAATTCTCTTATAAATCCTGACACTTTATTTCTGTTTTGTTTGGAACAAATTGATAAACTTTTTTGATCCATTTTGATTTATTTATATGTTGCTAGCTCTCAAGACTGTTAGATGAACTGCTATTGTATTTATTAATCTGTTTACATTTTATCATTCTTGATTCAGTTCATCTCAATCCATGTAGGTCTCCATGTGTGTCAGATTGTGAGTGAAGACAAACGGATTTTTCATGAAATAAAATCTGTCAATGGAGCAATATCCATGAATGATTCTTGACTAAGACTATTGGATGGCATTCAGTTCAGTTTATTCACTTATTTTAATTAGCAAATTCATTTTTTGGTAAATTCATTACTGGCCTCAAGACGCGTGATTTTAAGCGAACCTTAAAATCTGCAAGCTGCATATATTTATGAGTTTTGTGAAATGGGCTTACCTTGATGGGTTAAAATGTGTTTCTTTTACAGACATGGAATTTACTGTTAAATATTCCAAATATGTGGAAAATACATTTCACAGCAATGTAATGTATAGCAATGTCAGAAGCAACAAATACAGCTAAGTAATATTTGGTATATTTTTATACATGATTTTTCATTTTTGTATTATGATTGCAATATATTGGAAGCATATGTAAATATATTTTCAAATATATTCTATTTCTGAAAGGGTGGAGCAGAAGGCTTTCAATTTTGGTGATCATTTGGTGATTCGCAGACCTGTTCCTGAGGATCTACCTTCCTGTAGGTTTTTCTTTCTACCCTAATTTGGCAGTACTGATTCTACTAATGAACAGCTCGGTGGGACCTCTAGCAGTGATTGTTAGGGTTGGAGTGAAAACCTTCAGGATTGTGGATCTCCTGTAACAGGGTTGGGGACCACTGGCCTAAAGTATTCTTCAGCTGGCATGCAGTAGAAGTGCAGAATGAACTAATTTAAGTGCATGATTGGAGGTCTGAAGCTCTATGGAATGTCTCAGGATCATTAGGGTTCTACTGTTATTCTACATCAGTACAGTGGTTTTTATTTGGCTTTTATATACGGAAAATATTTGTATGTTGCAGTATCATATCGTCTACGACTGTTTGCATTTGTGACAACCGGCATTTAAAGGATATGATTTTTCGTGATTAATGTTGATTTTCAGACCATAAATGACTCAACCAGAGGCAGCAGACTTTGGTATTTCCTCCGACACACACAAGAGCTTTTGCTGTCTGACAGCTGACAGCGCAAAATAATATTCAGCAATAAAACCAAATGCTACTGGTCCCAGGGAGCCTATGGGTCTGAAAATCTGTGTTTCCTGATTAAATAGGAAAAATCACATCTGTGCTTTGGCAATTGAACACACAGTTGCAGTGCTATGAAGACCTTGTATGCCAGCAAGGAGCTAGGCCTTTTGGGAATATTGTAATGGTGCGGTACACTGTTCAAGTAAGCTAAATGACTCCTTGAAAACCCCCACTCACCACAATTGCTTAGCTTTTAAAGGTCATCAACTGGATACCGATGGCAGAACTACAATTACAATTACAATCATAGCTCAGACAAAGTTCTCCCCAGGGACAATAAAGATGAATGGTTTTACTGATTAATTGACATCACAGGTTCAAAACGTGGTTGTGGTCAGCTGACTGGGACCATGATTGGCCTCCTGACTGCATTAGGGAGGAATTTCATTGGCTCGGTTCTGCACGTGAGAGGTTAAATCAGCTCTTGAAATCAATTACATAATATAACATACGAAATTAAATTTGAAGAATTGCCTCATGTTTGGCATCTGTAGATCATCCTGTGTGATAAATGATACCTATGGATTTCTGTTGAAAATGATGAGCATTGTGTTGGTCAACTGGTAACATAATAACAGTGTATCAATAGTGCAATCTTTGTGTAAGGAATGTTTAACCCTCCCGTTATGTTGCGGGTCAAATTGACCCTTTTTAAAGTTTGAAAATCTAGGAAAAATACTAAAAAGTATTTTTTTCAGTATGAAACTTCTTCTACTGACCTTAATTAGTGTAATCAACATCTGAAATGAAAATGGTTCATTTCATGTATTTGCAAACCCCCCCTGCATGTTTATATCACAGAGATACTGTTCGGGTCCATTTGACCCGGCAGTGAAAGTGGAGGCTAAAAGGAGTCAGAAGTGTCAAATTTAGACCATTTCTTTCTTTGCAGATGTGAGACATAAGGTATTTCCTACTCCCTCCCACCATATTTCACCCCAATCACACACACACACACACCCGCATGCACACACGCACACACAGACACACACATACATGTTAGTATTGCTATACTTGTGAGGACTTCCCATTGACTTACATTCATTCCGTAACCTCTAACCCTAACCCTAACCCCAACCAATACATGCCTAACCCTAAGTCCTAACCCTAAAACAGCCTCTTGAACTTGTGGGGACCAGCAAAAGGTCCCCACCTTGTGTAATTTTCCTCATCCTTCTATCCTTGTGGGGACATTTGGTTCTCACAAAGATAGTAATACATGCCGATACACACAGACACACACACATTTCACCCTAATCTGACACACACAAATACACACCTACATACAAACACTCTTTCTCCTTATTATCCATTATCCCTACCTCACCTGTAAAGTGCGAGAAAGTGCAGATATGCCGAACTGTTGGTGATCAAGTATAGGGCCCTTCAATTGTTCAAGTTCGTCTTCACAGACACCACAGCCCTAGTGTCGCATGAGCACTCTCCATAAAAATGCCGAAATCAGCACCAGAGAGGACCAGAAACCAAGCATGATCCTAGATTACAATGCCACCGAAGGGGGGTGGAACAACTTGAACAAAGTAACAGGGTCCTACAGCACCAAGCGAATGACTGCGCGCTGGCCTTTAGGCATCTTTTATAACATAATTGATGTATCGGCCTACAATGCGTTCATCATCTGGACGGAGATTTTTCCTGAGTGGAACGTGTCAAAGCTGTACGAGAGGCGCATCTTCCACGAGAAGCTGGGGAAGGCACTCGTGGTACCGCATATACAACGGAGGCAGCACAAGACCCCCAGCCACTGCAGCCACAGTGAGGGAGATCCAGGAGAGGGCTGCACCTAGTAAACCAGTGCCTGAGGTAAGTGTGTGTGTGTGTGTGCGCGCGCGCGTGTGTGCGTGTCAGGGGATCGGGATCAGCAAAAAGACATAGTAATCATCTCCCTCATCTTTCTAGGTTGCTGCTGGGGGAAGAAGGAAGTGGAAGAGGTGCCAGGTCTGCATGACGTCAAGATGAGCACGATATGTGCGACGTGCAAAATTCATTTGCACAAAGCATACCGTGACGACTTGTCCCTTATGTGCTGTGTAGACACACAGATACACACGCACACACACACACACGCCTCGTTCATATTGCTCATCTCTTGTTCATTTTTGTTCATTTCTGGTTCTAAACATTCTAAACATTGCATAAATAAAGATTACTTTCAATAAAAATCCTTATGACTCATTTGGCTTGATTTTAAGTGAACGGGTCAATTTGACCCTGAACAGAAGAGGTGTCTCATCTCTATTTAGCAACATCACCCCATGAAAAAAAAATGTTTAAAAATGTAAAACAAATTTTAAATTAAATGTTATATAAAACTAGTGTATTTTATATTTAGGTTTTTCCAATATACAGAAAAAAGAGTTTGAACATGTATTTTTTATGAAAAACGAGTGAATTATCCTAATGAAACCATGATCTGTGAGAGGTGAATAACACCATTGCACTAAATTTTGATGGAATTGTTAGTAATTAGGTACCCAAACAATGTTTATTAGGATTTTTTGGTTTCTGACAACTTTTGGATGTTTAAACATGCACCGGGTCACATTGACCCGGGAACATTTTTGCTGTACCTGAAAAATGAACAGAACAGGAGGGTTAAGTGGTTTACATAGTGCTGTGGTTAATGGCATTCTAATGGATGTGTATACTCTCAAGAAAAGTATAAAAGGTAGGAGCACCCTATTAACATAACCAGGTGAGTTACAGAGGTAGTAGAGATATAGTAAAGAGGTTGAATAGAGCCTAAATACATGTGCTTTTCATACAACACACAAACAGGTTCTTCTTACCAACATTGATTTGTAAAAACTTTGGAAGTGCTGTCAAACAGGGTATTACACAGATTATCTGCAGATAGTTGAATTTTTTAAATAGCTTGCAGTTCTACACATTATCCAGTATATGAGTAATAACCTGCCTGGGATTTCAGCCAACAGCATTATCGTTTGATGGCTGGTTTGTAAATCACTCTGCCACCACCTTAAACAATTAATTTCCAGAGTAGAATATCTTACACGTGCCAGTTGTGTTTATTACACGTATTATCCATTCATGAAAATTTAACTCTCAGAAGTTCTTAAGAACCATAAATATTAAAATCTTCCCACCTAGGATGTGTACCGGTCCAGCGAGATCCCCAGCACTCCTCTGCACTGCTGTTATTTGTTATATCAATATCTTGTTAAATAGATTTCCTTATATCCATTATATGTTATCTTCTGTGTCCTGCAGATGTCACTGGTGCGCAGTGCAGTAACTGGAAAGAAGCAGCACTTTCATGTCCAGGGTAGTGCTTCTGTGTCCCCTTATAAACCAGTAAACCTGGTAAGAAAAACTTGGCGCACCCAACAAGCAGAGTTGATCAAAAACATGTGAAACGAAGAAAGGATGGTTAGCCTATTATATTACACTCCATCTGTTACACAACGCATATCATTAGCTCAATGCCTTTTTTCTTTTCTGGAGTGAAACTCAGTGCATTGTACCACTACCCTATGATTGTTCTAGCATAAACATCTACTATAGATTTGCGACCATCAAGGATTCAGACATCACCCTAAAAAAAACAAGATTGTGAGAAGTGATGAGGATCTACTAATATTTATCAGTTAGATCTTTTAAATTTGAAAATTTGTCTAGCCTATGTTGTGAAGTACTTTGGGCTGCAGTCTGTAATTACACTGTATGAAAGGTACAAGGACAATTGTATTATTTTTGCTGTTGTTAGTACTATTACTGATGGTAGGTAGGCCCTGGTCAGAATTATATACAGGAATGTATATACAGGAAATAATCTATTCTCATTTCTCGCTACACAGTTTCATTGATGGACAATGCACATGATGGGTGAACATATAAGAGGTAAAGGAAAGTAGTGTTGCCGCATATTTGTATTCCTGGATGTGGTCCTAGAGCGAGTAAACAGGAGAAGTGAGATGCTTAGTGCCTATTAATGCTGTCCGTCTTGGCAGTGGTTAGGCTTCTAGACAGTGCTGGGAAAGTGACTGAAATTTGTGTGGTGTGTGTGTGTGTGTGTGTGTGTGTGTGTGTGTGTGTGTGTTTGGGGGTGTCAGAAGACTGAAGGGGCCCTTCTTTACTGAGGGCAGAGTGCCAGGACTTCACTCCCCCATCGTGGGGCACAATGCTCTTCCTGTCTGTGAATGGAGCGGAGATCAGTAGGCTTCTCACATCCTTAGCAACAGGGCTTCATTAAAGGGAGAATGCACAGCGCTGACCACAGGCTCCTCTACTCCGCCCACTCCCCGTCCTTGTTCAAATCCCCATGCAGATTGGTTAAAGAGAGTAGAAGATGCACACTTGATTAAGATCAGGAATCGTTCAACACATGAAAGATCAATACACACATTGTTTCCTGGCCTTGCTGGGACAATTCATAAACTTCAAAATACAAAAAAGCCCCAAAACAATTAAGAGCATTCCCACAACAATACTTTGTAACTGACTTCATTTTAGCGGAAAGTAAAAATCAATGTTTTGATCTCTGTGATGTTTCCCAAGAGATCTCAGTAAATCAGTTTTTGACTATTTATTTTAGATGAGCCCTTGGTAGGCAAAGATGTGTGCTAGTGTTTGTCCGTGAGCAAAATGTTGGAGTCCTGTGTAATTTGCAATTTGTTTTTTTTTTATTTTTAGTTAGGAATATCATTAATAAAAGCATTATGAGAGAGAATTATTTGATGTTCTCAAATTTACTTTCTGAAAAATTTGTTTGCACACCCTCATCTGCATCGACTGCCACTGCATCAGCCAACTCATATTTCCATCCACATCAATTTATATTGTATGCCCCTATGCAGCTTATCATCCATCAACTTGCCTTCCCCATCTAAAAACAGGGGACAAGCTATTCTCTGCCCCATTCCCTTTGTGGTAGAATAAGCCATGGTTTCTCTGATTTGGCCCCAGAGCCACCCTGTGTGCAATGATTTTCATTACAACCATAATTTCAACCCTTGAATTGTAAAAGGCTATTAATTGTCCATAATTATATATTTTTTACGACCTTTTGAGGGGTAATTTTTCCTTGTAATGCCATTTGTATCAAATATTTCTATGCATGCCATGAAGAATTAATGTCCCATGTACATACCCCTAATTAGTCAGATAAGTTTCTGTATAATGTGCTTCATGGCTTTTTAATTTATTGAATTATAGACAGCTATAAACTGCTTAAAGTGTGGACACTGACACTAAACCGTCTGAAAATTAAAGAGTTCAAATACAAACCAAATGGCAACCAAACCTGCATTCTGTTATAAATTTATGGGGACAAAACATGGACAAATGTGAAAAGTGCATGTGTCTTTTAATAAAAACCAGCATACACCCACATATTTTTACTGTTACTCAAATACATTTTTAAGGGATGATGATTTTTACTTTTATTTTCCAGGTCTCTTCCTTCCTTCCTGGCTGGGGTTAAGATGGTTGTGATATCCCAGCATATCTTTCCTATATGTTTGTCTCATACAGTGCAAGAACCCTAAACAATTCCAGCTGTGTTTTATTTACAGTGATTGTAAAGTGACTGAAAATAGTTTGAATTACCATAAATTATCACAGAGGGATGTATCTAATATGCATCCAGAAAATGTCTATTCAAAGTAATGTCAATAACTATAATAGCACATGTTTCAAATCATCCCTAAAATCCATATTGAAAACAAAACCTCAGACCACCACCACACGGCCCCACTGAACTCCTCACAAACGTTCCCACCCACAAGTAAACAAACACACGTGGCAAGACACACATCAGGCACATGCAAACGGTATCCCCGATGTTCATCACCACGAAATGTAATTTGTAAAATTTACTCAAAGATCTCAAAATTCTGTTGCATTCTGGTTTATGTGTAAATTCCACCTTTTAACCCAGATTCTATGATTCAGACTGCGATTTCTGCAAAACGGTATATGTGAGCTCCTATATAAAACCTACTGCAGTTCATAAATGAAAAAAATTAACCATCTCCTGACCACTGCTAGTCTTTATAAATGCTAGTAATAGTGTGCTATTTGCTGTATATTGTTTTAAGCATAGATGTGTGAACAAAGAAACAAACAATGCAAGTTTGAAGCAAACTTGATTTCTGTTCATTTTAGACGTTTTATAAGGAATGATTGTGCAAGTAAAATACCTGAAGTTCATTTTACTAGACTTGAACTTTATTGGAGCTGTTCATTATCTGCTAATTCATACAAATGAACCTGTGAGAATAGCATAATATTAATAAAGTTTTAGTGGAAGAGAATTTCACTTACCTCGAACAATGGGAGCAGATATACAATGAGTCTGAAACATTTATTGGCCATTACACCAGGTCCTTCATGATGTCATCAAGGACCCGGCCTCAATAGCTCAGAGCTCATTAATAAATTGAACTCCACCCATTCAATTCCCACATAGAAACAGATGGAAGGGTTCAGACGGATTTAGGTCAATATTGCAACGCAATTGATTTCTCGAACTGTCACTGATGCTTAAACAGAATTTATATCAGTCCACATTGGATGAAAAGTAGCCTTCTTATATGATTGTATGAGTTGAATTGTGCAGAGCAAAGCCAGGGGACAACAATCCCAGCTGCCCTCACCCCTTACTCAGTTCCCATTTCTGAGGCAGTGAGTGTGGGATCGTTGCGGTGTCATCCGTCCACTCCCATCTCATCACCGGCCCCTCTGGGGTCCCGCCCCTGCCACCGCCATATTAGTCACAGTCACTTCCTCAGTCTAGTTGTTTCACATCCACATCATATCATTCCTGTGTTCTCTGATCACATGCTGTACAGAGCAGCACGTCTTCACTAGATTTAGATGCTGGGCTTTCTTCAGACAGGCTTACAAAAGTCAAATGCGCCTTCAATAGCTGGTACTGTAGCGGCCAAATTCTGGGCTGAATGCTTACATTTCAGAACGTTTAGTTTTTCAGAATACACATTTGGCATCACCATTAGTGACCTGTGAATGCAATATAGACACAGGTCATTGGATACCATCATTTTTGATAAGACTGAGTTAATATCAGTTAGAATCTGAGAGTCACTTGTCCTATTTGTTCACTGGATGTACACATTTGTGGGGTTCTACTGTGATTGCCAGTAGTTTGAGGCAAAAGTCCATTGGCTTCCTAAATCCAGACACCGATGGGGAGCACAGCTGAGTGTCTTTGTTCTATGGCACTGGCTGATGGTGGATGGTGGGTTCTACATCCCACCCTCTTCCATTATGGTGCGGAATAAAGGGGCCTTTGTGATGCTGTCCCTCTTGACCCCCGGACGCATTCCAGAGCTACTCCAGGACAAGGGAATCTGTCTCCTCACAGAGGCCCGACATGGGAACACTGTCACCACAGCCACCCCCTTCAGAGAAGCCCATAGTGGGCGTCCCTACTGCACCCCACAACTACTGTGCCAGAAACTATATCACATCTCTTATCGCATGTGCCTAAATTCCTAAAATTAAACCTGCCCTGTCAATGCACCTGCTCCTAAAACTATACGTGCCCCATATAAATTTGCCTGTTCCTAAAACTATACCTGTCCCATGTATGTGCCTGTTTCTAAAACTATACCTGAACAATGTATGTGGCTTTTCCTAAAACTTTACCTGCCCCATGTAAATGTACCTGTTTTTAAAACTATACCTGCTGTATATATTTGCAGGCCTGCAGGGACGGCGCACAATAGGTTTTGTGCTGCCCAAAGGATACATGGATTCAGTCAGATGGGACAGTAGTGTTGAGGGCACCTGTGGCTTGCTCTCTGATTGTCCCTAAGATGGTCCAGGCTGTTATGTCCTGTCATTCACATTTCCACAGTTGGCTGGGTTGAGTGTAAATTTGTGCTTAAAAGCCTCATTCCAAAGATTCAGACTGCTGGCCCAATGTTGTCCTCTGCTAAGTTGCCAACACCCATATGTGATAACTCCATCCATGACCATGACCATTTCCCTATCACCGAATTGGCTCAGTGATTAGAAGGACCAAAAGCGCGGGTGTGAGGATTCAAGAAGGCATGACAGAAGTTCCGCTAAAGTCTGGAACTGGGTGTAGAAAAGCAAGAAATACTGGCACTAGCTCACTTTGCATGAGCATAGCTGTACAAATGTGGCTAATGCTGCTCTATGCCTTCCTATTTGTCTATACCATACTGCCATATAATATGCTGTATAATACGAAGACAATGGGGTTGTGGCATATTGACCCAAGATTTTAAATATTAAATCACCCATATGTACATTTCTGCATTTAAAGATCAGATACCTGAATAGATAGTTTGCAGCATACTGTACTGTGTGGTTTTCATGTTTTTCAGTAGTCCTGTTCTCCCTGAGAACCTAGTCAGAAAAAAATAACCAAGAGGAGAATATATGGTATGAGATGAATAACCAGAGAAAATGTAGGATGTTTTCCTTTTAAAACTTCCTGCTATAGTAAGAACTTGTGTTCATGTTTGTCTGAAAGCATTAATTCCTTATCACATTTTTCTAATATGATTAAATGGATATGTGTGATTGGATTGTAGTCTGCTACAACTTTGTCATCAATTTGTTCACAGAAATGTGCATGGCCCTGTGTTATTTTAAACCCATACACACATGCAGAAAAAAAGAGTCACGCTTTAAGTAGAATTCAGTTATTTATTTTGATTTTCAAAAAAACACAGTTATTAGGCTGGTTGCTGGAGTGTCCAAGGGTGTCCAAATGTCTTTTAAGTTGCGATGTACGTTTGAGTTTTTTTTAACCAAATGGTATATGGAAGCCAATAATGTAACATGACTGCTCTCAGTCTACGCTGGCATTTCACTCATCTGCTGGAAGGCCACACTGTTTTGAGGTTTTTTTTTTTTCTCTCTTTACACAAGTGTCTTCCCAATTTTTCACTGGACAGAAACATATTTAGCAATAAACAGTGCCAGCTTATCAGGAAATGAATTCAAAATATTTTCCTAAACAAAAAAGTGACCATTTAAAGCCATTATGCAATTGTCTAAAGAAAATAAAGCATGTTTTGCTTAGATGATATTAAATATTCAAAGAAAAACCGATACAGTCACAGATTTGCTGTCACTGATGTGACACTGTAGTTGTGGGTTAGGCATTGGTAATCCATAGCTGTCAACATATAATTCAGTGCACTAATGATTTTTGTTTCTTTACACATGTTTATTATTTAAGCAAATAACCCACCAGGAAGCCCTTGGCACTCATAGAAAATATTGATTTACTATTAGGTTACAAAATTGGTACTATACAGGATTTTTATAACTTTAGACATAAAAAATTGACTAATAACTATGACTACTATGCTATCAACATAACATGGATTTTTTTTCTGTTAGAAAAAAGGAAATGGGCAAACACTGCCTACCATATTTTTGTCAGTACAAATGACTACACATCACCTGTATTACCGCAGAAAGTTCTCTCTCATCCATGCAATAATGAATATACATCAAGATACCATGTACATTTCTTCTACCGGACAGAAAACAGATAGTATATCAGTAATTCTTGTCAGTATTTTAAACTTTGCACATGGAAACAATGGCGAAATATATTTTCAGAGATTTGAAAATAACATTTTTTTTAAAGTTTTTTTTTGTGGTTAAACAAAAAACAATAAAAAACAACACAACATAAGACAAAAAGAGAAAAATATTCCTGACTCGTAACATCTTTACATTGTACACATCTTGTATTTTTTTTCATAGTTACCCTTCCTGTCTGGGGTCACGTGACAAACCTCAATCTGGTTGTAGGGGCACTGACATTCAATCTACTCTCACTGTTTCAGAAACATGGAACCTGTATAATCATATAGTCGTCAATGGTAACAAAGCACAGTGCATTAAATCGAAATCGAAGAATGCATCTTAATCGTTCCCTTCATAACTAGATAAAAATGTAGAGTAGGCTATGCAATGTAATATATTGTAATGACTGGGGAGAGACACGTAACAGCTGCTTACAATAGAACCATCTACAAATGAGTATGTTTTGAACAGACTGGAGTAAATTGTACATTTTACATTAGCAGGCATTTTTCACAAGTGTCCCACCATTAAGCATAAACAAAAGAAGCTTTTACATCAAATCCCCTTGTTTTTTTTTCCCTCTGTCTTTTTCACACTTTATTTTCAAATATTGTGCTGTTATAATATTAAAACTAAAACAATAACTAAAATATTAATATTCAGATTGGCTATATTCTGAAAGAAAATGATCAAAGCTGAAATCCTTTGCCAAGCCTTCCCTTTTACGGTTTTTATTCTTAGACATTTTTGCCAGAGTAACATAGATTGGTATCTGAACTCAAATTGGAGTACAGCCTGTGATACTGCATTATATTCAAAATTAGTGGATTTCATAGACACTTCTTTAAATCACTGCAGATGCACATTTTTGTAATATGCATTTGTCATTTTGATGAATGGGACAAGTTATATTCTGCACTATTGACCTCATATTTTTTACTACATGACACCTAAATGAATGGTATATAATGTTTTTTTTTTTTTTAAGGAATGAAAAATGTAATACCTGAGGTAGCATTTATTTTAGGGCATTAGTCTGCATCACTGATTATTTATTTATTATTTTATTCAATTGAATTAAAATGTATCACTTTTACCAGTCCCAGAAAAGGAAAACTACCTTTCAAACCACCTTGTTCAAAAAAAAAAAAGAAAAAAAAAAAAAGAAGAAGAAGCTTGTTGCTGGAGCTAATCACAGGCAACACATGAAAAACTACAATTCCCACAAAGCAGCACATGCATATTTTATTTTCTAAAGGAATGCTGCACCTTAATGTGTCACCACTGTTCTTTGTTAATAGCCAAGACCAAACATTGAAAAAAAGAATAATAATAATAAAATTGTGCAAATAGAAACCCATTGCACTAATTTTTTACAAAGACATATTTTGTTCTTTATCTGTGGTTTTGTAAGGCTCATTATGCTGCGCTGTAAAGTATAGTGAAGAACAGGGATTATTTCATGTTTTTTGATGTTATTGTAAAACACATGGCAGATGACTGTAAAACATATCTGATAGTGCTTGCTCTTTTTCTGCTTTAAAATAGTGCAATGTTTCAAGCATTACCAGCAATTACTGGTTAGGAGAAAAGGGCTACAGAACAAAAAAAATAACATGAAAAGAACATATTCAAAATTTCAGTGACATATTTTGAATATTAAAAAAGTGTACATGTATACACACACACACACACACACACATGCACAGAAACACACACCAAAGGTTCCTGTCAACTCCCTGGAGAGTTAGTGCAGAAAGCGACAGTGACAAATGATTAGTCTGTTGTTAAGGGCCATGTTAGTGCTGTGCTGCGCAAGGGCAGTTGCCAGGTTATAGTAGCCGTGAGTTCTCTTGGTCCGGCGCTTAGACGTGGCCGAGGAGGGCGGAAGGCTGGGCGGGTGAGGGGTGGGTGGGGGGAGGAGGGGGGGTTTAATCCTTATGAGTAGGAATTGAGACATTCCTTGGAGCGGGACTGGATGTCTTGCAGCTCCTGCTCCTCCCTGGTTTTGATGTCTTGGTACGCATGCATGTGACTCGCGTCCTTTAGGTAGGCCCAATTGGCTGAGAGAATCATGAGGAAGTGGATCTGGAAGAGAAGGGTGAGGTGGATGGCCAGTGAGCAGGTCAGGATGCAAAGCAAGCTAAACAAGTAGAGCTACATCACACACAAAGTTATGCTGTTACATTATTTATTATTATTATTATTATTATTATTATTATTATTATTATTATTATTATTATTATTGTGAGATAAGGGAACTACAGGGAGGTGAACTAGTGGGATATGATGGGATGGGTGTACTTTGAGATTTTAGTTTTTTTACACCAATGGCTGTTAGTATAATTACAAAGGAATGCGAACACCACTGCAAGCTTTGAATGAATGTCAACGTGGCATTTTTTCATGAATAAAATTTACGTCCTATATCACACACTTTTCCACTGAAACCTTTATTTAAACACATTTGATAAGGAAAAGGCCATGGGTGATTTGTTTGTACATAAAGCATGTTTATTTTGAATAGAAAGAGAAAATAATAACTACAGTGTTCAAAATCTTAAGAAAAACTTAATCCTTGTGAAATGTGAAGTACAATTAACCATCAAGAAAATACAAAAAAAAATAAAAATAAAAATACAGGCATGCAGGCTCAGTATTAAACAATAGTGGCAAGTAAAGCATTTTTTATGGAAACTTTTGTATGAATAAAAAAGATGTTCCCTACCGTCAATTTAAACTATAAAGGCACATCTCATTTTAAAAAATTACATTCTAAGAAAGTAATAATTTTTTAAAAATATATGTGGAGTCATAATCTGAAACTACAGACACCAAGCAAAAATACAATTCCGGTTGTAGACAAATCCTTCATAAATGCTTGTTGCCTCCCTGTACAATTATTATCTAGTGCTATTACTTAACTTTTGTCTAAGTCATCATACTGATGACAAGTGGTGCCCAGTGGCATAAGGTATGGGACCTGGCTCGACACACATTGGAATGCTGAGAGCTCTCTATAGCATGGAAAATGCATCTGTCTGTCTTGTCTGCCTTGCAAATGTGAAATGACACAACCCGTGGGTATTAAAAGACCGTTGAAACGTGTGCTCAGTTGAAGCAGAACTGTTTGCGCTACATGACGGGACATTTTTCTCAGCTCTGTTCGTTCACTTTAAGAAAGCAGAAGTCGCACATGGCCGGATGTACAAACTCAAAACTAACCCAGGTGCCATACCTTCAAATGGGCCTGTCCCTGGATTCAAAACAAACTGCTATTTACACATTATAAAGTTGAGGAGAAGAGAATGGAATATTTTTCCTTTTTTTTTCTATTTTGCATTTTTTTAGTCCATGTTGTCAGTGACTGCTCTCTCTCTACTCAGCTCCATAGACTGCTGTGTGCGCTCTTAACGTGAATTAAAACTTAGTGCAGCAGTCTTCCCGACTCTTAAACTTCAAAACAGCATAGTTATAAGTGGTAGCCATCATGTAGATCAGCTGGTGGAAGAGAACAGAACACAGGGGGGTGAGACAACACTTCGCCTACCAGAAAGCCTCCACAGCCTTCATGCCCTGGTAACTGCTGCTATGGCAGCAGATCTGTAAAGTCTACGGTATCATATCATGTTTTATATTCCTCCATGGAAGTGTTCTTGATTAGACGGCAACATGTGTTACTGTTGCACCCTGTTGCACACAAAAATGTTGTACCTTTTGTCCATTTGTTTTGGTTATAAAATACATCTGCCAACCCCAGGTTTTTTGTCTGTGTTTCAGCTTTTGGAATTTGAATGCAAATCCAAATTATAAAAATAAAATAAATGCACGATTATTCAGTACTGGTACTAGAAGCAACCTTTTGTATTTCATCCCTGATTATTATTAAACTCCATTATTATTGCATTTTCTATGCAATTCTGCCATTGAAACATAAATAGCTGAAATCAGAACTGCACTGTTCTGTTCTTTCTGAAATTCATATCGCAGCCTAAGCTATGAGATGCAAACTGTCAGGCAAATGAAATGATCTGATGATGATATGCAGTCATAGCTTCTGTGGCCTCTGTCTCCATTCATTTCTGTGCTCCCCAAGGGAGAGCTGACCAATAGACCATTAAAGCAATCATATCCTCATTACAATTCAGCACCCCTCCATACTGCCTTCTGCTTTGCAGAAATACTGGTGCCCTGAGGCCTAAGGATTTCCTGCATACAGAACTGGAAATCTGAGAAAAAAACATCTCTATTGTCTTCCACAGAGTTCAACAAAGCCACTGAAATGAAATGAATTCCAGAGCACCAAGGGGTTCACTGCACAAGAGAGATGGGCACTATTTCATGCATGTATTTGAAATATATATGTGTTTATATATTTCACATCTATAACAGGGTTGGTTGCCCCTTGTTTTCCATGGTTTATGCCTCGATGCATCATATGCATCCATTATTTTCACTGTAGTTTATAAATGTATTTATTTACATTACAGGCATTTTTATCCAGAGCGACGTATTTGGGGGACATTTTGTATTTGGTGACACGATACATTTTGCCCATCCCTGTCTGTATTCTACATCAGCAGATGCCATGACATGGGTCATACCGAAAGAGCAGATTACAGTGGATAAGAACTGTACACTTACCAGTGCAATAACTGTGGCACCTGCCCCAGCACATGCTACAATATACAGGTGGTACGACAGGTAGAACTGCAAAAAAGATGAACGTCAAATTAGTCAGTATAACGCACATTTGATATGTGTTACTTAGCATTGTAACACCACATTATTTTTGGTTTCTGGTATTATAAGGTTGATGCAATTAACCAGACTCATACAGTATTATCTTCCACGGTATCTATCCAGTCCACACTGGATAAGAGGTACTCTATCAATGTAAATAGCACTCTTTTGGGTATGTTTCATTCTTTCAAATGCATGTTGTGCATCTACCAGGTGTATATAAGTATATGAGGAAGGGACAACCTGCTGTCTTACCTCACTAGTGTTGCAGATATCACCCAGTGTGGATCCACAGGCCTTCCCTGGTGTGGCATTCCAAGGAATAATACCTATAATATATGTCAGAAATGCCTAAAGGTTAGGCCTCAAATGGAAAAAAAAAAATTGAGTCCTTTCAGTAGTCCTTAAACCCTGCCATTACCGGATTTTAGATAGCTCAGCTTTAAATAACAGAAATAAATCATCCTTAATGACAGTGGAAAAAGTCAGCTACCGCAAAGTGGATCTTAGGAAGGTGACCCTTGCTCCCCCCAGAATTATCTTTGGAAGTCATAATGAGGGACTTAATTATATAAAAAGCTTGTATAGCACTCAGCATACTCCAAGTCATTATATCTTATTGGAATAATAAATTTGCTATATGCAATGGAGAGGGAGGAAGGGAACGTTGTGAAATTGGAAGGCCATCCTTAGCCCACTTGAGTACACTACTGTACTGTACTGTACATAAAGAAGAAGACTCTGAAGAACAAGCCAGAAACTGTCGTGATTAGTTGGTATAATGTATAGAGCTGCAGCCTGTTATAGGCGGAAGTTCAAACTCACAGTGAGTATTTTTTTTTGTGCTTTTTTTTAAGTAACACATTTTCACAAGTGTTGTTTTTCTTTCCCTTTCCCACTGCCTTGTGAATCAGTGAATGCCCAAAGCACTGTCAGGTGTAAGAAACAACACAAGTAAAATTTTAATGCATTCCAAAAAGTGCATTGCTGTTACCTGTAGATTGAAACTATCTTAACAGACAGGTTATTTTGTACTGTAACTCAATGACCCCCTACAATATCAGGTGAAATTCCTTCTACAAGATTGAAAATAATTCTTTATACGGAAAATATCTCAGTGTTAAATAAACTCTAACAGTACAATAGAGAAAGTACAGAGTTGAGTTTACACCAAACCATTTTCTGTGTATGTGTGCAGCAGTAGGTGAAACCCATAAAGGTTTGGAATACTGATGTTGTACAATGCACTCACCGTACTGACGGACATCAACACAGATAGAGTCCACAGAGGTCATGTTGGCCACTGGTGACCTCATGGCGGCGCAGGTGGACCACATGTTGTAGAACAGGAAGACAGGCACGGCGGAGAAGCCAAACACACCCAGCCAGGCCACGCCCAGGATGTAGGTCAGGAACACAAACTGCACAGAGACATTTCATCATGATTACAACTGCCTGATGATGATGATCGTCATCATAACTTTTCACATTAACCCTTTGAGGAGTAGGTTTTGTTTCTTCAAAATTCTTAGTCAGTGTTCTAGAACTCCATTGCTTTTTATTACCAGTAGTGATTGTTACATCAGCATTAGAATGTTTAGTTAAGAACATTGTAATCATATATTTGTGATCTTACAACTTAAATGAGTAAGTATGAAGTGTGTGTGTGTGTGTGTGTGTGTGTCCATGTGTTTGCATGTGCATGTGCGTCTGTGTGCAGTTGTGTGTCTGTGAGTATCTGTATAATGTACCATTCCACTGATGCATCGCCCACAGATGGTGGTCTTGAACTCGCTGTGAAGCTCCTTGACTGCACTGGTGGTGTAGAAGCCTTCTGCCAGCAGGATAATGCCATACAGGAAAAAGAAGGAGGCGATTCCGTAGATAATGTACTGCATCAGCTGTATTCTGCATGAAGACAAATCACACACACACTCTTAGGCCAAGATCAGGCCATATTCTTTTCTTTTTTGTTTGTTTCTCATGTTCCACTCATTTCTGTATAAATGTGTGTAATAAAGACAAACATCTGCTTAAATCTGCTCAGCTCAGCATTTCGAGCCTTTGAGCCAACTGATGATTCATAAGAATTCCCCTTCCCTCCTATTTTAAGAGAACTTAATTAAATACACTACTTGCACTGCATTGCTCACAAACATGGCCTACAAACTGGCTATTTGTGAACAAATTGGTGTAAATGGCATTATACAAAATTCAGGATCAACTGACTGATGTGAAAAAACTGAGGATGGAATCACAAATGAGAAAAATATTCATGAAAATGTCATTGGTTACATCTAGACATCTGATGGTACAGTAATTTTGAGTTTCTCTCATTTTATCTTAATCCAGCAATCACATTTCGCCTTACAAGGTATCTTTGTAATGTATTTATAAATGGATTATCATTAACATTTGTATGGAGTGTGGGCTGCAGACAGACAAAGCCAAAGGTGGTACAGATGTCTTCCCTTGCAAAAAATCACATGTTCACAAACTACATGTGAACATCCAACATGCGATGAGTACACGTGAAGAATCCCACCTATAAGATGAGAGCAATAACCTATGCTAAAATAAATAAATTCACATGTGAATTTTTTCATAAGTACTGACTTAATGTAAAGTCATATTTTCTGATACCTTGGAAATATTATTAATAGTGGCAGATTAATTTCTATTTCATCAGTATATCAATGAAACAAGTCTTGACCAGCAACTCAACAGTTCAGAGTATGTCATATATACACCAATTACCAAGTAAAATAGTTCTGTCCATTGTATTTAATTTCTACAGAGACCTGGATGTGAAAGAAAGACTGAATGAATATGAAATATATGGAAAGGGATTGAAAATAGAACAGTTACTTGTACTATATACCATAAAGCAAATGACAGAATATTACAGCTTAAAACCAATGTCAAACAACATTCCCATGATTGCTGGAAATGATTTTGAATCAATTATTTTGAATTTGTTTTCCAGCATGCATTATGTAATGATGGGTGTAATGACATTTGTCATGAACTGCAATACCTTTCCATGACTGGTTATGACAAAAGCTAATGAGAACATCATACAGGCTTGATGATATGTTATTCAAATAAAGACCAATTAGGATGGACACACATGAAACCAGTGACTTACACATCGGTTAATACAGCATGGTCAGCGGCGGTCTGGGAGAAGTGGGTTTCCAGGATGGTGACTGTGCCGGTCAGTGCCACATGACCACACCCACAGAAGAGGGCTACACCGGAGAAGCAGAGAATGGTAGCCACCAGCGAGGCATAGGGGACCCCGCCCAAACACTTGATGCAGCATTCAAAGCAACCTGCACAAACAGAAGGGAGGGGAGTGGGGGCAGGGCAGGGAGGGGAGGCGAGACAGTAGTTCTTAAAAGCAGCAGATGACCGTCTGTACTGCAATGCCATGGATTTCTTAGCCTAAAGTATTACACCACAATCCTCTTCATGGCACAAGGGGTGGGGCCAGAGAGTTGGGGCTAGTCCTTCCTTCCCCAAGCAAACTTTTACTCTACTGAACCCTTTGGAATGTTTTTTTTTTTTTTTACATTAACACATACGCATGCAGATTTAACAGTACATTAATTTGAATAGAATGATTCAAATGAGGATCATAATTTATCAATTTACTAAAGGTCATATATATATTTACCAGATGACAAATTGTTTATTAAGCTCTTTTATAAACAGCATGCTGAGACCACAAAAATCTTGGAAAACAGGCAGTGTTGCTTGCCTTACGTAAAAGTTTCCATGGAAACCCTCACCAATCATTTCTCACACTTTATAATTGCTTTCAAGTGATATTTCTCTTAGGAGACTAAGTGGGTTTTATACAGAACAGAAGCTTTTCTGAGTAATTCTTCCAAAAATGTCCAAAGTGTCATCATTCAAATTTTATGTTGTAGTCCCACAGGCCCGAAAGGCTTTTCATAAGTTACTGCAATTATATGTAGCGAATATTTTTTAATAACAATAAATATGGTTCACAGTAATGCATTTTCCAAAGAAATGCATTACAGCATTACTTATATATTGTGAGGTGTTGTATATCTTATATGTTCTTGATAATATATTTCATTTTAATATATAACAGTATAAGGAATATGTTTTTTATTCCATTTTCATAAGGGTGGCTGGTGCCAATAGATCCATAATGCCATGGGTTTCGAATGAACACGCAGCTAAAGTAGGTAAGTACTCAACTAAGTTTGTATTTTTTAACTGCACAAAACCGCACTGTGATATATTCAGCAGATTTCATACGCTGAAATCACATGTCGGTTCTTAAATGGAAATGGGCAATTTTGCTCAAAAGTGAGCTCAAGGAGTATCACAGCTGTTTTATAGAAAATGGGAGAATCTTCAAATAAATAAATAAATTCCAAATTGCACTTGAAACACAACTGAGAAAATTATTACAGTGAGTGAACCCCCCTTAAAGACAAAAAATATAATAATATTTACTATAATGCTTATTGTAATGTTTTATTGTTTACATACAAACCCTAGAGGATGACATTCAGATAATTTCAGAAAGCTGAATTCTGATCGTTTGGGAAGGAGCAGTGTTTTGAACATTACCCTTTTTTCTGATGTTATGGGTTAATTATCATTTTTGCTTTGTCATTATATGTCATTGGAGCATTGTCATTGCCAAAGCATTCACAATAAAGGCATCTGTGTCCACACACTGCATTAGCAGCTCCCAAATCTATGTGACCTTCTTCTGAAGTTATGTGAATCAGTCAACATTGCTAGGACCCAAGCACACTCTTCCTCCTGTTCAGGTATCCACGTTAATGCCTGCAAAATCTCATCCCTTAGCTAGCAAGTCATCAACTGCATATAACTGCACTAATGAAAAGCACACGTGTTGAATGAGGTACTGCCAAGGAATTTAGGAAATCGATGCCAATTGATTGCGACAGAATTAAATGATGCACAGGGGCCAATTCATCTTCACTACTGTCAATCTGCAGTTAAATGGCTCATTTTTATGAATACAGGCCATCTTATGCTTTGCATTAAGTCCTTGTAAAAGGAGCCTCGTTCAGCAATAATAACTGCAATTGCTGAATGCAGCAATTTTACAAGCTACCCAACATGTTATTTCAGGAGTGGGACAAAGTAAAGAGTTCTGCAGCGTGAATCTCCAACCATTTGTTAGGACCTCCTGTCTCAGTCTCCACTTTGTGGCTGGCAGTTTCAGATTTCTCCAGATGGGACTTTGAGCAAAAATTGAGTAGCAGTGATTCTTTCCACTGAAAAGTTTTTCCAACAAATGTAATGAAGCCTGCCAGACACTGCAGATCCTCACCACACACTGCTCATGAGTGAGGAGGGAATTGGAGCATAGATAGAGCCTGATCCAGGGCATCATTGTAGTGTTTCACTCTTCATTTTGAGCTTTGTCACAGAAGCAGTTTAAATGCAGAACTTTGCAACTCTCTCTCTCTCTCTCTCTCTCTTTCTCTCTCACACACACACACACACACATATGAACCATGCAAGTGGTTAATCATTCTATTCTTTATATGTAAATATGCAAATGTTTAGGTACACTTAATCACAAGTATATCACTAGTTCTGCGATATTCAGAAAGTTTAACCATTTTCTTATTGAAACATGGAGGGTATACAACAAACAGAAATTGTCTCAAGGCTGGTGAACAGCAGTTGCCATGGCAGCATATTACCCACAACTGAGCAAGTATGCCTGAGGCTGGCTGTGTTACTCGTCCCACATTTCACACACGCACACACACACATCTAAGAGGGCAATGCAGTTTGACAGGAGCACAGTCATGGTGAAGATTCAAAATGTCCTCTCCCAGTGCTTGATGATATCAGTGTAGTACAGAGATCCAAGCATATCTCAAACTTCATTTGATAAGCAAATGATTTGATGAGGGAAATGTGTAAGCACACAAACTGAAGGATAAGGCTTCAGTCAATGTGATTGCAGTGTGCTTAGTCTAGTGAAAAAAATCACATGTGAACTGGACATTTTCATATGTGATTTTAGGCTTTTTATTCATGTGAAAACAAAACATGTAACTTGAAATCATGTGAACTTCCAATTTTAATGTGACAGATTTTTAGAAATGTGAACTACAATTTTCACATGTGAAAATGTGACTCTACACTTAATGATGAATTCCAGCAGTTTAAGTTTCACTCACACAAGTTTTTGTGGTCGCTAGAATTAGACAAATATTTCACAATATCACGCTCTCATTTCGTAACTATGAATCATTTTTAATTTTCTCCATTCTCCATTCTCCATTTCATGTCTGTAACTCCTTTGTCTACTGTCAAGCATAAAATTGTGTTTTATGTCAGGTCCCCCTGGCGAAAGAGATTTTGATCTCAATGGGGTTTTCCGAGTTAAATAAAGGTTAAATGAAAAATAAAAAATAAAAATAAAGTATGTAGTCTATGTGTGTCAATACAGAAACTGAAAGCTCTTGACCAAGACACAGCACCATTGAGATGACATTGAAAGGGGAGCAACAGCCTGTAGATGAGTGGGTGGCTTCTAACTACCCGGCTCAACTTAAAATACTTCTTGAAAAAACTGCGGCTTTTTCTCATCATTATGTCGCTTCTAATTAAACTTTCACTCAACTTGTTGATTTTAAAAAGGTCCCACAGAGATATAGAGAAAGATAAGTATGGAGTTTTTTAATAGATGAAAGTGCTATTTGTTTCTATTTAATGCTCACGCTTTGCACCACTAATAATAGCAAGGAAAATTGTATATTGTTTAATAAGAAGCTTGAAATAGCACAATTGCTACTTTCATGTTCATACCCGGTTTGTTAACTGGTCAGTGTGCCACTCTGGGGTTCTGAGGACACCTTCAGGCTGCTCATTAAATGTGCCACGGACTGACTGTCCCACTTCTGACAGATCAGCATGAAGGTTAAACTGCAATGTCAACATCTGCCCGGGTCATGTGACAATGAGGAAAGAACGCTCACACAACCATTTGTACAGCAGCTTTTAAGCTCCTCCACATACACACTCACACACACACACACACACACACACAGATCAATGTTCCCGCCCACTGATTATCTGCTCCGCAGAGTAATGGCCTGCCTTTATCTGGTTTCGCATTTTGATCACTGGCCCATTCATCCTGTTAAATCTGGGTTAAACTCCGCTGCTCTGTAGGCATCTGGAACCCCGCCTCCCTCCCCAGCATTTTGTTGTTGTCACACCTCCGTTGGGCTGCACAGACGGTGCTATATTAAACAGCTCCACTCCAGACCCGCTTCCAGAGCAAATACTGCAAATACTGTACTGCACCTCACGTAAAGCCTTCGATGGAATAACTCTATAAATCTGCACGGCGCGTGTTTTCTCAGCTGGAGAGGCCTGACTGGGGCCCCTGCGTCGGAAGCTTCTCTATTCCACCGAACGCCACAACACCGACCTCTGGTGTTATGACTAGCCCGCTCGTGTGCTTTATCCTTTCAGCACTCTGTCTGCCGAGGGGCTAAGCCAGCGGCTGTCCACACTCATCCTCAGTAAAGCAGCAGATGGACCTACCCAGCAGGCACCTTGATGCTGTAACAGAAGATTTTGATATCTTCTAATACAACTACTATGAGTTGTTACCACTGTGCTGGAATTCATCTACTCAGCAGATTCCACATAGTATTGACGTGGGTGTGTGTATATGTATGTGCCTGTAATATAATCTCAGTGATCAGACATTAGACTTGTCTCTCCCAGGTAAAATTTTTGTTTTAACAATCTGTCTATTGACCTCCAGATATCACACTTGGGGATATGAACGAAGGACAATTACTCTTTAAGGACAGACAGCAATTGTCTCAGTCCTGTCTATCTAACACATGGTAAAGATTCCAGAGCAAACCCTAATGGATGAAGACAATACTCACTCAAATCACCTTGAGAAATTAGGTTTTTTAAAACAATAAATTAATAAGAGTAGGGCCACAGTGAATGTGGTTGATGTTAAGCAGTATACACATCAAATATCTGCCACAGTTTGCCCATGAAACCTCTTGGCTCATTCCAGAGAAAATGGAAGATATGCAGGGTATTGCCGCCAATGTATCAAACTACACTCTGTTCCTGGGCAGGCATCAGTCAACCTTTTGCCAAATACAATAATCTTTCCGGAGGCACCCTGCAACAAAGCAAAATGCGAGAACTGGATAGAATAAAAGTAAATGAAGTAAAATAAAGCAGAAGACATTCTTCTGAGATTCCATCACGAGGAATGAGCAATGGAAAGTGGCTCTGCCAGGGAAAGAAGGGCTCTACACCAGGGGAGTAAAATGCACAGATTGAGCGTCAGTGGGAAGTGGATAAGATCCAAGGACTGGGCATGAGCTGGAAGGAAGGCCCGCTGTGCCAACCTGTCACTCGGTAAAGCTGTCAGGCAAAATCATTTCCAACTGACAATGTAGGTATAATGCGGTGAGTGGATTTAACTGTGAAGTGAAGGAAAGGGGCAGCTCTTAGATTTAACTCGCTATTACTTGGATTTATTGTCTATGAGCATGCTTCCTTTGTATGTATATTAAAAAGAATATATCTATTAGCTATGATCATTTATAGGGGCAGTCTTGCAAATTTAATGCATTTCATATGCACACACATTCACGCACCTGCACACAGACATGAAATCTCTCTCTCTCTCTCTCTCTCTCTCACACATACACACACGCACACACGCACGTGCACAGACACACACACATCTCTTACACACACAAAAAGGTAGGGGTCCTTGTGTCTAAACTGCTCCAAATGAAAATCACATTGGCTACTCTTTGTCTGATGACTTTCACATGTTCCCATCCATGGCAGAAAAAACACTGACAAGATAGGCTTTCCTAAAGAGAGAGAGAGAGAGGTAGAGAGCGAGAGAGAGAGAGAGAGAGAGAGAGAGAGAGAGAGATAGAGCAAGAGAGAGAGAGGCAGAGAGAGGGAGAGAGAGCAAGAGAGACAGAGAGAGCAAGAGAGAGAGAGAGAGATGCTGGGAAACAGATTCACAGTTTGCTGCCAAAGCCAGACTCCCTCAGCAATAAAAAAAAAAGTTATAAAAACTGAAAATATGGACGTACAGAAGCGCATAAATAAGAAAAAGAAAGTATGGCGCTCCATCAACAGCACACACAAAGAAGCAGTGTTCAGCCTGTTTATCAGGCTGGAGGTCTCCATGGCGAGGGCCATTCAGTGCAATGTGGGGCCAAGGGCCGCCATTTCCGCCGCCTTGTTCTGGGGGCCTGACCACAGGGCGGCCCGACCGCAGAGCTCCATCCTGTCTCCCAGCATGCACTGCACCATCACAATGAGCCACGGCGCAGATGGACAGAAGCCTTCACACTTTGGGAGCGCGCTGCTGGTTTATTTATTAATCACGTCTTCCTTCCCAGCACAGGGGATATGGCACGGCTCAAAGGAATAGCAGTCGTCTACGATAAACATCCTGCGCCCCACACTGTTAAAGCCGATGACCAGAGAAAATTATGAAAATAATCCAGGGGTTTTTATTTTTTATTTTACTGTCTTGCTACTTGAAAATTTCTACTGCATATACAAAGGAGGATCATCACAGTTGATCAACAGTACGTTAGCAACTACATTTGTTAACACTGACATTTACAACAACTGAAAAATACTGTGCTGCATTTGTCAAGGAATTACCAGCTTATCTTTCAGCTCCACATGCTTCACACGGCGTTACGAGCTCAGTACTCCTCTAGAGGTGAAGGCTCTGACAAACTGCACCCGACAGGTGCGATGGTCCCCGTCCCCCCCTTCACCCCCCCAGCGCTTCCACCGGCGTGGAACTAAAGCCTCGTGTCGCGCTGTCTCACCCTCGGCCAGTCACCTGTACCACCCCCCGCTTCGCTCGTAAGGCCCCGTTCATGAGAGATCAATGCCAATAAGAGCCCGCGACAGCCTCGCATTGTGAGGCCTGCCTGCTTCTGAGCCGCTGAGTTCTAATCCTTAAGAGCTACTCAGCAGAGAAGATAGCGATAAACAGGCACTTATGCTACAAGTTTCCTTTCTTCATTCCACTGAGTGGGATGTATGGATTTAGGGCAGTGTTTGTAAATATATATATATATATATATATATATATATATATAATATATATATATATATATATATATATATATACATACATATATGTTTCTTCTTGTCCCTTTCTTTGTTCATGAAATAATTCCATACACAAATGTCACCAATTCTGTGCCCCTGACTTTGAAGCTATGTTAGCAAGAAAGGCTTGAGATTAAGGTTACCCAGATCATTTCACTCTTACATAAGCTCACTTGCTACTGGTTTGCTTGTTATTTCACAAAGGAAATCATGTGACAGTGCAGCTCAAAGAGGGACCTCATGCATTACATTTTTTGGTTAAAGATCAAAGTACACAGCCAAACAAAAACAACAAACACAGTCACAACATGGAAGACAAAAAGGCGACTATGGTCCAAATTTATGACACTGACATAGAAAAATAGGTTGAAATAACTCATCTTTTTTCTTGCAATATTAGTGATCCATTTCCATAAAGACAGAGGCACGGAGTTCACTGCTATTTGGACCGATAATGTATGTTTAATTTCACTTCTGTATCACACCATTATCCCTCAGGAGTAAATCGCATGTAGACAGAAAGCTTTTGTATAATTACTGAGACAAAAATCCAATTCCATCTTTGCAATATCCTCCCTCTGATGGATTAAAAGTGAAAATTGAGTTCTGTGTGTTTTATCAGAGAATTTGTTATCACCGTTACAGATTTCCCACTCAGACTTCAGTTGTAGGTTTTTAAAAATCTTAATTAATTTGGAAGTGTGGATCACTGGACTGCATCTGAAAGCACCAGTTGAGACATGGCTGATGATTTGGGTACTTTACCCGAATTGCTCCAGAAAAAAATTAATTTGTATTCTAGTACTGCTATTATGACTACCACTGGTATACTGCAACTACTAAGGCAGTGGTACTACAACTGCCACTGCTACAAATACACTATCTGCCACTGCTAGTACTGTTAGCAGCAAGAATAACAATGACTACTACTAAAAAAACTAATAATCATAATAATAATAATAATAATTATTATTATTATTATTATGAAGAAGAAGAAGAAGAAGAAGAAGAGGAGGAAGAAGCCCATAGCCATAAGCACAGCATAACAATGTCATCAAAATAATAATATCATCAGCTATATCCTCTTCTTTGTGATAATCTTATGGACAACATCAGTATTCCCTGTTAATATATCAAATGGAGCAGACTTGCAGGGAAACTGTAGTGGAACCAGGTGTGAGAGAATGCGTCAGCCAAAACGGAGATGCAAAGACTATGTAGCAGTGCAGATGAATGTAAAATATGCATTTCCTCTCTAAGACAACAAAATGTCTGCCTCTTACATAATCTTCCCAGTTAATATGCATTGGGATGCTGCCATATCCATTCTGCCCCCTCCCCAAACACCCTGCTGGTTTTTCAAAGAGGTCACATGACCACAAACTCCCACTCATCCTCTCCATGAAGATCTTTAACACTTCCCCCATCACACCCCACAAAACACCTCCAAGAAAGCAGCCTCCTATGGTTTCACATCTAAGAATAGCACTCTCAATTCATCTGAAACCAATGTTCTGCCTTTATTAAGAGATGGTTTCCGTTTGTCTGTTGTTTTTTCAATTCTGCTAGGGCACAGAGCTGAACCATTATTTGACAAAGACCTTCTCATTTCCCTCCTCCTGACTTCTCTACATGGGGGGAGGATTAATATTTGGGAGTCAAACGGATGGCTCGCTCCGTGTTGGATTCTGTGCAAAGTGGGGGCTGATGGGATATAGACTCTCTTGGGGGGGGGGGGGGGGTTGCACTAATGATCTTGGTGACATAAGTGAAGGAGAAGAAACAGAGTTTCCCTCAACACCAAATACTGTACACTCAAGCGCCACTCTTCACCATGTATACTATGGATGCTTCCAATAATCATCCATAGTATAAAGCTGTTCACGTGAAAATCCAGGTAGATACTCAATGCTGTATAAAGAAGAAATTGAATGGTTCACATGGTGGATTATGATTATGAGTCATGATAACAGATTATCTATCATATATGATGCTGAGAGAAAATTAATTACCAGAGCTTGGCTCCATCTTTTGAAACAGCTATATGGCCATACTTCCTCTTTCCTGTTTTTTAAATGCAACATGACGAGCTACAAAATCACAACTCGTCCTGCACTCAGTCATGGACCAACTTCCTGACTATCTTTCCCTTCATTTATTTACTCCTTAAAAACAGCAACATGTATTCCATACATCAAAATAAAAACCTGTACATAAAACAAGAAAAATGTGAACTGTATTAATTTATGTCTGGAAAAAGGCACCATGATTTTTTGGACCTAGCAGTATGAGAGTGTGTGTGAGTGTGTGTGTGCGCTTTGCCTATGTTTTGTGCTCGTGTGTGTGTGCATGTTTCCTCGTGTGTGTGTGTGTGTGTGTGTATGCACCTTGCATGTGTTTTGTACACATTTGTGTGCATATGTGTGTGTGTGTGTGTGTAAAAATGTGTGTCAGGCTGCAATCGGATGACAGCCCTGTCACGGCAGAGTGATTAATCGTGGCTGCCGTGTATCTGTACGATGATGCGCTTGTCTTTGTGCTGAGCTCCTCTCCCTCCCCCCCAATGAGGCTCTTTTTTATGTGCATCGTAACAACAAACCGACCGGTCAGCCATGGCTTTCAACCTGGGTCTATGAATGTCCCACACGGGAGAAATAAATACACTCCGGCTAATGACGGCACATAAATATCCTGCACAATTACAGCCCCGACATCAATGGTAACAATGCAACATTAATCTTCTCGCATATAAGCTGCACAGATCGAGACGCACTGTACAGCCACTGTCATGAACAGTCACCACGGAGAATTAACGGAATGCAATGACTTGGGGTGCAAAAGTACACTCATTTTAAATGCAATATTTCCATCAGATGCAAAGGCAATTTCCTTTCAGGCAAATACTTTTTTTTTTTTTCACGTCAATGAGGATTTTAATCACAGTCACTGTACCTTAAGACTGAACAAATTGACATTTACCATGCCCCATAAAACACAGCAAAGCCCCCCTCTGATTCTACTCATCAGAAAATTAAACAATAACATCATATTAATTTTCTGTGCGTTATCCTTTCAGAGATTGTTTGAATGAATTCCGCCATACAGAACGGATGAGGCTGCCCTGCTTTGTATTGCATGAACGAAAGCAGTCGCAAGTAGGTTAAACCTCTTTGTAAACACCTCTATGGAAAACCCTAAGCTGACCCTTTGTCCGGACTTACTGGTACCTTTTGTGTCTTGGTTCTGGTCTTGGTTCTCTTCTGGTGTAGTTTCCATGGCTGGCTTGACCCAATCCACCAAAAATGCTTCCTTTTTACAGATACTTTTACTCTATGCTCTATTTCTCTCTCGCTCTCTCTCTCTCTCTCTCTCTCTAACTCTCTCTCTCTCTCTCTCTCTCTCTCACGTACTCACTCACATGCTCTCTTTCTCTCTTGCTCCCTCACCCCCCCCCCCTCCCCCTGATTGAGTGGCGTGCCGCTCCTCGGAATATCGCAATCCCTTTCCAAGATGCAAAGGTCTTGTCCGATCGGCTTTTCCCCAGCTTAGTGGTCAACAGACAATTCTGCCAGCTAACGCTCTGGCCATACGTCACTCCTAATCTCACTTTAGGGGGAATTTTTTTTTTGTTCTCCACTTTCTTTATGTAGTGTCAGACAGGATATTGTGGGAATGAAATGAACTCCCCCCCTCTCCCCTCCACAGCACACACACACATAGATGAACATGCATACTTACACACCCTTTTACCCCCTCCCTTCCCTGTCATCTAAGACTTCTTTGGCGAGAAGTCTCCAAATGAATAACAATTAAGAGGTGCCACATTGGAATGGAGTTATTACATCACAGGGGGGAGGGGGAAGCTATGTATGGAGGAGAAATACCCCCCCCTCCCCCCTTTACTGGGGCAGTGTGCAGATAAAAGCCCCAGTTTGCTCTCTGCTCAGAGGGAGAATGCATGTCATCGCACAATCCCCACCCTCTCTTTCCCATCGGACCACAGTGGAGGGGGGGCTGGGAGGTGGGGGGACGCTCCCCAGTCTGATTCGCACCATATGCCCCCTGCTCCTGCAGCATACATTAACAGCATCTGATCGAACCCCCCTCCTCCATCTGCTGACCCCCTTCAGAGAGAGAAAAAAAGGAAAGGGGGAAATTGCCCTTTAGAGGAATCACAGAGCGAGCAAGTGTGTGTGTGTGTGTGAGAGAGAGAGAGAAATAGAGAGAGACAGAGGGAGACTGAGACAGAGTGACAGGGACAGAGAGAGAGAAACAGAAACAAAGACAAATCTGAGGTCTACTTGTTTGACTGGATCAAAACACAGGCATCATGCAACATGCTAATGACAAAGGTGGGGGAAGCTTCTCAGAGATCTAAAACCACAGGGAGGAAAATGAAGGGGGCATGTTTTGTGTGTGTGTGTGTGAGAGAGAGAGAGAGAGAGAGGAGGGGGGTGTCCTAAAGGGTCTATAGACAACATACACAAAAGTAACCTTCTAATCAGCAAGAAAAAACATGTGTTTAATTTTGTACTATTTTGTACTGATAGAATGCGAAGAGGAATAAAACCAGCATGGCCACCTCAAATTTCCATAGTCAACAACTCATTCAAAACAAAGTAATCATCATCTGTATGAAATCCCCTTAGAAAGAGAGCCATCAGTCTGATTCACATTATGTCACTTTGAACACCATTAAGATAAACAAACCCCGTTGTACTCTGCCACAGATATCTAATATATGTCTAAAGACATCTCTCACATGTAATTCCCTAAATCTTTCTCAGTTAAATAAACTCTCAGCTCAAATGTGAGAGGTATGAACATGTCACACAGTACAGAGAGTGAAAGGAATATAAAATAATAACAGCAGCAGTCAAAATCAAGCCGAATGCCTATATCATAAAATATTTCTGTTTTATCAAGCATACATTTTAGGCATCATTACAAAGATATTGCTTCAATGCAAAGCAATTGTGGAAAAACTGGTGAAAAAACCTGCTCCTACTATCCCGGTACGGTGTTGCTACAATGCCTGTACACTGTTTTTACACCGAAAGTGTAAAAACATTGAATGCATACATACCCATACATGTGCTATACTAACCGGTGGTACTAAAACAATGTTATTTCAACCAAATTATGGAGCTGTATGGGAAAAAAACACTTGTCCACTGGTCTGCTATTATGCAGTAGTATACATTGGAAAACAAGGAGTCTAACTGAAGGCTAAAATTGCACTGGGGCCATTTGAGGTAGAATTAATGCCGTGAAATGTGAGTGCAGCGATATAAAGCGTTTATACGGTAGTGTACTCTTACAAAATTCCAGCCACGGTGCACCCACGTGGAATTTTGAATGGAAATGCATGGCAAAGACATGGTGAATTTTACACAACACTGCACAACACAAAAATTCTAAAAAGTTGTGATTTTGCAATGGCACAGTACACTACATCACACAGTCGCATCGCTGCTGTGTTGCGCTGGGTGGGTGTGAGCCACGTGGTAAGTGGATGAAGGAAGTTTCCCAGTGAGTCTTTCCGTCCAACTTCCTTCAAACTAATGGCTGCCAGTGTCATTAAAAAGACCAAAGTTGTTGCACAAATGAAAACCATGTCCTAATTACGCTGGGCTCCCCAGAAACCAGGAAACTGAGCAGTCCAATAAAGCGGCTTCTTTAGAAGATGAAAGGACCAAACAATTGCAAACACATGTCCAATGGCTGAGTTCCCACCACACAGGAGGCAAAACTAGGATCTTCTCTTGTTTACACGAGATGGTCATCAATGCTGAAGTTGCAGCAGTTTCCATTACACCAGTAATCCTTATACGGGCCAATAGTATATATTTATGTATGGAAAAAGCACATCCTGTATGTGATGTTTTGCCCATTAATTTCCATGCGTTTCCCCACAGCATACCACCATGTCTCTCCCATCGGATTGAGACCCGTACAGTATATACAAGGGGGATCTCGACAGGATGTAGCTTATAAACTGCTGCATTTCTACTCTCTGTCTCTAGATATGGTGACTGCCAGAGGAGAGTTTAATTTTGAGTGCTGTACAATAGCCTTCCAGTGGTCTAGTCCTCAGGGAGTGGCATTTAAAACTCTACGGGTGAGTTTATCTGGCCCCCTTGCCTACTTCCTTACTGTTATTAATGCTTTACAGAAGGTCTATTCAAAATTAGGTTTCTGAGGTAGTAAACTAGCAGGGGCAGTGAAGGGATCCCATGCTATGCGCAGTAGTTTGATTCAGTGCAGTTGTCTCATTGAGTAAGGTGTACACATTGCTTCTTTTAACTGTAAAATGTGTCTACATTGTTAAAAGGTTATATGGGCAAACGTTTATCAAATACTGGTTCAGCCACACCACCCTGTACTTTTTCATGTGAAAACTATTGAAAATAAGGCATAATCTCGAGTCCTGTAAAACTAGCTTGAATGATGCATTTTGCCTCTCAATGTATTTTTAAAAAATTTAATAGAAAAATTCAGCATCGCCTTACATTCTCTGTTGAAGAATAGAAAAATAGCATATGAAGCATGTTTCCCTTTGTACAGCATTATACATATCTTCCTAAAGTCTCCATCTTGTTCATATAGTCATAAACAATGCATTTGTTGTGGTTAATCTTCTCAGATCTTGGATCAAATACATTATGACACTGTTACCATGCCAAATGAAAACTATTTAGTCATTCTACTTGGGTGTGAAAGGAGTGAACAAGAGCAGTTTTTAGTAATGCTGACAGAACATAAATGATAAGGGTTGACCTAGTAATCATCCCCAATGGCGCAAAGTGAAAGTTGTAAGTTCTGCCTGTAGAGTCCTTTGTGCAGGATATCATCTTCTGAATGTTTCTATTGAATCATAATTAGAATTACATATTTTTCAACAAATTACAGACAAACTTTTCCCCTAAAAAAGTGCTTCTTTAAAAACATTTTAAAAAAGTAAAAAAAACTTGTCCATACAGCATTTCTCACCTCAGTAGACTAGTAGACTAAACTTCGTCCAACTCGTTAGTAGTTGGCAGTCCAAGAAGAGAGTTTCTGGCGTGGCCAAGGGGGTATTGTTTGCCCTGTTATTAACATGCAAGGTGCTGGGACTCAGGGTTGGGTTCATGAGAACTTCTCCTCTTGTATGGGGGGACAGAGGAGAGTGGGTCTTCACGGGTGAGCGAGCACTAAGGGGTCTATTCAGGACCCACTCTCAGGGCATAATGACCAGCCCTCAATGCAGGTCTCTGCGTTCTTCAGGGCTTCATCACCATATGAGGCACGCCCCCCCCCCCTCCCAAAATAAGGGGGGAGAGAGAGCCTTGTCTCCTTTTAGGAAACACTGTTAGCAGGACCTACACCTGGTTGTGAAGTTACACATTCCTGTAAGATGTTTAACTTAAGTCATTGGGTGCAGTATCTACAGCCAATTTAGGCCATGGAAAAATGATAATCAGTGACAATTTATCATCTAAATGTCTGACATCCCTGCTGTAGTATTTTGAGCTCTGAATTCTCTTGCCTTTACTCCATTTATTCCATTTACCCCTTTAAATATGTATAGCATCTCCAGCACTTGAGGTTCGGGGCAGGTAATGCTGGCTTGGACAGCTTTGCTGCTGTCTTTGCAACCAATGTATTGCTCATCAACAAACTTACAAAAGCAATCATAAGTTCAGGGTCACAGAATGAAACCTTTTTTGTTGTCACACAGTTTTTTTTGTATTATTCTGCAGTCAGCCAGTTGGCAAGTAATTGCCCCATTAGAATGTGTACTGAAGTGCATCAACCAATGACTACAAAGTCAGGAGCTAGAGGGAATATAGAGGCCAGGGCCGATCGGTCAAATAAACAGCTGTTTGCTCAGAGGACGGACCAGAGCACATGAGTGGAGCAGAGTAGACTTTTTTTTATTTTTGCACAGAGCGCAAAGTGGCTCAGTATCATGTCCAAGTATTATTGGTCTTCAGTCTTACTCTACACCACACTGGCATTTCAGCTCCAAAAGCACAATGCTTTGCGGGCCCAGAATGCACAGTGCTAAACACACACTTAGCTATCTTGCTCTAAGACTGAGGTAGGAAAATATGTTTTTACAGTAAATGACTAAAAGTACAAATACATTATAAGTGGAGGATGGAGAAGGAGGTGAATGAGAGCGTGGAGACATTGCTGCCACTAGCAAACATAAAACGTTTAATGCACAGAGGAGCACTTGCACCAGCTCTGTTTTGTTCATACTGTGGCACTTCCACACAGACCAGAGCTACTGGGGCCAGATCTCCTGCTTGAATCTGCAGAGTTTCCCTCGACTGCCATAAGGTATATCTTCCAAGGCCAAATGCGAGGCACTTCACAGCTTCCTCCTCTGAACCTCTCAGCATACATGTGTGGAGATGCCATCTGTTGCAGATTTGTTCATGTATTGCAGGAAAATCCACACAGGAATAAGAACTTGCTGGTTTTGGGGTTAGCTTCATGGATTCTGAAGCTAATCTCCTTTGGAACGATAACTGAGGCTTGTATACGGATCCAGATCCGCAACAAAAGACCAATTACATGGTTCACACTGTTCAGAATCAGGCCAAGAATTTGTTGCCAAAGATGACTTGGGCAAGTGATGGGAGAGTGAGGTTCCATGAACCCCAAAATGGGTGAGGCTGCAATGACCTGTAAATTATTTTTATTTGGTTGAGCCAATCAACTGTTTTTTCTTTCCACAGCAAAACACAATAGTTTGTTTAAATCAGAGGGTCACTGGTAGCATATGATAGCTCTGCCTTTTTAAATGAAACCTCATTCACTTTCATTGCTAACCAGGACTATTGAAATAAAATGTTCAATGAGATGCAATTGAAAATGCTACAAAAACGTTATTGGAGATTTAAGAAATTCTTAATTACTGGAGCCAAATCTAATACAAAAATGATTACTGTTGTTCACCTTGAATGACTCTTAATGCCTTACCCTGCTGTTCCGTGTCAGTAAACTGAACATGGGAGGTTACTACAGATTTCTGGAGAAAGCAGTTGGCTTGCAGGAAGAGAAAGGGCAAGGCAGACTCCCTGCACTTCCTGGGAAATCCCGTTCAGGCAGAAAATGCCCACTTCAGCACTATTAGATCCAACATGGCTTCTGGGGATCAGAAAGGGTTTAGTTTGCCAGTCAGAATTGTGAAAAAAATACTCTGGGGAGTTGAAACTGACCATTGGTCGCAAGACACTACAGAGCGCTGCTTTCAGCTCAGCCCCCATCCAGTGTACAAGATCGCACCACTGTCAGATCAGCCAAACAATCCATTTTGACCTTGTGTACTTCACACTTAGTTTCCATTTCTTAAGAATGCTATCATAAAGGAGATCAGAAAATGATGCAGCTGGACTGTACTTGCTCCAACATACAATAACCCCAATGTTACTGACTGCTCTGCTGAGGATTGTATTTCTGTGTACCGTGCCAAATTCTCTTACTCACTGAGGTTTCCCAGTGGAAGTTAGAGCCCTTTTCCAGCATGGGGACTATAGCAAATGAAAATGTTGCTAATGCTGCTATCCTGCATATGTGTTTTCCAGGACTGATCAGATTACATTGAATAGGACCCAAAATCTTTTTGGCACAACAATTACCAACACAGGTAATAAAATGTCTCTCTCAAATGAAACATATCCCTTCCCTTACTATTGTGGAAACCCAGGTTGGTGAATACAAAGAATGCAAACCACAGTATTCTATTGTTCCTATAATACCAATATTTAAAGTATAACAATAATAAAAGTATCAAACCACTTTAAACAAGGCCAACATTTTTGTGGTTAAATGCTTTCCACAGTTCAAAAAAATTACATATTAAAATAAGACATATACATTTTATTATTACACTGGCGTCATGAAAATGGCTGAGAATATTTGAGGGAAAGCTTCATGCCACTAATTAGCTCTCCATATGCCCACCATGAATTAAACACAATACTGTAAATAATCAATGAGTGCACGTTTTGTATAGCAATCCATATCCAAGAATGAACCTAATGGACATTTGCAATCTGAAATTAAGTGGTTATGGGCCACACAGAGAAACAAAAAAGATTTCAATGGAGGAATGTAAGCACGCCATAAGCATGCAGCAGTAATAAGGCATATTTATTGAGCATGGAACTGCAAATACAGTACAGCATGAAAAAAGAATGTCTTGTGTAGGCTTTAAGCACATAGACAGCTGCCTTCAATACAATGAGCCTTCTTATCCTCACAGAGATGCAGCAGATTACTTCCTAAGGCCAGACCTGGCGAGATCTGATAGATAGACAGGGACAGACTTTGCGAAGTGAATGTCAATGTCTGTCTGGAAGCCTTTTTACCAACAGACCCACACCAACTCTCAGGCAAAACTGTAAATCTCAAATTTCCAAAATCGAAATGCCTGGGATGGTTGAGAAATTGTTTATGAGCTTTGGGGTGGCAACAAATTGCTGCGGGGCAGAGAAGAGGGGGTGCTGCACAACAGTTCATTTAAAATATGCTTTCAGTTTTAAAATGTATCAATTTTGCCATCTAAGTTGCTGCACAGCCAGCACAGTTGCTCTCAGTGAAACTGGAGAGAATCTCAGAGCTGGGCGTGTGAGTGTGAGATTAGTTTTCTATTTGCGAGTTTCATGCCTGATACACGAGCCTTGAGGTCTGTTGAATAATCTTTCATCAAAATAACAAATGCACAACAAATGCGATGTCACATTAAGGTGACATTGGAAAGTCGGCTTCTGTTAGTTTTTAACGGTCGCCAGTCATAATTTGCCTTACAACGTGCCAATTACCGGCTTCTGACATCTTTTTTTCATTAAAAGTAATGTTCCACATTCTGTGATGCTCAGATCTGTTTTCTCCCTATAGGAAATTCCTGTTTTTTTATTACTGCGAAGCTACTGAAAACATTCATTAAACAACTGAACCAGAACAGCTGTCCCCATTCATTACTTTCAAACAAGGAGAACGGGAGCTCACGGTAACATTGAGTCAGGATAATGGGACCATTACTGCTCTTTTACACATTCAGAGCTGTCGGCAATGGGAAAAGCACAAATGAAAACATAAAGTTTTGAAACCCAAAACAAAAACACACTAAATTATTTCATATAACAGCTTCCCTTTCCTTTCACTTCAAAAAGTTCAGCATTTATCAAATGAACAGGATAACACATCCCCACTTCACAAAGTATTAACCAGTACTGTTAAACATTTATACATTCCCCCATCATTAAGTGTTAACTTGTACTATTAGCAGAAAATACAACATCACTTAATAAAGTGTGAACCAGTCCTGTTAACAGCAAATACATTCCCACTTCACAAAGTGTTAACTAGCACTGTTAACAGCACATTCTTACTTCATTAAGTGTTAACCAGTACTGCTAACAGTAAACACATTCCCAATTTGCAAAGTGCTAACTAGTACTGTTCAAACCAAAGAACCAGTGACCTTCCTGTGAATTTAACTGCTTCAACTGAACTTAAGTGCTGAATAACAACAAAACTACCAGATCCTGTGGATCTCCAGCACCAGTGTTGCAAAACCCCTACATTAAAGTGAACTGAAGGACATAACCGGTGTTAAAGACTTTTTGAATCACAATAACAAACCTGTCAGCAATAATTGATGTTCTGCACACCAATTAACATGACAATGTCAACTGTGATTAAATGCATAGTGAAAGCTAACTATTAGTTCCCCAAACATCTTCCTCATGTTAGCATCTCAGAGGGACAGCAAAGTCACATAAATGAAATTTGTGTGGACTAAACAGCATGTGGCCATGGCTCATTGACTCTTTTTGCAGTTCAGCTGCTGGAATTATACCAGCAAACAATATTTCCGAGAAACGTTTAGAAGAAAGCCTTTATTGTTCCCCTAGAAGAGTTATTTTGGCACTCTGGTAATTGGTTAATTGGCAGAACCTAGATAAATCGCAACAGTTTGACATTCTTATCTATATTGCTCCCATGTAGTGTTATGTTACCTGATAGATTTTCTACAAATGCTCAAGTGATTATTAACCAAGGTCAAAGCTGATAAATAAACTTGTATTATTCATTTTGAAGTGGAATGTCTTTCTCCTCTAATGGCTGGTTCCATGTGGTTAGTCATAATTTCCATTCACTGATCCAATAGACTAGACTGGGCAATATCACATAGTCTAAAAGTGTTTTTTTCACTTTGCGGCCAAAAACAATTATGACCAGAGTGTGTTTACAGCAGGATAATGCAACCCTCTGCCAATCTTTCACAATTTGACTATTATTAATAAGCCAATGCATTGTTTTCCAAAATAGCTGAAGAATATGAAATTTAAAAAAAGAAAACTGAAATGCTCCCATGCCAGGAATGTTCCCCAACAATTGTAATTGCATTTTGATCCCACTTGGGTGTTTGTCAGTTCTGAGAACAAGATTACCCCTGTATGGTGTGCACAGATAATGCAAAATAAAATGATGTGTTGCACAATTGTGCAAACATAATGCATTGTATGCATATATTGTTCCTTCAAGAAGCGTACAAGTGACATTAGGAAGATATTTGGAAAATGATATTAGCAGCAAAAATGGCCATTCAAAAAAACCAAATGAATAGCAGCAAAAATGAGCATTTAACAGAAAGTTATTATTGTGCGCAGTAAAATACGTTTGAATGTATTTTGTGACAAATCAGTACAAGATAGACAAATAAAAATGCACATGCGTGCACACACACACATACACACAAACATGCACGCACACACGATTGCTATAGCAAAGAAACATAAAACATTTCATTTTTCAGAGGGATACTGCGAAGCTTCACAAATCCTTCCATTTCTGGAGCCTGCATCTTAAACAATGAACATCCAATCTTTTCAATCATGATAGCATGCACAATAAAGCTGATTTTAGATTTGTAGTGTCCTGGGATACAAAGGAACTAAGGGGTAAACAAGCCCAAATGGTGTCTATGTACACTAGTGCTATTATAATACATTATTAGTAGTAATATCCAGAAGTACCCTGGCAGTAATGATGATCATAACAAAATTCTGTGGTCCTTATAATTAAACTAACCCAGGTGCACTATCACCTCAGGGTTTCTACATTTGTACAGCAATACAAATGACTGATGACTAGTCCTGCTTATAGTTATGTGTAACATACCAAGAGAATGCCTTGTTTTCATGTGGTAAATTCATGTTGTATTCAGAATTAAATATGTAAATGTTATATCCTAGCCAAATAGCCATAGCTCACAAGGCTAAACTTTTCCTAGGGCCTCTTTAAGGATAGTCACAGGGAGTAATTGCTAGTGTTTGAAACCATTTATGCCTCAGAACCTCTGAATCAGCAAAGTGGTAATTGCATGTTTATGCTGATCTTGTTTTGGCCCAGATTCTCTCTGTCACAGAGCGGCCAGGATTCAGTGTTTGCATCGCTTAACATCATGGCTAAACCTTCCTTTCCATGGGACCAACTGACATTGCTGGATTGACAGAAGCCAAGTACTTGCACATGTATACACAGTTGATTTTTAGTCAAAAAGATAATGACAAATAGCATAGAGGATGAATATATAAATTTCTCCCATGTTCTTCTCATGAATTACTCTCATGAATGAGCACAAATTCTTCTCACCTACATTGTCATATATGATTTATCAAAATCATAAGAATGCTTTCATATCAAGCAGGGTATGACATGCATCATGCTCTGGATGTTTGCATTATTATCTGAAGATAAATTGTATTTTTTATGTTTATGGTTCAATTTTTCCTTTGATGTATTGCAACTTCAATACTAACATTAGGAGTTCCAGACCAGGCTGAAAATACACCAAGAGACTAGAAACATGTTGAGACACAATGGACCTCATTCACAAAGCTTTTCTTAAAAGAAAATTCTTACTTTTACTCTTAAAAATGTTCCTACAAAAAGCAAAATGAGATTCATGACACATGTGCAGACCTTTGTTTTTGTGCATATCCCAGGTGTATGAGATGATGAATGCTGGCGCTTTGTAAATTTTATGCACAATCCTGTTCATGTGATTTGTATAAGGAAAACAGCCATGAAGATAAGAAAAAAACGATAAATGCTAAAATGTTCTTGGAAACGTTCTTACACGCAGTTTACGATAAAATCTGATTGTACACTTTTCGTGAATGAGGCCCAATATTTTCATCCAGTAGGCAAGAAGTTGTTTCCAGTTCATGGCTCCTCTCCCAAATTCATGGGAGGCTTGGAATTCTTCACAGCAAATTCACACTGAGATCTTTTTTCAACTCTCTATAAGAATAAGTCATTTAAAAAAATTGTTAATTGTCTAATTATGCTTAGTCTTTGGCCAGGAAGAAGTTATTTTCTAAGATAACCTTAACCCTTTTTAAGGTAAGCAGACTTGCCTAGGAACTAAAAATTCATGAAGATGTGCAATTTGCATTGAAAAAAAAAAAGAAATATGGCAGTTCATTTTCACAACCTTCTTAATAGACTTCATTTAAATATGTTTATCGTGTGATCACAAAATGTGAAAAATAACAATGCTTGCTCAACTAAATGAACTGGAAACCTGCACTGAGTTTATACACGAGAATCCATCATGTGAAAGTGGTTCACAAAGGCATTTGCTTTTGAGAACAAATTAATTTAGGGTTATACACTAGGGTTATATCCCATGACTCATTTGTGAATTATGTTCAACCATTCTTCCAAAGTGAAAAAAAAAAAACATATGTAAAAAAATTATTATCATTGTTCAAATTATTAAAATATTTGTGCTCAGTTAATTGCCTCCAAAGCATGCATTTGGACAGTGTCTACTGCACAATCATACTAAACATATTAACATTGGATACTTCTATTTATGAAGTTACAGTATGTTTTGCTCCAAAGTAAACTATCTTACTGTCAGATTTTTTTTCTTTTCTTATATGGGCACTACCCTGACCATCACATGACACAGCTCACTTTCTACTTTGTATAAACATCGGTCAACCTCATCAAATTTAAGGGTCCTCTACCTAGACAGTTACATCAAAAAAATTTCCAGCAGGCATACCATCATATACCCTCCCCCTATGGCTGAAGCTAAGCAGGAGTTGGATTCGTAAATAAATGGATAGGAGGCCTCTGATAAAAATTAAATTTCTGCAAGAAGCAGTGCGGGTGGGCCAGTAGCCTTCCCCACAATCCAAATATGCCACGTTCCAGTGCTGTGATTTGGCAATTGTGCTGTAAGAGATGCTGCCTTTTAGATTAAATGAGGTCCCCTAGTTAAACTAGCTCAATAATTTCCTCCCAACCAACCTCTGCTGATGTTGTGAAACAAAATGGCTGCCATGCATCACCCCAGAGGGTGCTACACATTGGTAGTGGTTGAGGTGAGTTTTCCCCCTTCACTGTGTAGCACTTTGTGATCACAAGATGAAAAGAGCTACATTAAGGCAATCCATTAAACATGAATACAATATTATTCATGTAATTATGCGTTCGTTCAATTCCATTTCTTCTGTAATATTATTAATTTAGGCAATAACTGAAAAACCATTATCATCATTACAGTAATATTGCAAGACACAGTGTGGGGGAAAAGTGGGCACACTTAAAGCAAAAGGAACAATTAGTGCCACTGGCAAGTACATAAATCAGTTTGAGGATATAGACCTCCGCTTGTGTATTGCCCCCGTTAAAGATGCACTTGAGACCAATTGGCTTTGATATGGCTCTAATGCATGAACAAATCCTGTTCTCAAGATACGACTAATAGGGCTGTTAAAATTTATGAGTGTGCTGTGAAGCAGCTATACTCCACACTACCCTCAGTATAAACAATTCAGAGGCTGCCTCACTTTATATTAATGAAAGTTTGGACCGTGTGCGGCCGCCTCAGTAGATAAAGCCATACTGTTTCCTCTGAATGAAATATGGCCCTGCCAAATCCCCAAACAGAGCATTAGCATCCTGCAGCCTGCTAGGCCCCGGAATAATGTGCAGATTTCTCCTCTATCTCGCCAACAATACTGCTTTCATCAGGGCCCATCATTTCCTAATGATATCTCTAGTGTGCTCTCGAGAGGATGCAAACATTTGTGCAGCTGAATATATAACGTAATGTGGCCCCACAGTAAAATCTTCAGTGTGAATTCAATTTTCCCAGAGTTTGCACTATAGCGCAGTCCAATAAATCCTGCAGCTGAAAAATGGATCTGCTTTTTTAAATTATTTGTATTATTTGCTTGCTTTAATTTTTTTTTCTTCTGATGCTCAGGAAATTGTAACCAGTGCTATGCAAATGAGGGTTGGATCCAGATGCAAGTTTAATTGTGTAAAGCTTTGCAGCATTTCCAAATTTAAAAAATAAAATTTTAGTAATGACAGCAATGCCCAATACTATACACCTTACCCCACCCCCTTCCCCTGTTTCAAATAGTCTGTTCCTATCTCCACGTGTACTGTACAATGGCAAAATCAATGTTGTTGAATGATAGAATAGCACTATAAATCTAAAATGTAATGTACTGTCTAGCTAACGTTACCTCTGCTCTGCTCTTATCTGTGTATTCCTAGCCCTGCCCACCCTGTTTACTCAGTGGCTTTTAATTCATTTAAATATGTTGGGATGTGAAGGAAATATGGAAACCAAATATAAACAAAAGTGTTCTTAAAACAAAATTACATACAGCACCTTTAAAATAAATATTAGGGCAATGTCTTTTTTGTGATTATATTGTCTCTTTTCAGGTCTTGATTATAATGGTACAGCACTGAATCACAGATATTGGATTGTCCGTGCGAAAAAACCCAAAATTAGTCTAGTTTGATCCTGAACAGTGAGAAAAATAAAACCAGCTCATGTCACAAGCAGTAGTTGTAGCTGGTTTTTCTTACAGCATATACTCAAATAATTGTATTAGATGTTAATTATGTCCATGTTTCTGCTCTCCAATCTATACGTAAAAGCTCAAATCATTACACGGTTGCCCTTGCTCATGGCTAAATAAGAGACACAAGCATTTCATCCTCTGCCCAGTCATGTGAATGACCCCAGGCCTCAGAAATGGACTGCCTCCCATGCATGAATATTCATTAGCCCAAAACAGCTGCCTTGATTTGCATTCATTATTAATGTGGGGAGCACAATAGGCAGCCTGGTTGTCTTGTTATTTACCCTGGATAAGCATGTGCAGAGTCCTACTGTGGTGTGCAATGCCCAGGACCTGTCACCATGGGCCAAATGGCCATAGATAATAGACTTTCCTTGTGGATTGACAATGGACTAACCTCAACATTGCCTTGTTTGTTTGGCTACACTAAACAGACAATCGAGATCTTAGTTGTTTTAGAGGCAGCTACAGATATAGTACTATATTATATCAGAATAATATAGTACTATATTGTAAAACTATTTGAACTATTAGTAGTTGCACAGCTACTAAACACAGCACCCAGTAGATGGATATAGGGTTATTTGTCAATTTTAGTTCTGAATGTCTCTATAATTTCAACTGTGATCTCTTTTACTGTTTTTTTTTTTTTGCTTGCCACAAACACACACGATGCATTGTGTAAGTAAGTCAGCTCTGGAGGTGTATTTCCGCCACTTCACGGAGCTACAATTGCTTTCGTCTACCACTATTGATAGAGCTAGCATCGATCTTATTGTCCAACTATGGGTAAGATTTCCCAAAAAGTAAACTATACATTTAATTAAGACATCTGCCAAACAAATGAAAAAGTATTGCAATTTCACAATACAACATACATGCACACATACACACAAGCCCACACACACACAAAACGAAAACATCAATATAACAGCTCATACAAGGTCCTCCAGACAGGCTTCTGGTTAATCCCTGAACTTCCCATGACCCCTTTCAGCTGCTGGGGACTGTCTCTGTTGGGCACCGCATCTGCAAAGCCCTTTGTCCCCCCCATGACCACATGCTACACAGAGCCTAACCTTTGACCAAACACTTATTCCCCCCCTTGCTCCCCACCTCACCAGTGTAATCAACCAGACTTGCTTTCAACAGTTAACTAACAATCATGAACAAATTCCAACATTTTCTTGTCAGCCATGAACATTCATTACCAGTAGCTAAAATAGCTGCCAAAGGGGAAGATGCTAAAAGAGCAAGCAAGTCGGTGGTGCCTACTGTGTCTGCCCTGACCACACATCCCTAGAATGAACAGGGAAAACACATCACAGTAAATACCACGAATAGAGAATAGACATAGCTCCATTCTCTTTATAGGCAGAGAAAATAACAGACAGGTTAGAACACTGTATAGGAAAGACACCGCAAAAAAGGCACTGCAACTGTTTGCAAAGAGCGTGCCTGCCTGCATGTTTCTACTGTATTATGTGAGATCCAGACACTGTCTGTACTGATGACCCACTTCACTTGTCTGTGCCTGTATTTACCCCTTTCACACCATAAGCCATTGTTTTCGCCATCCTCAAACTGCTCACAGCAGAAGCCAGAGCCACTTCAGTTGTAAATGCAAAACAGAAATGACACTTATCAATATCATGTCCACTGTACTTTGTGACCAGTTTGAAAAGAAGAAAACAATTACAGGCAGTCCCCGGATTACGAACGAGATCCGTTCCTAAGTCTGTCTTTAAGTCGAATTTGTAGGTAAGTCGGAACAGGTACATACGGTTCTTATTTAGTGTCAGTTAGTCAAATGTTTGTCTTAGTATATATTTTACTATATATACTATATATAAGCCGCACAATGTTTTCATGAGCGTCACAAAGTTGTGTGTGCATTCGTTATTACGAACCATTATATTTAACTCAAATTTTTTATATAATAGGCTTTATGGCAGCCCGCTCCTAAGTACGAGTTGTCCGTAAGTCCGACGTTCTTTACCCGGGGATAATAATGCCTGTACAATAATAATAATTTAAAAAATAAAAGTCTCATGCATCACATTTACAAATTGAAATTCACATGGCTGCCAGTCCTGAAAACTGAATTTGACCCAGTCATGTTCACAGGCCTAAAATTAGCCTCACTGCTGCATCTGACGGTGCATACTTTAATGTGTCCTGAAGCCATGTTCTTTCCAATTATATTCAGTTCAATCCCATCCAGCACAGCAGAAACAATGACCAAGTGCAGACAGGATTTCATTGTGGTGAATCAAAGTAAGTGTACTTCACTTAAGAATGTGGTGATGACAATAATGTATATCGGAATTACACCCTTAAAATGCTATTTTTGTCTAAAAATACTATCAGACTGGAACCAATTATATGATATTTACAAGTAAAACCCACAATAATTTGAAGTTGTCTTACTTTCCACATCATGTAAAATAGTAAGCTCCATACTAAGCCAATATATTTAGTGGGCCACAGTATCTACAGTATCTCTTGGGCAAAATTAGTTTTTTTAGTATCATACAGGATGAACAAACTACGTCTACAACAGCTCTCCCCATGGGGTTTCCCATTCAGTCTGTAAGAAGAATAATTTAATCCTCTGGGTAATAGGTGCCAAATAAGATACTTATTGGTGGCAAGACAGATCGTTTTTAAATTAAACTGTGAGCATGAAGGATAAGACACACCGCTGTAAAAGCAGAAAAGGGGAATTGTCACACAAGTTGTTAAACGACTTGTGGGACAGTTCCTCCGGTGCACAGATTTGATTCCCAAAGTCTTTGAGATTCTACTTGCATACATTTTTCTGGCAGGTCCTGACATCTCCTACTCACATCTACATATCAATGAGCTTCTCACAAACACCCTCATCAAGAATTATCAGGTCGGTACATGCAAATCCAAGCAAATAAAACCCTATTCCATTAAACCGTAGTTTTAAAGGTTTAAAACGAAAAGTCCAGAAAGCTCAATATACTGTATATGCACATCTTGTATAAAACAATTCCAGGTGTCAACAGCAGGATGCTCTTTGAAAAAGTATTTCTCAGTAGACAAATAAATCAAGATTTTCCAAAGCATGTGATATGCCATGACGAAGGTCGCTTTCTGAAGCCTGTTGCCGCTTTTGCACGTCAGTTTTTAATATATCTACTGAAATTCTGAACAAATAAAGACTTCTTAAATTTAAATTTAATTCTGCTCTCTGAACCAAGAGTCCCCTATAACTTACAGTTGGAAGATAGATTTTATTGCTGCATCTTAATTTTGGCTACTTTGTCTTATTAATGGTTAGTGTGTTTGAAGTTTCCCTGGCAAAGTACATTGTTTTCATTTTATTTCAGAACATTAATTCCTCCAACAATACACTTTCACTTTCACATTGTGAACTATGAACCACATCCAGGCAAATTCATTCCAAACCTGAGTCCATTCCCAGATGGGGAAACTTGTTAGATGGGCTACAGCTGGCCAGCATGGAGGAGAATCCTTCAACTCCCAAGCTAGCCATGAAGCGAGCAGCAGAGGGTCACTGGGAGAGGAAACGCCAGCTCGTACTCGGTTTGCGCATCTGGAAAACCAGGCCCGTGATTTGTGTCAAAATAAAATAAACTGTTACTCCCTAATTGGCCCCCGAACCGGTGCAAGTAGCACTGAACCCGGAAATTCAGCGCTCTTCAGCCTCCAGATGTTCTCCTTCACCGCTCTGTTTTTCTTCCCTCAGCTGCCGGCTGTTGTTACTTGATTGTATTATTGTTATTGTTCTTTTTTTTCCACAGACCTGAGGTAAAATGTTAAAATGCCTTGAGACCTCTCAGTGGCATGAACACTACAGTAGAGCAAGGCCTTTTCTCAATATGTTATATCGCCCAGGGTTATGAGGTCAAGCATTAGGATTGGGTTTCAGATGTGAACCACTGGTATGTTTTCGCATCCTGTAGTTCCCCAAGCTTTATTCCAACAATCCCTCTCATAAGTGTTGAATTATCCAAGGATCCCATACACATTCTCTTAAATGAGCATCCATATCCTCCTAAGACGCTGCAATTAATTTGTGTCCCCTGTAGGGGACATTCATTGCTGAAACTATGAGAGACATACAATAAAAACAAAATATAGTATTTTGAGAATATTTTCCTTGCAACATGCTTTTATCCAAAACACTTGTATTATGTCAAAAAAATATAAATGCTTAAAACTTTTCTGCCTTCAGGACGATAAACATGTAAGCTAACAGCAACATTTACCACACTGCTTTGAATTCCCAAGCTCTCTACAATTGGTTGGAATTCGAGAATGATTATGCCTTGTAAATGTACCAGCCAAAGTATGTCACAGCTCATTTGGGCTTGAGCTGCATGGCTAACAGTGAAGAATGATGCCAAAAAACGCCGACATAATGTACTGCTTTACAACTTGGACAACTGATTCTGTCCTTTGTTCTTTATCATACCAGTGATTATCATTCACAGCAGCGCACATATTCCTGTGATAAACAACCTCCGCATCAGTCTTCTACCATCAATACTATCGGTCCTCAGCTGACCGCTGACTCTGTCAATATGGTTTGTGCTTTCGCAAGTCTCAGAGCGGAACAAGGAATATTTTGTCTTCAGCATTTAATCCATTTCCCCAGTTCCCAAGAACTCTGCTGCAGTTACACTCCCCAGATGCACAAAGGGATTGCGTTTCCTGCAGCTGTTGTTTCACCCTGGAGAATGCTCAACTATTCTAGGACTGCTCATCTGCTTGGAACTTACTCCGCTATGCATTTCAATGCCTCAGCCTACGACTGAGAAGAACACAGCGTAGATTTTACCTGGTATTACTGTTAAACCAACGGAGGGACAAAAGTCTTTCAGAGCAGGACAGAGAAAGATATAATAGGCAAACTATGCTCAAAAACAAGTCACATGCATGTGAGTCACATCGATGAGGGAAAATATGATTCATCAGCACATTATGAAACAATCTTCTCATATTCACAATAAGACACAATTACAGCAAAGTGATACAGATATTACCATAATTGTAATTGCACTCACTGTTTCAGCCTGGCTCTGCCTACCACAAAATTTAAAAAAAAAAAGCTTCCTGGGGAGGGTGGAGTAGGTGTGTCCATCTTATTTGCATAAGGCATTCCCCATGCAAATGAATTTGTACAACATAGCTGCACCTGGCATTCTGAAACTTCGATCAAACTGTCAAACTAGGCATTGCAGATCAAATATGAATCAGGATTCAGCAACTACATGGCCTATTCCTCATCTCAGATTATTTCAGAAACATTTTAGTGGACTGTGCAGGCGTAATATGAAAAAGTTTATGAACAGGCTGCATTGGACCACAGTTTTACCAATCAGCTTTCGACATTGTTCCATCCTATTAAAAAGTCAATGGACGAATTTGTCCGCAGCAACACCTTTCCTGCTGTATATCTTGATTGATGTTTATATGAAGTAGTAATATTTCCAAAGAGGTGCTCTGACATCACAATTGGGGCGGGGCCAGAAAGAAAATTTCAAACATTAGAGGGCAGCACCAAGACACTTTTCTACCAGTTATTCTGCCAAATATTATTTCAGAAATGTTGAAATAATGGCATTGATTGCAATGTTTCATTATAATAGCATACAAGCACATTTACAGCTAAAAATAATTCTTTAAAATGTACTTTTTCAGGGCGTAACGATAAGCCACCTGCTTGATAAACAGATTATATAACTGTTATCCTAAATGTACCTTTCTGTGTTGAGAATATGGCGGTTTCTTCTCCTTCTACAGAAAGCGCTTGCATGTGTACAGTTGCGTGTGAATGTGTTTATGTGTGAGTATGTATGAGCGTGTGCATGCCTCCATGTGTGTTTAAAGTTGCAGAAGATTCAAGAATGCACTATTACTTCAGCATGCATTGGTAATTCTGCTTAATAAATGGGGAGCATCCCATTGAGGATGCCAGCAAAGCGTCCATGGAGGGCAATTCAGCCAAATTCTTCACGCGGCTAACGCTTCTCACATCTGCAAGCTGGAGAACCTCAGACGCCTTTGTTTTTGTTTTTGTTCAGCACTGGCATTAAAAGGGGGTTGGCACAAAGAGCGTTCTGTGAAGTGTTGAATGCCGTCCTGGGCGGACTGCCAAGAGCTGTGTCCTACAGCCTCCTTTTTAACTGCTGCACTCTATACTCACCCCATTTTTTTTTTAAAAGAAGTGGCCTCAATGTATTCTTCCTGCAGTTGTGGAAGTCTTCCCAATGATTATAACAGATCCCTCAGATTCTGCTCGCCCACCAACCCCTCCTCGCCTTCCACCCCCCTGTACCCCAACCCATCCCCCACCCCCTTCAAACTCTCACGCATACTTTGAGAAAAGCTTTTGGAAATTCCACAGCATATGTGTGGTGAGTGTTCCATACTTCTCCTGGAAACTGTAAACATCTGCAAAAAAAGCAAAGCAAATCAATGCCCGTAACTAAACAGGAACGCTCTGGGGAGTTCTGGGGACCGAAGCAACAGAGAAACAGTCACGGTTCAGTGTGAAAGAGCCCCGACACAGACACAGAGGCACACAGAAATACATCGGTATGGGGGAGCATGCTCAGCTGCAACAGGTTTACACAAGGAGAACATAAAATCACTGTCAAATGCCATCCGGCTTAAAGAAAGAAATCACCTAAAATGGTATTTTTATGCATGTGATAATACAAGTATCTTGAGTACTGTATATCTATTGCCATGGTTTTAACAGCTAGTAATGCTGAAGGTTAGAGAAATAATTCTGCTGAGAGATATTTGCATGTTTAACATGAAAATAGTATCAACATGGGTTGGCGACTTGTCATCCTTACAATTTCAAAATCAATCAGAAGTGCTGGTATTTGTTCTCTATTAGTAGAGCAAGTTGCATTATCATGATGTTCCTATCTTTTAAGCTTCATATTTAAAGACCATGTATGCAGCCATTTCCATATGTCCCTTGCCTCACACTCCCACAGTTGATAGCAAGGGTTTTTCCTAAGGCATCAATGAGATGTTGCTGAAACATTGATGGGAATTATATGACTATGTGAAATCACTAGATTGTTTTTTCCAAGCATTGAATTGGGTGAATTTTCCTTCAAAGCATAATCCACAGACGGCCACCAGAATTATGAGTTGCTGTCCTGGACTTCAATCTTTTTTTGGCCTAATATGAAGGACCATTAAAACCCTAAGTAAGAAGGATTGCATTAGTTCCCTAATACATTACATTTCTGTCACTGAGCACATGGTCTTATCCAAAGTGATCCTTTGAACTTTTAGTCTTTTTCATAGTTTCCATTTATAGAGCTGGATACTTAAGCAATTCAGGTGAAGTACCTTGATCCAGAACGGCAATGTCCTACCTGGGAACCAAACCGCTGACCCTTAAGTAATCAGACCAGTTCCCTCACCATTATACTACACTGCTGCACAAATATTGAGCATTTAAAGGATATTATATAAAAATATCCTTTCATCAGCCAATGTTCTTCATGTACTCTGTGGCTAGCAGCTCCACAGGGCAAATTTACAATTGGCTCAAGCATCCCCCAGGGGAGAGTAACAGAGGGCTTCAGTAGGGATGACAGTGTCTCATTGAACACCAGTGACCCCAGCTGGTTGATCAGGTGCCTGCAGGTTTGGCTGTTAAATTTCCTAATGACATGTCCTCCTCCAGCTCATGTCTGTGCAAGCTCAACTTCCAAAACGCTGCACGACAATAACATCACGCCTGACATTACATGATTCAGTGGAGAGCTCATGCTTGTGGAGGTTGAGAAAGTGCACGTTGATCAATAAGATTAGCATTCCAAACCGGGAAAGAAATGGGGGGAAAGTATACAACAGGAAATGCGGATCATGTTTTCTCTTCCTTTAGTCCTGGCTTGAATCGGATGAGAGCTGACTCACAGAATATACTCCTGGGGGCCCTGTAAACTATGATGTCCCTGGTTCTTCAGTCCGCACTTTAAAGAATTTCCCACTGATTTAATGCCAAAACAGAACATTGATATTAAAGAATAAAATATAATATGACATTAGGAGCATGATTTCACTTGTAATTCTCGCAGGATAAGCGAGCAAAATTCTAAAACATTCAAATGTAACAGCCAATATGTTTCCATTTACAAAAAAAATAGTTTAATGTACCACTGAGACCACCTCTACTCCATGCCAAAATAAACAATTGTGGAGAATTTCCAACTTTCAGAAATTGCCGTTTGAAAAAGACATACAGCTTTTGTGGAATTTCTTGCAAGCCAGATGGTCACTACCATGACAGCTGAGTTGAGGTCAACTGACTTGACTGACTGAAATATTTAACTTGAAACAGGGCTCCAATTGGGATATGGACCATTTGGACATCAAAACACTTCCTTGCCAACACCTCTCAGCCAGGAACCTGAATATAAGTGGAATGTCTTGATTACTACTGGTGGCAATCCTTAGTCCCTCCTCATCATCATGTAATGATAACATTTGAAAATATTCTACTCACTAAATCCATGGGCCCAGGTTGTGCCGCAATTATGGAGAGCATGACTGGGTAGAGGGGTCTGATGTGTGTGAGTGTGTGTGTGTGGGTGTGTATTTGTATGTGTGTTCAGGTGTGTCTGTGTTTCTGTTTGTATGCTACCTCTCATGCTTATAAGGCACAATCCCGAAAAAGACATTGCATTCATCAATAAAGTTGTCTTGCTTGCCATGCATGGAGATGTATTAAACAGCAACTGGGGTTTTGGTGTGATGGAAAATGCATGTCCCGTGTTTTGGAATTTGATTAGGGGTGTGGCAGACAGCCATCTCCTGGCTCGCTAACTGCATGGATGTGCTTCAGCAGTGCTGCGGTGCTTTGCTCCCTGTCTAATCCGTTATTTCACCATGGCATGCATTCAGTACAAACCAAAACCCACATCTCCGCATATTTTCCACACACAGACATGAAGGACAGCACCCCTCCAGCCCCCTGCACATCCCCACATGTAAAGATATACGGTCCTCCCAGAGGGAGATTGGCCCACGATTTACAGATTTATTAAAAGCAGGGATTAGGTACAAATGATTTTTCATTTGGTTTTGTTTGGAACAAAAATGGTATAATAACTTTTTCGTTCCAGAGTTCAGCCCACATGAAGTAATGCATTTTTGTAACGGGCTGCTATATAAAGAACAAAGCATGTTTAACGTGCAAAAAGTGTTTGTCAACTATCGTTTTTACATTATTGATATGTTGGCTTTTGAGAAGTTAGAAAGCTGGACAGGGTAGCATCGAATGGCAGTGGCAACTGTGATGAAAATTCCCTAAGTCTACTTTGCTGAAAGGATGTGTAGTTCATTAATGGAAAAAAATTGTACTACACGCTTGCATTTTTGTAAAAATGATACTTCCTATAAGGATACTTGGTAAGATAGAAGTTTCAGTGATCTCTTATTTTTACAAAAATTGCCTAGGAAAAATTTCTTATGGGAAAATTATATTGGCAGAGATACTTCCTGGGTTCAACTTCTGGAATCACAGACACGGCCTACTTCGCCTGTGTAGTACACCAGAAATGGGAGCGGCTACAGCACGGGCAAGGCATGTAATACAACGGCATCCAATCCTCTGTAATAAACAATAAATATCTGTTTAGCGTTTCAGGTGATTGATACAGTTGATAGTTTTTGAACGAGCCCCGTCAGCTTGTCTTTTTGCTTTGCTGTATCTAGGCTACTTAGCATCTGCCATTGCAGCAGCTGACTAGCAACAAACACTTTGTTGGAATCTGATGCGAAACCACAGGCTCTGTAGCCACACCCACCCCTCCCCACACAGAAAAGACTGCCACGCCCCGAAATGTCTTGAACACATTTTAGAATAATAAATACAGGTAAAAGGTGCACACATTTGGCTACAGTGTGTAAAGACTGAGATGTCTAGTGCATCATAGATATGCCTTAGCATAGTTATTTTATAATATTTTTAAATAAAAAATCTTGCATAGTATGCTTTTAATACAGTGTGTTCTTCTCCTCATCTGTCTGCTTCTTTCTCCTACCCTGTGTTCAGGCCCATTTTGTCTGAAATCAGTTATTTGGGTGCAGGAAATCTGCCTGCTGCAGTTGTAAATGAAGTCCTACAATGCTAGAGGACATGCAAGTCTGCATACACAAGAAAGACTTCACTGTGATAGATTTTGCGGAAATTGTGGAAGTTTTTTTTCTTCTTTTTCCATGGACAGGGGAAGAGAACTGTGCACTCATTAACAATGTTCTAATGGGGACATGTTCCCAAAACACACACACAAACACAAATACAAAAATACACTTGTACACGCACATACGCTTACACACAGTGTGACCATGAATGGGTTCCTATTGACAGTGTGGGGGCCAGGTCATGCTTCATTAAGGATTCTCACTCAGGAAGCTCCATTCCTGATCATTTCATATGACAATAAACAAAGTCTCTCTTTGTCACCAGTGCACTATTAAGCCTCCAAATGAGACCAACTGCCCTGGAATGGATGAGGATAAGAGGAGAGGGAAGTGAAAGGGAGAGGAGAGAAAAAAAGAAGAAAAGAAAAGGACAGAGGAAGAGACGGCAAGTAAAGGAGAGAAGTTGAGAATGAAAATGATTTATTTTTCACTTTCTTCACACCATTTGAAGCAGATCTAATATTAAAATGCTTCCCTTCAGATCCTCAAACAAACTAAAGTGGGAACATAAATCCATCATTTACAAAGCTTTAAAGTCGGTTGTTATAAACGCACTCATAAAGGACAGCATGCTCAATGGCTTTTAAACTGAAAAGCAACTCTGAAAACTCCCAGAGAACTTTGCCATGAAGAACACCACCCAAAAATGTTCTGTCAGTCTGTGTCAGTGCTCCCAGTAATTGCTCAAAGAACCATGGGAAAGATAATCACGAGAAGCCTTGCATCACAGGCCCTGTTAGACAAATTTGTTAAAATTTAGTTCTGTCAAAATACACCTGCATATGAAAAAAACTTTCCGGTCTGTTATGGGATTTCTGCTAGTCAGAGGCTGAACCAAGGAAAGCAAACTAATTTGATGACCCTAAAGAGAGATTAATTGTAGTTTATAAAAAAAAAGCTCATCTCTCAAATTTCCCTATAGTCTACCAGAGGTAACTATGCAACAGCTGTACACACAGCTTAGACACATTGTTTAACAAGAGCACCTCAACCAAAGTCTGTGCAGAAGACATGTGATGTCATTTCCTGTCATTGCCGAGGGGCCTATTGACAACATGTTGAGTTTGACTTACTGTCTCCTGGAACTTTCTGTCTCATGTTCACTGACAATTTGCACGAGGAAAACAATTTGATGGTTTCCAGATGTCATGCAAAGACTGTGGATTCATTATCTAAAAACAAGTCCCAGTGTTAAATAGTCTAATTCTCTTCATTATTAGTCACCATTGTGAAATTGTATATGCATTTCTTAATCAGTAAAGCCAATTCCTATGGAGGTTCCTGCCACTATGCTGAATGCCAGTGAAAGATAGGGTTATCTATCTGGACTCTTCTATACTGGTGCACACCTGCAGCTTTAAGAGGAAGGAAGAAAAACAACATCTGACACAAGGGATCAATTAGGACCAAGCGTCAGTCATCAAGATAAGAAAATGAAATCTTACAAATGAATTTTTACAAAAATATAGGTTGGTGTAGGTAGCTGGTTAATCACCTTTTCCTGAGAGTTTACTCGTCAATTTTCTTGCAGAATGCAGACACATAACAAGTAATTACTACATGCTTCAATTTTGTATCAGGAAAAATATCTCCTGTTCTTTGGTTCTCTAGAGGTTAACTATGTCTGGTCAGTGGACAGAAAAGACTTATTCACTGTTTAGTCATAATTGCCTATATTAGATTACCCTTAACTCAAACAGTCACAAGACAGCCCAATGGTAAATGACATGTGATGCAATTGTCTTCCTAAAACAGACTGTACATTTCTCAGCAATACCCCATTCTCCTGCACCTACTCGACTACTACTGACCAGAAAAAGCCTATTTATAATATATTGTTTGACAGAACTAAATTTTATTAACTTGGTAATTGATCCAGTTTGAAGGCAAATCTTTGGAAATATTAGATTTATAGGGGCAGCACTTAGAAACAGTGGTTGTGGAGTGGGCAGGTGAGGGGGTCCCACCCCAGTTCTTCCAAAGCGTTGATTACAAAATAGAGACATCAGCCCTCAGTGTGTTCCCAGTTAAGTAACATTGATCTCTGTTATTTGATCAAAATTAGTGCCTTCAACACATTTTCATACTTTTATTATAACACAAGAAAAGTCCAAGATCTACTATGAGTTTCAGAAATACAAAACTACTGTAGAACTTAAAAATAATTACGAGCTGACTTCACACAGTTTTGGAAAACTTAAAGGAAATGTGTGGAGGTTATGTACTGCTGTGAAGCTAAGCTTCAAAACATTCAGTCTATTCTGGGATCTAGTGACTATCCCTAAACCAATACACGCACAAACAAATTCCTACCCTAATTTGAAACAGAATGTGAAAATGTAAAATGGAAAGGAAAGAATTATACAGAAAAAGAGAACTGTATGGTACTTCTGACTGTACAATCTCTCACTAAATACTGTATCTATGTTGTCAAGGAAAACAAGAGGAGGTAAGTCTAATGGATTTCCTCCATTACGTCCCATGTTACTGCATAGTACCCAGATGTGAAAAAGATCTATTCTTGTTTCAGTATAATGAAAGCATCTGAATGACTTAAAACTTTTTGCTGTTGTCTTCGCAATGCATAACAATAAACAAAGCACATTTAAACATCTGAAAAATGAATTATAGAACAGTCCACTGCCTTTTTAGTGAGCTGTAACTTTTTGTTTCTCTATAGGCTATTGCAGGGATACTCAGAGCTGACCATGAGATCAGTAGTACTGCCAGTTGCTCCTTAGAGGAAAATAATGAAAAAATCAGCAGTACTGCTGGCCTGGAGGGCCAAGATTTGAGAATTCCCTGGGCTACGTATGTTTGTGACTGGTTTGATAAAGGATTTTTAATATTACACGCCCTAAGGCACAGGTTTCAAACTACAGGCCTGGAGGGCCGCAGCGTCTGCTGGTTTTGGGGTGTTCTCAGTACAAGTGCTACATTTAAATCATTGATTGGCTATGGTATCCACGCACATTGTTCTTCAAGGCCTTAATTGACAGCTGATTGAAAGGAAACCACAAAAAACCGCAGACACTGCCGCCCTCTTAGGATTTAGTTTGACACCCCTTGCCTGAGGAAACTGATCTGGGAGCCAGTGTTAAAAATATTTGATGCAATTCTGATCTGATTTTGATGCATTTAGCATTTGACCAAATTATTAATTGTGTAATAAACCTTGTTTATGTATAATGAGCATACCCTCATCACTTCCTGAAACAGTAACATTATTTACTGTAAATCCCCTTTACAAGACAGCTAAACACGTACTAAAACATGCTGAGCAGTTGTTTATGAGATTGCAGGCCAATTTTAGAAGCACATCCACAGTTATTCTCATGCTATTTTAATAATTAATAATTAAGATTATCATATCATTGGAATTATCATAACAACCTAGGGATGTCTACGCTTGGATGTCTTGCATGGAAATCTTACTTTCCCATCTGGTGTGCAGATCAAATGAGAGTCTTTAAATAGAGAAGGACTTTCCCAGCAAAGGTGCCTTATTCCTTCAAAGCCTCTTTTGGGTTGGGGAGACAGATGGTGAACACTTGCGGTATATCTGGACCCAGAGCAGGATAAATTCATACCTTGAAATGTAGGCTTTCGCGCCATCTCCCACGCTAATGCTAAACAGTAGCAAGCAGAGAGGCTGCCAATGCACTTTCCACAAGAAGAAGGAAACACACTGCTGGTCTAAAACAGACCTTCACCGCAATAACGCGAAATAGGACAATGTGCGAGACCTGCTGGCTATAGCAAAGTCGGAGCTGGAATCAAGCTCATGACTTTTCCAAACACATACTGTAGCACAGGGTCAGCTCATTGAACAGGCCCCTCTCCCAGGAGATTGATCAGACTCCACATGACTCCTGGGTAGTGGGGGGTGGGGGGGGGGTGTGATGTCACCGTCTGTAGCAATTTTTTACACATGCACACAGACACACACATGGATCTGCCTCAGTCTCCTCTCCTGAATATCTCTAACAAAATCAGTCAAACAATAGACATCAGTTCTGACTATGGAGTAAAGCTTTCAGTGCTAATTCAACAGAAACACAGTGCATTTTCCTCTGACAGGGCATATTCGATCATATCAGACTCATTTAAACTCTGTTAGTGTTGAATTAACACTGAAAATTTCACCATGCCTTCAAGACATGGCACCAGTGCTCCACACTCAGTGTGATCCAAGGGAGAATTGAACCCATAGCCTTAAGAACCACAAAGCTCAGCTTCCTGACAAGTTATATGATTAACCAATGAAACCATTGTTTTGACTCAAAGGCCAAGGCCATTACTCAGGCCTTATATGATTTCATCATCACTTAATGAGACAAAGAAAGCTTTTTTTTAAAAAATGTCTTATTGTGTAATAGCCAGCAGTCGTTACTTTGCCGTAATTTTCATACCATGAGGGCTCAAACCAGAATCAAACTTCCCTGGGTTTTTTTTTAAAGTCCAAATTCGCTCTACATCTTCCTACTGATTTCTATCTGGAAGGATTGTGCAATAGCCTGTCATCCATTACAGATCAATTTTTTTTAATGGTTCCAAACAAGTTAGCCAGGACAATGTCCCTAAATACTGTAGTCCCAGTAGGACAAGATAATTAATCACATGATTCCATAAGATTAGGTCAGACTTGTATAACAGTTTTAGAAGCCAGTAGTATCCTTATGTATTGGTTACAGGAAATTAGAAACATAAAAACAAATCAGCTTTGACTTAAAGTACAACTTCATACAAGTAAAATCACAAAATCTTATATTGCTAACACACACACAGGAGTTGTTCTCAAGTATGTAATTCAGAACTTCATTTCACAGTCATCATTAATATCAAAGGACACTCAGAAATGTGTTATTTTTATCATGCTACCAAACCATCCAGCCCTAGTTGGAATGGTAATGCTCAGCCCACACATGAGATTTCAAGAACACCACAGACACATATTTACAAGAGCTGTTCTACCTCGATGGATGCTTCCACTGAAAATACTTTCCAAAAGAAATTGTGACCTCTCACATACATCTCATAAAGAGACACATAGAGACCTTTCACAATTATATTTTATGTCCAAACAGTAACTGTGTGGTAGACACACTATGTGATTAAGCCTGCTGTCTCCACACTTTGAACACATGCACCGGATACATCGGAACTGAATTTGAGCTCTGACTTTCCTTCCTCAAGCATATAGTCAGATGTCGTTACAGCCCATGGACAGCCCTTGTAATTAAACTTGTTGCGCTTATATCTTGAACTGCCATCATGTATAGTGTGCGCTAATTCTCTTAAGAAGACATACATGGGTCACCAGCGCGCTTCTGTCTTTCAGAGGCGAGATCGAATGAGAGCATTCCGCAGACCAAGTGTAATTACAGACGGCGCAAAATGAACAATTTTAAAGAAGCAGCTGGAATACATCATCGATGGAATTTTCTTCATCCACGGAAAACACATTTTACATAATATGGTTACAATAATTCTAGAACACTTTGCACGGTTAGACAAGGATTATAAAATTGGAGCCTATCACAGAATGAATGCGCACATTTGAAATGAAGCGAGCTGATCAAATTAGATTTTATTTTTCTAATGTTATTTTTATAAACCGCGTATTTATTAGGCCTACTGTCGATATTACTGAAATGTAAATCGATGTCATTAAAGAAATGTGGCAAAAATAAATTGACAGATTGAGAGTGTCTAACGGGTCTAACGAGCAAGTGAACATAGAGAACTGCGTCTGACAGCAGGGAAATCCCTTTGGTTTTATCGGTAATCGCGTCACCGGATTAATTCAGTTATTTTTAAAGACAATTAAAATCGAAAGGGGGACAGTTAAAGCTATATACATTCGAGAAAAAATGTCTAAATACCCAGTACTCCCGAAGCCCAATTCGTAGTAGAAATTGCTGTGCAGCACTGAACAGTTTTAAATAAAACAAAGACAAAGGTATGGAATCTATCTCAAACTTCATAATGGGTCTATGGACAGAGCACAGCGAATAAATGAATGTAAGACTTTAGGCAGAAATTAGAATTTGACCATACCCATATTGTCGTCTTCACAGAAGTTCAGAAGTTTGTAAAGTGGGAAAAGTTGAGGTAACAGGGATGTTGAGCCCGGAGGAGCACAGTGAACGCTGAACTAATATGAAAAGACACTGCACAGTGTCCCGTTTCGAGAGAGGATGGGTGACGTCACTGCCAGAGCTTTATTTTGGTCGTCCCTTCGAATTGCTTTCAATTAAGATCGGATAGAGGAAAGGATAGTTTTTTAATGCATCCAAACAAAATTGTCTAAAACTTTCATTAAAACCCACTTCACCATGATTATATAGAAGTTGAACATGTGACTTGATAAGGGTTTAGTAATATTTAGTAATTTTTTAAGATGTCAAACATCTAACTATAGCGTATTTTGCGTGTGTGTGCGTGTGTGCACGCTCATGCAGCAGTTCATAGGAAATATACATTAACGACTGCAGTGCAGACCCAAACTAAGTGAACTGTATATCAGAACTAATATAGTAACATGCTGAATTTTTTTTTTTAAGAACATCATTTTGTTAACTTATAAAACCTTGATTGGCTCATTTGAACTGACTGATTACTTCCCAAGAGAGGTATATGGGCCTCAGCAGACAACGAGAGCAGGGCACTATCCAACTGCTACACCCTTCTCCTAAGCACAGAATGGAGAACTGAGGGACGGTTGCCCAGAGAGATTCAGTCATTCTTCATTGATCCAGCACATTGGTAACCAGTATCCAGGGATGTAGAAGCCTTCTCTCTTGTTCCGGTCTTTTCATTGGTCGCCAAGTGGCCGCAGTGAATGGGTCCCTTCATGCTGTGGTCAAGTACAGCTTCCGCATAACATCACTCAGACAAAAGTTGTAAATAAACTACTTAAATTGCAAACAGTGGGAGACACTTAACATACTGTAGATGTCTGTGCCTACCTTGTATACCCTGTCCCTGCCACAGGGTATAGTTAAAAGTATAGTTCATCCTGAAAATTTTGTTGTTGATTATGATCTATTTTGTATCCAACAATGAAAGCATTTTATTGTAATTTATTTTATTTTATTTTGCAGATTTGATTAGGCCATTTAAAAAAGCACCACAGGCATTATTTCACAAATGAATTGAAGTCTATGGACAAAGAAATGCAGCTGAGATTCTGTTCTAGCATGTTTTATACAAAACTAAAAAAGACCAGATACTCATGTCCTCTAAAGGGGAAAAATTTAATCGGTTAAAGCATCGCTGAACACTCATGTTCGAGGATTACTTTACATTTATTTCAAGCAGCTTCCATGGGTTGATTGAAAACTATAATTTACTCCTGCTGATTTAATTTAAGTCTCACATGGATTCGAATCCCACATTTGTATTTAAGAGGTCAGTTTTATTATAATGTTTTTAATGGAATGGGAGACATCCCTGCTGAACTGTTCACAAGAGCACAACAGCTGACTGAGGTCATTTGCCTACAGCTGCCCCTGGCAATAGTCACAGCCAACACCTGCTGAGAGGAGGGTACACAACTGCAAGAACAGCATCTGCAATTTCCTAATTATGTCTGCAGGAATTAATTATAATTTTAACACATACCAGTACCTTCAAAATGCATCACAGTCACTCATTCACAGATATGTCATTGGCAGTACTATGAAGAATACTCATAAATACTCCTAATGCTTTATAACAATAATCATAACACATTATGAAGCATTTTATAATGGCTTACAGTATAAGGTCAAATATCATAACACTTTGTAATTGATGGTCACTGACCTTTTCTGGGAAGGATCATAATGTATTATAATTCTCACTGTTCTAATACATAATAATAATAATAATAATAATAATAATAATAATAATAATAATAATACATGATAAAGTTAATATAAATAGTCTTTAAGTAAAGCAATGAAATTTCTGAGGTGTAGGCTGATACGACACATTACAAAGTTGGTTATCAGTAACTTTAAGTGGTCATTGTTTACTTTAAGTGAAAAAAACCTAGCCTATTCCTTCATTTCTACTTGTGCATGGTACCTACTGTGTGCCTGGTTTTAATGAGAACTTCAATTAGTCAATTGAATCAATTGGCACTTGTTTAGAATGCAGCAAACAAATGCCAGTTGAGTAGTTAGTTTCAAACTGGCAGGACAACTTTGCATTTTGAGCATCTCTACGGAGACGGATACACTCCTGTTTAAGCAGCCTTACTCAAGACCTCTACTGGGACTTATAAATAGGATAATTCATCTATACATCTTATTTCATTCAAAGTAAAAATGATAAATTCATTGTATTTGTATCATCATTCAGTGTATGATATAAGGAATTTATAGCAATTATCAGTGCCGTGAAAAGAATTTGCCCCTTCCTGAATTCCTCTATTCTTGCATATTTCACATTAAATAGTTAGGGACAAATAGAAGAAATCAGGAAGGGGGCAAATACTTTTTCACAGCACTTTAATCCAAAATATGTTGGCTACAATGAATAACAAAGATTTTTGGAATTGAGGTAACTAAAACCACAGACAAATAAAGAGTAAAACTGAAGGCCTGGTAAAAATGAAAAATGTACAAGCTTTCATTGTGGTTTAAAACACGTATTCATGGCTCTCTTGAGAAAACAAAGGAGTAGGAAAAGAGTTTGGGCGGATGTGCCAACATTAAAACACAGCATTGAAATTGCTACCTACAGTGTATGTGATGTTTTCCTATAGAGTGTTAATCACGGACAGGCAGTGGGCGGGAAAACTGAGGAGGCTGGGAGAAGCTATTAATAGGCAATAATATATATTTAATATGTTATTATTAGCCCTTATTGTCAGAACATTTCCCCTCGTTGTGCCCTCGAAAGGCCACTTCCTGTCATTTTTCACCATTTTGTTTTGCTTTGCCATACGTGTGGAAAACTGTCTGGGCCAATTGGAAACATGGACTAAAAGGGACATAATATGTTAAACAAGACCAGGTCAAAACCTAGTATATGGCTGGACCTAACACACTTCATCCGGCCGACCAATGGTGTAACTTCATTGCTCGGCCGACCAATGGTGTAACTTCATCACTCAGTCACTCAGTCACAGACATTCGCATTTGTAGGGCTGGCCCCGCTGTTGCGGTCCAGCCAAAAATGCAGAAAGTGAATCTTTTTAAGACTAGCCATTATGGGTGCATTACCAAGGGGAAACAAACATTTTTCCGGCAAATGCGCTATTGTTATTAGATGATGCTTTCTTAATTAAAGTTAATTATTATTATTATTATTATTATTATTATTATTATTATAGAGCCATCATTTTGAAGACATCAACAACAACATATAAAAATGCATTCTCAAATGGCCTCCATGAAACCCTTCCATCCCAATTGGTATTCTGAACACCACAGTGTCTGAAAGCAGGCAGCCAAAGACCAAGTTGCCATTGAGACAGAGTTCTTGTTCACTAAGTAGGTGGTCTATGCAAAAGAAGCAAACAAAGAGCCTCTCTATTGGTGAGTTAGCCCATAGATTTATCTCAGATCTATAAACTTTAACAACAGATCACAGAATACAATATAAGTTCTCCATATACAATCTATGGACTTTATGCTTATGAAAATCAATATTTCATCACTACTCCCTATCATTCATGGAAAGCTAAACATCATTCTCCCTGCCACTAGCTTCTCACTCTTTTAGCCTCTTGTTTCTTTTTTTTTTATAGCATTAGCCTCCCTCATTTGTTCATTTAGGAGAGCTGGAGCTTCCAGGAGGGAGAGTGAAAAAGGATGAGGTCATTTTGAAAGTTTTAAATTGCAAATAAAACCTCTTGGAACGCAACAGCCAATGACATGACCTCCATGGTAACGGGGCCTTGAAGAAAATGCCAGGCGAAGCAAAGATTTTACCTGGCATCCACAGAAGGGCACTGTCTGGCACAGGAAGACATGCCAATCCTCTGTTACAGGCACCTCAGACAATGTCCTTGGACTAGATCTTCATTGCAATAAAACTGCTTGAAGTCACTGTTTTTTTTTTTTTATCTTAATCTTTTTTTCAGAGCTTACATTAAATGGAAATAGTGTTCACATCTAGCTGCCATGTGTTTTTCCTCTGACTGTGCCCAACAAAGTTAAACAAATGTTACTTTTTTGTTAATCTCAGTTATCAGTGAACTCTCAACTCTCAAATAAAGTTGTGACAGGAATGAGAAAACAAACCTTGCACAAATGAGTCGCACAAAGTTCATACCAAAAAAAAAGCCTTGCTGTTACTTTGAATCTGAGCCTAACATTGTAAGTGTGCAATTTTCTTCACAATCTACAGCTGGCTAACTTTCAAGCAAAACACATGACTCATGCTGGCCTTTGTGGTGTCTGGTGTATTCTGTTGTTGAAATGCATCATTCTAAATTACAGCTCTTCCATTGCCCCCCTGGTTCTCTGCAACTTCAGCTACTGCTATCTTTGCTCTGCGGTGTCTAAACAGTGGTGTGTTACCATGGTGACACAGGCCAGGAGTATGTCCAGAAAAAAAGCTCCACATTTGTGTGGTTTGTGTGTGTGTGTGCATACGTGAGAGAGAGAGAGAGAGAGAGAGAGAGAGAGAGAGAGAGACTTTATGACTCAGATGTTCTTTTGTGCATATAACCATTTGAGTAATAAAGAATTACATGACATATCTGCTCAAACTTAATTGTATATGTCTGTCCCATATGTTGTTTGCTTCCACCTGTGTAGCAACAAAACACCTGCAATTTTCATAAAGAAGCAGACTTCTACTCAGCATTCTTTTTGAGACCCAGTGGGCAAAGGCTAAAATTATTATCATAAATTATTATGACACCAAACTGTGCCTAGAATTAACCACCAAGTCCAAATCATATGTAGGCATTACTGGTGACAGATACTCTTGGGATAAATGTAAGCCTGTATTTGAGATTTGTGGAGGACGTGACTTAAATTTGTTTCCTACACCAGTTCCATATATGGGAAGGAGATGGTTCGATACAGTGTTCAACGGGAAAACTGTTTCTTCACTTTTGAATGTCAGAACTCATGGTGGGAAACACATTGCTGGAATATTCAAAAAGAGCTTTACCTTATATCAATATAATATCAACTTTGAAATGTCAACAATGTTTTCAGACTACTAATTTACCATCCAGATTTAAAGAAAGAATAGGACCGGGACTTAAAACCATTACAGTTTTAGCTGAACGTAAAAGCAGATAATTAACAAGTCTTAATACTGTAGGAAGACATACATACAGTAAATACATGCAGAGAAGTTGCAGTGCTTCACAGTTTAATTGAAATGCTATGAACAGCTGTGTGTCATCTGCAAAGCAGTGAAACTCTACACTATGTTTCTGAGTAATATACCAAGAGGCAGCAGATACAGATGGAAAATAATTGGTTCTTGCACAGACCCTTATATGGTTCCTGCCATGTCAGTATGACCTGAACCAGGAGAGTGCCTGTCCACATATAGTCCTGGAGTCCATCCAACAGGATCTCACAATCAACAGCTTCAAAAGCTGTGCTTCGTTTGTGAAGTACTGATACAGTTACAGTTTTCTGACAGTCATTTACAAGCTCATCAAGTGCAGTTGAGTTCTATGGTACGACTTAAATCCTGACTGGAATGTTTTATAGATATAGTTTCAGGTAGGGACTGAGCCACTTTGAAATAATAAAATGCTGCTTTGACATAGGTTTATCATTTTTCAAAGTATCCGGATCAAGAATCATTGGGGTTCTTCAGAAATACGCCCTGCAGACATAAGCATAAGGCCTTATGTTTACTTCAGCTGCCATGGGCTCTGAGAAACATATGGCATAAAACCATGTGTCTGCAGCACAACCACTGCCTGGGTGACATGCCAGGAGCTTCATTCACTAAGAGTTGCAGCTTAAAAGGACAAACCCACCTCTTCAACTCAGTTCTTATTGACTGTGATTCTTATACCGCTTTCACACACAAAACCTGGGGATGACATGGGATATTGAACATGGGTTCAACCCCTGTTCAACTTGTCCATTCAGACCACACTGTGGTAATAAGTAAGTATGGTGTCCTCACCATTCACACAAGACCTGGGTCAATGAGTGTACATGTCACTTCTGAACAGGGTTGTCATGTTTCAACATCATTAAAAGCTTCAAAGTTTGTTGACACTGGAGATTCAACATGGCAGACATTGCAGATGATCTGATGTTTGGTCATGTAAACTTGGAATTTAGGATTTATTTTCTTTATTTATTCACCAAATAAAAACTGAATGCAACTACTTACGGTTTGCAACTATGTTCAAGCATCTTTGCAATTGAGAAGAGTGGAATTTTTAGCTGAGAGGGACAGAAGTCTCCACCTATATCTATTGAGGAGAAGAGCCTTTCTGTTGTCCTCATTGGCTATTACAGTGAGCCTCAGCACAGAGACAAACAGACAACTGTGGGTCCAAGTATGAAGGCATGGACAACCTCATAACTAATGAGGTTGCTTGATCAAAACCCTCATAAAGTAACCATGTCCCCCCTATCATACTGAAGCTGAGCCAAGTTGAACCCAAATAATGTTGAATCCAAGTTGAACCCAAATAAACACAGGTTGACCCATTCACACCGATGGTAAACATGGGTTTTACCTGGGTCATTGCTTTAGTGTCAAAGGGGTATTAGTAGTCCAGGCCTTCCTCAGAAAGATGTTTAATCTACTCTGCTAGACCACCATTTCAACAGCCATAAATGTAATAAATCGGAGTCGACAGTAGACCTTGCCACTCCTACAAACTTTGAGTGCACCAGAGCATATTACTTCCCATCGTACTTTTTGCAGACTTACCTGCCAATTAAAATGTACTTTCAGTGACCTCCAGGTACCTCAGTTTAATGTCACAGGTGCCTACATTAGTAAAAATTCTAGAAAATTTATGGTTATGTTTTTCCAGCACCTTGAGATTAGTTCAATGTCAGTAGCTCTAACACCAGGCATACATTGCACTATGGTTGCTGATGACTATTCTCCCATTTAAATGTGTACTATTTCCCATGATCATGGCTTTCTCAGGAGAAGTGTTACTGAATGGGGAAAATTGTGGGTTTGGTGGTGCTTGGCAGCACCTAGGCTGACAATTATTCTTATTTTCCACCATGACAAAATTTAGCAAATGGAAAAACAAAAAACATGGAAACTACAAATGACAAAGACTAAGTTCAGCAACAGCAGTTGAATCTGAATTTCAAGTGATTATCTGCTCCTTTCAACCGGGAAACTGAGAGTACTCCACAATTATTTTCTTTCAAGTCCACTGATACGACAGGGCTCTAAAGCATTATTCACAAACACCTCAACCACATGTAGATCTGGACTCATTAAGGCAAACAGAATAATGACTTGTCAGCTAGCTTTTTTGAATGCCTTGGAGGAAATTCTTCAGTTTGTATTTAAAGAGGTGTCTGTATTTTGGCAAAATTGGGCCACAGTTATAGAAGTCCCTTCTTGGGCCAATGCCTTTTGCTCCAGCTTTTGTTTAAGCCCGGCACTACACTATCTGAATAAATTTGGTTACATTACAGTCATAGTGAAAATAAATAATGATCAGATTAGAGTACTTCTCAAATATCTGTATCACCACTAAACTGTGCAATCCACGTTTACTTGTGATCAGATATCTCCATGAGCTCGGAGAAGTGATTTCACCACTGAATGTTTCTGTATTTAGTTTTGGGAGACTTTAGGAGATCACATATTGCATGCATTTTCATTTGGAAGTTCTCTGTAATGGCTTCCACAGAACTGGGACTGACTTCAGTCCTCTTAGGTACATTTTGTGTGTCCCCATGTGTAGCTAAATGTCAGAAGGAATAGTTCTGAAGGGATCACCACCTTCTCTGAGAGGTCAGAGGAAGTGTCATACTAACCCCTGTAATTTATCACACGTTTGGCCACAGGGGCAAGGCATGCTGAAGATTCTCCCACTGAAAGAACGTGTGTAGAATGCCATCCATGTACTCGTAGTCCCCAGCTACAGAAAGCATTCTTACTGACTGCTAAGATGAGCACAGAAAGAAAGTAAACTATGACCAATGCAGGAAAAAAAATCCCTATAAAAAACAGCTGTACAGCGCAAAGCCAGCAACATATCACCCACCGAGAGTGCCGTCTACAGTACTTTATTACAATGAGTGCGCTGTTTGTTCTGCACTTTCAAACCTTGAAATATTACTGCAAGAACATTGTATGTTAATATCTGAAAGGTCAAGAAAGGTAGTGCAAGAAAAGTAAAATTTTGCTTCACTCTGTGATTATTTAATTATTGCCATACTGTGAAGTTTCCTTTTTTCTTTAAATAACTTTAAAAATGAATGTGACATTCTAAATCTCAGGTCTGATTTAACGGATAAATAGTGATCGATCTTTGTTTCGGTTTTTGTGTGGGCGTGTTTTTTTCCTCTAACTCTCTCTCCTCTCAGCTGATCACTCCCATCTGTTCTGGCCGCATTCTCACATAATGGTTAATCAGTCATTTCATTCACCTGTTCCCGGTTTGCATGTTCACGCTCGGTTCATTATCTCTCATTTTGCGCACATGGGTTCCTTGGTATATATTCTCTCTTTCCCTGTTCTTCTTTGCCAGATTGTGCCTCCTGTTTACAGTGCATTTCCAGCGTTTACCTCTCTTTAGTTTGACTCGTGTTTTGATCTTGCCTGCCACCGATTTTTGCCTGCCGACTTCGTTTTGCTGATTTCCTGTTCTGACCTCCGCCTGTTTATCGACTTTGATTTTGCCTTCCGATTCTGTACTTTTGCCCCGGTGGATTTTTCTGGTTTTTGATCTTTGCAGGAACTGACTGCGAGACTGCCTGCTGTATTGTGTACCTTTGAATTAAACATCTCCTTCGGGAGTTTCAACACTCGGTTGTCCAAGTCTGCATTTGGGTCCACCTCACCTCGACCCGTGACAAGGAAAGGTCATTGGTCAAGGAATGTGAATTTAGAAACAAATCCTGACAAATAGAAAGAATAAGATGGGCTATAAGACTGTGACGGCTACATAATTCCAAACACAAATTCCAGTTTTATTTTTCTACGGGGGGAGGGAAGGCACTTGAGGCTGCCTAGTTCAGGGAACCATACTGCCTTGTTCTCAGTGCATGACAAAGAGGTGCGGAACAGGTCCACGTGACTACAGGCCCAGTAACTGTACGAGTTAATTGGGTCACCACAACCCTGCTGATTCTTTTGTGCCTTTCAACGTCCAGTTCTCAGCAATTAATGTACAAATAGAGCACAGAAGCCTCGATGCAGTGCTCTGTCTTGGATAATGTCCTTCAGTTTGAAGCTCAATAATTCATTGCAGTAATGGCTGTTTTACACAGTTTCTTTATAAATATTGTTTCCATGGCATACTTTTAATAATTCACTAAACAGTTCTGAGACTCTGGGAGATGTCATCCATGGGGAGAATATGCACAGAAGCAGAAGAGGAGTGAAATGATCTCTCTCAAGACTTGGATCCCGCTAAAGGAGGCCCCTCCGACTGGCTCGGGTACAAGAGAACTTATCTCACAACCAGAGGTAGAGAAGAAAAAACCCTCCTTTTAACAACCGCTCCATCTCCAGGCAACGGATAAAGAGGCACGTCAAGGAACAAGACCAAGGAGCTGTCTGCCAGCTTGGTTCCAAAAGACGCAATGCCCTTTGCCCTCTTTCTCTCCCAAGAACATGGCTGAAAAACGGTCAATGAATGCCTCTAATGTGTTCTCTTATTGAATGGTCTTTTTCAGGATTATTAACCATAGATATAGCCTAAAATAGATAGTAGTCTTTTTCTGAATGATAAATTATTTTTTTCAGCATGCTTACCCATCAACAAGCATTGCCTGTTCTTTCAGTTTAGGGAACTCTTGGGACATAGTACATTGATTAAAAACACAATTTAGATTCAATTGGTGTTATATACTTCACCGCAATCACACAATGTCCTCCCACTTGTGAATTAGGAGCTCAGAACCATTCAGGAACATCCTGAATACTAAACCTGAATGTGGTATTTAATATGACCCCAAGGTTACTGCACTAATCAAGAGCAATTTCTTTCTCAGTTAACCTTTGCCAGCTTCATCTTAAAAGGATATTTAGTTAAAATGAATTGTTTTATTTCTGACGAAGCTGGGGTAAAGGATCTATCTCATGGGCTGAGAAAATTTGACTATGTGCCTGTAATTGTTAAATGGCTTTCTTAACAATTTCCTGATACTATATTCGTAGTTCCAAAGATACCCAACAAAATCACCACAATTTGATGTAATTTCAGGAAATCGCATTCTAGAACATGGCTGCTTGTTGGCACTATGGAAACTAAAAAACATGACAACATGAGATCTGAGAACTTTTGTTCTTTATGTCAGTCTTTTGCATGGGGCTGGGCAACAATAATGAAACACATCACTGTATGAAAAGTCCGTTTCAAATCAATGCATGCCTTGAACATAGCCACTTTGTTTAAAAGCATTTCCTTCAGGACATGGCTGGCAGAAAATTGTTCACTAAAACAAATATCACAAAATGTTCAAAGTCTCTTGAACTGAAATCATAGGTTTTTTTGATTCTGATTAACCCATTATAATGATTATTGCTCCTGTATAGGGAGATATCACTGTATAGGGAACCTTACTATCAGCACTGCAACAGGCAGATGACCCTTTCCTTTACTGACATCCACTCACGCATTCAATCCCACCTTTATACTGGGATGAGTATGGAAAATCACATGGTCACACTGACACAACAGTTACATTGTTCTTGCAGTGAACCCCTCAGGGTCATCTGTGTTAATGGATTATCCTAAAAGGCCAAATGTAGATAAGGTAGCCAAGCCAGCAATTAGCAAATCATATATCACATTGTGTTACCACAGGAAAATGTTACAAAGTAGGAAAAAATAACACTTGGACCCAGAACTAGACGGCATGGAAATACGATACCAGGTTTTGAAACCATGTTACCTATGTTATTTATTTTTTTCACTGCAAGTGGAATAAAGGAAAAGCGCCACAATTAAGGCATTGCTGCACAAATCAATAATGGTATCAAAATCTCTGGGAATATATAGCATATTTGGTGTTAATTTCAAAACTATTACAAGATTGTATTGCCAACGTAAATATAATAACAGCAAACGAAAAATCTAAAAATAATTGTTTTTTCTATCAGGCTGGGTTAATTTGTCTATAATATAGGCCTATTTATTTCCACAAAAGATAATTAATTTGACTCATGAGAAAATCAATATTCGCGAATCACGTGGAAAACTATACGCATGCGTTTCTGACATGTCAAGGCTGCACCTTTGCCTGATAGTACCGAATCATGAAGGCATTGCTGGCCAAAGATTATAGGCTACAGCCAATACTGCTTATAGCGGACGAACTTGTTTGCACAGTTCATGATAGATTTCGATGGTCGATGGGCAACAGAACGACACCATAGTGCCAGTTTACACGCTAAGCAACTTAATTTATAAAGCAACATTAGTGTTTCGTTATGTATGCCTACAGCTGAATCGGTTTCATATCCCAGAACCACCACGAGCATGACGCCGCCACAGATATTTATGTCATATAACCGTACTGCCATCTGGCGGATGTTGCTTTCACCATTGCAAATGCAAGATATTATGTAAATTGTAGAACACGTGGACATATGGAAAACATTAAATAAAACTGAGTGTGCTAGCGTATCCACCTTCGACGTTATCAAACAAGATATCCAAGGGTATGTTCATTGCAATGTTTTCATCTGTTCAAAAGGCATATCCTACTTGTTAGTGACAAAGGACCTCAAGAGGTCGGTGTGCTTACACTACGCTTACGTCGGAGTTGAGATATACAAGTTCCAGAAAAGTTATAGTGAAAAGTTATAGTGAACGATAAAAAGCTCGTTTCTTGCTGCACGGTATGGTATACTGTATGCTGGGTTGGAAGTCTGAGGGTGTGAAACAAGGACTTACAGAATGTGGTGTTATAATTCCAATTTAACGCTGGTGAGACATATAAGTGCGGTTAATCTGGGGGGCATTTAGGGGGTCCATCTTTCAGGATAGTTCAGTACAGAGGTGGACAGCATACTGCGCGAAAAGTAGAATATTCCACGTTCCGATATTTCATGAGAGATCAATGTTATTTGGTTGTGGGACCAGAGGGTTAAAATCGAGTCCCAGAACTTTCCTGGACATTTGTAGCCTACTCATGCTACTGAGCTCCTCGACCAATGTACCTTAATGTCAATCTTCCGCACTGACTTCACAGAAAGTATGATACTGAACGCTTACAAGGTACTGTCTGTAAGTCATTACATAAAACTAGCTCAATCTAGGCGTGCTGTTACACGTATTGATATCAAAATGAGTTACAACAAACAATATTGGCTTTATAAGCTCACACAAATTAAACAAGTGCTTTTCCAAAGCAATGCTACCCAGTGTTTCCTAAATTAGTTAATGTAACTTTCCCCTGTGTTTTTTAATCTTACAATCTGAAGAGAATGGTCTCTTGCTGAAATTGCTACACTAATATTCAAACTCAATTACAGCAGGTAATGCACTCCTTATTATATGTTTATGCCCTTTTGATTACATGCATTTACCTTATTTGCTTGTATACCTATAATATAAGATGTTTCTAGATTGGTTGCAATATAAATCAGGAATCAATGGCAAATTAGTACCTTGGGAAAGTGTTGATTAGAGGTATTTTTTAGACTATTGCATTAATAGGAGCTTCTGAATCCTGTTCTTCAGATGTGACCAAGGTCTCTTAAATTTAAGAGATAAAAATCAAGTGATCAGTCTTTTTTTCTTAAATATGTACAGTATTTCCTCAGTCATGTAATAAATGGGAATACATTTTAACAATATAATTAATTTAATTAACCTACATAAATTCTATGCAGATGCCTAGTCAATGCTTTTATCTTTCACTGGAGAGCAGTCTTTAATGGTGTATTTACGGATCTGATTTTATTTGTAGAAAACTCTATATGCTTATAGTGTGACATCTGCTGGCTTAAAGTTGCATCTGCAGAAGCCTTTTGGAGAACTTGGTTGAACTTCATCCATAAACCTCACCAGTACCTTGGAAAGAAATCCTGTGGGTGCGCCTGCTATACATAACTGGAATTTTTCAGGTTCATCTCCTAGATGTGACTGCAGTAAATATAACCAGTGTTTAAGTAGATAAATATGCATACATTGTAAATAACTAATATAAAACAGATACAAGCAACTTATTTCACGCAAACAGATGTCAGTCAACTTGACATAGGACATATGCTAAATAAATTAACTACATGAATAATATCATATGGTGTGATTTACCTTTTAAAGTAACATGAGACTTAAAGTAATCCCTTGCACCTGTGAGTCTGTACCTATGGATAGTAGTTTGACGGAATGGCATGTCTATAGAAGTTAACTGAAAATGCTTCTCTCGGTGATGAAAATGTTTCTTGTCACAACAGTGAATTTTGCTTTGATAAAAATGCATAAAATAAAGTTAATTTTGAATAATTTATTCTTGCCTTTGAATACAAAACAACACCAGTCTTGTTCTCTGAGAGCTAACCTCCTTTGTATCCCCCGGTAGACATTAGTCCCTCTACATGTATCAAAACATCCATTCAGCTTCTGTGTTAAGAGACCAACAAGATAGAGATTAGAGGCAGTGTCAAATGGACTCTAATATTTGTATAAATTACACTCAGTTGCAACAGTGTTGCTTGAGATGAACCCAAGTACAGTGCAGGCCATTTTGCTGTGTGTCTTCTGTTAATGTTCATTGTTTGAAATCTGACTGATTTATCTTGTGTTGACGGTGATTTTAGTTCAACAGGGAGAAGCTCCAATCCCAGTGCCATTCAGGCTGGTTTTTTAAACCTCATAATCTAAATTATGTGACTTGTGTGTCATGATAGGAACTGTGATGAAGATAATGGAGTATTGCAGATGAAAGTACATGACTAACTTAAAGTATTTCAGTAGCTATGCTTTGGGCCTGAGCTTGGTGGATCTAACATATAAACAGTGTCTGTGAACAGGCAGTCTGATCTCAAGAGCATCATCATAAAATACCTTGGTAGGCAGGCATTAGATCTTCATGGAGAGTAAAACTAATGCAAAATGATGACTGTGTGTCACAAAGTAACCAAAAAATAAATAAAATCAACACAGTATGTATGTCAGACTTAGGGTCAATTTCATATCATGCTTTAAAATGATTTTCTTCCCTTATGGTGCCTAATTTATGACTGATCTATGAATAATGATTATGTTTTGTCTTTTGCAATATTTCAACACTTTCTCTGATGCAAGGTTTGGAAATACACACCAAGGCTGAAAATGATACTACACTTTCTTCAAGTTAATATCTCACTTTATTTCTTACTCTTTACCTTCTCAAGAGACTTATGATTATCATGCCCTGAGAGTCATTCCCAGGGGAGATAACTGCCACAGAAACACTTGGAACTGTCAGTTTTTGTTATTATTTCCCAGTAACATGAAGTTGCTATATGGTTTCATGCTATCATTTATTCTTTTGGGAGCTGAAAATGACTGAAACCTGGAAACCCTGTATGCAGTTGCATGCTGTATAGTAGTTCATACCTGGGATATGATATAGTCAAAATTGTGTATTATACTGTAGCTCGTCATTAACAACAATCACCAAAGAGGGGAGGAGGTGGTTGGGAAAATCTCTAATAAAAGTCCCCCCATCTTAGTAATTGGACAGTTGGCTGCTCAGCTGTTTCTTCTATGAGTTGTCACATCATTAGTTCATCCACGAGAAAGCTAATTAAAGGTATTGAGTTGATTTAAGGTGTAGTCTTTGCATTTGGAGTAATTGACCACTGTCTCTCAACATGAGGACCAAGGAAGTGCCAATGCGAGTAAACCAGTCCATCATGAGAATGAAAAATATGGATAAATCACACACACCCAGAGGTTTGTCAAAAACAACTCTTTGATATAGTACATTGTTAAGAAGCAACAATGCACTGGTGAGCCTAAAAATAGCAAACAACCTGGTAGATCACTGATGACCACTGTAGTGGATTAAAAAAAAGAAAAAAAATCTATCTGGTTTTGTGTTGTACATTTGATAAAGATTGATCGAACAGATTGCTCTGCCTATCAATTAATTAAGCAATTAACAAATTAAATTGACTACATTTATTTTACATAGGTGGATAAGTGAAGGGTTTTAACTGTTGGACGTCAAACGAGGGTGTTTACTGGTTAAAACTGCTGGATTCAGAAGATGTACCATATTTCACATAATCCTCACTTTGCTGACAAACCTTCTGATAGTATCCTCAGTTCAGGTCAGTTTCATCCATGCTAAAAACAGCAAGGACGGTGTCCCGCTTTCCCCTCCTGAGATGCCAAATGGTTTTCCAGAACCACTCTGGGGCCGACTGAATGTCTCTCTCCGAGGCCTCTCCAAAGTCCTCCCGTGCCCTGGCTTTTGCTTCTGCAGCTGCAGAAACTGTGACCTTTTTTGCCTGCACCTGCCTGCTGAGTCAGGGGCCGTCTGCACCAACCAGGCCCAAATGCCTCTTTCTTCGGCTTGACAGCTTACCTCACTGCTGGAGTCCACAAACCGGCCCTTGGGTTGCCACCAGGACATGCACCGACTGGCTTTTGACAACAGCTCCTAGCAGCCACTTCCTTAATAGAGGTTTTGAACAAGGTCCATGTATGGCACACGGTGTGTAAAAAGCTACTCCTCCCCAAAAAATTAATTGTGACTGCCACGCCCACCCCAAATAGTGCAGTCTAGAACTGGGGCTGATTCACCTTCCACTTTGTCTGTGAAAGCAGGGGTCAGCCTATTATATAAACAGCCTGTTTCTTTATTTAACCTGAGAGAGGGAAATGTACAGAGTGTGAATAATTCAAAAATCCCTTCAGATGTGCTCCTGATGCATTTTTGTGCACTTTCACTGGGGAGTCTCTGCAGGGTCTGAACAGGTTGGAATGTGGTCATGTAAAGCAAAGCAACATAGCTGGCTCCCAAGACTGTTGGGTGGAGGGTGCTGAAAAATTGGCAATGTCTTCTGTAGATTTAGACTGATAGATATGAATTGCAGTTCAGATTAATGCAAAATGGGTTTTGTTTAATTTCATAATTTACAGATAAGTTTATGTCCTTTTAGCAGTCATTGAAGTAAACAAAAATATAAAGATCAATTTTCTGGTGTTATTGATTAATGGTTTATTTTGAGGGTTGGGTTTAATTAGATTGACAGAAGTACAGTCAGACCACACCACACCAAGATGCAACAGGTGACTGTATTTGTGTCTCTGTAATTAAACCCATCCCTCAAGGTAAACCATGAATCAATAGTAGTAGGGAATGTGGCAGCCAAGAGTATGCACAGCAGTAGTCTCTCCTCAGATGGATGACAAATTACACTTATTCTGAGGCACAGATGATGTCACTCATACTCATTAAAACTGTGGAGAACACACGTGTGTGTGTGTGTGCATGTGTGCGTGCACACTCTGGCACTGAACAAAAAACCACATGAATACTATTTTAAAAGTACACATTCAATTTATAAATGGTACAAGTACTATATTACAGTATGGGAAAAAAATGCTTTCATGCAATTTTTTGTCAGAATATTCCATACAATATAACTATTTAACAGGAACCATTTCACTTTGTGAGTCAGTGGTCCCGCACTTCTCTTGGGATTCTGGAAGTGACAGAAGGAGCTTGAAGATGTGCTTCTCCCTGGTTATTACATATTACTGATGGCTGAGGTTAGCTCTTTACAGCCTCGTGTCATATATTTCTTTTGTAAATTTTTAATTTAGCAAATAAATTTTCTGCTTAATGCTGCAAGTAGACATAATGAATGGAGTAATGGGTAGAAGTGGTGGATATATTGAGATCTATTATGCACTGTCAATGCTGAGCAACTTAACTTGGGTTATTCTCCCTGAATTACTGCAATAGATTTGTCAAATAATGAACTTAGAAGCAGCATGCATTTATTGGCGTATGCTAAACAGCAGTATGACGTATGAGATTTTGATGATATTCCATGCCCTTTTTCATTGATACATCTCACGTTTCACCTTTCTTCTACATTTTATCAGTTGCTGTGCCCTTGGTTACAAGAAGAGACAGATGGTGTTGAGATTTGTATATTCCCTGCTGAAAATGGAGGGAGGTTTTATGGGTCAAAGTTTTGCTTTACATAATGACACTGGCCACTAGCTAAAAATTCACATCTAGAAATAAATATTTTCCTCATGCTTGTACCACTGTACCATAACTGCACCACCATTAGTGTATGCTAATTTCATTTTGTGCTGACAAGATTTTCTTTAGGCAAAATTAGCCATACATTGTAGCTTTTTATCTTGCTTAATTGTCTGCCTCAATGGAAACTGATTGGACTACAGCTGGAAAACTACATGGACAGCATCAAGCCTTTCGCTTGAATCCAGTAAACGACTTCTGGATTCAGGCTGTTTCACATTATGTAAAAATTCATGACCTACAATTAAATATCTTAATATCTGATTTGAAGATCACTAATTGAGCTCGGCAAAACAAATGACTATATTTAGTGCCTATAATTCAAATCTTCCCGTATTTAAACATTAATCAGTGCATAATGACACATACATTGACCTGCCCTTTGCTATAGTGATACCCTGGAATCAAACATGATTATTCACAGTAATTCACAATGTTCTGATCAACCCCATGTACAATAGCCAATTATCCCCAAAACTGTTATGTCCAGCATAAATTGATCAATTCACCATATAGTGTTGATGGTTATTCCTTGAAATGTGACACAGTTTTGTTCACATGAGACAGACTGTATAACTGTGTATGTGCATGGTAATACGAATGTAGGTGTTTGGGGAGTATGCATATTTTGTAGCACAGTCTTTTAAAAAGTTCTAACATGTGTAAGTGTCTTCTGGTTTGAGTTTATTTTTCTTATACACCTGACATGAATTGCTGCTATTATGCTATAAATTGCTATTTTTAAATTAATTGCATTACACTTTAATCTTCACATTATTCAATTTTGCACACACAATGGAACCCACGGCTTCATCTTCGATCAGATGCACACAGAGAACCAGTCCCCTTGCCAATGCGTTTCTTTCTGGTGTTGCCATGGAAATGATTTACAGGCTAGCCATGTTCTAAAAATGGTTCATTGATGACAAAGGAGAAAAAGAGTCATTTCTCTAGGTGTTACATGGCTTTTTCATGCAAAGTGACAGTTAGACTTCAAACATTTTTGCACAATAGAAAACTGCATGATTCACATTTAAAATCATGCCATACCGCACCACAAAAATGAAAGAAAATAACATAGTATAAATGAACAGGCCTAGTATTATTATTGATTAGAAACCTGGTAAAAGCATATGACATCAGGATGGACAAAGCCAAAAATAATGATTGACTGCCTGTAAGGCTGAACACCAAACTTAGACCATAATATCACTTAATGATTATTATTATTATTTAAATTATTTAATTTTGTGCCTTTTAATATCATTCACAAACTTATATTATTTAATATATTCCATGCTTGTGTTTTGCATGGTTTACATGAGCTACCATTACTGTAACATGAACTGACATAAGGCCTGTGAGAGTTAAAGACCTGTGAGGTTTAACCAAGCTGAATTACTTCCTCCTTTGGCTACTCAGGGATCAGTCTCTTACTCCATAGCCTGATAGATATGATCCATGTGATGCCCAATAGCCTGGAAACTCGGATGAAGCACTGCATCGTCAGGCAGGGCAAAAGAGAAAGCTACAGGCCCACAAGTGATGGATGTTATGTCAAGGATATGATGTGGCGCGTTAAAGCTCAGAGTGATATTTCAGAAAGGCCACAGACTCGATGCAAGTGACTGACATGTAAGTGCCGATACTGTAGAGATGTTTTGGCCTAAATTTCTCAGAGATGATTTTGGTGAATGGGAGTTAACGGTCTCTTTCGCTAAATTCTCTTGGACTTGTAGTTAAAGTGGTTTGTTTATTTTAAAGTATCGTCCAGATGTATTTTAAAACCTTCAAATATTCTACATTCAATAATAATTTGTTTAATATGGTTTTTCCACCAAAAAATGCTCAATAGACTACTGGAGTATGGTGTTAGTAGCATCTCTACGCTTTTACCCTCAATGAGAATGGTATAATCTATGAATATACAAATGTGGTACTGTGAAGTTATATTTCCGCCTGGTTTATACAGTAATTATAAGATAACACATTAACCTCACATATGTTGCGTTGCAATATTTATAATTAAGAGAACTTTAAAAACGAATGAAATCATAAAAAAAACCTTTGACATTCATATATGATTTTATTCGCACAAAATTAACCAAATGCCAGTTTAATTCTCCGTAAGTATTCACAGAATGACATTTAAGCACAGCTCAGAGCTAGTTCATAATTAGCCATCTATTGAAAAGCCATAATAAATCAGCGTAATTTCCTAGGTGGTATTATGCAGAGCGCACAAGCGTTTTCTAATTTTCGTTAACAAAACTGCAATATCGTACTGGCGTAATGGAAAACAGGATATTAATAAATATTACATTTCTCCTAGGGATGAAGTTATTACAAAATAACAGAAGAAACAAATTATCTTGCAATCATGATATATATTTGTGACATTCCCTTATTGAGGCTAAGCTGAAAAACATGATAATTTGCAGGGAGATTAATAAAGTGAGTTAGATCCATAGATGTAAGTGCTTGAGCATTCTTCCTCTTCTTGACCCCTCAATAAACTATAAATAACCTACCTTCAGTTTACTTTTGATTTACTCACAGAGGTCAGAGATGCCATGCAGGTCAAATATTCTGCAAAAATAAATACTAACAAAAAAAAAAATCTGAAAAGATGTGTCATATGGAACAACTAAAATTGAAATTATTCGTTTGATTTCAAATGAGAAGCCAAAAAGGCTAGGATAGGTTTTCTCAACATCAGCTGAAAGGGACAAAGCAAACAAAACCTGCAAGTACTTTGCATACAAGTAGATCAGGGTCTTCAGCAACAATAGTAGCAAATAGTTATCCAATGAAATCACTACATTTGGCAAAATACAGATACAAAATACAGATCTCTATATAGATAGCTACAGTGGCAGTTTTTGAGTTTTCAGTTCCTGGGAACAGTTTGAATAGCAAGATTTATCACCTGCAAGATCACAGATGACACATTGCCAGTTGCCAGGTTTCTAGTTGTTTCCAACAGAAAAGCCACCCAAAAAGATAATTTCATTCTATAAAATATTCACACTGGTTGTAGAAATTAAAATGCAACTGATCGTTATTAATGATCCTATTTTGTTTTCCATTCCATTATTATTGTCAGGAAAATTGCTATCCATATATATTTCTATAAGTGGTTGCATTATGTGTATTTGATCACCATGAATTAAAATTGGCTACATTGTTCCTGTGATCTTTACAAAAATATTCTGTTTTAATGATACTGAACAAATGTAAATTTGGCTTCTTATGAACAAAATATGTGACCTACAGAATCACCATTAATGTAAGTCTGGACAAGAGAGAAGCATTTTGTTCTTCTGTGTGGTAGAGATGATTCTGTGCCCTTGGGAATTATACATTTAAGCGAGGGCCATGACAGGCACATGTCCAAAAACAAATGCATTCATACGCTGCTGTATTTGTGGGATCAGCCGATTTCAGTGAATGAGCTGGAAAGCATTCAGGAGCACGCCGCCAAACTTGAGTCAAATATTACACTGAACCAAGAACAACGCTGAAACTTGCCTCGCACAGAAGAGCAATCTTATTCAGCCCCAATCCCTTCATTCTTGCATTATTCTGCATGAAATAACAGGCATTCACACCCCTGAAATTGGCCAGTGGGACGCTGCTGCATTTCAGCACCTGGGCAGCGCAGGGGTTTCAGTGCTTAGGATGGCTCTGAAATTTCAGACCTGGGATGGTAGGCTAGCAGAGAGGCACTCAGGCTCTCGACATGCAGGAAGCCAAAGTAAATATATTATTTTCTCCAAAAGCCTTTGTGTACTGTGCCGAAGTATCACCGTTGAGCCTCGTAGGGTACCAGGGAAAATGCCTCTGAGTAGGCACGTTGTTGTGGCAGATGCTTGGGGATCCCTGAGAAACGACCCAGTGATCATGCTCTTTGTGGATGTTTTCCTTGGTGGTATGTTAAGTCCTCAGGTGGAATCGTACCTTCTTTGCACAAAATTTGTCATTTAAAAATGCAAAGAAAATGAACTGAATTGCTGAAAAACCTACACTTTTTGAAAACTGAAACACAGTTGCATCTCAGTTTATGATTAATTTAAAAAACAACTCCAACTACCACAGGCATTGTAAACATAGATTGAATGACAATCAAAATCAAATGAAATACTAAACATTTAAAGATTTAAAGTGGTTTGGGGCATGTGTGAAAGGCGACTTCAAAATTAAACCAGGATTCGCAGCCAGTTGTGTGGGCCGAGCCTTCCCACTAACATGACCCTGGGCTGTGAGTATTCATTCTCAATCATGTGGTTAGAACGCCTGTTTCCCGGGCAACCAAGGGTTCCTAATACATTCCTGAAGGCATCTGGCGATTGGCATTTTGTGAATATACCTCTCAAATTACGAAATAGGGAAAAGTAAATAGTTGTTTAAGTTTGAGATACGACTGGAAAATGTCAGTTAATCAAATCGTATTAAAACAGAGAAGAGGCATATTCCTATGCTGTAGTTCCATTGGTTGTAGGCAGATTGACTCACTCTTTCACGCTTCGATGGACATCCAGAATAAATATATTAGTATAGTAATTATTGTTATTATTATATTTATTATCATTTATAATTAAATTGCTTGTATAGTACTGGTCTGTCATGTACTGAAATTTGTATTTGATGAGGGGAAAAAGTCAAAATTCCTCCACCATTAGCTACGTCAGAATTCCTCCACGGTGATGTGTGCCTTTCGGCTGTGCAATTATGCTTCATAGCCTGTGTGTAATTGTATTCCTCACACCTTGATGAATATGCACTTCCTGCGCAGGAGGATGTTGTATCTCACCATATTTGCTTGGATGCACGCAGCACACATTTTCTTCCTTTGAATTCAATTCTGCCTGGAACTGCAGTATGCCTTATCCTGCCGTTTCGGGTTGTGTGTTCGGCTATTTGTTCAGAGATTGCGGAAAGTCATATCTCTCACGTCCAAACAGCTAAGCATTTGGCGAAACAATTTCAGTTTTCGTATTTTATTTTTGTATCGTAGCTGCTCTTCCGAATTTAAGATTTGAACCTGCAACAAAGTCGTAAACACAGTTGTCCTTGTCATTTCCTTGAAAAATGTATATTGATGACGTTTCTAGTTTGTGAAAAATTATGACAACATCAATATAGAAAAACACAACAGAAAACAATTCATATTTACGAATTATTTATTAAAACTACCATGGCCCGTGTTTAAAGTGGGCGCATATTTGCATGTGATATGCTGCACTTCAGTGAAACAAACTTGTGAAGTATTTAAAGTAGAAGTATCAGATAAATTAACTCCGGAAGTCATCTGGCAAGCTTTTTGTGTACTATTGAAGAGCAATTCTGCTATTACTTCGCGGAGAAGCTACATAGAACTTCTATAGTGAGAGCTACATTTCTATTTTAAAAAACGCACACGGATTTGACACCGTTACTATAACTGTAAGTGCGTGGGCACTAGGCTACCTAAATTAAACGTCCAGTCGACAGATATCAATGTACAATTAGTAATACGGGGTTGCAGGTCTTACGTGTTGTTAAAATGCTCACTTGTTGAACATAATTCTTTGCAGAAAGAACCGAGAATTCGGAAATTATCGTATTTATGATATTTCGGGACTACTCACGTCCATTAGCTGTTTGCGCGCTTGCGCACGGTGGAACTAGGATCTTAACGCAAAAGGAATCTGTCCGATTCCACGAGCGCGCGACCGCGCGTTCCTCTTTTCAACCGCAGATCATGCTTGTTGCCGTGTTTAGTCAGTCGCTGCACTCCACACCTTAGATAGACTATTAGTTTTCCGATATGTCCCTTGAGATGACAAAAGCGAATGGAATTTATTCAAGTTCTACGTTTTGATGATGTTTTCATGTTCTCCATGTGCAGTCAGAGACTACTGGTTCTTTATGGAAGTAATGGCTTAGTGTTTCACAAGTAATATTTGCGGACGTTTTTTCACTCTTGATTATACTGTGCGTGGGTATCACTGTTCCACCAAACTGAATTAGGACTATGATTCCAAGGACTGGAATGTCTCCCGCGTATTTGCTTCCCACGAAAACGTCTAATTGCGCTTTAGTTAGAAGCTCAACGATATTGTCTCGTGTGTTTTTCACTTGACCAACATCCGTCCATGGACGAAATCAGAACTGAAGAAAACTGACCACACAGATAAAGAGGAATGATTTGCCCCTTTGAAAAATTATTGACAATCGTATGTGCGTGTTTCATAGAAACCAGTGTCAGGTATGTGGAACTCCTGCTATGATGTCCGTCTTGTACAGTGCTCTATCACGTAGAAAGGATATAATTCAAACCGCATTTCTGGACGTACATTTGTTGTTTCACTCTTAGATGATGTGCGATTTGAGCCCTTTGACACAATCAACCTCCTGGTGATTGGAAATTAGTTATCGGTAAAGTCATCCGCGTGTGTATGCGTTTTGTTGTATTATTTGTTTTTACTATGCCTTCAGAAGTACAAACAAATGTGTGTATCTGTAAATGATATAGTGTTGTTACATTAATTGTTGATATGGCTCTTTGGAAAACAGAATTGAAGTGATTACAGTTTCCTGAAAAAGTAATTCTGGAGAAGTGAAAGTTTGGTTTATGGCATTACAACAAGGCATAGACGTTGCTAAACAACAGCAGTGATGATAACAACAAATGCATGTATACTGTAATCTCTGGTGCTCTTTGATCTTTAGCAGGGACAACCCACAAATAATATCATCAGAATCAATGTAATTATGACGATGATGATGACGTTGATGATGATGATGACGATGATGGCACTTTAATTGACAAACAGAAGGAAATTGTAGCAACAGTAGCACTCATACTATTTGAGTTTGGTTACACACTAGAACCCTGTTATTGAAATTACTGCTGTTATTGAAATCGCCACCCTCTTTTTTTTTTTTTTTTTTTTTTTAACTGGGAGCCAGATATAAAGAATGTCTGGACCATCAGTAGCACTAACTGTCCTGCAAATTACCTGAGAGAAAAAAGCAGCGCTGGATTTGAATTTGAGGGTCAGATTTAATTATCCATGCATGAGAACAATTCAGATGAATTTAATGTGTTGTCAGAAATGAAAGTGATATTATGCATTGAATTGATTTTAAGGGAACCTTTACATAATTGCAATCTAATAATAAATCAAGAAATGCCATGTATTGGTTTTGTAGATTTAAAAAAGAAATTGGCTAAAATTGATATTTCATAAGAACAAAATTTACTTTATTCAGTGGAATATGGAATCACCAGTGCTGTTTTGTCAAAGTCTAGAGTCTAGTTTGGAAGGGAAATGTTCTATAGTGATCCATGAAAGGCTTTTGAAAATCATGAGCTTGAAGAGCCTTATGTTTGGACTTGCACTGTGAACGAAATACACTGAGCACTGAACTGTGAACAAAAAAAAGATATGAATATGGATATGAAAAACAGTTAATGGCCAAGATGGAAAAGAGTACAATGAAAGAGTGGTGAGACAGTAGGCTACTGTACTTTGGTATGGTAATCTAAGATGGTCAGCGAATACTGATTGGGGCAAAGGCAGTTAACCACCTGTAAGAAACTAGATTACGTTTTAATTTGAACCAATGGCCAATCTCTATGGTAAGAAGTTGTCCCATGGATGCACAGAGGGTGAGACAAAGATGCTAAAGTTGCTGACCTTTACACTTCAAAGGTGGCTACTTTGTGTCAAAGCTGAACTTTACAGCCCAAGATTAGTTACATTGTTTCATGGCTAAACCGGTACATGAATATGATCTGTTAGAAAATCTTTGAAACTGCTGAAAGGAAACTAGTCTCATGTCTTTCATATCGTAGGTTGACATCTGACGTCTAATCCTAATGATGAAATGGTTGCAAAACAGGACCGATAGCCAAGTTTGGACTTATGCATCTTTACAGTGTACTTTTAGCTATTCATTTTAAATTGTAGGATTTCAATAGGAAAATATAATAGTTGTGTGAAAATAAATATGACTTAAACATCATGAATAATTCTGGTTGACCAGTGATATGATCTTATATTTCTCTTCTGTTTCTTAGATGTGTATGTGCTAAGGAGCAAGACTTCAGAACTCCAGGAAGAGGCTCCTCCCAGACAATGTCTCCTTCCGATTTCTTGGACAAACTAATGGGCAGGACATCAGGCTATGATGCACGGATAAGGCCAAATTTCAAAGGTACAACTTTCATTTGAATGCTACTACCAAATGTTTGATTGCTCTGCATGCAATTTGACCCACAATTATTAACTGGACAGTAAAAGTTAATAGCAGTGCTCCACTACGGAGGTAATTTTACTCATTTGAGTAATGTCATTTCACTCAAATTTATTTGGCATTTAATGGTTAAACCCTAAAAATAATTGTACCACTACAAAATATCTGAACCTATCTAATGGATGGAATTTACTATGGTTAACTATTTAGACAACTTCCAATTATATTGAGATGCACTTGTGTTTTTTTTACTTTCCACATTTACCTTAATTCTAAAATTGTCTTACTCATTAGCAGATCTGCAGCTCAATAGGCTTCAACTTCAGCTTTAAACAAATCTAACATGAATGTTGGCTATAAAAAGGGGTATAAATATGTGGTAACACTTCAAATGACCATAATTGCTCTCTGTTCTTTACAAGACCTCATTTAATTTTTTGCTCAGTTGAAACAAATCCAGATCTTTTGAGGGGCTGAGAATTAATCTCCTAATCAGGGTTTTCCAGTGATTCTATCCAATGAAAGAAATCAAGATAATGATTCCTGTCCTCTTCAAGATGAGTAATTTAAAAGGCTCAAGAGCCTTGAAATGCAATCTGAGTGTTCCTGCTTTACCAATCTCATTAGAAAAAACATAATTTTTCTGTACTGGAAGCAGAAACTTAGATACTGTATTTTCTATTGGCATAGTCTTAGAGGAAATTATGTAAATAGCACCATAAACCAGTGTTTTCAGAGCTTTCAATTTTTTTCTGAAAGGGATCGCATAATAATAATAATAATAATAATAATAGCAGGAGGATTATTATTATTACAGTATCACTTTATTTGTTCAGTGCTTTTCTTGGAGGTGTGCAATGATTTAAAAAAAATTATTTATTCAATTTGTTTGATTATTATATTTGCAGAAATGTGTCTGACATAATTAATCAAAAAGATTTATCATGAGGAAATTCCCTTGATTTGCTTGTTTCCCATTGGTGAGCTGCTCAGCCAGCACTTCACCTAACATATTCATAATATATTCAGTAACGAGTGCTTATGGAATAATGTAAGAAAGCAGAAATTGTGTCATTGTTTAATGCATTTTATTAGTCCCTGAAATTGTAATTACAAAGTGAGAAGTCAGGCTAGGAGTCGGAACTCTGCAGGACAGATGTATGAAACATTTGAATCCTTAATACAGGCACTTTCCAGAAGTTCAGGTCTGGATTTCCCTGTGTAAAGTTGATCAGTGTGTCCTTGTTTTTATCAAGTTTTATTTATTTTTTAATATCCTGAGACTGATAGTATGCATTAAGGATGTGGTTCCCTCTTGCATGGTTGTAAGTGTGACATTAACAATTATCCCATTTGCCACCTCAGGTAATTAGAACAAAGTCAGATACAGCCCATTTCAGCCTATTTTTTTGGTATACTCTAACACAAATCAGAGTATAGCAGAATAATGCAGACATTTAGCATGTTATATCCTCAAAGGATATAAGTATGTCAGCATGTCAGTCCTTGAGTAAAACATGTTTTCATTCTTGCAGAGGTGCCAAAGCAAGGCCGTATATTATCCATTATCATTGTGATCAGACATTATTAATGCACCATTAGAATGTCTGCATATAAGTTTGCAGGGATACTAATTAAGAACAGACAACTGATAAGCCACACAAGTCACAGCAACCCTGTCAATACTTTTAGCCTTCAGCATATGCTTAAATAAGACAATGGGAAGCCCATTTATCGTTACCAGAGTACATGTATGCAAATCAGATTAGCACATATACTGCACGTGGTTTCACTTTCAAACTAAAACTTAGCTCACCTGTAGGGCCACCAGGTTGTCTCCCCTTGTTTTCTCGTATGGTTCTTCAGACCTCCGCCAGCTGGAGATTGAGATAGCCTCTTTGGCCAGCCACTTCTCAAACAATTATCCAATTTGCACCACCTCAGTAATCTAAGTTGATAAAGTAATTAACACTGATTAGGCACAGACGACTATTGATAGCGATGTTTACAAGCGACACACACGTTAAATTTTGTGTCATTACTTCCTACTGTGGACATGCTACAGTATTTTATATGTTGTACAGGGGCATGTTAGATCTTTTAGAAGCAGTGTGATTAGCTGTGATTAGCAGCACAAATGAGCCGTCCTTAAATGGAAGTACTGTTAACCTCTGTTTAGCCATCACAGAATTTCCTCTTAAGATTTGTATAATATTAATTTTCATATTATGCTAATTATTGTTTCCAATGAGCTTATTCATATATTCATTATCATAGCCAATAAAATATATATCATTTTTCCAAACCATTGTCTTGTCTACATTATTTCCCTAAGTTGGGCTCTACAGAATTCCGAGTCTGGTTGTTGAACTTATTAACTTAATTTGTTCTGAATAAACCGGACGGAACCTCACCTCATGGATTTTTTCTTTTTACTGCAGTGATACTCAGTCCTGGTCCTGGAAAGCCACAGAGTCTGTTGAGATCAGTGACTAATTCAGACCCAAGAAACCAGGTGATCTGAATGAACTGTAATCAACTGTTTTAACTGATAATTCGCTGTGCTACTCAAGTACTGAGCAACAACGAAAGCCAGCAGACCCTGTGACTCTCCAGGACCAGGATTGAGGACCACTGACTCAAAAACAAGCTTTTTGCAGCATTTAAACTTCCATCCATGTTCACTTTACTTCCTGACTCTCCCCATATTAAACTAATTGTTTGTGTAAATGTGTCAATTAGAAACTCATTTGTATGATTAGTCACTTGACTGTGCTGTTGGAGTGCCTCTGGGGACCCCTGGAGGATAACCATGTAAATGCAAGTTTAAATCCCAGCAGGTCACATGGTAGAGACAAACTTGTGGCCCTACTCATCTGTAATGATGTCTACTTTACTATTACACACTGATAATCATTTAAAAAGTACACACACAGCAAGACATCCATTAAGAAAACTCTTACTTTTTAAAGTACTGACACAGTACATTTATTCCCAGTTGGACTCAAAGTAACTTGAATTAATACTGAACATGTTATTGCCCACCATGTATCCATTTACTGCACAGCACGTATGCAACAATGTTGACAATGTAAGAAATACCAGCATTACATTATAGTAGCAGGGCCACCGCTTTTGTAGCCCTATTACTGTAACGCAATGCTGGTTTTCCTTACATTGTCAACATTGCTGCATACGTGCTACGCAGTAAATTAATACATGCTGGGAAAAAAAATGTTCAGTATTAATTCAAGGTAGCCAATTTTCTTTCGCTTGTTATTTATTTTCCACCGGTTTTGGCTTCTGTCTGGGCTCTCAGGTATCACTGACCCAGTGATTCTCCCGTGAATCTACACAGATCACATGGGTCAAGAGATTGATTTTATGAGCAGGCCGAGAGGTGCTGGGAAGATATTCATCATATTCATCCACAATAAAATGCTCAGTATCTAATTGTCTCTGATAACATGCACATTCTTATGGACTCTCATTAAAGCAGGTTAAAGACAGTTAAAGCACAAGCCATTTTGCTTTAACTGGTTTTACATGCAATATTGGCTTTTATGAACAGTGGAGTCATTGGGAAGAGGTCTGAGCCACTCTATAAGCTTGTGTCCAAACCTCAAACCTCCAGCTGATGATTTTGAACAGCAGATGCTAGCAGGGCAGCTCGAGGGAATCACTTATAGTTGGCAGAACATCTTTCTGTATGGAGTTGTATTTCTCCCACTAATATCAACTGCAGCCACATTATAAGACCAGTGACAAATAGAGCTTTAGTCACATTAAACATTGATGATGAACTCAGCCATTATGTTCAATTTTAAAATGCTATACTCCAGTGTAATTTCGAGTTTAGTAAACAGTACTGTCCATTTATTGTGTGTGCGTGTGAGTGTCTGCATGTGTGCAAATCTGGTGGGTTATTATGTATTTGTGTATGTGTGGGTGTGTTTGTTCAGAGGCTGCCAGCTACTCCTGTAGGGACAGTTTAATCGCTTTAAAATTGAAGTGGGGCATTGTTTTTGTACCATGTGGTGAGGGAATTGAAAATGGCTACTTAAATTATTCCCAGGGTGTCAGAGATAAACACTAAACAATTTAAAACACCTGGCATAAAGAGATCCACTAAGCAAACCTGAATGTACACTACAAAACTGTTTAATTACAAACTGAATATTGTGCATCAGCTCTCACTGTAACGCCCCAGTGCTACACAAATGGGGCATGTGTGTATATGAGAACAATACTAGTATTTACCACTGTACTGGTGTCTCCACATTTTCCCTTTTCCTAGCTGTCATTATATTTTAGTTGATATCCCATGTCTCCATTACAAAGATTAAAATGATTACATTCATTTTCTTCATCTAAATGTTATTTATTCTGTCGTATTTAGTTATTTTGTCAATTGTATGTGATACAGCCAATCCATTGGAAGAAGAACAAGAGGCATGTTAGATTAATGTATTGAAATGAAAGGCTTCACTGTTATGCTTTGAATAGATGCAAAAGGAATCGAATGTTTAAACTTTATTTGTTGATTTGCTTGTTGTGAATCAAATGGAAAATATGTTGCATGCTTAATGAGGTTCATTATTACCATGGCTAATCATAATTATTATTTTGCATAGTGTCATAGAATTCTGATATAACGCTACGATCAACAGTAGCTCAATCAAATATATGGTTAATTTCTGATATATTAATATCTCCAGCAGTGGGATAAATAAGAACAGCTTTTACATAAATTTACATATTATGAGTCATTTTTTTTGCAGTAAATTATTTGATCGTGTTTTACTTTTCAACATGCATCATCACATTCTCATTGCATTCCACAGGTCCTCCTGTAAACGTTACTTGCAATATTTTTATCAACAGCTTTGGCTCAGTCACAGAGACAACTATGGTAAGTGTCAACCCATCTTAGTTTTACTTCATGTGTGGTAGAAAATGTGTTATTTATCATTTGGCCTACAGGACTATCTGATAATGGCATCAGCAACACTTATGAAAGTCAGGGAGTTTCTCTTGATTAAAAAAAAAATCATCCTTTTTATCCAGGAATGTAGACACTACAGCTGTACTTGTTTAGAGTGCCTAATTGTCATGTCTATACAACCTCAAAGAGTCGCCTTTTCATTTTCACTACCAACCTGTAACAATCCCAGCAACACTTGACTTCTATCATTGATGGGAACATCGCGCCGACCGCTCTGTCCCACCCTTCAGCCTCGCTCCATTACCCAGTCTAACACGTCAATCTCTCTTGCCTTTCAAATGTGTCAACACTTCCAGGGGATATGAGGTTAAGTTAGTGTCAGATGTTCCATAGGGCAAAATCATAATGTCGTCTGCACTCCTGTCCCAAACTTCTCGTAAATGAATTAAACTCAGGTTTATGTGATTAATTCACACTCCGAATGCCAGACAGGAACTCACCCGTTACTGCTTTTGACACCTCTCAGAACAAAACGTGTTGATTAATGCAACGTTTGTGAGAAGCTTGCATCTCAGGAAGCCAGAACATAACAAGTCTGGTCGCTTTATTGAAATCCATCAAAATGAAACACATCCAGAGGTTTAGCAAATTGGTCAGGACAGACCCATCTGAATGTTCTAAAAATGTAGTGTTCATTTTCACAATTAAGTATGCTAATTGGAAAGTCATAGTACTGTTAACAGGTATAAGAATAGAACACATACCCAAATTATTTTAAACATTAAAAACTTTTTACCGTAGTATCACACAGCTTTCATGTAAAGAACAAAACCCAAAAAACATTTACATTTTTAAAAATTGTACAGGTTTACGTGAGCATGTGTAGCCTATCTGTGACCTACCATGAATTCAGAGGAGGTAAATATTGCTAAGGTGGATTCATTCTGTGGCCAAGTTATGACTTGGTCATTCTATGAGAGAAGGGAAAGAGCATAATTACATTTCATTTTGAATTGCCCACTTAGCCAGCTAGCTACAGTAGATACAGTATCATCTTGCAATATTTTTTCATTTCTACCTTGATGTGCAATTTTGAGTGTCAGCTGGCCAGTGTGGAATGTGGCAACTGTTTGCTTTCAGATAATAGTGCTCAATTGAATAAATCTGAAGAGATCATGTAGCCTCACTCCCAAATCTTGCTGCTTCCTTAGGACTACAGGGTAAACATCTTTCTGCGGCAGAAGTGGAACGATCCGCGTCTGGCGTACAGCGAGTACCCAGATGACTCGCTGGACCTGGACCCCTCCATGTTGGACTCTATTTGGAAGCCCGACCTCTTCTTTGCCAACGAGAAGGGAGCCAACTTCCATGATGTCACCACGGACAACAAGCTGCTGAGGATCTTTAAGGATGGGAACGTGCTGTACAGCATCAGGTTATTCACCATTCTGAGTCATCAGCTTCTTGTGTTAGTTGTGAGGGATTAGCTTTCGAGTGGGCATCTGGATTCATGAAGCGTGCTTGTTTTATTTATTTTTTTACCAATTCATTTCCCAGCTTAATTTTCCAAACTGCTGTGTACAACATGTCTGGCTTACTCCTAAATTTCACCAATCATAGATGTTCAGTATGCAGCTCTGACTCATAATTGATCAAGCTCAATTAACCAAGCTTGAAGATTTTTGCAGTGTTTCTTTTTTTACATCACTCTGCATGCTACACTACTTTACTGAATGGTTAGTCACATAATTTGCCTGGTTTCTGTTGAAACAGTATGTGTAAACATGTAGGGAGGTAGGCTTTGTATTGGCCTGGTGTGTAGCAACAGTGGATGATGGGAAAATGTAGCCGTCCTCCATAACTGCAATTTTCAGTCGACTTTTCAAGTTTTTTGCAACAAAAAAGCAAAAATAAATGATTGTGCAGGATTTAAACATGCAGTCAGGTTATTATGATGCTTTAGGAACAGGAATATGACACTTGAAACTGATTAATACCTGATGCCAAAGATGCGCATAATTTTGGAAGAGATTTTGGATGTCAGGTGTCCACATGCTTTTGGCCATGTAGCGTATTTACCGCTGTGTCATTTACAGATATAAATAGTGCAATCAAATGTCAATATGTTGAAATGCTTCTCTTTTCTAAGGCTGACACTCATTCTGTCCTGTCCCATGGATCTAAAGAACTTCCCCATGGATGTGCAGACCTGTACCATGCAGTTGGAGAGCTGTGAGTTCTTGCTCATTTCACTGCTGCTAAATGCCATTTTAATGAGGTGAACCATGTGTAGCATTTAGAAAGAAGTGACATGTTGTATTATTGTACATTGAGTTGAAAACTACCAAAGGGCAACATAAATGTCAGTAATGGGTGTCAGTGAATTTTCCATGAAAAATCAGCATCCAAAACAAAATTGGCTGCAGTTTCTACATTACACAAATGTCTCAGTCTGCAATTGATACAGAGTGGATGTAGAGTTGCAGAATATTTCATCACTGCAGCAAGCATACATAATTAATTCAACCATCTGGTTATCACTAAATTAAATTGATGTAACAGGTTTGCAGATAATGTTTTTTTTTTTTTTTTTTACCATCGTTCAACTGCCAATATTTAGAAAAGGTCAGATATTTTGATGTAAATGTGATGTGATGTGTGTCTATACTATTTATTTCAACCTGTTGGTTTCACAAAGTTCACTGAACTGAAACATGAAAGAAGCAAAAATGGTGTTCTTTCTACCTAATAATAATGAAAAAAGTGTTTCTTATAAGTATTCAGTGCAAGCAAATTATATGACTGCACTGTTTCTCAATTTTTACTCAGTTGTGACATACACTTAAGTTATGGTTATTATCCAGAAAACTAATGAATACCTAATACATGAATGACTATTTTCCAATATGATTCTATAAGCATTTAGAATAATTTTTGCTACATACGACTGGAGATTAGAACACTATGCCAACATCCTCCTTGAATCCATTTGTTTCCTCCAGTCGGCTACACAATGAACGATCTCATCTTCAAGTGGCTTGACAAGGGTCCAGTGCAGGTGTCCGAAGGATTGACCCTTCCTCAGTTTATTATGAGAGATGAAAAGGATTTGGGCTACTGTACCAAACACTACAACACAGGTAAGAGGGCACAGTAAAGCAATACAGATATTTGCGGTGCATTAATCAATGAGATGACCATAAGAGTGATATGCGATAAGCAAAAGAAAACAAACAATGCTTCTCCATTACAGAATCCTTTTTATATTTGATGCCGTGTATCTTGCCCTGCTTTTGCTCCCAGGTAAGTTCACCTGCATCGAGGTGAAGTTCCACCTGGAGAGGCAGATGGGATACTACCTGATCCAGATGTACATCCCCAGCCTGCTCATCGTCATCCTGTCCTGGGTGTCCTTCTGGATCAACATGGACGCCGCGCCCGCCAGAGTGGCCCTGGGGATCACCACGGTGCTCACCATGACGACCCAGAGCTCTGGCTCCCGAGCCTCGCTGCCAAAGGTTAGTCCAGGTGTTCAGGCGAATGCTGACTTAACACCTGAGAAACACTAATCTCACAAACTGTCCAGCACAACACGTTCTGCTTCCTATTGGATAAGTAACCTGGCACATCAAAGGAGCCAATAGCCTTAGCATGTTAATAATCTTAAGCACCTTGGGCCGTCCATGCCTACTGACTTGTGCTGTTATTATATTCTGCTCAGCAGGGCTAATGGTCCAATTAACGTTATGGGTAAATCTCCAAAATGTTTCACTTTTCAGATTTGGCATTTTGTTCATTGCAGCACTGACAGGACATTTATCACACACATATTGATGTAAATTTTATAACGTATAACTTCTTTTAGCAAAGGTGACAACACAAGGTTTTAAAACACTACAGATTACAGCATGCATCCATACTTGTCAGGCATGTACTTACTGATAAGGCAGGCTGCGATGACAGGTGATACTGATGTGTACAATAAGTGTTAAGTTTCCACAAGTGTCAAAATGTTGACCTCTTTACACTCCAGCAATGTGTTACGTTTGATGTGAGTGGTTATGATGCTCTTGTCAGTCCACACGTTCCAAAAATAGAAATCGGTTACACCTTTATGAGCATTACATACAGCAGTGGGGAAAATGTATGTGTATTATCCAGTGTGAGGCGAGAGCTGACTGGTTGTGTTGTGATTGACAGGTGTCCTATGTGAAGGCTATTGACATCTGGATGGCCGTGTGTCTTCTGTTTGTGTTTGCTGCTCTACTGGAATACGCTGGAGTTAATTTTGTCTCCAGGCAACAGAAGGAGTTCCTCCGGTTGAGACGAAGACAAAAACGACAAGAGAAGGTTAGAATTTTCAGGAATCTGCGCTGTTCTGTCAACACCTGAAATCACCATTTGTTGATTATTCTTTTGATTAAACATATATATATATATATATATATATATATATATATATACATATATATATATATATATATACATATATATATATATATTTCAGACACATTAAGTCAGTGGCCACTTGATTAGGTACACATTAATGCAAATCGCCTGTTCCTCCAAACATTAGAATGGGTATAACGCGTGATCTAAGCAACTTTGATCATGCTGTAATTGCTGGTGTCGGACGTGGTGACTCCAGCATCTCAGTAACCATTGCCAGACATAGTTATTTCTCAGGTCTTGATGATGGTGTATAGTTCTGACTCCAAATGCAATCACCACAGATAAAAACAAAGGCTAAAATCAAGACTAGACTCTCACTGATGTTTGAAGATGTGAGAAATCTATGCAAAAGGAAAACCTGAGCAGGAGTTAACACCTGTCAGTCATCCATTAAATATCATGAAATAAAAGCTGATTGTCTGTACTTTTGTCTCATGTTCAGTTTGATCTCAAATCCAGATTCTGTCATGATATATCAAAAATTTCACTCTACCTTTACCATGCTTTTGTCGGGCACTACTGGTATCGAATATTTGCAAAACATTTGGTTTGCTGCATGCCTTCATTTCCAATAATGCTAAATCTTAAATATCTCAAAAGGTCTAAATATCAACTTTGTAAAAAGAAAGGACAGCCTAACAGTACATCAGGTAATGCCAGTTTACTCCTGTATATGGTTCCGAAGTGGGTTAGAGGAAGGAGGCCTAAAATGAACTCCATCCAAGCAGCTGAATTTGTCCGTGGGCGTTATCTATAAAGAGGTGCCACGGTCCATCTCTCAGACACAGCTACACCTGAGACACAGCTGGGAGGAGGAGTTTAGCTGCTGGCTACCCTTTATGAGGACACATGGGTACATAATGGATTCACACGCCTTGTTTCTTCCTGCAGGAATTGAAAGTCACACTCATTTGCATCCGTGCGCTTAACCGACACTTTTATCCAGAGGCACTTAAACGTAGCTTACTTATTTATGTCCATTTATACAGATGGAGATTTGAAGCAGATCAGATGAAGTACCTTGCTTGAGGGTACACAGTCAGTTCCCTAACCATTGTACTGCACTGCCACCACATGCATTTGAACTGTGTGCCCCATGTACTGTACACTGCAGCATCTATACTTAATTTACATACAAAACTTATTTTTCATTCATGATGTCAGAAAGTACCTGTGCTGAGGCTCGTGTCCCATCTTTGTTCGATTCTTTACTGCCAGGATGAACATATGAGGGAAGGGCGTTTAAATTTACCGGCCTACGAAATGAGCCCATGCCTCCCGGTCAAGGACGGGACCGCGGGCAAGGCCGCTACGCTGAACGCCACGCCCGACACACCGCCGCCCCTCAGAGAAAACGACGCCCCGAAGAGGAAGTACGTGGACAGGGCGAAGAGGATCGACACCATATCCAGGGCGGTCTTTCCCTTGGCTTTCCTCATCTTCAACGTCTTCTACTGGATTACCTATAAGATCATCTGGCACGAAGACATCCACAAAGACTGACCGCCTTGTCCGGTGGGACTTCGCCAAAAGCCATATAAGCCAATATGTACAGTACACCTTAATCTTCCTCATGTCCCTCGTGAATAAAATATAATGTGCAATTCAGAATCCCTGATAGGGGACGCTAATATAGCGTGATGTGCTCCAAGGAAATAGACAGATGTTAAATTTAGGAATAAAAGAAATATGTGTAAAATTGTTGTGATTATGTGTAAAATAAATTGTGTATTTGTTACTTTTAATACTTAAGGCAGTTTGTGTGAGTCGATGTCACAAAGCACACTGTTTATAGTCCGGACTCAATGTACAGTAGTTAATAATGGACCCAATTTTCTGAGTCAATGTTGCAGTTCTATTTGTTGGATATAGCTGAAGCTGAGAAGCATTTCTTTAATGGATTAATGCACAGTGCAGTTTACTGTATTTGTGTGTAGGCCATTTTAAATGGAAAGGCAGCATAGTGTCATTTATATAAGAGTATTGTTATGACACTCAGCTCTATTTACTAGATAGCGAGCATTAGAAATAATTATTTTCCCACGTACATATTTGTGTCATTACATGTACGTGTGCATCTAATTGGAACTTGAAATAAAAGTGTTTTAGTAAGAGTTTTCTGGTAAAAGGTCAGTTGTCACATAAAAATGACTTGATAAAATTATTCTGCTATTTTACAGGGCCAGTTACTAAAGCAGCACGCATTGGTAAATGCATTGGGCCTCGTTCACAAAACAGACGTACAATCAAATTTGATTGTTATCTGTGCTTATGAACGTTTCCACAAACATTTAGTTATTCATCTTTTTTTCTTATCTGAATTTGTTTTCTGGTAAGAGCAAAGAACAGGCGTAAATGCATACGCAGGATGTTTCTATTTAGAATGCTCTATTATTCATTCAAAGTTAGTTCAAGTTGTTACAGACCTCATGCTGACAACAAGTTTTGGTAAGTCAATTGACCATTGGGCAGAAGAGCACCTGCATCTAGGACTCAAGATGGACAGATCTTTAGTAGTCTTGGCAGAGGCTGCTGAAATGGCGGGTTCCTTTTAAAAATAAAATATTTTTAAAAATCAATTTATTGTATCCATTTGTCCTGATTTATTAATGGTTATGCTGGGGTAAAGGATGTTTAAACAAAACTATTTGCTAGTGTGAAGGCTTGTATACTAAAACGTACCTTGGAGTTGGATGGCAGAATCAGAAAACATATTGTCACCTTCCACGTGTGTGTGTGCACATATGTTTCACATTGGCTTTTATGTATATTTGCCCACTTGTGGTGGTATAATCACATCTACTTGGCTTAGGCACTCAAAAAAAATACTCCAGCATACTCCAGTAAGTGCAAGAACAAATAACCTAATCATAAAAAGTCTCACCTCTAGTTTTAACATACTGGTCAGCATTTACTGTTAAGAATTGTTTTTTGTTTGTATGGTTTTGAAAGATGGAAGGTATTGTTCAGTTTGATTTTGAGGCATCAGTTTGGCCTACCAGAAGCTCAAGGGTAGTACCAGGGGTGTGTGGAGTAATGAACAATTCTCGGAGCAAAAATTAGAATGTTCTGGTCACATGACAATCCCAAGGCCTTACACATGAACAACAGTTAGGATGTAAACATTTTTTTTGATAAAACATTTTCTTTCATTTTATCAAAGCTTGCGTAGTTATAATATACACTGCATATTTTGGTATAGACAGGGGAAGATTTGCACCAAGATATGTACATTATATTGGTGATTTTTAAATTTTTTTACGAATTTGAGAACTCAGTTGACTCAAGAATGCCTTCAAATACCTAATAAGCATCTTATTGATGAACATTTGAATGAAGTCTCGACCTGCCTGCTACTGATAGAGAAGTGGCAGAGGAACCAGAATAAGAAAAACAACAAGGTGCTGGGCCCAAATTCTGAAGCAATTCTTTCAAAATGAAATTGTGATATTAGTTTGTCAATTTACTACTTGCTTCCCTATTTTCCTCTAAACTGCCTGTTCCACGTTAGATGTATGGTGTGGTCTGTAGAGCACCCAGTTCTTGAGCCATGTGGGAATCCCTGCATGCTCATGGGGATTTCATCACCATACTGGCACTCTCTATGCTTCCTTATTGGTTACCCACTTTGCTATCTACCGCAGTTCAATTAGAGATTTCCTTATCGGTTGCCCACTTCACTTTCTACCAGTCTAATTAGACACTTCCTTATTGATTACCCACTTTGCTTTCTACCAGTCTGATTAGAGAAAAAAGAATACAACATGAGGGTGGACTGTCCTGCTCGCCTTAAAAAAATAAATAAATAAAAACTGCCCGTTCCTTTTAACTGCACAATACATCGCAGTGACTACTGAACCAAGGAATCGCGCCAGGTCACTTAACGGAGTGACACAAATGCAAGGTGATGTGGTGCTGCTAACGCAGGTTAATGGGATTCAAAGCTGGCCCTGAGGCTAACGCAGCAGGGAGCATTTACCTGCTTAAGGGATGCCTAAATGTGAAACACCAGGACAGTTTAATGAGGCTAGGGGATGAAGTCTGTTAGTCCTCCCGGAGGCTGTCTGGATACACTGGGTATCCTCTTGTTGCAGTCATGGGGATCACTTTGTTCCATATAAGAGATATCTTTGTCAATGGCTGTATGACAGTTGAAAACAATCCTGTCACCAGCTCTCTATTTCTTCAGGTCCATTCTACTTGGTGGTTAAGTCTTTGAACACCTCAATACTATAGCACAAAAAGAAAACTTGCTGTGCAGAGACACAACATTAAATGGCCTATGTGCTTTTCTAACAGCTTGATCTTCCATACCCTAATCATCTAATTATGTTTGATTTTTACTGTAACCATAGATTTTTTATGTAGTGTCAGCACCCATTAACAAGAGTGTTCAACAGTCAAATTGGGCATTGCAATGCTATAAAAATAAATGCAGGTTCAAACATAGATACAATAATGACTTCACGTAATATCATTCACACATTACCATATTACTAGGCTGGGGGAGACAATTTATAGCAGCATTTCCATAACTAAGCATTCTTATAAAAGGCAACATCTCAAGAAGCTCTGCAGACTTCACTGTCCTTCACTAAATAATTCCTTCTTTGACAAATGTATAACCCTATACCTATTCTGTAGACATCATTTAATACTGATATTCAGTATTATTGCTTATGACAAATTTATGGCAGCTTTACAATATGTGAACCAAGAACACCATGACCAAACATTGACCTTATAACAAACACAGCACATGAACACTGTTACACATCTACAGCTGTCTAACATGGTTATAGGTGGAATCTGGCTAATTATTGTTTTCAAGGAATATGGAGTAGAACCTCAGGCACTTGCCATGGGATGCTGTTTGTATCTGTCACAATAGTCCACGTCCTAGAAAATGAAGGTAGCTAAGGAGTAGAGGAAGAAGAAGGGGTAATCAAGGGTTTATGTTCTGGGCTGGGTCACTGGCCCGGGGGGACGTGGCCGGGGCTGTGACTCATGACGCTGATGCCAGCCAGTGCATGGGACCCTGTGTCACTCACCATCAGTGCAAACAGCAGGGCCCACCACTGCTAAGCCTCGTCAGTGTCACCTTCACGGAGGGCTCCTATTGCAAATAGCCTCTGGTTACTTTATCGTGTATACGGCTTGTTTTCTTCTGCACTGTGATCCGTTATTGCAAGAGGCAAAGATGTGGCTACTTATGCTCTGTCACCGAAGAAGGGTAGGCTCAGCCTTCTGATAAAGGTTGCCATTTTTAACAGAATAACTGTCAGTACATCTCCATTAATACCTCCATACCCATGAAACATAATCCTTTTAAAAATAAATATTTGAACTGTTCAACTATTTTATAGAAATATATGTGCGTACTCCATCATATGAAATGCAGCTGACTTATACTTGAGTGAAAGTACAGAAAATGCAGTAGTGAAGGTGGTAGTGAAGACAGCTAGCTATGACTAAAAACCGTATGTCCACATTCCATTTTCTAGCACATCCTAGCAAGCCTATGCGCTTACCAGTAATAATGATAATGTTAGAGCCAGATTTGGATTATCCATGTAACTAACAATAGGTTATAGCTGGATAAATTGTTTCTAATTATGTGTTCTCTTTTTACCTATCTGATTATGTTTGGAAGCTAACCAATAGCTAATAGTGAACAAGTTTACTATGATAACACAAAATAGAAAATAAAAATTGATTATTTTAACATGCTTCTTCAAATACTGAGAGAAGAATTTTTGAATGCTGATTTTTCTGGCCACCTTGGCATGCATAGAAATCATGTCATTCTGTGTGAATAATTATTACAGACATATTACAGTTTAAACTAGGCAATGGGTGATGACTTTCTTCAAATTAATGAGTAGCAGCAACATCAGTTTATCACTCTGTCCATGGCTCTCACAGTGACGCTTAAATATTTTTTCCCTTCAAAAATAGTGCACCAAATAAGGCCACAATCAACCACCAATTCAATCTCGTTAAAGACCTACCATGGGACCCTGACCTGCTAGGATTTAGATTTGTCATGCTGTCATTTCTGCCATATGATTTAAGCTTTTACATGCAATAAAAAGCAGAACTGTGTTCAGATTAGAAAAACACATTAGATTTATTTCTATTGTCATAGATTAATGATATAATTTCCTGTATATAAGTCTTGGTATTAATGTAGAAGTATGACAATTGTTTAGTTACAAAAACAAAACTATAAAATTTCATGCACATGTTCATATTTTTCATTCAGTGCTTATTTCAGGAATTTCAGAATCTATACACTTTTTTTTTTGCAGTGCAAGCATGTTCATGTTGGTAATGGTGCCTTTTCACATGCATGTATGAATAATATTAATGGAGACATTAATGGCACTAGGTCATACTGAAATCTTGTCACTTCCACTGAAGATCACAAAACATTTCTCTATATAAATGACCATTACCTTCAGTGCTTTCCAGCCCTCCTACCATACTGACAGCATCCTGGCAGCTGGCTGTTCTGATTGGACAGGAAAAGGTCTGGAGCAACTACAGCTCTCTGTATGGATTCCAGCAGTCGAATAGGGTGTATCCTAGAAGCCAAATTTGGAATAAGTCTCATCTCTACAAATGTCTCTACAAATGTCTTCTCCACAGAAATGCAACCCTATCACTGTGCTGATTATTAAAGATATTCAAATAAATGAACCTAAATGAATCTACAGACACAATGTCAGCTCTCACCTTAGAGAAGTCTTGGTTTTAATGGCCCCTTTTAACTACTTTTTCCAGGTGTCATGTAGTGTGACATAATTTCCATTAGAGCACATGTCAAGGAAGATGGGATGGCACTGGGTAACCTTACTTACAATTCTCCAAAGAGCAGCAGCTGTTTAATATATAAATGATGGTAGGCAGTTGTAATAAGAGATATTTAAGACAGGCAGAGCCCCAAAGTTGGATCGGTTCAGTGATGGTGGTCACTGTCACCAGCTGAGCAGGGCGAGGCCACTGGCTGCAGAGGTGCGAATGCGTGAAGGGAGTGTGGGGTGGGTCAGAAGCAGAATACCCCGCTGCGGGTCTGGCTGGCTGCGGGGGGAAACTGACTGCGTCAGGACCGATAAACTCACTCTCTCAACTGATGTGGAAAACACACATCACTTACAGCCACTCACTGGGGACTCTCTCCTGCAGGAAAACAGGCTGCTGCTGTTACTGCTGGAATTACTGAGTGTCTTGGTAAATATTTCATTTTAAAAAATGGTTTAAGGCTTGGGGCAACAGAAGCAGTTGCCTGGGTCTTTTTTGGACCAGTCGCCAGAGTTTCTGTTTTAATACTGAATCCCTTGGTTTCTATGGTGCTATTCCTGTTTCTCTCTGGCTCTGTCCTTCTGGTCCAGCCCCAGCAGTAAAAATCAAGATGGGGGGATCCAAGGGTGAACGAGCCACCTGGATTACGCCAGGCACATGCACCAGACAAGGAGCTCCGTGCCTATTCAAGTGTCTGTTGCCATAGCAATCGGGCAGGAACACTGTCATCATGCAATTTCACTCGGTGTCTGGTACGACTGGCTCCAGCGAAGCCAAAAACCTGTCTAGTTCAGAAGTACATCGCAGATGGGCAAGCAGGGCAGCGTGATAAGTCACCTGCATTGGTCCTGCTAAAGTACAGCTCTGCACGATCTGTAGATTTATGCTCAAGACATACGAAAAGCCTGCAAGCTCGTTCGCAAGCGATTGCCCCCCACAAACCTATTGACGTAAACGCACTGATGTTATTCACTGCTTAAATTAGCGCATTGACAGTTTCACCTTGATCGCAGTAGCACCCTGCTGTTTAGCACAGCTGCTGGAATAACTAAAAAGACTTTTTTTTAACAGCATCAGCACTCCGAGTGTATTTTAGTTGGAATTCTGGTTATGCATCGCATGAGCTCATATGACACACAAAAAAAGAACATGAAAGAGGAGGAACTCATCTAGACAGAGCCCAGCTCTCTCACCCACTTAATTATTTAGCCTATTTATTTATTTTTTCTAATTAACTTTCCCCATGGATATTTTACTTGCAGGGGAACAGCAGTGGTGAAATCAGACAGATGGTGAGTTGAGATCAACAGCGCTCACACTTGAATGATTACAATTTATTAGGACTGCACACAAAGTAAATAGGTTGCTGACAAAGGTAACGCACTGACGTGCGAAAAATGAGAAATCAACAAGAGACATTACAATGCATGCGGTCTTATTCTCTGAAGCATCAGCACTTTGACCCATGATACAACCTGACAAAATTGATTTCCGGGAGACATAGGGTTGCATTTCAGGGAGACAACATGTGACATAGTACAGTGCAAATCAGCAAATCATTCAATAGATTTCATAATGTTCTATATTCTATAACGGTGAAGAATTTTCTGGGAGATTCTACATGATTTATGGGATTGTGCAGGAGCCATAGAAACTTTTGGGACACTTCTGGGCTGCCTGCATGGCGTGATGTATGTGATTCATAAGCAAGCATATCTTGTGAGGGACAGCTATACTTTGTAAAATTGATTCCTCCATTCCAGTGAAATGTTTCACCAGATAAGAACCAAATGAAGTTGTTTCCTGTTTTTGTTTCCTTAAAAGTGCATTTTAAATATATTGGGAGTTGCTTCTCTCTCCTGGAAAGGTATGCAGTAAAACATAAATCAACTCAATGAATACATTTAACTTTGATACAGTACATTTGAACCCTGCGGACTGATAGGTTATTAGAATGCATGGACATTTTCTGTGTAGCCAAACAACAGAGTGAATTTGGAGTTTAAAGAATGTATCTAACACTTGAATACAATAAAAGGAAAAGGTGTATGTAGCTGAAACGTACTGTAGGTCCCCATTAGATACTGTGGTGAATGTAGAAGAACACTGGGGCAAGTGTACTGATGTCACCACTACAGTAACTCACAGTGTAACTGACCTTATGGCAGCTTGGAGGGGGAGGTCACGCACGGGCTACCATGGCTTCCACATAGGGGTCACCCCGTCATCATTCCTTCTGTCTTGCGCAATGTCGGGCTTTGGTTGTAGTTTATTTTTGTTAGTTATTTAGCAAAGGGAGAAAACAGAAAGAGAAAATGTGCACAGGCAAAGCACATGAGTGCTGGAGAAAGGCAAGAGGCGACGAGCACTGTGAGAGAGGAGCTGGCATACCGAGCAAAACCAAAATAACTATCAAAAAATAAAACTAGAATTTAGCTGAAAGATGGAACCACACATTTTAGCCCCACTACTGGCCAAATTATTCCTTTTCAGGCTATTTACATTGCTTGTTTCGCCTTCAGACAAAGAAAGTGCTTCATCTCATTCTAGTCTCATTTGAAACCACTGGCCATATCACTACTTCTCCAATTGCAGTTATATGGCCCACCCTATTATGGGACCATTAGAACCTTTCACTGTTGGAACACTGCTGTTTTTCAATGCTTTTTGCTCACTATACTCACTAATAAAAAGGTCCATCTTAAATATATGTCTAAATATATAAACTTTTGGGTTGGAAAAGCAAATTCCCAAAATTTTAAATGCTGGTTTGTTTCAGGGAACTGCTACACATTATATTTGTGTGGCTCGTCTCCAGTTCAAGGTGAAGTACTGAATGATTGAAATCATGAAGAGACTTTTAAATCCTGCAAGTCAATTCAGTTTAGCTGCTTAATCCTTGCATTTACTATGTCTCTCAGGCTGCATCCAAAGGGTAACTCCCTTCTGAGTGACATAAGAAAAATAGAGTTTCATTCTATTCATTTCAATGAATTATGTGTATGCAATTCTTTTTTTTTTTTAAGAGACAACAATAGAGTAGTTGTATTATTTCCCATTTCAATGGTAACATCAGAAGTCTTCCGCTATAATTTTCTTGATAAATGTATACCTCATTTTAGAATCCTCGAAAATATTCGTAGCTCGGTTGTAATTCACGCGGCGTGATCACAGCTGGGAAGTGGCATCACTTTGATTGGAAGACATATCTCGTATCTTGGGCTAGGAGCTACTTTTCCCTCATTTCAAAGTGTGCTTCTCCTCAAACTTCAAATGAAGTTTGACAACGATATTTCAAACAAGACCATGATGTTTATCCTTGGGCTTTCTCTGTGGACCCCACTAATAATATGCTTGACCTTGTTGGAGGCTTGAGTCTCAGGGGTTTGTAAGAGCCTGGGCTTTATGGTCGCTGTAGTTCTCATCTGGTTTGCTTCAAGCGCCAGAGCAGGCGGGATCATAGTGATACCCCTGCAGCTCTTAGCCTTTCCATGTCCATGCACATGTAGTCAAGGGTTTTTCTGTGCTCCAATGCCTGACTGTGGGCTCACGGGGGGGGATGGGTATCGACAAATGGCTGCCTTCAAATGTTTGTCTATAGCAGCCGTGGACAACGAGGCCTGATCTGATTCAAGATTCCATACCGTTTCTGGTAATTATGTAATTAGCCCGATACATTAGTTTACTCTTTTAATAAAGTTGTGAGCTCCAGCTGCAGACTGCAGATGTATCATTGGTAAATGAAGTCAGAATAATTTTGTTGTAATAAAAAAAAACAATTTATTTAATTTATCTCCTGTTGTACCAAACAGCCAGAAACCCACAGAAGACCGATTCCATGGCGGGGTTTGATATTTATCCTGTGGGTAGGAGAGATGTATTTTGCTCCCAGTTTGATAGACTACCGAATACAAATCCATTTAACAGCAAACCATATAATTACATTACATTCATTAATATATTTAATCTAAATACGTGATTTGTCCTGACTGAACGTTAGTTGTTATGTTGTACAGACATCTTTCAATTTCTCTGGCTGTGAGCATGGCGATGTCACATATAAATGTGAAAAGATGTCTGTGGTAGCAAACATCAATGTATCCTTCACCGGGAGGAGACAAGGAGCCGAGTTTGAAGCTGCTTCGCTCGACTCCTCTAATATTGGTTGAGAGTGCAAATTGAGCACTTCCTGGTTTTCCACAGTCACATGGGACCACTCCAGACACAAACTGTCTGCATGACCTGGTGGCACATGTCAAAGAGCCAGACACACACATGGCTTCCCAGCTCTCTCAGTTCCCCTCTGCCTACACACACAAACACACACACACACACACATACATACATACTCAAACACATGCACACACAAGCACATATACACACACACATGCACATATAAATGCATGCACACACATTCATAAATTACCATAGATTAAATAGTTTGCTCTTTGTGGCTAATCTAAGCAGGTGACACCGCTGTATTGCATGTACATTGCCTGTACCTGTACGTGCACGTGCATATCACTATACTGAATTTGAAACCTATACAGAGTAGTTTTCATATATTTTTAAATCTATATGAGACCTCTCAACTCCATGGTCTTTACATTATAGCCAGGAATGTGTGTGAACTTACCTACAAAGTTGAGCAACATTGTCTCAAAACCTAAATGCATTTGGGCCTATGCTACAAACCACTCCCTTAACAAAAGGTCAGTGGATTATCTTTCTGCCATGAAATAACTATAGTAGTGCAATACAGGTATGAAGCTTCAAACATGCTTTATATTATATTGTGTGATTCTGTCAATTTCTTTATAAATTTCTTTATAAAAAAAGTAGCCTTTTAAGTTTTTTTTTTAATGAAAAATGGCAAAAAAATTCATTGTGAAAATCACAATTGCATATTTTGTTTTTCATATTTGAAGATCTATATATTGCTATCTCTGATTTTTATAGAGAGGTAGAAATCACTGGGGACAAATTCGATAGCAATGTGAGGCTCCTCAAACAAATGTGCCAAAGGTTTTTCTCTGTGAAGTGCCCAGACCATGTGTAGCTGCAAATATAATAATAATAATAATAATAATAATAATAATCTGATTTCATAGCCATTGCCTTATAGTGTCGCTAAACAGGAAATATTCCCAGTGGCTTCGGGATTGGAAACACCAGACAGGAATCTTAATCTCTTTTAGCAGTACTGAGAACTTTGAAGAAGTAAGAGTGTAAAATATGTTAAACCTTTACTGATGCAGAATTATAGAATTACAGTAATTCCCCATGGCTGGGTTCTAAAGTTTAAAGGGGGTGCTGCAAGTTGGAGAATCAGATACAGAGCCCTTGGTAAGTTTTCACAGTGTGAAATTACATGGCTTTGATGTAAAACCGCATTTTCACAGGGAAATTTAACATAATGCGTGTTCCTGTTTAAAACAAATTGATTTAGAGTGGCACAAATAGCCTCTTTAACATGGGCTTCAGTGCTCTGTCTGGGTCAGGAGTTAACTTGAATACATTTTTTCTTACTCAAGTTAATCCCTAAGGAAAAATATCCATACAGTTTCTGTTGATGGGATTCTGGAATTTATATTCTGACAATGTATCTGCTTTATAAAAATTGAAATTAGCGTATTTAATTCAAGAAGAAATGGTGTATATTGGCAAATAAAGCACACTTATAATCAATGGCCTCTGAATTTGTCATTTATCATGATTTTATGAATTAGCAAATGGAAATTAGAAGAACTGTCAGAAATACTGAACAGGACACACGATTACATTACATTACATTTATTTGGCAGACGCTTTTATCCAAAGTGACGTACAATAAGTGCATACCGAAGGTCAATGGAACAACTACAAAACACAGTACCATCACATTACTATAATAATAATAATAATAATAATAATAATAATAATAATATTTCTAAAGTGATTTTTATACATTCTTCTTAATGTGCTTCCTTGGCTCCCAAAGCACCAGTGATGTGTAGGAGTTTAGCTGCTAACCATCCTTTAAGGTAATCAAAACCTAGTGGGTGGGTGTATTCACACATACTATAAGAAAGACACATTTGTTTGTTTAATCTGCTAATTTTATCTGCTCCGAGCATAGTTTTCACCAGCACTAGCTTCTCAAGGACTTACTTTTGTACCACTTGGACTGGCACACCAAGCTTATCTACTCCCAGTAGTCATATGTGATTTGTTTTAGTACAGGCAAAAATTTACAGCATACATTATTTCTTTTATTTGTTGTTTTTATGCTTACCTATGGCTACCTTTATTAGTATGTTTCATGGTTGACCCATCCATTAGGCTTTATTTGCATTGCAGCACTTCACATAAAGAGTCCCAACAGGATTTTGAGTACTTGTGTCCCTTTTGCCTTTGAGTCCTACGATTTAAGCACCACTACTACAGCGCACAGCTACAGAGATCAAACAGCTCAGCTGTGTGTGTGTGTGTGTGTGTATGTGTGTGTGTGTGCGAATAACACCACACCATAGAAGGTTCTTTGTACTCCACTTTTAAACTCATACAAAATACCAGAACTTCAAAAACATCAGCCGGTTACGATCTATTAGCTCCTGAAAGTGCTGATAAAGTGCTGTTCTCTCTCCCTGACATACATATTTCAGCAGTGATAAATTAATTATGTTATGTCCTAAGTCATGCATCTTTCAATCAAAGTAAATAAATAAACATCAAAAAGCTTCCCCTGGAACACAGAAACTAAAAAAGTCAACATTTATTGTCATGGTCATGGCAATTCTTGCCGATACAGACGTTACTGAGAGACAGGTCCAGATTGACTAAACGTATTTGGGGGATTTTCAACTTCCAGTCCCCCCCATCTCTCTGTGCAAGCAGATTAATGAGTCTCCACACCAAGGCTCAGATTATCCTCAGCACTGTTAGACCTATCAACCCCTATTACAACCTAATCAAATATATGTCCAATATTGGATTAAAGGGAACCTCCACTAGAAATAAAAAAACATAAGCTCAAATTGCAGAGACTGGAAAATTTACCTCTAATTTGCTTCCTTTTTCTCATTCGCTTTTAAAGAAGGTTCAGCCAATGGAACATTGCTCTTTAGGATTGTTGGCACCAAAGTCTCCCTTTTTGAAGAGACATTGACCAAATGTATCCAAAGGGGGTCATTTTAAAGATTGTTCTTTTGCATTAGTGCGCCTGCATTCATCTGAATGCCTTTGTTTCCAGCAAGTCAATTACCTAAATGAGCTCTTGAGACAAGATAATTCACAAACCAAGACTTTAAGATCAGAAAAGAGATAAGGACAAAATTAAAACTGAACTTGCTTTACTCATGAAAAATAGACTGTAATTGTTCAGCAGAGGCTGACAGCACCAGCTAAGATGGAGTATGACCCAGTTAAACAGATTCTGGAGATTCCAGGGCTCTAACCATTGCTCATCCTACTGAATGTTGATGTCTGCCTACATACATACACACACATAAATGCAAACCCTTGCATGTATAATATATTATCAAGACACTGCAACACATCACAATATATGAAGAAATATATCAATTATTGCTGCTTTCAGATATTGATATATTGCAAGGCATTTTTGTCAAATTCACTCCTTTTGAAACTATGTATCCTTTTATTATCACATGCAGCCCTTCATCCGGGTGCAGCATTTCTGTGCGGGATCCCTGGTTCTGTGTCTCTAACAATCTGTCAATCTCGCAACGGCCAAGCCTGCTAATTGCAAACAGCATGAGGAATGGGGTTACTCAAAGGCTCATCCAACTGCACAGAAACCTGGGAAATCAATGTCTCACGTAGCTAGCTTTTTTTGTTTGTTTGTTTGCCTTTGTTTTAATTACCCATAGAATGAAATAGGAAATCTCAAGGTAATTACTGCCTTTTAGGCAGAGACAGCACAGCCCACTCAAAGGGCACAGTGGGGAAGGCTGGAGCAAGAGACCTGATTCCAGGCCAATTAAGGGAAGAGGCACTCATGTGGATGAGATTGCATCGCTTCAGATACAGGAATACAGCTTCACGTCTTACCCCAAACTCTTAAATGTGGGTTCCCTTTGGCCATACAGTAAACAACATGTTCATTTCAATATGTGTGTGTATGTACAAAACATACCCGGAGTAGTTGTGTCTCGGGGGTGATCCAGGATACTGGACAAATGTATGTGCACGGAGTATTTAAATTTGCCAATATTCTGGTAATTTTATAAATTGTTCTCTGGGAGGGCAGCTCCCATTAAGAATGCAGGTAAACATGTATATCTGTCACATTGGGAATTTGGTTGTCATGGTAAGACACTCATTAGACTGGACCAACTGATAGAAGCATAGCAGGAGGAAGGTAATGCTAAAATAATCTTAACTGAACAAGGCTTTTTCAGTATATTAAAACTTGTTGCGTTCTTGCCACATACCATTCATGTAAGTTATTTACTTTCATTAACATATGTGGTCTTTCATGGCTTCCTGGAATTGTGCGTTTATATTTCCAGTTACTTTCTTTAATTAACATGCATTGTCTGGATTGGCTCAGTGGAAAGTCCTTCTTGGATTCTAATGTAAAAATTAGTTTTACATGTGTTCACATGCATTATTGTTCATATGTACATTCCTAACCCAGCCTTCCTGCTACCAACAGAAATAATCATGTTTTTCTTAGCATTACTTGTGTTGGCTGCATGCATTGCAGTTTTGTTTCAGTGAGTACTAGTCAATTTGCAGGGGAAAAGAGGCGAAAGTGGAATGTTGCCCCCTGAGGATGAGCAGTAAAAGCCTTTGCGCAGGTGGGATCAGCTCTGAGTGCTGCTAAAGAAGGAACAACATGCTATCAGCTATATTGCTACTACTCTCACATTAAAATAGGGACAAGCCCTGTAGGATTCCCTTGTCTGGCTGATACAATTGCTACGATAAGTGAAACAACAGTCTGCACACTGCAAGGATCCCATTCAATAACTTTTTAATGCACCAGAGTTAGTGACGTTTCACAAGTCTTATGACGGGTCTGTACGCCCAAAACGTCACTTGCTCTAGTGCATTAAAACATTATTGAATGGGAGCCTTGCAGTGTGCAGACTGTTGTTTCGTTTATAGTAGCTTTGATGGCTATGAGAAAGGCAACAGATGTACGTGCCACTAGCAACTCTTGACACAATTGTTAACCAGCTAATTGGTTGTTTGGAAAATAAATTATGGAACACTTGAATACCCCTAGAGCTCTGTAATGGTTTAGAAACCTGAACATGAGGCAGATCTTGAGGTGCAGTTTGTAGGACTGGCAACTCTCAATCCAAATATAAATCTCTCTGGGGATTTGACTGCCCAGAAATCTCCTTTCCGTACTGTGACACTATGGCCATCTGTAACTCTTTCTCCCGTCTGAATAAATGAAAAAGAAATACATTAAAAAACCATGTAATAATCAATGATGATTATATGTTGTCTACCTTAATACAGCACGGAAGGAGACTGTCTTGATAAGGTTAAAGATGCTAGACCTCTTTAGATGTATATATAGTATGTAGTTGTTCCAGTGACCTTTGGTATGCACTTATTGTACGTCGCTTTGGATAAAAGTTTCTGACAAATATATGTAATGTAATGTCTATATGGTGCTGGGTATGATTTAGAACGCAGTCCATCCGGATTGTGAAGCTGACAGGTACTCAAAGTGCAAAAATTACAGATTTTTCTACTGTATTAGAGCAAGAGTGAGCACCACGGTCCCCCTACTTCTACATGTACAGTAGAAGCCAAGCTGACCAGAGCAATATCAATTACACAGATGAATTCAACACCAAAACAATTTGAGCAGGATGCCAATTGAAGCTGAACAGGACTGCTTGTATCCATTGTCACCGGGATGGTAATGGTTCATGGTGTGCGGCTAATTGGAGGAAGAGAATCGATGGGGAGTTAATGAGTGTTCCAAATTAGGACAGCTAACATCTCCGCATTAGCCGCGTCTCTTTGGATTAGCTCCCATAGACCTGAATCCTGTCGCTGGATACTATTTACTCTCATCCCCAAATGAGTCTGATGAGGGAATGAAATGAAATGGCCAGTTCTGCAATAATTTACAATAATTTTAATGGACAGGCAGTACATAGGATTGCACTGTTGTGACCAAGCCTTAGTAAATCAGAGCAAGTCTGCCCTTGTATTTTTATTGTTACTTAACCTTAATCTAACCAGGTGGACTTCACAGAGATTTGAAATTTTTAACATAACATAACATAACATAACATAACATAACATAACATAACATAACATAACATAACATAACATAACATAACATAACATAACATAACATAACATAACATAACATAACATAACATGACATAACATAACATAACATAATGATGAGAACTGCCCATTCAGCTCTGATTACCTATAGACCTACACACTAGGTAGTATCTAACACCGTATCAAGCCTAGTCTTGAAAATTCCCAGAGTTTCTGCCTCTACTACGTGACCTGGCAGGCCATTCCACAGATTGACTGCTCTCTACGTGAAAAAAATTCTTCCTAATTCTGCCTCATTGTAATAAATACCTGGAAAGAACAAAGCGATGTATGCAACTGGTATTATATAAAAATAATACATCACAAAGGCGCAAGATTGTAGCAATCAGTTGACGTTTAACATGAGAAGCATGGCGCAGTTCCCAGCACACTACACGCACTGTAGCTTGCTTGGAACAGGCTGGTCTCAAGTTAAAGGTCTATATTCCAAAACAATGTCAAACACAAGGCTGATATACGAGAGTGACGTGACATCAAATCACATCAGAGGATGTATTCATTAACACAATCTAATGGGGCCTAAACCTCGGAAAATTGCCTAAAGAAAAAAAAAATTGTCACCACTGGAAAATTATGCAAGCACTGATTTAATGTGGAACAGACTCAATTTTCCAGATCCCCTGCAGAAACTGACACATGGAGGCAATTGTAGTGGTTGGTTAAAAAAAATTTTTTTTTAAATGCACCCGCCATATAAATTGTGGATTATAACAGCAATTTATTTATTTGTTCTCTTATGTGTTCAACTTGGTCAGCCATTTTTATTTGCAATACACTACCTTTTCAGACTGTTTGCTGATGTTATCTGACGTTTGTGGCAAACAGAACTAAAATTTGCCACTAGCTTCATAATGCATTTATAAACTTCATCTTGAATGTGAATAAGGGGTGTGGTGTGTTTGTTGAAGATTGTTGTAAAGCTGCAATGATCCTAAATCTTCCAGCGGAAACTGTTAATGGTTGCTAATTTGGCAGGCTCTGTACAGCTTTCACCGGTAAACTGCTGCATTATGCTTCCAACTTTTTGCCTTGATCCAAATCTATACAGTTACTTTCTGAAACAAAATGAGGAGACAGATGTTTCCTCAAACCAAATTATCACACAATGCATTGCCCAGATTTCCTGGCGTCTTGCCAAGCAAGAAAACATTTGCACATCTTAAAAAATACCACTGGTTCAGGAAGGGAAGAGAAAACAGATTAAATTAAATTTATTTTAATTGACAATGGATGACTTTCATCAGAGTATCAACCTATCATACAGCTAGCTTGGCATGTGCTCTATTGGAAAATCCCAAACAGGTTTTCTTAAATCAGTTTTATCTGTAGAGTATGTTTGTACCTGAACATCCAATGGTGCTCTATACCATCAGTACAACTTTTGATTAAGCATTATTGTGGAATTCCTTTTTTCTTTTAGTTGTACTTATTTACTGAATAATAAAAAACATCTATTGTTATATTATAAAATACAGTAGTGCCCTTTGTGATTCATCTAAAACAAGGAGCACACCAAGGGCGGATCTGTTTTGAGGTGTCTTTCCAACTTCTGTGCTTAATTATTTAATTAGGCCAAATATTTACTTGATGTGACTTTTTTGATAGCCAAGACCTACAGCGACAGATTACATTTTGCTGTAGTCCAAAAGCATATCAGCACTGGTGTGCACTGCTCTTTAGAAAACTAAGACTGAGTAACTGGTTTGAACATAAACAAGCATACATACACTGGCTCTCCAGGACTAGAGTCATGCACCCCTGATATAAAATACAGCAACGCCCGAGGTAAGGAGACAGAAGATACGTGAGGAATTGATTTTAGACTCAGCTCACATATATTCTGAGCCTGATGGACAGGCATGTGCTCTGTACGCCATTCTGTGGTTGTGTCATTTTGAAACATCTTCAGCACCTTGAGTTCCCTAAGATGTTAACAGAGAACTTCTACTTCCTGTTGGCATACCTTTCTGGATGTTGGTCGGAGTAAAGCAGTCATGCTGCAGTGCCCCCTTTGAAAACCATCAAAAACATTGAAGTAATGGCTTTTGGATGTTTAATGTTACTCTGGTTTTTACTGGTAATTTAAAATCATTTTCTTAATGTGATTATTTTGTTTTATTGCTAATGTTATGGTCTTATCATGTCTCTTTAATTCCTCTGGTCAACATTTTAATCTCTTTATTTTTTTTGTACTGTACAGCTGGAACAAAAAATATGATGATGATTCTTATTATCAGTAGTAGTAGTATTCGTAATCATAGTCATAGTCGTAATCTTATTATTATTATCAGTATTTGCAATATTGACATAAAATATACACATCTGTAAAGAGCAATAATAGGAAGCATAATATTTTTGCTCATGCCTGCATTATGAAACAGAATTTGTAAACCAGATTCTGCTGATAAAAATTGCCATGGAGATCTCAGCACCTTTTTAATGAAAATGTAAATATCACATTTGCATAGGACAATTATAGGAATGGTTCTGTTTACAGTCCCTTTCCTGGATACTGATTAAACTGACTGATGAATAAAAACTAATTTGGTGAATTAATTAAAGCCCATGTTGCAATATGTTCAAATGCACAAGTAAATAAGAGAATCTTTATATCGCTGCCAATATTGTTGTTTTCCTTTCCTCCTGTTTTAACTTCAGCCTGTCATTATGCCTCACTAGATTTGTGTTAAAAGTAGTGTGATCGCAGGCTAAGTCATCTGTAAATCTTGTTTATATTTTACTGTCATTGAGCCTTATGGCCTTCGCATCATACCTTTGAGTTTGTAGCTTTTAAACTGTTTAAGATCTGCACCTGTTGTGTTATGTGCCAATATAAGTCAACATCAAGTCTGAGCAGACTTGACAGCTAGTTACCAAAGGGTATGTTACACAAGAGAATAGGAAGAGAGGCTGTGAGGAGGATTTAATACACATTGTTTGCATCCCTGAGGAGCCAATGCTACAGATCCATAAAACCGACAGCTTAGTCAAAACACACAGCAAACCTCAGGGTTCGTAGCTCCAGCAATGAAGCCTCAACCCAGAAATGCAGTGTTCAATTAAAAGTAACAGCATCAATCTGTACAGAAACGCTTAATAATTACGACAAGTGTTACAATTTTGTTTCCTCTGCTTTATCTTAATACAAACAGTCCTGTCAAATTCAGTAGTTTCAGTGGGGAAATCAGACATGAGACAGCATTGCCGACAACAGAACTGATGAAAATATCTGACCTAGGATCAACTTGCCTAAACGTCTCTGCGGAGTTAAAACTCGCTGAAATGTTTGACTCATTTGTTAACACTTAGCGCAGGATTTAACCAGCTATGAGAAATGCTATAACGCCCCCATGTGGTCGTGATCTTAATTTAATAATGTCCAAGTACTTGCCAAAATGTCTTTTTTTAACATACTAAAATAAAGAAGCTAATTTTTTTAATAAAATGTTTTATAAATGTCCTCAGTGAATGCAACTTTCAAACCATTTTTGAATGGGCAGTAAAATCATATTCCATAGTAAGTGCTTCTGAGGCTGGATTTGTTTCCATAGCAATGACAAACACTCAGTGACTGTGACAGTTTTGCCCATGCCATTCACATAACAGTAAACAGTGAACATAGTGATATGTGGGGGCTCCATGTGGGGGAAGGCTTTTTCTGAGGAGCTGTGCTTAGTTCCACTAAGAGTACCTTCTTTACATTTACATTCACATTTAGGCCAATACAGATACAATTATCCAGCTAAATGAGTGATGTCAATTCCCTTTACACTTGTCCTCTCTCAAGGCTACTCAACCTCTCTTCAAACCTTGTAACAGACTTGGAGAGCTTGATATATTATAGACTAGATACAGAAAGCATAAAACATATAATTATTAATTAACCATACCACACCAGTAGTATGTGTTACTGCTGAAAGTGTGTGCGTGTGCGTTCGCGCGCTTTTAAGGAATCTATTCCAGGACATACACTGTAATATTCCATGTCACCACCAGATGGCAGTAAATGATATGAAAATGTTCCGCGTGGCATATTTCTGCCATTTTGATTATTTTTACTTGAATAGAAATGCTGTGTTTTGATTAATGCACCAGCATTGAAATATGACAGTTATGAATGTGTTGTGAGACCATTAAGAGGGGTTACGTTCTGTAAGCATTTTTCAAAGAAGTGAAGGGCTGAGTCACTAATGGAGATCACAACAGACCTGAACACAATAAAAAAAAAAGTCTGTCTGAAGCGTAAAAAAAGATTAATGCCCACTGCATACAATAGAAACAAAGGCAGACAAGTAATTCAGAAAATGTAAAAGAGTTTTTGAGTTTCCACTTCCATTGATGGTTAGGCCTCATTCAGCGGTTATCAATGAGTCATACGAATAAATAACTGCACATACAGGCGTATGCCATTTCAATAACGAATAAAATTGTTCTTTAAAATACTGAATAGCCGAAAATTGGCTTTTGACTTGGATTTCTCATTCACATTCCTGGAGAGGCAGTTGGGCTCAGCCTGGGGGGGATTAAAAAGAAGCACATGATGATTCATCTCGTGATTTCTCTCGGAGCTGAGGCCATGGACTAAATGAATGGATTTCCTTTTACTGCGGACACCGAACTCCGATAGCGACTCACAATGGCATCTCCCAGGCTCGAAACTTTCTGTTGCCCCAACAGAGACGCGTCCACGGAATTCGTCATTAATTTTCAGCCATTGTTTTTCAGCGGCATCTGCATCGGTAGTGCAGGCGTTAGCCTCGTTTTCTCCATCCTACAGATGTTGCCCAAACGGAGGAGCTACAGGCGCCTTGGACAATATCCGCTCCCCAAACCGGCCTCGTCTTCGAGAATACTGTTCATCATCAGCGTGTGCGATATTCTTGGGTGTGCAGGTAGGGCATGGTGAAGGCACATTATCTTGCTCAGGATGTACCGCAAAGCCTCAAGCTTCTGTTTTAAACATTTTTGAGTCATTCCCATTTTATTATGAGCTTGATTTGAACACCTAGTGTATATTAGTATTAGTATTGTTTAAAAGGTTTTAAAGATGAGCCGAACTCAGGCCTTTATGGTAGTGCTACAGCTCTGTCCTCAGAAAGGACATGTTGGACAATGGCATGTTGCACGATATGAACATATTAGCATCGAGGTGTTCACAAAAACATTACATTTGTGAAAGCCGCACTGTTTTCAGCTACAGCATCATAATATATTTTATATTTGTAAAAAAAACAAAAAAAAAACGCTAGCGTGTTTTGACAAGACATACAATAATTTTTGTTATGGCAGTATCTAACATGAATGTACACAAAAGCATTCGTTTACTTATTTGGTATTGACCTTATTGTCTATTCATAAATTATAATATAGGCCACAAAACATGAGGGGAAAATATTTTAATGTCTATAAATAATGTACATAATATGCTCAGTGTTAACTTGACTTCATTTATATGGAGTATGGAGTCCAGGGGATCACATGTACTTTGTCAAAGTAAAATATATTCTCAGATATCAGAATTGGTGTAATGCGGAATATGTTGCTGTGTAGTTAGCAAACAAGCTGTGGTGTTTGGAGGTGTGAGTGACTATTAGGCTTCAATGGCAGAAATGTAGGGCATGGAGGATGTTGATGTTTCAATAAAGAAGTAAACTTCACTGTTGATGTAACACATTGATGTGACAGCTTTGACCTTTTAGGGCCAGGTTATTGTATGTTTCAGAGATAGCTCATTAAGCATTTGCAATACAGGCAGTGACACCTCAGATTCAGGCAAGTCTTCTTTAAGATCATGATGACCTGAGAGTGTATAAAGATAAGGAGGACGTGACCTCATATGATGGTCCACTTCCTGTGAAAGTAAACATGGCTATATCTAGTCACCCATGCAGTAATCTTTATAACTGGCTGTGTTGCTGCAACACATATAGCATACCGAAGACATCTGTACCAGCTAATGGAATCAACAAAGCGATGTGGCATTATAATGTCATATCCCCAACATGCTAAAAATAAACTTTCTGGTGTGGCTTTTGGGTAATGCGATTTTCAAATTACTGTGTTGATTCCAAGATCTTATATTTAGAGTTTATTCTAATAACTGGATCATGCTTTCCACAGCAAACTCAAATATTTCTTCGGTATTAATAATGACTTCCTTACTGAAGAACAATGTGTATTCACTAACCCCTTTTGGCAAAAATATTAATAAACTGAATTATAATATTCAGTATTAACTTTGATAAAGTATACAACTTTTTCTTTCTCAATTGAGCAATAGTAATCCAGAAATTTTGGAGAAAAAGTAATTATAAACATTTTTCAGTAATCAAATTTTAATTCCCTAGTTTTTTTTTTTTTTTTTTAATTCAGAAACATATCCTAGTAGTTATTTAACAACTAGCATTAATAAATAAGGCGTAAACCTCGGATAGAATAAAGCCTTTGATTCAGTATGAGTGTTTTTTTTTTCCAACTCCTGCAAATGACTAAATTTCAGCAGCTGAAAAACAAATGATACAGTGTAAGAATAAAAAGGCATTGATAAAAATGACTCGAATGAATTGGTATTTTCCACAATTCTTCCATTTAAAGTTATTTCTAATATTACCAAACATATCGCCAATTGCTATACGTTCTGTAAATCTTGTAAAGTTTTACACACAGATGTTATGCCCGGCTTGGTTAGGCCATAACAAAGAAGGGGAGGTCCACACTGTAGCAACAGTTTTCTTAACAAAAGTTTATGAAACTAAATGAAAAATCAAGAAATGGAGTGTGGAATCAGTAATCAGGAAGCGTATGCATGGGTGGATGCAATGAAAACAGTATGTGTGTAGTTGTTGAAGGGTGCAACAAACAGAAAAAACAAACAAAATGGAGGTGCCCAGGCACCAGCTGGCCAGAGAATCGGGAGAGAGCCTAGTCAGCTACAAGCAGGCCTTTTATGCCTTCTCCCCCATAGGTACAGCTAATCAAGGGCGGAGCCAGTCGCTCAAACTGGCTCCTACGGCACAAGACCTTAAAGAGACAGAACAGGGAGTTACAAACAGGAAGTTCTAGACAAACAGGGAGGGCAGACGGCCAGGGCCTTCACACCCCCCCCCCATAAAACGGAGACCCACTAGGGTCGCCGTGGGCACTACCACACTGCTCGAGACAACGCATCAGCCATCACGTTGTCCTAGCCCTTTATGTGGATGTTCAGCTTGTATGGCTGCAAGAACAACAACCAGCGCATCAACTGCTGATTGCTGTTCTGCATACTAGAGAAGAAAGTCAGGGGATTGTGATCAGTGTATATTGTGACTGGTGTTGACCCTGCCCCCACATATACTTCAAAAAACTGTAGGGCCCAGATCAACGCCAGTGTCTCCTTTTCCACGACTGAATAGTTCAATTGGCGACGATTGAACTCACTTGAGAAGAAGCATACCGGATGGTTTATACCCTCTTCCCCCTCCTGCAGCAAAACAGCTCCTGCACCCACTCCACTGGCATCCACCTGGATTTCAAAATTAGGAGCTGCCAAGACAGGAGCACAGCAAAGCAAGTTTATTTACGGCATCAAAAGAAGCTTGACACCTCGGGGACCAGACAAAGACTGCTTTCTTGTTAAATAGGTTTCATAGTGGGTTGACCACGGTGGAAAAATTACGACAAAAACTGCGGTAATAGCCTACCAAACCTAAAAAACGCTTAAGCTCTTTCTTTGTTGTGGGCACAGGGTACTTTTCAACCGACTCAACCTTGGCACTTACCGGCCGAATTTCCCCCTGACCTACCACTCTGCCAAGGTATGGCACTGTCGCCTTGGCAAACTCGCATTTTGCCAAGTTGACAATCAATCTAGCCTCAACCAGCCTGTCCAATACGGCCTCAATACACTGGGCATGAGACTTCCAGGTGTCACTGTACAGAACCACATCATCTAAATAGGCTGCACACCCTGGTAGACCAGACAGGACTTTGTTCATAAGTCGTTGAAAAGTTGCAGGAGCGTTACGCAACCCAAAGGGCATGACAGAGTAAGAGAACAGTCCGCCTGGTGTAATAAACGCAGAGATCTCCCTAGCTCTTTGTGTTAATGGTACCTGCCAATAACCTTTCAACAGATCCAATTTTGTCACAAACTTTGTGTTCCCTACCTAATCTAAACAGTCCTCCATACGAGGCAGTGGGTAACAGTCAGGCTTTGAATAATTGTGCCCTAAAAGAGTATCGGTATCCATTAAAGAGTAAAGAAAAAAATGGTCATGATAATTGGCAATTGATTTTAAACAGAATGACCCAAAATACTTTAATCATTATGAACCAAACTGTCTTTCTGAAATCACGTTTGCTTCTTGCCACATGTCCATCTTCTGTTAATATACATATGTGAGCAATTATTACATACTACAGATCAGAGGTTTCTGACGTACACTTGGAACCAGACCCTCTTCAGCCCAAGGTTTCAACTCACGTACCTCTTCATTATGTTTGCACCTTCAGTTTAATTACTGTCTGTAAATATGTGCCTTGATCACAAGTATCATACAAATCCTTGAACCCTTTGGAAATCTCTACCGTAGAAAGTATTTTGGGTCACATGACCTGAGGCCTTCTGAAATGTCTGCTTAAGACTCACAAAGGCAGCATACACTAAGTTAGTTCCGTTTGAAGCCTCCAGCTGCCCTGTTACCCCAATGTTGGATTTTTCCACACTATGGTTATGTTTGAGATTCACTAAGTGCTTCACTTGCGCAACAGCAGAAATATATTTTCACATATATGGAGATCCAATATACTGTCATCCTTAAGTTCTCTGTTTATGATAATTCTGTTCTGATAATATATTCAGTGTTTAATTACACATACCATTGATACAAGGACAACACTTACTTGTGAAAAAAACTGTAAAATGGAATGTGCAGTGTATATTGTCATTTGTACTGATAAATGTCTAACATAGAAATATTTTGTAAAATACAGCAAATGTCTCTTTGTCTCAGAAGGATATGTATAACCAAAATAATATATTATTTAGAAAAAAATAATATCTTGGCAAATATCTTTTTGAGGGCCTTCACGTTTTGATTCATTTTTCAGTATTGCATTAGAGTATATTGTATGTTTGTAATACATGGTAGTATATTAAAGGGATTATCTGACACTTTTAAATATATTTACAAATTTGGTTCATGGTCAAACCTCTTGAGAAAACAGCTGGTTTTCAAGGTGGTTCTGTGTGGTACGAATACAAACAGTGTAAAGTAATGAAAATACGGCATGGCAAAAGTAGACTAAATGAAATTGCTTATCTGAAGAAAATTGATAAAGAATTAATTAAACATATAACCGTATTTTTAGATCATGGTGTCAAAATCAGGGCCAGGAAGGCCACAATGTAATGGAGCCACAGTGGTTCTATTTCAGTCAGCAGCCAATTAAGGTCTTGGAAACAGAGCCTGTGGTCTCTCTAGCCAATCAGTAGAAACACTGGCACTGAAACACATCAAACACTAGTGTGGCACTCGAGGACTGGAGTCTAACAACCCTAGAACAGGGTTGCTGTTTGCAGTATGCTCTATATCCAGATTTTTTTCTTCTCAATTTTTTCATCCAGGTATAATTGTGAGGTCATCCATCTGGCTGGGCCTGCCTGACCTCATTAGTGGGATCTCTGATGCCTCCAGCACTGATGTGTGGCCAGAGGTGTTCTGCGTGGGCAGCGCGGTATGTATGTGGTTCCCCAACCCCAACCCTTCCACTTCCTCCTCAGGCCCCAAGCACAGGAAGTACATACTAAGTCACAATTAACTCAGTCCTGCCTATGAGTAACACTGTCTGCAGATGGAGATGATAAAAATCATCTATCAAAAAGTTTTACGTCGTCATTTTCTTTTCTTTTTTTTCAGATGTGGATCCAGCTTTTCTTTAGTGCCTCCTTCTGGTGGACCTTTTGCTATGCGGTAGACGTCTACCTCGTGGTGAAAAGATCTGCCGGTTTGAGGTATTTTTATGCCCTCTCGGTTTAACACGTTATCCATGAACCAGTTTCTCTTGCAATAAAACGCAATATAAACAAAATGCAATATTTACGTGCATTATTTCTCTGATGGAGAAAAATGCTACCCAACCAAAAAGCATTGTGAGAGTGCTGCTAATACCAGTGGGCCTGCTCGTAGAATTTGCTCATGTAATTGTTTTTACTTATCAAAATACTAAAACAGGTCTTTTCTAGTCCAGTACTGCAAAGATTTTGGTCTGAATGCTTTATATTTTGAGGCATCTTCTGTGATATCGATACTGGTATCTTCTAGGATTTTCATGCAAGTTAAATAATTTTTCTAAAAATTGAGAACAGTAGTATATAGTGTTTTCCCTTGCATATGCAGGGACTGCCATGTGACCGGCGTGTATGTGTGTATGGTTTGTCTGTATGTGGCTTCCCTTCCAGCACTATTGTGTTGTATCACATGATCACATGGGGCCTGGCGGTACTGCTGTGCGTTGAAGGCGTGGCCATGCTGTACTACCCCTCAATTTCAAGGTAGTGGAACAACACAGAAGTATCTCCTATCTGCCAGTTTATGCTCATGCGTCATTTGTATGGAATCTTTTTTGGAAGAGAAAACCATTTGATTGGTTCACATTGACTTGAACCACTGAAGCAGCGCTCTGTCATTACTAGGTCAAACCACTTCAATGAGGTCATTTTGTGGATACATTTTTTCGATTTCAGTTAAGAGTTCAATCTCAGAAGGCTATCTTGGGCTGTTCTTTGAAGAAAAAAATGGTAAATGACCTGAACTTTTTTTAAAAACTGTATTCAAAAAAAAATTTTTTAAGGAACTATTTTCAGAAAAAAGGTACGCTACACTGTTGAAGTAGGCCTTATATGGAAGATTCTGTGGGCCTCATTACCAAATATATGAATCCATTTACACAACAAACATGTGACCTTGGAGTATTGGATCTTGGTATTAAAGTGCCCCCAACCCCAGCAGGCTGTAATTTGTGACCCAAGCGGAATGGCATTGCCTAAAAGGAATCCTTAACCAGCTGACTTCATAGAAGACTAACCTGAGGAATGAAGCTGAATAGAACAAAACATTTATTTGGGGCCAGTCCTGTCATGTACAGCAAATGTAATAAATACCTCAAAAAATGAGTTACTCAGGCATGGATTCTTTTTTTTTGATTGAACACAAATGTATTCCTCATTACAACTGCTGGGCTAAAGTGTGCCTCTTGCTACTTTTTTGCGCTTTTTGTAAAGTGACGTGACGTGACCGATGTTGCCAGGGCAACTCACAGCTTTGGTTCTCGTTGCAGCTGTGAGAATGGCCTGCAGCACGCCGTACCGCATTACATCACCACCTACGCCCCCTTGCTGCTGGTCATCATCGTCAACCCCATTCTCTTCGCCCGCACTGTGTCCGCAGGTGAGTCTCACCCCACGCCATCCAAAGATCTGACCGCGAGGTATCACCCCTCCAGCAAAAAAATGAGCTGCCTCCACCCCCTTCATTACACCCTACATTAATTACAATTCATTTGTACGCCGAGGTGCAATCTTATCACAAATCCTGTTTGTGATACACTGTTTGCCTATGTGTCATTCATGACACACAGACATTTCTAAACCAATTCTCTTGCTGTGAGCCTGCAACAGAAAACATGGCTTTTTATAATATCTTTGTGTAGCATTTTCCCAACAGTGCAGCTCAAGGTGCTACACAAAATACATGATTAATTAAAACAAAGGCAATAGGTTAAAGTGAAATCAAAGAACATTTCTACATTTAGTTTTGTAGTTAATAACACCAAGGTAATAATGCTGTTTTGACAGCTCAACACCCCATTAATTGGGCAATGGCTATAGAAAAATTCTTAAAAGTGTCCTGTTCATAAGCTACAGAATTATATTATATTATATTATATTACTATTTTACACTTGTAATACAGTGACTTCACTGCTGAAGGGCCGGCAAGGAATCTACACCGAGAATGAGAGACGCCTGGGAACTGAGATTAAAATACGATTCTTCAAAATCATGCTCGTTTTCATGATCTGGTGAGTTTGCAGCATTCTGCCGAGTTGAGTATCTGCCAGCACCTCACTACATACACAATCTGTGTCTCATTATATAAAGCTGTCTATTATATAAACGGATGCGTTTATAATACCTGCCACCGGTCACCTGTCATCATTAACCAATTAGCACATTTGATTGCATCAACCAAAGAAAAAGATTCTCCCTGGAAGCCATCACTGCTGAGTGATGCTCGTAAATAAAAGAAAGTCCACATGCAGTACGTCTAAATGTACCTGCGACTTCCCACTCAGTTTCAGGGCTGCGGAGAGAGATAGCATTGACACAACATGTCCCTTTCCTTCCCAGCTGGTTGCCCAACATCATCAACGAGAGCCTGCTGTTCTACCTGGAGATGCAGGCGGACATCAAAGCTGGTCACCTGAAGAATGTGCGCAACGCCACTCTCATCACCTGGTTCATTATGGTGAGGGCTGCCGCCGTCAGCGTCTGACTCACGCCGAGATGTGTCCTTACATCTGACACCTTCGCTTTCAAAACACAGCGAGACACAGTTCCACGCTGTTGACCAAGACCATGAATTATTCAACAGTGTCTTTTTTAGAACACATTTTATTGCCTTTTTTTTTTTAGATTCTCTGTTATTCTGTGATTGTTAGCCTGTCAGATTACTGCAATGTTCTTTATAGCCAATTGCTGCTTCTTTTCACTCCGCAGTCCACCAGCTTGAGCTCCTGATTTTTTTTCATGGATTTGTACAAACAGCAGGGGAAAATATACTGCTAGGCTCTTGCAGTTGAATTCCAATTCAGTGATAATTCTTCTTTCATAGTGGGCACATATGAACAGGCTGAGTTTTGTGGCAAAATGTTAAGTTCTTATAAACCCCAATGGCCATTTAACCCTTGAGCTTTGTTAATTTATTAGCACCTTACACCAGCTGGTTTGATGGTTTTGGAATACATCACTCAAAAGTGTCATCTGGCAGAAAATTCCAGTTTAAACCAATCTAAACTGGTCAACGCTTTTTTAGCTGGTCAACCAGGCGTTCGCCAGCTGACCATACTATCTAGTCGGCTTGTCCACCAATTGACCACCAGCTTACTTAACCAGCTTTGAACAGCTTTGACCAGTCACAAACCAGAAATGACCAGCTAGAAGTGTCGCAGACACAGCTGAGACCATTTTACACTAACTTCACCCAAATCGAGCACAAGGGTTAAACCAGACACCAGCATTGAATTATAATGTTAAACAGACTGAGGGGGAAAGCAGTTATCCCTTGGATGGTTTCTAAAAGTTGCAGGTTTTCTCTGTATGACTTTGGGTCTTTCAGCCAGAGGATCTATGAGTTAATTCAGTACATTCCCTGAGGGTCCTGAAGTGCTTTTGGCTCAAATATGCTCATTGAATAATTAGATCAATTATTTTTTTAAATGCTTTTGCTCAATTTTCTTCCCAATGCCCTGCTGCATTGTAACTCATAGCCACTACCTCCACTATCAACTTGGGAGAACACAGACAACCATATGCTCTCCTCTAAAGCACGCAATATGATCCACTTGATCTTATCACAACACAGTTTGCAAGTTGAGCTTGCACAGACAAGAACTGGAAAAAGAGCTAGACTTCTAGGTGCCTGATCAACCAGCAGGGGTTGCTGGTGCGTGTGCCTGAAACCCCACCCCTGGGTGATGCTAGATCCAATTGTGCATCGCACTGCAGGGTTGCCGACCACACTAAGCACCAGCACGGTCTAGATTCAGACCATGCGGTCTACCCATGCATAAGAGCAGTGCCTTAACAGGATGAGCCAACAGCAGTCCCCTTAGTTCTTTTGACTGTGAAATTTGGTCAATATACAAAGTCAGTTACCATTTTGAACAATATAACAGTGAATCATCAGCAGTGCTACCTTCATTGGGATCATCGTTTTAACTGGAATTTATGAGGTTTGCATTTAACCTCTTTGTACACTTTTTAAAAATAAAAATCCAGACTTATGAGAACATAGCTTGTAATAGTTAATCTTACTCACCTCTGGGCTTTTCCAGGGCATCCTCAACCCCATGCAGGGGTTCTTGAATACCTTGGCTTTCCACGGCTGGACAGGCTTCGATGTAGACCTGAGCTTCCGGCCGCAACGCGAGCTGGCCTGGGACTCCGCCTCCACCTCGGCTGCCGCCACGGGCAGCTACAACCCCGTCGTGGGTTCCACCCTCCACTTCCAGAGCCACGTCCAGGAGGCCAAGAAGAACATGGCCGCCAACGGTCAGCAGCCCTCCGACGCCATCAGCGTGCTTTCGGAAGGTAACAGCTCTCCGGTGTATCAGGGCTGGTGACACCCAAGCAGCAACCAGCACGGCAGCAGGTCTTCTTGATCTGGGATGTGGGGACGGGGATTCCAGCACCTGCTCTTATAAACTACACTCTTCATCAAACTCTGGATATTTATTGTTACTGTGATTGATGGCCATTAATGATCTGGCATTGAGACTATACGCTTGCAGGGTTTCTGCCCAGGGCAAACACTACCTTTACTCTGTACAGTAATGACCTTAGACCAGCTTGTTTCAGTAAGTGTGCATCTGCTGCCAAGTCTGCTTGGAAAGGGCTTCAACTAAGCAAAGATATACTGCTGAATTTAGGATACAGCATATTGGATAACTGCGATGGTATGAAAAAAAAAAAAGAAAATCCAACCTGAATAACCCTTATACTTTTAGTGGTGGAGTTGTTCACTTAGGTGACTGTGAACCTGTGAACCTCTTGCAAACAGAATTTTGATCAATAGTCAAAGGCAGAGCTGAAATAAATATTCAAAATACGTAAACACTTTATATCCTAGCTAAAGTGGAAAACACTCCGCAAATCCCTGGAAGTTTTCAACAAACATTCTAAACAAAGCACGTAATAATAATCTACATTTTGTGGTGAATATTGCCAAAAACAGACTCTGACTCATTTAAAATGGTCAGTAACAGGCAGAAGGTTTGCTGGTGTCTAAAAGGTTAAAGTACTTCAAAAATAATTAGTTGGCTCAGGTCTGGGAAATAGTCTGAAGCAGCTTCCCTGGGCAAGGTTAAAAGCTTATTAGCATTATATGGGGAAAAGCAAAAGCATAAACATGACAAAGGGGAAAATACGAATACAACAGCGGGACTGCAGTTACGCTGTAGCAGCAGCATATTAAACTGTACCTTACTGTGGAATGGGAAATGAATAAAGGCCTGCATATCTGCTGGAATTCAGCGGCAAAATTCTACAAACAATGAGTCATTACAACGACCAATGACTATTCTGTCAGATGTATATTATCAAAAAATCCCTGGACTCCAGTCTTATCGTGATGTTTACTGCAGTGCTGATATGTTGCAATACTGTCTGGTAGCAGGATGAATTGTGTAATGCAAACCTCAGCAAATGTTTGGGTCACCCATTATTTTTATGCATTGCAGTTTGAATTTTTATGACTTTATTTGTTAAACTTGTGAATTGAGCAGTAATAAAAACATGAATATGAACAGAAAAGTGTGAATATTATTTTAAATTTAAGCATTAAACATATCGAGACCAATGTATTTTTGTTTTGAGAGAATACAGGAAGGATTTTATTCTGCAACTGTCCATAGAACATACCTTGTCATTCCACATTAAAATTTTACGCAAGAAGTGCATTTTCACAGATATTTCTGGTACAATCAGCCTTACTATATGCTCATACTAATATAATCACCAGTGTTGGGATAAGTAGACAAATCTGCATAAGGAACACTTAAGACTTATCAAGGTCAGTTGAGATGCACATTTCTATAGATCATTGAGTTAAATCAACTAGACATTCCTCCTTTCATTAGCATTCAGTGTATTTTCACTCCTTATGAAAAAAAACATACATTAGGCAAATCATTTGTGTACGTTAGCAGATCAACAACTAAACATCATGTAGATCACCTGATTAATGGAAAATGATATACCTGACTAAATGGAGTCATTTCCCTCATTTTGTCTTGCTAGGTTCAGAGTCTAGTACAATTGAAATCCACATTTCCAGTGAGCTGCGAGACTATGAGGATGTAGACGCAGACGTGGGAGAGTCGTGGGAGAACTCCACACAGCAGTAGCTGGGGAGAGGAACAGCAGCGACTGCCAGACTCGGCTCTCTCTGCGCTACTCCGGCCTGTGAAAGCTGTGCTCAAGGTTATGCGTGGAACTCTAGCTGAGAGCTGGCCAGCCCTTCTACCTCTGGAGAGCAAGATTGGGCACAGATCCATCCTTGTGATCAATCACTGAAGGCCAACATCTTGAACAAGTGTTTTTAAAAAACCCACTGACATATACAAGACTTTCAATGCAAAAAGTAGTTTTAGCTTTTTTCTGCTTTACTTTTTTACTTTTCCTCCTTGTCTTATATCTAGTACCAAGTGTCAGGGCCAACTAAGGTTTCTTTTTCCTCTTCATTTATTACACAAGTGTAAACGGTGCATTTAATGTGCCAGTACCTTCCTTAAAAAAATAACTTAATTTAACGATCCAGACAGTCGATGAGACATGTAGACGTCTATGCTGAGAAACTGTGCATACGGGATTTGTTTATGAAAAGTGTGCCTTAAGTTCACACAATTCAAATATGGAGCAACAAAGTTCATGCTTATGTTAGTGGGTTGGGCCTGACAGAAAGAAGAAAAAAAAACAGTGCTGTTCTATGAATTAACTGAGAATAAAGAAATTATCTTTTGTATCTGCTCAGAAGAAAAAGTAAATATTAATTTAGCAGCAGTGTTTAGCTTTGTCACATTCCTGAGTTTCAGGCATGCACTGATGCCATTTTGTAATTTCATTAGCTAATGATACACACAAAGACATGCGTGTTTGAAGGTTTATGTTGTGAAGTTGAAATTTTGTTTTGAATGTGTGGATGTTTTTATATTAAACAGCACAATGTGAATGATTAAGCTGTGTGCTACTGTACCTTCAAATATTCCCACTCAGTTCGTTTAGTGAGAGAATTATATTGGGGTATTGCTCTTCTGAAACGTGTCATTGTAAAAGGACAGTAGGCAAATTCCTTAAAAAATATTCTTAAAAAATATTTTGCCATTGAACAAAATGTAATTTTATTATGTATATGCAGCAAAACATCTTTCAGTGCTATATATGGAATTTTACCAGTAAATTTTAGACAACTTTGTGAGTAGTCATTTTAATTCAAATAAAAAATAAAAATGAAAAACATCTGATACCATCAGGATGGTATAAAGAAAAATTTCATTGGTTTCAAAACTGAAATGCAGGATCCTTCGAAACTGGAAATGGGCCCATACCCAACTCTGCCTCAGGCATTTCTGATTAAGTGGCACTACCAGCATCCCCCCAAATCCCCCCAATTCCCTCACAGACAAACCGGCACTCACGCACAGGCAATCCAATACCATAAAAATAGCAAGTGTCAGACAAAATGAAAGACAAGCGTGGTGTTTTCCAATATCAAAATAGAGTGATTTATTTGAGACCTAGAGTATGACTTCAATGTTTTGTCCTGGACAGTGATGACCTAGGCTGGGGTTGGGGGGGTGGTTGGGGGGGTTGATGGTGTCAGGGCACCTGCTCCACACTGGGTTTCTCAGTGAGAATACTTACTGTTAGTCAATCTGACACACACACACAAAACAGCAGAAACCAGACAGTAGCTTTCAGATGGACAATCCTGAACCGAGGACCAACTGAACATAATGTTTTTTTTAAAAATTATGAAGAGAAAACTAGCAGACCCATCTCACAAAGTGCACTTCAAATTGCTTAGGGAAAAAAAAAGAGAACTTTTACTAAACAATTGTACATAGGAATTAAAAAAAAAAAAAAAAAAAAAAAAAAAAAAAAAAAAAGTCTGTCAAAGTTGTCTTTAACAGTCTCCTGCATTTACCAGACCCTACTGAACAGAAAGCAGATACACAAAATTAAAGCTAAAACCACCACATTGGTCATGAAAAATAGAGAATGCACCTGGCCGTGGAAGCAGTGGAACACTGACCAATCACAGCTGAGACAGGATAAATGAGGGCTTCCACTTAACCAATCAAATTTTGGCAGATAAATCCAAAGCTGAGAAAGGCTAAATAACAATGCCCACAAGCGGCCAATTAGGATGCTGCCATAAGACTTCCATTGATTCAACCACTGTTCACTGGGCCAATCAGAGCTGAGGACTGTGCCTGAACAATCACAGCTGAAGAAAGCCAAGCCACTGGTGGTTAATTCATTAAATCTCATGACAACAGACTGCGACAGTCTGATCACCTCAACAATTCGATCTTGCGTGTGAGCAATAATTGAGACGCGAAGAGAGCTGTCAAAAACTTCAAATGAGGAAATCCTCTGGAGAGCAAGTCGCCAAAGGCCATTTTCCATCACACAGAATCTTGCAGTTCATTCGCACCCCTTTATTACTGCAGAAACTGGAACCAATCTAAAATAAATAAACAGACTGATGACGTAAAACGGTTTTTCTATCGCATTAACTGGCGACCACAGCGATAGCATGTGATACCCCAAACAATACTGCTCACAACATTTGCTCACATTTCAGATGGCCTGGCCTCCCATCTGCAATTCAAGTCTCAAGTTCACCCTCAAACAAAAGTAGACTGTCGTTTCTATCAAGCTTTGGTTGCTAGGCGGCCGCCCTTCTCTCCTGTCTTTTCAACGTGTCGTTTATTTTGTTTGTTTAGCACCGATGTGGAGGTGTCAAGGGACGCAACGGAGGTACCCAGCTTACTGACAGCACCTTGCTTAAGTAGGCGTGTGCGCGTAACACTCTGCAGGTCGAGCTAACGTAGGGCGGTGTGCCAAATAAACCCATTAAACCCACAAGGGGCTCGATCTACCACGGAGCAGGGATGCTAACGGGTGGGCAGCGGCAGCCGTCAGGCCCGTCAGAACCGCCCAAAAAAGCAGAGTGCCCCCTACGCTAACAGCAGCAGGACATATCCATCAATGCCCGAGGTGCAAAGAGAAACAGAGAACCACTTCGACTGAGGCTGGTGTGAACACTGCTAGCGTTGCAGTGCCACTCTGTTATGACGGCACACTTGAACGGTGGCCTCCGTACTATCCAGTGGGCACAAACTACCAAACTACCAACTGGCAGAATCTTGAAACATTTAAACAAAATAAAAAAGGCAAATTAAAAATGAAAATAAAGAACGGTGTAGCCAAATGTCTGCTTGGGGAAATGTTAAGAGAAACAAAGAGCCTTCAGACCTTAAAGGATGACACGTGTGTTGTGCACTGTATATAAACATATATACACAGTATATAAATGTGTATATTCATCTAATTTACAAATCTTTACATTCATTAAATTTACATCCAAACGAGGGAGATTATATAATTATGAATCACTCATTTTGTGTCAGCACTAATATCCACAAAAAGTTTTTCTTTTTTTTTAATATGAATTACACATTTCATTAAAACTTCAATAAAAAAAAGTTAGTCTTGGCAGTTGTGATTCTTCATTGATCTTAATGTTAATAAAAGAAGGTGTACACAGAGCTCCCACAATGACCCTCATGACCATGTCTTTCCAACTTTCCAGACATCCAATTCCAAATGATTGAAAAGGAAAAAATAAAAATAAAAAAGAAAATACACATTTTGTGTTCTTCGGGTGCCCCGGCGAAAGTCCAGACGACATTCCAAGGAAAGCCAGTAAAGAAAGTGATGATAACTCTGGTCATTGACCGGCTTATAAAAGTGACCGAAGCGGGCTGACCTGCTGGGTGAACCCTGGCTCTCGCACAGGAAGCGACCATCAAAGACAAAGAACGCGACCTTCTGTGACCGTGACCAAAGTTAAATTCAACACAAGTCTGCATCTTCCAGAGGGGGCTTTCTCTTCCTTTTGGTTTTCTGGATTTGGAGTATATTTCTCTTTTTTGGCACAGCCTTCTGTTTGGGTTTTCAGGCTCCCCATGGCCCCCACCCCCATCCCCCCCCGCCCCCCCCCGACAGGTGGGTGGCCATTTCTGTGTTGCCGAGGGGAACCTGGTTGCTGGTTGTTGTGCGATTTTGATTTCAAAACAGCAGTGTTTGAAACCGGCACAACAGACAGCGTTTCGCCAAACATTCCACGGTCCATCTTCAAAATCCGTGCTCGGACTTTATTTTCGAAGGTCCAGAACACAGACCTGGGGAAGAGAGATCAAGTAATTTCAATAATTTACTAAATTAATAAAAACTCACATGCAACTTATTTCCCCATGTACTTTCCTCCCAGGACTCACAAAAGCTATACTTATTAGTTCTCCTTTATCATTAACATTGTAAGAATCCGCTTAGCTCCAATGGAGCAGAAAGTCAATACGATAAATTTGACTATTATTGTCTAATTCTGCTTGGCTCCAGTGCTGCATAGTAAGAACTGAGTTGGCTGTTGCTTGGCTTACCGATCCATCAGATGCACTGGCCCCCACTTTGTCCCCTGTGCTGTTCCAGCACACCTCGAAGATGCCCCCGGTCCCTCTGTAGCTGTGCACTAAGGCTCCACTCTGAAACCACGGCAACACAGGGTCATTCATTTTACACTGAGAGAGCGGCTTTATTCACCGCCCTACTGGTTTTGCCCCCTCAAACAAGCATTAGTCATTTAACACTGTTACGACCCCCAGCCATTAGGCTGTAAAGGCCCTCTTTTCATACAGGGGAAACAACATGGTTGCAAGCTTCTTTCTTATGCAGTTTAGGCAGGAATTGGAAATATTTCAAATACATACATTTGAAATGTGCATTTGCAAATATGCACTACACCACTGTATTAACAGGATGAGTTTTGAAGTCAACTGGGTGAGGATCCCTTTGGTATGTGACTGCCCTGGCTGTCAAGCACCAGTATATTCTGCTCTATTTTTTTTTTTTACGGAGAGGCGGAGCCTTCTTACCGCGGTGTTCCAGATGTGGACGCACTTGTCGAAGGAGCCGCTGGCCAGGTACTTCCCGTCGGGGCTGAAGGCCACGCTGTAGACGGGCTCCTGGTGTTTGGTCAGCGTGTGGATGCAGACGCCTCTGTCCACGTCCCACAGCCTCACCGTCGAGTCAAAGGAGGCGCTGATGGAAGGGGGGGGGGGGGGGGTAAAGAACACAGCGGCTGTCACCTCGGAGCCCAAGTGGGGTTAGTCTAGGAACAGAGACAGTCACATCTCCACACCTTCCCTTACCCTTTAGGAACCGTGTGTACTGCAGCAGTGACAGCCCGGCTAACACAAAACGTTCTCACAATGTGGCTGCCACGTAGAGGCGACGTTATAACATTGGCAAAACATTCCAGCAATGTTGTGAGAACATTTTGAGTTAGCTTCGTAAAATACCAGGGACATGCCAGTTTGGAAACCGGACAGATTCTCAGAGGGAGGTTTGCAGAAGTAGGACGCACTCGGCCCATCTTTCCCCGCAGCGGTGTAATTAAACTTTCCTGACAAACACCGGGCCCGTCTCTCAATCGATACAGAGATCGATTTACTGCGCTCGGTACTGAGGACCGACGGGGTGATTTAAAAAAAAATGTACCTGTGAGCCGAGATCACATGAGAGACGTTAATCCAGCGGGCTCCAGAAGAGCATGACGCTGATGCAACCGCAGAAGCGCGAAGACGTCTGTCACCACACACGGCGCGTCGCGCGAGTGCTAACGACGAGAGCGCCTGACGGCGCGCGTCGACACGTTTTAATTGGAGAGGTATTATTAGCGGGGCGCGCGACCCTCGTGCTCTTCTCGGCCGCCTTTTATTTTTCGACTCGCTGTTGCGGTGCTGGCGCTGGGGAAAGCAAGCCGGAAAGCGAGGTCGGCGTTAACGGAGCTCCGTCAGGGCTCGGCGCCTGCCGTCTGCTGAGCCGAAGCGATGTGGGCGGGACGAGTCGGTCGCGGTCCGACCGCCGGCTCTCCCAGGACGGTCAGGTTCTGGTAACGACCGGCCGGTGGCCTGGGCACCAGCAGCGGTGTCCTCACCTGGCGAGCATGATGTTGGAGTTGGGGTTGCTGGTGCCAGGCCCGGTGGGGCTCCACTTGATTGTGTAAATCTCTTTGCTGTGAGCCTGGAGGTCGTGCACGCACGAGTCCTGCTTCATACTCCAGATCTGGGTAAAACATACACAAGGTATCTGTCAGAACAGCAGAAACCACAGGTCACCACACTGAATGACACAAAGCATTCAATGACCGAACATTTCAGTCTCAGCACCTACGTGGCCTTGAGAGAGAAAGATCCAGAAACCCTTGCCTAGCTGCAAGGAAAGGGCGTTGATCATAGCAGGGATGAGCGGGCTAGGGACAGGTCATCACGGATGCAGCTCAGATCCTCAGTGGGTGCTTTCAGGAAGTGCGACGCGCGCGGCACTGCTGGCATTCGACCGCTTCCCTGTCTCCTGGCTTACGTGCGAGTAGCGGGTTTGAAGATGAAGCGGGAGGGTTTATCGCGCTGAGCCGCGCCGCTCCCGAAAGGTTTATAGCGGCTGAGTGCGAGCCCGGCAGGCCGGGGCTAATCGCATCTGTTCATAATCAGCTCCAATGATGCCTGGCCGTTCGGTCCGAACAAGCCAAATCGTTTGTAAAGCCGTGTCCCCAAAAGCACTTGTGAGGGAGGAATGGGCTTATAAATAGCACAGCAGGACGGATTTAGACAGGCCCTGAACAATGGGCCAATGATGGAGCGAGGTTTCACCCGTACCACAATTTTATAAGAGTCTGACATTAAGATTAGTGTGAAGGAATGGGAGAAAATAAAAGGTTAAAAATTGGGATCGGGGGCGAGGGCTCCCCCGACGCTCAAAACGAAGCGTAGCCCCTGATCTTTGGTCCGTCTCACCTTTAGGGTCATGTCATCAGAGCAGGAGGCCAGCAGCATCCCCGAGGGGTCCCACTTGATGGCGTTGACCTCGTTCTGTAAAGCAAAGAGCGGCAGGCGGGTCAGGGCTCGGCCCACTGGCCCTAACCAGAGCAGCTGCACATTCACTAGCGCGCCGCTAATGGCTTAATGAATGGAAACTACTGCACACTACTGAACGCCCAGCTACACGTTCACTAGCCACTAATGGCTTAATGAATGGAAACTGCTGCACACTACCGAACGCCCAGCTACACGGCGTCGTTACCATGGTTGCTGACAGGGCGAGTGTGTGACACGCATTCTTAAACTTGTCGCTAACTGCCCTGGCATGCACACCAAAGCGTGAGCAAGCATGTCTCAAAAGAGTTTTCAGGAAACGGTGTTTGAGGCATAACTGTGCAGTACGTGCTCAATCTGTGTGCTCCCACGGCCTCAGTTCAGGAGAATGACAGTGACTGCCAACCCCTCACTTCCATGAGAAACTGCACCTTTGGTTCCAATTTCCTCCATATATTTCTGCAACACCTTTATCTGCTACACCTTTAGATATCACTCGCATAGTTTCTTTGCATCTTCAGCATGTGCACACGTAAATACAGTCAATACACATTTGGTTTTAATGGTCTCTGATATGATACACATATTTTCCTGGGGGAGAGGGGGGTTCAATTGATGGTGCCTGGACTGGAAGACTGGAGCCATCACACAGCTCAATAGGCTTTAATAAATGGAAGCTAACTGGGCTGCTAACTCTCCTCATTCACTCAACATCACTACATTCACACACAGACTGACGCAGTGTGTTAAAAGCTCTCAGTATGAAACAAAGCACTCAGTAGGCACTGCTGGGGGAAAAAAAGCATTTCAGATGCATCTTCTTACAAAATACCTCCCAAAAAACAATTTCTCTAAACTACAATCAAAATGGTGGAAGTGTGCGTTCCTTTGCAGAGTGCACAGTTAAAACTACAAAAAAACTCATATCTCACGTGAGACTGATAAATGCAAATACGCCATTTGAACACATGTACCACACCCCACGCGCAGCTTACCGTATGTCCCTGGAAGGTCTTGAGAGGCCGGTCGCTGCCCAGCCGGCACACGTGGATGCACATGTCCGTGCTGCAGGAGGCAAAGGTGGTGTTGTTCTGCCAGTCAACGTCCAGGGCGGGCGCTGTGGGGGGGGGGGCACAGGGGGTGATTTGGGCATTTAATATTCAGCGCCAGGGCACCTGATGCCATCAACTTGAAAGGGACCTTCCACTTTCATGCACCCAAAAATGCTCTGTATAGCTTATTGGGTTATTAGGGCTTTACTATGGCTGTCAATAATAACTGAAAAAAAAAAAAAAAAACATTTATTGTTATGCAAATCATAAGGGCCCACAAATCCTTAAATACATAACCTACAGCCTGGAATAGAGTAAACCTACTCCAGATTTTTCATTTGTTCATGAAGAATCACAAAAAGAGAAGCTGTGCGAAAGCTCACGTACTTAAAATACATTCTCACACGATGAGACATTCTGATGACTTCAGGCTCTCAGAGGAGCTTTTACAGTTTGATACCATTTACATCGGGAGCAAAAACGGCACGACTGAATACACAAAAAATGGCTGCTGCTGCAGCTGCTGTTTATTTGCAGGAATCATGGGGGTGCACGAGTTCAACACCATTGCTCAATCTTTGCATTCCACATGCTGCCTGAATTTCATTTATTTACGCTTGTATCTCAACAGGAATTTCACTTCACTGTTACAGTAATGCTTAACAGGAAGGACTTCAAAAAGCATAATAAAAATTTTAAAATGGCATCTCATTATTGGAAATGCTGGTTGTGACAATATAAAAATGATTTCAAGCAGCACGCAGCATAATCTTGGCACATCAGAAAAAGAAGAGGAGTTCAGCACAACAACTGACTGAGGACATGTTACAGCCAATGGGAAGAGGGGGATGCACAATGCTGTTTGATAGTGTAACAGATGGTAGTGTCAGTACTCCCAAAAATGCTCTCCTCCTCCACACAACGGGACTACTGTTTCAGACACTCTCCTGTCGACTGGGGTGAGCTGCTGACGCTGCCACCTACCTGAATGGAAGGGGAACTGCTGCTTGGCTTCACCTGTGTGTGCGTCCCAGATGATTGTCGTCTGGGGTGAGAGAAAGAGACGATCAACACGTTAATGTCCGTTAGCTAGCGCCCCTCCTCAGCATGGACTTCATACAGATCCCCCAAAGCATAAAAATACACACAGTGCATTTTGCTACAACAAGTCAAGATGCCTCCCACACAAATATATCAGGAAACTAAAACCAAAATGGTGATAGGCTACTTCGCAGGCAGTGCAGAGGTATAAACCATGCAAAAAAGAGGAGAGAAATCTATATTACATACGACATATCATTCAAATGTGCATATATATGCATTTCATGTACTGCCAATCCCTGGGCAATTTGTTACCAATGGTACAACCGGACTACTGTTGAGTTGCCCCTTCAACTCAAAAGGAGAGGGAAAAAGTAAACAAAAAATATAAATGGATTTCAGACTGCATGCAAGACCAGGCAGAAGTCAGGATTCAGGGTGCTAAAAAATTCAGACAAACACACTGCCAAGTGCCTGCCAGAGACAGGACTGCTGAAGAGCTTTTTCACACTCCCCACCGTTTTTAAGGCGGAGGGAAAAGAAATGCGATTTCACATGAAGCTTTTCACACACCTTGTCCACCCCTGCGCTCAGGATGGAGTTTCCTTTCTTATTCCACTTCAGTGCAAATATAGGACCTTTATGCTGCCCTAATGTGCTCGCCAGATTACCTGTGGGGGAAAAATATAAATCAATAAATATATATATCAATAAATTGGCATTAATAGGACTATAATACCATGTTTCAGCCAACCAATGAGTGAAACAATACTTTGAATACATATGAATACTATATATATATATATATGTATACACACACACACATAAATAATGAAATAACCAGTAATTGCATTTTAATTAATGTACCATCTTTAGTCCATATCCTCGCAAAGCCGTCATATGATCCTGTTGCTAGGAGTGTCCCATCACTCTGTCAATGAAATAAGGTATAAAATGTATTCATTATTATCCTTGCAGTCATCATGCACAACAACTACATAGCAGACTAATTCTAGAACTTCATGACATCAAACGCATGAAAGATATCACATTACAGCAGAAGAATAACTACAAAACTGTTTGAATGCTAATGTAAAAATAAGTTAGTTCATGCTGCTGATTTAAAAGAAAGCCAACAGGAGATCTCTTAAAATAGAAAATATGAGTCAGAACAAAGATATTGAATCTAGCCTAAGTGAAGCCGTAACATTTCACAAATTTCAGAGAAAGAAAAATACAGAAGTAATAAAATGTTTAAAAAAAAAAGGAGTGTCTAAAGGAGATGGCCAATAAAAAGTACATCCTTTGAGGGCACTGGCGAACAGTAGAGCAAAATACAGAGGGGAAAAAAGCACAGAAAACTTAAAGCACTACACAAAAGCAAAGCACCTTCACGCTTCAAGGGGAGACAGCTGTGTGAAAGTGCGGAAAGAGTATTAGCTAAGTATTGGAACTATTTAGCTGTTATAATGTTGCAATACATTCGACATCAGCTGATTAGGGAGGCTAAGCTGGCTGAAAAAAAGTAAAGGGAAATGTTCAGCAGACTCGATACACATGAAGTAGAAACAGATCCTGAAAATAAGAATGGGAAGACAGGCAACACCAACAGTATAATTGCAAAGCGACAGACCCAGGGACTAAACAGAAACAGACCCAATACAGAGCCGTGGGGAACTTTAGGTAGGCAAGAATTAAAGAATGAAAAAAAAACAGACAAAAAGGGGGAAAAACACTTTTGCATCATGAAAACTAATCCCAGCAGCATTAACTAATACATACATACCAGGGTGTGTAAATAAAAGCATCTGAGCACTCACGTTCCAGTCCAGGGAGGTAACATCCTTGTTGCTGGGGACATCCTGCCCACCCTCTCTAATGCAGTGTCTGAGAACCAGCTGGGTGGAACCATTGTTCCCACTCTCGTTCAGGTTCCAGATCCGTGCAGTAGAGTCACCCGAGCTGAGAACCAAAAAGATAATGTGAGCTTGAGAAAAATGGAGGCAATTTTCTGTGGCTCATCATCCCTTTAATAACATTAACAGAGTCTGGTCATCAGTAATATGGCATGCAGGTGCTGGTCGGCTAACAAAATCTACTCATCCTCGCCGTACTCCGGAGATGACTCACCCCGATGCCAGGAGATCGCTGACAGGGTTCCAGGCGCAGATGAAGACCTCGGATTCGTGGCCCCTCAGCACGGTCGCCTTGTTGGCAGGGATCTCCATCTGCCCGTCAATCTCCATGGCGATCTCCGCGTGGTTATCTGCGGCAACCAGACAGCCGCCCCCTCCCGTTAGCACAGACGGCGGTCTCCCTACATAAGACTACTCAAGGACGTGGCCCACGCATGAACCCCCTGTTCTCTCTGGCTTCATCAAATCTCATTTACTCCATCTTCTCTTTTATTCTGCAGAACAACAATACACACTCTATCTCCAGGCCTTGAGAGATATACAGCAAATGCACCTTAATCGCTTCTCTTTTTTTAAAGTCTCTTCTTTCTCTTGATAATATGTCTGGTTTGCTGAAACACCTTTGTATATGCACTTTTGCAAGTGGCTCTGGATAATATCTAAATGCAACAATGTTATGAGGTCGCATTTATGCGGCTTTGCTATGGAAGTCACCTCAGCATATCGCACACTATAAAGCAACCCTAAAAATACCTGCTGGTTTTGAATTGCTCGATATATGAGGCTTGAGATAACATTTCTGGCATCCAGCATCGATTTTGTTGAAGCTGCTCACAATGCTGGTGTGGCTTACTGATTTTTACTGGATGGTCTTTGTCGCATAGCTATTAATGGAAAGTGAACGGTGCACATTTCCAGACACAGAAGACCAATGAGCAATCGTACCCAACAAGATAATTATATGATAAATCAGAAACATTTTCATAAGGTTATTGTATTCGTCAATTGACAGCATTTGCGCTCGAGCAACTGCAGCAGGCTATTCTGTTATTGTTTGGTGGTTACAATGATGTGCTCAAAAAAAAGCCCTAGCAGCTAATGTCTATGAATAAGAAAACTTGAGTCAGCTCCCATCACCATGGAAACAATGATCTGTGAATCACCTACTCTAAAAACATGTTTTCAAAACACCATATGCCCTTGCTTTTAGATGTGCTTCATGTAAAGTTGTCATGGTAGAGTAACGGTTGAATGCAGATCTAGACAGGGTGATTATCAATCAGAGGTCCTTCCTTGCGTCACAGCCACTGATCTGAGACTGCGCTTTGCATGTCTTTTGAAACAGCAACCACAAGACAGCAAGCTTTTGCACTTTAACAATGTTTCCGGTGTAACCTTTAAAAAAAAGTAAACAAAATCACACTGCATGAAGCAACACTTAAAACTGACAATAACAAAAACCATTTAAAATCTGAATATAGAGAGGAAGGTTTCGGAGTTAAGCCAGCAAAATTTTATTATTTTTTTTTTTTGACACCACAAACGAATGTCACTCAGAAGCTTAACAATATTAAGGTTTGCTTTTTTACAACCCACTGAACCCAGACACGCACGACTCAGCACTTGTGCATGGCATCCGCTCTGAAGTCCTCATGAAGCCATCGGCTGACATTTAAAGTATCGTCTCTAGGTCCTGACAATCAAATCTGACATTTACTAATTTCACCCTGTAACTGTCTGCCCAAAACACAAAATAAGCTTCTTAAAATGTTTTGCTTCTCGTCAAACAGGATGAGGTCAACTGATGACCCCTTTCATGCAGCACAGGCAAAAAGCAGAAACTTTGCGCAATAAAAGCCCAAGAACGAAGGTGAAAATTTAAGATGAGATATTCAAATCCGGCCCTTCAGGCCAGTACAAATGTTGATTTTCATTCTTGCCCTCTAACTAGAGACAGATTTAGACTGTTAAGGCACACTGGGTGAGTGGAACCTCTGGCCAATCAGTGACATTAATCAATCAACTGGCTATCAGGTAGGAAATAAAACCTGCAATACTATTGGCCTCCTGGGCCAGATGAGCACCCTTGGTTTAGAGGCAATGGAAGAAATTACTAGTGGAATAATGCTGAATGCCTTTACTGCAGCAGGTAGAGCAGGAATGGATGTGTACGACAACAGACTAGATCAATAGTGCTTAGAATGAATGGAGAGGGGCTTGCTTTTTGGGTGATGAAATCTGACATCAATACCAACCTCAAATTCTCTGAAGAAAACACCATTCACTTCTGAGGACCAGAAAATACTCGGCAGTAGGGGTTCCATATACTTAATGTATTCTAAGGAGGAGCTATGAAAGTACAGTATAACCTCCAAGATACAAAGATTAAATGAGTCACCTTTTAAATTTATTACAAACCCATGAAATACTATCAAAATCAGACAAAGGCACATGTCTGAAAACTATTGTTAAAGAGATGTGGGATAAAAGGAGATGTTATCATTCTGAAAGCTGATGCAGGGAATAAAAATGTTAATCGGGTCTGTATTCCCTCTGGTTTATTGGTTATTAATAAATCGTTTCAATATTCCAAACTTGGCCTCCATTTGCAATTCGCTCATATCTCTGAGGTACCACAAAATGGCGGCAATTATTTTCGGGGCTCTGTCCTTACTCATCGTGTGCGCCCCGTTCTCGTCCCCGTTCATGGTGGTCTCCCCGTTCTTCGGCGCGTTCGGCTGTACGGTCGCCATGGCGCCGACGGCCTGTTGCTGCTGCTGCTGCTGCTGCTGCTGCTGCTGCTGCTGCTGCTGTTGCTGCTGTGCTAGCTTCTCCCGGAAAGCCTGCTGACGCGTTTGCACCACATCCGGCATCACCGCGTCAATGAGTGACAGGGACTCGATCGGCCGCCCGTCGAAGACCGTGCCATCCTGCAGGGGGGTAAAATGGCCGCACCCGTCAAGTATCCCGAAAACACGGCAGAGATTTCATTTGTCAGCCCTAAATGCCTTGGGGAACACAAGTAGTAGACTTTTGCTGAAAATCGCATCCTGCTGTAAGCTGTGAAAGAGTGCCAAGAGTGTGTGTGCCTGGTGATACACAATTGAGGTCAGCACTTCATCATTAATAATAAGTAAACTAAACTAAATAAGCTAAAGCTTAAAAAAACTCAGACGTTCTTGAGTCCCACTTTATTATGGTATAAAGTTAGTTTGAGGTCTATGAACTGATAGAAGGCTCAAAGGACTGAACGCACAGCTAAAGCATTAAGCCAAGTTGCGTTTACGAAGTACACCCACCAAATTGCATCAAGAGTCATGCGAAACTGTAGAGGCCAATGAACATGGCCATATTGGCTCTAAGATTGAGTAGCGCACTCCAGAATTTACACCAGCTGCACATGAAAGCCTTGCCTCTCTCTCGAGGGGAGGAAAATTCAGGACGATGCTCTCACGGATAAACTACTTTCATTTCCGCCAAGCTCGACTAACCACTTTTCCCACTTAAGAGTCGGCTCTTAGTTCGACTAATGGAGGCAGTCAGTAATAGGATGAGTCAACCTCTGAGAAAAGATAAGACTTAAAGAGACTGAAGTTCTTTTTTTTCTTAAAGTGCACTTTTTTTTTTTTTTTTGTTTACTTTGGCTTTTAAAATTTGACAGAGAGAGGTATGTGAAACTGTCGATGCAAAGTTCCTGTTCCCATAGGGGTCCCACAGAGCGCAGCGGGGGGGTGGGGGGGGGGACTGCACCCCTCGCGGGCATCCGGGGGCCCCTCGCAGGCTTACCTCATTGATGCTGATCTCCGCCTCCACGTACTGGAGGCCCTTCTGCAGGATGGAGATGAGGGCAGCAGGGGGCACTAGCGTTCCATTGATGTTAGACTGGCTGATGTGGCTCTCGATGCCGAAGGTGAAAGCCGAGTGGGAGAAACCTGGGGGGGTGGGGGGGGGTCGGGGAGACGTGAGGGGCATGATTTAGCGAGCGTGGAAACGCGGGGGAAATCTCCACCACGCCGCCCCATCCCCACAGCACGGCGGCTACCTCGGTACTGCTTACGCAGCGAGTTTCAACAGCGTGTTATGCGCCCGGCTATTGCCCACCAGGGACCCGCGGCTTCGGTCTCGACACATCTTACTGTATTACATTCAAATCCGACCGCAATCAAGGCCACCGAGAAATAACCTTTACAGTGATCTTAAACCGCAGAGGAATCTATTAAGGAGGGCGATCCTGGGTATTATTCAATGGCATTGAAAGTGAAAGGTGTATGCGAACGCAACCCCGAAAGACGGATCGATCGCTGGCAATTGCCTTATTTTCCATAAAAAATAGGACAGTGTGAATATAGGGACTCAGTTACTATTCTGGGATGGGACACAGTACATTCAACCCAGGATAGCACCAGGCAGGGCTGGTGTGTCAGTACAAATACATCACTAAGGCCCAGTTTATAGGCAAATATTTCAGCATGATCCAAACCCGTACATTTCTGGTGTAGGAATCCATGGTAAAAACAAACTGTACCCGTGAACCATTTTGACAATATATACGCACCCTTTGAGACCATGAAAAGTAGTGTAGGTACCATGTGCCCTGATCCGTATACACTGTGCTTAACTCAGCAGTGCTACTGAATCCACACACGGGAAACTAAAAATAATGGTATTAAAGATATGCCTAGAATGCAGATTTTATTATTATGCAGGCGAGATATTGAGCTCAGTGGAGAAGCTGCATTACAATGATTCACAATTTGCCTTGCTGATACAAAGGCATTTTAAACCACATGTCTACGCACAGACGTTTTCTTCACCGGCAGGTAATCTGGGAAATGGTTCTCTTGACCATTGTAAGACAAGCACATGGTAAAAAGTGTAAATCTGTATATCAAGGCATTCTCAGAATATGTACAATAAGGAGCCTAGCCATTTCATCTATTCAGTCACATACATTTCTTTTTTTAATTATTTTGCGGTAGAATGACCAAGGCTACAGTAACTCGTTATCGGTTCAAGGGGAACCAAATTCTAATTTTGTGCTGCTTTGGGCTCTAAATAATTGCTGTGGCGTTTATTTAATTTGCCGAAATGAAAAAAAGACTATTTCAACTGATGTCACTGCAATAAGATTCCTCCACTTCTTATCATTTCCAAGGGAATGAAGCAGTCTGTTAAACATGTAATGGAGGCAGATCTATTGATTTCTGAAGTCACAATCATGATACTTAAGACATCACTTAAGTATGGGTGTCCTGTTTCCATCTGAGCCATGTTTCATCTGAAATGCAGCCTCCACTACACTTTCTGGATCCATTCTCTCCAATGGGGGAAAGTGGTATCATAAGCTGGAGTTAGATGAGTTGGAGTGACATTTACTTGATTGTGGGCTAGGTTATATATTAGAAATGAAATGGATCCATCATATCTAAGCGGAGAACCAATGTATTAGACTGATTTTTGGTTTGAGCTTCCTGTGGGTTTCCACCATTTACTGTGATGAAAGACGGAGAAACTGTTTAGGCTATATATTTCTATAATAGTTTAAGTTCAGGTGAGCAGTAATATCTGAAAGATGATCTTACCAGATTCCTGGAGATATCGGTAAACCAAGAAGTTGACTTCATCACTGGTTATACTCATCTTAGCCCACCTCAACTGATGAGGTCTCTATGAAGGGTGGGCCCACTCTGTGTGTGAGAGAGAGATAAAGAAAGAGAATTATGAGATAAACAGCACTAAATTAATTCCTTCACAATGCAGCCAATTCAGACAGTGGCAGTAGCCTGAGAGAACACACCACATTTTCTTGAGAAAAGGCAGTAAGGTTTAAATTAAAATTCATAAGGATCAGTATATTGGGCTAAGAATGTCACTAGTCCAATGGCAAGGAACATTATCGAAAAGTTGCACAAAACACCAATTAATTTAACAACAGTAAATACGAATGACATTTGGAAACAAAGGTTCAGTGGCAAAGGTCTAAGAAACAGCAACCTATGACACATTGGGACAAATCATTCAATTACTACACCTTTGATGGGCGCTGTGACCTAGCTTTGTGTACATGGCTTATCAGCACTCTGCTGTAAGCCTGGTGAAAGCCTGAGCTTGAGTGATAACATGTCACATGTGACAAATATGTCAAGTATGTCACTCTTCCACAAACCGCCCTCAGTGAATTCAACCAGTGTCCATGCTGGCTCATCTGCAGCGTGGCTACTGCTGTTAGAGCAAGAGCAGTTCTGAGACAGCAAGATGGGAGTCTCAAGCTCTGCTGAGATCTGGTCATCTGGATTCAGAGACTACATCCCCTTAAAAGATCCATTTTCAACTTTCATGCCTAACCCCACAAGTGATGCTTCCAGAAATTCCACAAGTATTTTCCACTCAAAACAATGTTCTACAAAACAAGTATGCTTATGTAATTACAACAAATAATTAATAATAACAATTAAAATTTAAATTCTCAGAATGGTAATTCTGTTAATGCTCAAAGTGCAAGAATGTTGCCCTTAACTCTTAGGAACAATGTTAAGCAAATAGTAAATTTACTGTATTCCTACAGTATATTTCAATCATGGTCATCCTTGTTAGAATGTGTAAGAGAAGACCACAGTGCAATGCTTTTATTTTTCATTTCTATGTTGAGGGTAAAATTAATCATTTTCACAAACTGCCTCTGAGGAGACCACAACTACAGCACCGCTGGGTGACTGCTCTGAAATGGCATGCAGGAGTCCAGATGTGGGACGGGGCGATCAGTCAGATTACGTGGGAGATGGGGTATTTGATGAACGCAGACGATTTCTTCTTATGACCTCAAAAAGACTGAGGCGAGATGCTGTAGGTGGGAGGGCAAAACTACTAGCTAGCTACCTAGCATGGGGAACCAACACAGCTACCTATCATGGGGAACCAACACAGCCAGTTAGACAATTTGTGAAAATTAATAAGTTTTGTTTGGAAATACTAATTTGAACATCCAGGGGCAATACAAAAGGCTCAACCTTGGATTCTGTGTTTTGTTTCTCATGATTAATCATTGAGCTCATTGAAAGTCAGCAATCCAATAATAGGAATACCTTGAGCAGCAGAGACAACCCGACCTAGTGACATCAGAACCCAGCTTGTTCCAAAATGGTTGCGCCCTAGTTCTAGCAAAAACGGGTCAATTTCTGATTTGAACACAAGGCCAAATATCAGAGCAAAAAGCACACAAACCAGAGTCGTATTACCAAGAGTATACATCACGTTTGTTATAACATTGTCTTAACGTTGAGCAATACATTTAAGTCTTTGCTTGAGTTTACCAAAACTGACACAGCATTATGAACAATGGAACTGTGTAGTAAGGAAAATGAAAACTCATCTTAAATGGAAACTTCATCCTAATTTGATGCTGTTGTATTTTATTGGACTTGCCACTACTGGAAGGCTAGAAAGAAATGTATTCTAAGTCTGACCAATACCGTACCTGCCCTGTCCTGCATCTGAATCAGGCCACTTACTCAGCTATTTGTCATTGTTACATTAAGAATGGGTGTGGCCGTGATGCCAAATGTGTCATTCTGGCAGATTTTTACAGGACAAGAAACGGATATCAAGAAGACTGGGTAAGTCTGTACATTTTTCCAAACATGTCATCGGTGGACAAATCAAGTAACCATTGAAAAAGAATTTCAGGGTTAAGATCCCCTCAGGTTTGTGTAGGTAGCGTGCACCCTCAACATTCTAGTCACACGTCTTTAATAAATGAAATGACTTTAGAAATGATTTCACTCTCCACTGTGCACCACCTGCTGTGTTCATTTCGAAAAGCATGGCTGTCTCTTCAAGCAACGTGCACTTGCAATCTGCTGACCTCTGTGGCCCTTCCTGCTCTACAGCCAGCCCTCCGTTTAGAAAATACATTTTCTTTCCACTCCCGACCATTACGGATCGAGTTACCGGGTCTGCGGCTCCGCGCCGACACCATCGCAAACGCGGAGGCAGAAGCGCCCTTTTGTTTTTACGTTTTTTCCTTCCCACCCCATCAGCGTGACCTACATTTTCATCAGGGCTCAGGGGAGTGGACAATTATCTTCCCTGGTGTTAAAGCGCTGCAACAGACATATTGTGGGACCACACTGAGAAGATATCCTCGTGTGAGACGCTAGTTATTAGCCGTCTACATCAAATGTGCCTGATATTTCGGGAAAGGGCTTAAAACGATTAAGAGGATTTGGGCACAGTTCTTTGTTAAGCCCCGTTTTTCTGAGAATGCTCACCTAGGCTAATGTTAACAGTATGATGATTAGCACATATTAAAAGGTACAGACGGTATATATAGGACGAGTTAGGTGCGTGTGCATTTTAATGACACGAGAAGCAACCAGAAATATAGACACCCATAAAGTGACAAACGCCTAGAGGCAAACAGAAAGACGGGGGTGGGAGAGTGTGCAGATCCACAGATAGAGACGCTGGCTAATTTTCCTCATCTGTAGCCTAAATAATAATCTGAACAAAAGAATGTTCTTTTTTTGGATCACTTCACCCTTGCTATGATCTTCACTCTTCACATCTGACATGAACCACAACCTCTTGTTTATTGTGCAAGTCATAAACAATCCAAAAAAGAATCAAATCTAAGGCATTCTCCAATCTAAACTCTGCAAAAATACCTGTTCACTCTCAGACTGCCAATGTTTTAGGCAAACAAGAGACAATTCAGATCTATCCCCCCTCATGTCCCATACAAATCAGAATGCTTTTTTTCCATTTTCTCCCCAATTTAGTCTTTATACCAAATCCCCGTGTGTATCACAGTCCTGGTCGATGCGCTATCCTCTGTCGGTCTGGGGAGGGTGTAGACTACCACATGCCAGGCTCTGATACATGTGGAGTCGCCAGCTGCTTCTTTTCACCTGACAGTGAGGAGTTTCACTGGGAGAGCGTAACGCGTGCGGAGGTTCACGCTATCTCCCCCAGATCCCCTCCCTGCTGAACAGGCGCCCCGACCAACCAGTAGGAGCCGCTAATGCAACGATCAGGACTCATACCCTCACCGGCTTCCCACCCGCGAACACTGCCAATTGTGTTCATAGGAACGTCTGACCAAGCCGGAAGTACCGCTGCCGGGGATTGAACCCAAGTCTCTGCGGTGGTAGGCGAGTGCTTATACACTACCCAGACGGCCTCAAATCAGAATGCTTTTAACTTTTTAACTTTTGATTAAGTTTAAAAAATAACCAAGATGGAACAGGCATAATAAAGATGAACTTTGTAAAACAATTTAATCCCAAACTAAAACACGCACGGTAAACATAACTTTTTAAAATTATTGTTCCAATCTCAAATGGCTCTTACGTCTGGATCCGGTTTATGTTAAGCACTGCAGGTACCAAGCATTTCCTTTACTGTGATCTATAATGACGGTAAAATTCATTTCCATCAACAAGAAGCTCAACTGCAAACCAACGTCCAGTTTGGGCTAGAGCTAATGTTTGTAACAAACGGTTTACAGTGAGATGTGAAGTGAAATTTTCAAATGAAATTATTCCCTCCCGTTTGTATCTCAGCCGTCGAAGGCAAACCATTCACTCAACAGAGGTTGTTTAGCACCTCGATGCTACGTGTGCAAACACAGACAGACAGACAGACAGACAGACACACAGACACAGACACACAGACACACAGACACACACACAGACACACACACACAGACACACACACACAGACAGACACACACACACACACACACACACACACACACACACACACACACACACACACACCTCCCTCTGACTGATCAGGATCATAAATGTGTGCTTAGGGTGCTTCCATACATCATAGCATTTCAATTCTAGCTTTCTGCATCTCTCACTTGGGTTGGGAAAAGGTGCGACAACTTTGTGCGGTTTTCACACTATTAAATGTTATTGGTTTGTCACCTTTGATACAAGTGAGAGCAACCTTACTGAACTACAGCTCCAAGCATACAAATTAATTATTATCCTTTTAAGTATTTATTTTGAATCCGCCAGACTACATGTGATAGCACAGTGAAATGGCTTCCAGCATTTCTCTGGTTACAGCTTTGAAAGAGAGAAGGTCCTTTGCCATCAAATTTCTAGACATAAACATACCTGCACTTTGAGAAAAGTAGTGGTAGTCAACACAGGCACTATTTTGCATACAGGCAGCTAAGACAAGACAAAGGCAGCAAAAGAACAGCATTTAAGCAGCTTAAATAACACATCGTTTCGCACCTAAGAGTACACTGGATAAAAGGTGATGACAGGCTTGTATTAGAATGCCATTTGTTTTGCAGGTCACTGTGGAGCTGCTAAAGTAGCAGCTCAAGAAACCTCACAGGCATTGGCTTGGTTAGTACTTGGATGGGAAAGCTGCTACCAGAAGAAGCATTACTAGGCCATTGGGGGGCACTCTTCCTTCTAAATCAAACAGAAATCAAATTCCCCGACACAGAGACAGGGGCACCGTACTGCAAAAGGTGGTGTCCTTCAGATGAGACCGTAAGTCCCGACTCACTACACAAAATTCTCATAAAACTGCCTCTCTGCATTGGGCTGCCTAATCGTCCCCAAAATCTGACTGGCTACGCACATGACTTTCCCCCGTATTCTCCAGTGGCCTGTGTCACGAAGCAGGATTATTGAGTTAGCTGGACAACTGCACTGAGCGAAACCAGGAAACCTCCCAAATATGGAACAAGGACGTAAGTAAAGAGAGCTGTTCTGGTTTTTAACTCAGTTTGGTTATTCAGCCAACTCGGTAATCCTGCTTCGTGATGCAGGCCCAGCGAGTGACAATGGAGCTCTCGGTTTACCCGGCTAAATAAAGGTAAAATAAACAAAATATGTAGGCCTATAACAAGGCGCACTAAGAGACAGTGCCTGGTCTATGAAAGGCGCTGTCTGCGTCAGCCCCCTCAGCTTTTCAAGTGTCTCTTTACATGTCCTCGTAACTCCTTCGTATGCTCCAGGGTTTCTCTCCGGTAGCATAGCAACAAGCAAGAACTATGAAGGAACAGACAAGGAGCAGTGTTGTCCCAATTTTCGCTGGCACGTTGCCAGCGGGATTGAACATGTTACTCAGCATGAATAATTCACCTCTCGCTCGGCCTACAGTGCTCTCCCACAATGTCGAAGCTCCGGCCCCGTTTCCAAGCGAAAAGCCTGTCCGAGCAGCTGACGTTCGACTGGTGAGAAACATGCCCACTCACAATGTATGTGCGTGTCCTGAAGTGACTGCAGAAGAAATTAATCCACCGTGGTGCAATTCATCTGGGAATCATCGGTGTGTTCTTCCCTTTTCTCGAAAAGCTGTTGGAACGGATAAAAATAACGGAAGCCCGCTCCACAAGCGCACGTTATCCAAACCCACGCATTATCAGAAGGCCAATTATCAAGGAGGAGTCGTGACGTTAATCTACAAATATTATTTTATTTAAAATACATCCAGGGCTTTTCTATGAATGGTCACAGTGTCCATCAGTTTACCTTACAAATATACAGTAATTTACTACCTCGACCTTTAAATGATTTAATGAATTTCAGTGAGTAATGTGTACGCACTGAATGCACGATTTGCCATGTGCCATTATTAAAATGTAATAGTATTTTAAGTAGCTGCTTCATTGGCAGGCTTTGGCTATACGTTTTTTTCTCCTCTATTCCGTCTTCACCACGACATCTATAGGGAAAGATATGCGACAGGTTCAATGTACTTTAAATCAAGTCCAGTTTATCAAAACTTGTTATTGGGAAGTGAAAATGAATGTTGAAACTGAAAATAATTCCATCTCAACTTGACGGAAAAATGGATCGTAAACTACACTATTCTGTGCGCACACAAATTTTATTTAGCTCTTCGTCTGTGTATTCCGGTTCAAATAAATAGAGTCAGTAATCAAAGTGAAGAGGCTCGACAAAATCCTCAGAATAGTCTGATGAATAATTAGCTAGTGCAATATCTTCAGGATTTGGATTTTCAACATTATCATTATAGTAAGCCATGTTAAAGTTACGTGATTGTACTTGCAGCTTTTGACGAGCTTACTAGAGAAATCAACTCTCTCGCAGTGACTGTAAATATATATATATATATATATATATAAATAAAGTGTGTATATATATATATATATATATATATATGCTGTCAACAGAAGCAACTACCTCCATTGTAGCAATGACATTTATTATACGGCTCCAATCAATAAATACATTCCCAAAGTGTTCATATCCTTGAGCTTTAACTGTAGCTGGCTGCTGTACACCGTTTTCAAAACAGTACTGACCTTCAGTGTCAGGCAAAATTACAAAGCACAGAATGCTTGTAGATACTGGATGCAATGCTTTGAACATACATACGATTTTGACTTAGATATGGGGGAAGAAAACAGTATTTATTAATAATCAAAAAATAGTTTGTTGTCTATGCCTTACGGAAAGGCATCCCACGAGAGATTTTCAAAAACCGGCAGACCGGGCCTATGAATCAATCCCCGGGTGATTCCCAACATACAGATAGGCTATCAATATCTCAGACCAACAAGCATGGAAAATAGCTCGCTACCACAGTAAAGAAAAGGTGAAGCGTGCTGTGGAACTGCCTACCTAATGAATGTGGGTGAAAACAGCGCATTTACCAGACAAAGTACTCCGTACTCCCGGCTTTTCACGGTAAGCAGGTTTGCTCGGGCCTGGTTCAGGCTCCTGAGGGGCTGGAGCAGTGCGGTTAATTAGCTCACTAGCGGGGCCTGCTGGTTCCCTTGCGCTTCAAAGCTGGAAGCCGTTGCCTGGATGCCTCCACTGCCTTTTAGCACCAAAGTTAAAACACAATTAGCAAGAGGCACTGGAGGGGCCTGTGTCCTTGTGGGACTTCTCCTGTGCTAATCCATCCATCAGATGGACACATGATAGAATCATCTGCAAGAGCAGTCTCTGTGCATTAACATCTCTCTCATCAAAATGCTTTCTTCTTCCCCTGGGGAAATGCTCAGTGTAAATGTTTAGCAACCCCCCTCCCCCCCAGACAAGAGGTTTAGGCCCCTCATCTTTGAAAATTATAAACATTGACACATTATAAAAACACCACAGCCGGAATGCAAAGTCAAGCCACCATTCACAGAAACCGGTGAAATTTGATCAAATAAACACCAGATAATTTTTAAAGAGTATAATCCTCTCACATTTAATAGCAATGAGCCCACTCTGAGATTAATGGTCTATCGCAAAAATGTGTTTGCGTTTAATTCAGCTGTACTATGGAGGGAAAAAAAACTTGCACATAACATAGATATGCGCTCAGACCACACTGCATATAGAAACAGGACTTGCTACATACTCGCTATATTCTTCACCGGTGTCCAGTGGTGCCGCCTAACAAGCTCAGGGGTTGTAAAACTGGCTGTAAAATACAACCGCAGCAGATGGGAAGTAGACTGTGCAGATTCCCTGAACTGAGCTCCCCCCCCCCCCCCCTCGCGCCCTTCTCTAAGCACACTCACAGAGGCTCTGCAAGTGCACACACGCGTACGCCCGCGCTATATGGCATTGGAACACAATGTCGTAGACACTGCACCCATTCTACACAAAGAAGCGTAGGCTCCCACAACTGCACCCCCACCGGATCACAGCTCAGTCTCCCCGGTTCACCCGCAATCCTCTTCAGACCACAGGCTAAGCAGAACTACGTTTCATACGTTTCAACAGTAATCTGATAAGAGGACGGGTTCAAAGGTTTCTTCCGCCAGTTTCCTTATCTCTCGCGAGCTACACCTCTCGGCCTCCGTATGCAGGCTTAAAGATATTTTTATGGGGTGGTAAATGCGTAAAGTCCAAGTCTAAAAGCTTCCTCCTTTTGGGATTTACAGTAAGGTCGCAAAGCAAGAATGGAGTTAACTCGGCTACCTCATGTACACACTCATGTACACAGATATATTAGGCCGGGAAATCCTGGTTTCGAACAAAAGTAAATAAAAAAAATCCATATAATTTACCTATTGTTTTCAGCATCATGCATATCAAAATTGTAGTTTTACTTAATATAAGCAAGGTTGTGATCTGCTGACAGGGATAGCTGGTTAATTTGTTGTAACTTGTGCATTATGGGGAACATTTTGTCTGCACTACAGCATACACGTATCCCCTCTCCCACCCGCCAAAATCTTTAGAACACCTTTTTACAGATTTTTTTTTAATAGTTACATTTTTTTTATTGATATACATTTTTTTACTTATGATGGTGTTCCCTGGGATGCCTTTGTGCCTAGTTGGAGGTCCCTGGATGAGAAAAGGTTGAAAACCCCAATTCTACCCAATCCTTCAAAAAGTGAATGAGTGAATGAATGAATGAATGAATGAATAATATTGTGATGTCTTTTCACGTGTCTTTTCCCATGCCACGGAGCTGTCTAGCTCTAAACCAAAACCAATTTAAGTAAGTGGTTTTAAAAAATATTGTGCATCATTCAATTGTGCACCTTAAAAGGGCAAACTACGCAGGTCCTCTCCACATTTGCATGATAAAAGAAAAAAAAGGACATTTCTGAAAGGCTTTGCAATAATCTTTGAATACCGAAGGAAGAGCCTTAGGCAGCAAATTGCATTATTCATTACTATTCATTACATGTGCATGGAATGTGTGGGTGTATGGGCATGGCTACATATTGACCTGTCAAGAAACCAACTAGTGTTTCCTACAGAGCACGGGCAACACCTTATATACCTGTATGCATGCAGCAAAAGAAGCAACCTTTCTGCCTCCATATCTGCCTATCTGCACTGTTCCACAAGGATACAACACTGCACATAAAGGGAAATTAAATTAAATGCAAACTTGGCAGCAGAAAATGTTTAGGGATTCTAAAAAATAGAGTCCCTGTTCAATGACTATAAACGGGGAGAGACAATTTTTTTTTTCAAAGTCCCAATTCAAGATCACTCTGGACTTAGGCTAAATGAAAAAGCTAGTGAAGAACAAGTGAAGAAAATACAATCAATCAATGTCAAACTGTGGCTCTTCACCATTATTACCACAGGAAAGAGTGAACCAATACAGTGGAGGCAGAGCCAGTGTGATTATACTAAGATAATAAGCAGTTAAAACCTCAAATCACCCAACTGAAATAGTTACTTAAACCAAACATGTCAGGGTTTTCTGTTGTATTTAGTTTAGGCAATTTGTCAAGATGAAAGATGTCACACAAAAATGATTTTGTGAATGTTACACTTTGTACACTCAAGTGTTTTCTGTTGGTGTAGAAACAATTTCAGTGAATACAGTGAACAATTTTGAAAGTAGGCTTAAAAAGTATTGGTGTATAAAATAAAAATTAAAAAACAAACCCAGCTACAAAATGTGTGTATTAACTGAGAAGCTGGAGTTAGCTTCTTAATTACACAAAGAATAAACAAAGCAGAAGTTGACTTCTGCCAATGCTTTCTGCCTCCAGGGAGTAATCAATACTAATTAGCCAGATAGATCAGTAGTATAACTAAGGTAACCAGACATATTAATGAGAACATAACCACTCACCCACAACACTGTCCTCATTAATAAATCATTGATAAGTTAGATTGACAGCAGTGGGAATGCTTTTAGAATTTTCTTTTAAACTAGTAGCCTATTACAACTAAACTAACTTTTAACTAAATTAATAATATCCAATAAGTACATGGGATGGGTAACTAACAAACTAGCTAGAGAGCTCCAGAGTTTGTGGTATGAAATAGAAGCTCAGCGTAACATGAGATAGTCATCTGCAACGCCATTGCACACGTCCTCACTTAATTAAAAAACAAACTATAGTTTCTCCATTTTTACAACATTCACCAAAAGACCAAACATGGCTGTAGGCAACCCTACACTTTTGAGATCAATAGATCTGTGCCCTAAATTGACACAGTAATAAATTGATGCTTTAAGACAACAAAAGATGATCTGATAAAGGCTGACAAGCAACAAGCTAACCATTAGCCAGATTTAGCCTAACAATTACCAGTGAGCCAATTCACACATCTACTCTCATGTTGTACTTAACGGAAAATTAGGCAACATATGTAAGCAGACACAATGGAACTCATTTTTCTGCCAGTAGTATTTCCCCCTTAAAGGTCTTTTGTTTTTCTTTGCAAATGTGCCACCCTAGGTTTACTCCTCTAAGCTCTCCTCACTTAACCGTTTCACTGCCACACCAGACAAACACAGACACGGACAGACACACACACACACACACACACACAACGATACCGCTTGGCCATACAGACCATTTAAGGGTTAAAGCCCATGTTCGACCAGATTAACCGAGCGTATGCACGCACACATCAAATCTTTTTCACCGTGGCATTTGAAAAGGCTAAAGAAGCTCTGCAGATCTACACAACTCGCTCTTCGCTGACTCTTTCTGAGACCTCGGGGGATCTGTCAGCTCAACCTACGACATGAGATGGTGACACAGTATATTTAGTTGTGACCTCGTAGCCACCCCCAAATTGTGGGACCTTTTTAAAGTGACTCCTACAGGGATGCAAGACAGCTGGGACTGCAAAATCATCCCTTGTTACTGTCTTATGTAAATTACTGATGGAAAAAAAGAGAATTTAGAGCAGTAGCCTATAGCAACTCAGATATAAATATCCCCTCACATTCAGCCTCAGGAGTGCAATAATGAGACTACTGGCATCGTAATGCTCTGATCATGAAACTACACAGGCCCATAAGAGATAAAATCTCAAACACGAGCATATTTTTGCTGGCCAGGCTGCTCCATTAATAGAACTGGACGGTTTGTGGTGTGGGACCGCAAGATAGCCCGATTACCCTTGTCACGCCAAGACAGAAAGAAAGAAATCAGCACAGAGGGGCTTGAACAGAACTAGAGCACACCTTATGATCAAACAATAACACCAATCCATAAATTTGGATTGCAATTATACATTATACAGTGCAATTATACATCCACTTTCAGATTTAAAATGACACATTTCACAAAAGCGGGGAATGCTGAAAGGGCCCTTTAGTTATATTTACCATTCTATAGTAGGTCCCTGGCAGCTTTTCAGCTGAGCGAGTGGGAGCATATTTTGACAGATATCTCAATCGAATCACAGGTTGCCATGGATGGAAATAACTTTGTTCTTTGGTTTGCAAAGCAACCCTGTAACAGATTATAATTTGAATAGCAATCCATGAAAAATATGCAGCAAATTGGGGGAAGGGTGGGTACAGTTCTCAGTGTGCATGCATGCATGCGACGCAGGGCATTTCGAAGTCTGTGTTTTATACTAATTCACTTGCGTTCTGATAAAAATAACAATTTTTCCCTAATATGCCAACTCGCAATAGTAACACAATAAATGTAGGCCTATGTCATTCATAATTGGACACTGGTAACATAAGTGGGATGAAAAAGTGGGATTGGCAGGATAAAATATGCTACAAATAACTTTTTCTTCATTTGATCAAAACTAGCCTAATTTTTCCCACACAGGCTAATAATATTAAAAAACCTTAGGAGAGATTTTCATTTACTCATGCAGACCAAGCTAGCTAGGGTGTGACATCTTGTTTATGACCATTCATTCAAATTGTGCGCTTTCTCTTTGAATCTTGCAATGCTAAAATGGCTGTGTAAATATTATGATCAATAAACAACACCAATGTCAGACACTGAAAGATGACTAGCTCAAAGAAAGAGGAGTAATTATTTTGTGGTTCAAGTCTGGGTCATCACCCGTTGTAACCTTTAATAAAAGGACCACATAACGCAGTGTAATTTTTTTCTTGCATTTTAGCTCTTTTTTTCTGCATTAACACGTCCACTGATATACAGTGTGTAGATGGCAGAATGGAATTTCTTACTTTGCTATAGGCCTACACGTTTTCAAGACTACTGTACTTGATATACTCAGTTTCTGTGCTATTATTTATTATGAATTCTTCTGGTCTCTCAGTTGCTTTTCCAGACATAATTACTTCTCTGGTCTTCATTACGGTTTATGCCTTCTAACTCCAAATACGATCTCCACAAATGAAAACAAAGGCTAAAACCAAGATTAAAAACTCACTGCTCTCTTGTGTGAACCATCCATGCAAAAGGAAACACCTGAGCAACGGTTAACACCTGTCACTGATCCGTTAACTCAATTTTGCACAGCTGAAAATGGGGGGACTCAACACAAAAATAGCCATTTCTGTAAAATGGTAAAACATTAAATAAAAGCTGATTGTCTGCACTTCTGTCTCACATTATTTTTTTGATCTCAAATCAAGGGCTTTAAAGTAGCCTATACAGCAAAAATAATTTCATGCTACTGTTACCATACTTTTACAGGGTGCTGTGTATTCATACACATATATATATATATATATATATATAGGCCTATATACTTTTTTGTTTTAAACAGATGTTGAGAAAGGGACACAAAAGTGAAAAAATACACTTAAAGAGCTGGGGGGGAAATTCATTCCGTCTTGACGTGCGGAAGACCCCATTTTCTCCTGAGCAGTCATCTCCTGACAGATGCACAAACAAGGCTTGGAAACAGCAGCCATTTTCTCCTGAACTGCTCTGCTCAGTAAAGCCCGCCTTTGAAGCCCCAGGAACGGCTGCAGTCCCAGCAGTGGGGGGAGGGGACAGGGGTGAGAGACAGACAGAGAGAGAGAGAGAGAGAGAGAGAGCTAGCAAGCGAGAGAAAAAGACAGAGAGATAACCACAGGTAACCCCGCACTGCCATTTCTTATCCGCAGTGTTTGATGACTCATTTAGCATTAAGAAATGTGGGCAGGAGTCCAGGGGGCGAAGTAGTGGGGCTGGGGGGCGTGACAGCCAATCCCAGTTTCCAGGGCGATCAATACTCACGCCACTGGCTAGCAGGAGCCCTGGGTAGCACATACATTAACAGTTATTCTTGTTATGATTGATTAGGGAAGTGATCTCAGTAAAAGCTGTCAACTACATGGGTCATGAACGGATAAAAAAAAAAAAGGAGAGCATGGCAAATACACCATCGTGACATCATGCGAGTCTGCTGTGGTAAAGATGCATGGGAACAACCTCCACCTTCACTGCCACACAATGGCGACTACCTGCTTCTCAAAGGTATATAACAAATAAAGCCCTCTGTGACCGCAGATGTAACTGCTAAAATAATCTGCCCCAAAATGGAGATCTTGTTTTCCCTCGACTCCTCAGATGTGACACAGAGCTTTTGCAAATGTGTGGAAATCACACAGAAGCACAGCTGTGACATGCCGACCATGGCAGTTCTCAATTAGTTACAACAGACTGGTCACGTTTCTGTTTGTTTTGCCAACATATAGGTAGTGTTTAAAAAAAATAAAAAATGAATGTAACTAAATAGGGTCGGGCCTCCAAATGTGGCCAATACAGCTTATGTGCGTTATTGCATAGAGTCTCCTCGCGCCTGGAATTCCACGGAAATCCAGCAGCACTCTTCCACGACTCGCCCTTACCAACTTGCACTTAAAAAAAAACCATCTCGTGTTATTAGAGAACATCCCATCACTAAATTGAGTGATATACGAAAAATGTTAATACCATGCTTCTCAAGCCACTTGGTGATTACTTAGATTGTGGGTGGGGGTGGGGTAATATGGAAAGCCACCCCTCCTCAGCAGGAATGAAATGCTTTAACACCGAGTGAAGGTGCTAGCTCAGTATCACAGAGTAAGAACTGACATTGACCTTGCCTTCCAAGGGTATGAGTGTACTGAAACCATGCCAGGAAAACGTGCACCACCAGAACATTCACTGCTGTGCGACCATTAGCTTGTTCTTTCTTGTACAGTGATACAACATTTTACTCACCATACAGACAAAAACTCATTCTGACCAACTTGGACGCATTCAAATATACAAGATGATGAAAGCGCTCATATCAAGTAAGGCCAATGGACACTTACACTTCTAATACACCAGTGGTTCCCAAACCTGTTCCTGGAGATCCACCACTTCCACTCCAACCATACTCCAGCACACCTATTCCACAGCTAGAGGTCTTATTGAGCTGCTAATTATACAATCAGGTGTGCCAAATTAGGGTTGAAATGAAATCTACCTACAGGATGGTAGATCTCCAGGAACAGGTTTTGGAACTACTGCATTACATAGTTGTCAATGAAGCATACAAAGAAAATTAACAGAGTAATTTTCAAATGATGTGAATGGGGAAAAACTGGCATCTTTTTAATTTCTTACATTTTTGTACTTTTACATAACAATTTTTATATTCAACCATTTCATTGTCAACACTTCATTATTATTACTATTAATATTATTATGTTGTTATATACCACATTTCACTCAAGCTGGCTAAAAAAAAAATGTTTAAGGCAGGAATGTTCACAGGCTGCCTATGCTTAGCTCTGTAGCACGATTCTAACTGCACCCGTCAGGTAACCCAAGACCACAGTCAGATATGATCTCCGTGGTTGATGAGTAAGGATTACCCACGGCAGTTACACACAAGTGTCATTTTGTCTGATTGCACACAGGATAGCCTCACAGGACCTGAAGGGCAACATCCACTTCTCAATTTTATTTAAATATTTTCTGCCGGATTCAGATCCTTGGGAGCAGTGGGCAGCATTTGGTCTTGGAGGTCGGATTGGGACTTTTGCAAGGGCAATCAGGAATCGAAGACGCTACTTTATGCGCGCTAGCATAGTGTACTCCAAGCATTAATTGCGGATATTCTCCCAAAACCTGCGGCAGACGGACTGAGAACAAATCTATTCTCAGACGCTGACAGGAACGCTTTCAAGGCCAATTACGGTCTCTGGAGCGGACCTTGTGATTTTAATCCATCACACGCCATTTGGGTTGTGTGTATCTAAATACCCAGTCCCTCGGGAGGGAAGAGAGACACGCTGCTGATTTCTCATTCGCTCCAGCGCTTCAGTGAGCTCTACACAAACTCCCAGCCATCTTTAACCGATTCATTCAAAAGAGAAGCAGTGTCCTGAGCTCCCTTGCTCCTCTTCTCCCCTGCCAGTGACCAGCCCCCATTTTAGCCCCCGTGTTCACACCTTATTCGAACTCAACCGCAGGCCCAGTATGGAGCCGATGTGGTCCATTTTACTGCTGCTGTCATTTACTGCCATTTATTTCGCCGATATGCTACTTTTTCATGCTTTTTTTCTATTTATCTCCACAATTCTGAGAATACCTCATTTTCATTTCAGTCTGTTTTAAGCGAGGTGTATTTTCTGAGTGATTACACATAAATGCAAATGATTGGTTTTTGAGAAGAACAATCAACTTTCTAATTCCCCCAGTTTTCTCGTACCAAATTCTCTGCCCACACAGCAAACAAAGATGATGTGGTTATTTGTAATAAGCAGGAATACAAATTCATACAATACAGCGGGGTTCATTATCATACAACTGCCTGTCAACACACCAGTGTCAAAGATTCTCTGCATTACATTGTGGAAATAAGGCAGTGTTTCATCTAATGTAAAGCATTCCCCAGGATGCGTGTTGCTGAAAATCAGCCAACGCGTGCCATCACACATTTTAGTTCCAGTTTGTTTGTTTTGATCCTGTCAGCACATCCATGTTTGCAACCAAAATGAGGAAACTCGTGAATAAAAATAAAAAAACAAGCTCAACTTCCAGAAACGGGGTAACCCTGCTCCTAAAGTAATCTCAGAGGATTCACAAAGAGCACCATATGAATCACTACCACTACCCATCTTTTCTGGCATGCAGAACCTAGGGGGAAAAAAAGGAAGGGGGGGAAAGAAAAGAAAAGGAAAAAAATCTACCACTCCCCTGTCATCTACTTCTTTGCCACAACCAGCTGCTTTCCTCGTGACCTCGACTTACTAATTTAAGGAACATACTTTTCTCATGCAAGACGCATCGGCAAAACTCCACAGCACGAATAAACACAGTGATAAACTAATGATCCACGGCTGTGTCAGTGTGACACAAGAACCCGGAGACGGTCACACTGGCCACATTTTCCCCATCTGCCACACGTTCAAGTAACTCAAAGTCCTCCCACCAACCCCCTTTTGCCTACTTTCCCAGCATGCACTTCCAGTCAGGCTTGGGCCGGTCTCTAATTTTACGCTATCAGCATTAGTTATTACTCTATCTACTCAGGAGGCATAGGTGGAAAATAGGTAAATGTAAATTCCACACAGACATCAGGAAGTGGGCTACTTTATTTTTCTACACAGAGAGCCGTCAATGCGAGGAATAGCCTGCCGGGGCATGTTGGTAATGGAGAGACCGGCCAAGATATTCAGGCCAAGACTTGACACAGTACCGAATACTCTCTAGACTTTAGGTTAAAGATCATAAGTGTCGTGAACAAAAATGAAGCTCATTTTAAGGTACACAGACAACCTCATGGGACCAAGAATGCATTTGAGACCTTGAGCGCTCTCACATATTCAGAATATGCTATAGACTTGAACTACAAGTCAATAATTTCAATTTCCACTTAGGCTATGTAAAATACTCTATTGCAGATTCAAGCACTTTCAAGGACCATGTCCATTTTCAAGAACTATCAAGGCCTTTTATATATTTTTTCCCTCAAATTCACAAACTTTCAAGGATTGTCAAGGGCCGTGGGATCCTGATTTATTAATAAGCTAAAAACTGAAAACTGTTTTTGCGGACACTTAGCTGTGTTCCGCTGTCTGAGTGAACCAGATTGGTGCATACAACTGACCAGCCATTTGGGCTGGATGACTGGTAGATACAAAAAGCACACCAGCTGTCGGGCCAAATGGACAGTCCTCATCATTATATTTACACACGTTCTTATGAACCACTGAGGCACACTTCCATTAACTTGTATCAGCTATAATATGGGTAACCTTTCAACCAACCTTTCCTAATCTTTCAACTTAATATTTAACACCTTTGCTGGCATTTCAGAGAATCTTTTTTTGTTCTCAGGACCCAAGCATCAGTGTTACGACTAGGGCCATAAGTTTTCCTCAACTGTTTAACCTGTAGTTCCCTTTTCTAATACCGAGAGGTTAACATGCGACTTTCTGAAGCCATGCTACACAACACCAGGGTGTCTTAATCATCTCAATTAATCATTCAATTAACGACTTGCACCCTTCTGACCTCAAACTCTTTAACTGGTCCTTAATTAGGCCTATATAATTTGCCTGCTTACTGCTTATGACAGATTACAGTAATTAGACTGCTTACAGTGACACCTTGAGGATAAGAACTGGAAAAACAGGTTTGTTTCATAGGTATACCTAAACATAGCTCTGAAGATGTCCTATTACACAACTGTAATGCACCTTGACTGTAGTAAGTAATGTAGCCTATGTCCAGTGGGACTATTCAAAAAATATTGTTTAGCTCGTATATGGGCTTTTTAAGCCTCAACATTACTGCGATTTGTAGTAAATATAATAAAACAATTCACATAAAAATGTTCAACTGTGAGGGCTATAGGCCCGCCCACATCATTTGGCTGCAGATGGACTCCATGATCTCAAACTGTCTTCGGGAGAAATAACCTTTTTTCCTGAATCTTGTTACACAGCACAACTACTCAACCCCTCAACTTCAAATAACATCCTGCCAAAGCACCATTTCATGACGAACCACCTACACACAACTCCATCAACGGTGCTACTTGGACTCAGTCGGAAACAGACTGAGGAAATAAGGCACAGTTACCAAAAACATACCACTCCTAAAATGTCAAACATGTCAGAACCCAACGTCCCTTAACCAGACCCATGTTCATGTCTGCAATTTCCCATTCAATCAAAACCATTTCAAGAACTACAAAACAATTAAATAAAATAAATAAATAAATAAATAAATAAATAAATAAATAAATAAAATGCAAAATCATGTTCTAGCTTTGAAAGACAGCCTTGGGCAGGCTTCCAGACTGACTAAAGAGGTCATAAAAGAATGTATTTAGTGATACCGTTTGTGTGCTAGCAACGGTAACTGAAAATAGTGCTTCAGTTTAAATGTTTTCCAGGGAATTAATCAAAGTTCTAGTTGCTACCCGGAAGCTCCATCAATACACAAAGGAGTCAAACAGAGTTGCACAAAACTGGCTAAAATATAATATGAATTCAGAGTAGTACTGTATCTCAACCATCTATGGTCATTAATAGAAATGCAAGGTAGCCTACATGTACAGAGCCCCCTCGTTATAGCGGCAGTTAAAAACCAAGGGTTAAAGTCAGTGAAAGAGAGAGTGGTGATAAAATGAGGGTAGGGGGGAAAAGCTTGCTCGTGTGAATAATGATGTTGCACAAGTTTTAATAAAATTTTATTATTGCATTTAACTGCTGTACACAATATCGTTCTAGAATATAAATATACTGTAATAGTCTTGCCAACCTTCTTTTTTTGTTGTTGTTGCTGCCAACAAACACACCTAATGGCGTCACTGTAACACTGAACAGTTTGTTCGAGCAAAACGGGTTCTCGTTATTTCACCGGTCTCTCAACACTTTGTAGGCCACTGGAACATGTATTTGGCGGACAGCAGACGGCACAAAAACAAGGCTTTTTCCACATCAAAATTATTTGAGACATGCTGCTTCTTTTCATCGAGACCTTCAAAGTTAAGCCACTTGTGTCTCAAGTTCAAAGTGAAAAAAATCACTCACTTGCAGTTTTCGTACCTGGCGTCCTCACAGAGTCTCTTGCTGACAATGCAAACGTGTTTATTTTCTGCCGATGTTCGGTTTAAGCGTGTACAAGGTGCCATTTTCCCTTATTGTTCGTCTATTTGTGCAGCAGGAACAATAAGGGTTTAAATAATGCATTCGTGAACATTTGACCGGCTCAGGGAGCGACAGAGCTGTGTGGAAATACAGTGGTTTCCAGTCGTCAAAGGATGTGGTTTAACGGTGGGTGGAATCGTGTGGGAGCACCGTACTATCACCTGTGTGAACACCCTTAGCTTAGCAGCCGCTGCCCTTATTGTAAAACTAAGGGCTTGGAAACCAGTAGAGGCTTGGATAAGTCAGACTACAACAGAACAATTTCAACTGTCAAATACATGCATAGACCTGGCTAATTACAGAAGAACAATGTTAAGCCGTTTCTAACATGATCCTTGCTCTAGATAAGCTTGGTTTTAATACTTTATGGCACCTAATAAATTATAGTAAATCACAGTTTATGAGCAACTGACTCCTTTTCTGAAGCTTACAGCCAAATCTACAGCACAAAAAAGGATATTTCAATAAGATTTTTACCCCAATTGCAAACAGCATTTTCAATGAAAGGCCTTACATTGTTGGAATATGAATGCGGCTGTTTGAAAATACTGACCTACTAACTTAAATACATGGGTTTAGGGCAAGCTGTACCAACACAACAGGCAGAGGAGATTTTATCCCACAATAAACGCAGACTGATCCTACACTGGATGAACAAGGCATAGCCTACCACTTTGGCTCACACACCCCTCCCGATCCACTTCCTACCTCTTTCATCACATATTTCACTTCCTCTCCCTTCCTGTCTCCTGCGCACCATGGGCGAGGTCAAGAGATCAGCTACTATGACCTCGATAAATTAATTCCGGAGGAGCAAAAGCAGCCTCTGATATACGACTGCTGAAGGACAGAAAAAAAGAAAAAACAGGATACTGTAAAGTTGGCTTGATTTACAAAGTGCAAATTCTTAATTTAACAACTGTCGATTTAATGACACTTTCTGAAGTCGAACCTCCTTTTAAACTCAGATTTTAAGGCTTTCAGCATCTTAATGAAAAACATGTTTTAAAATGCAACTGCACTGTCAATTATAAGATAGGAACAAATGAACAGCAACAATGAAAAGCAAACATATACCGCAAATATCAAAATCTCTCAAATATCTGGGTTCTGCTGCATCCGATACAGAAGATGTTCTGATGCTTGGAACAGTTTCTGTATATACTAATCAAATAGCATAACTTGTTAACAAAACACCCATGTTTGCATTTGCTCCTACTTTTTTATGTGAATTAGGCTACACTTTGAATTCAGGGATACTGGTGCGAGATGACATGTGGACCTGTGCTGCACTGAACTCTTTGGATATTCAATTCATTAAATTCAGGGCGTCCTCTGCTTTTAAAGTCATGAGCAGGCAGCCTAAATGAAATTCAAGCCACATATAGAAAAATTAGAAAATTGAATTTGAATCTGTTGGAAAACTGCATTTAAATAAAAGTCTATTTCAGATGGGCGCAACAGCAAATTGTGGTGTGAAGCAGAGTCGGCATGGCAACGGATGCCAAACCTGCCAAACCAGCTGTTCAGAGCACCGAACAGATGTTTTAGAATGCTGGACATCCATTTTGTAGCCCTTAAAATTTTGTTGTGGGTGATGTTTGGCAGGTGAAGCATGCCAACGTATAGCCTACAAGTATAGACAACAAGAAGCGTACAATTTATGATTTTTTTTTTTCATCAAAGAAACACTTTAAAAATTTGGCCCATATATAGGGCTAGTTTCATTTTTTAATCCTTTAAGTCACACCAGCGTGGGTTTATTTACTGTCATTACAGATTTTTTTTTAAAAGGGTGAAATTTTCTATCAATCTGGTCACACAATATAATGTTTAAAAGTGTTAAAACTCAGGGTTCCATCTCTATTAACTATTTTACAATGCAAATGTTTCAGCGACAACAGTTAGGCTACTCATTTTGCAACGTTGGAAAGCGGAACAAGCTTGGGAGGCCCTCACCTATGCGTTTTGGAAATCCTGACAACACAAATCACGGTACAGTAGGTAGGCTATTCTTTTGACAGCAAGGATCCACAACAAGCAAAATCCATAGTAGTTCTTATTCCCAAAAATGTGCTCTCTGAGAAACAACAATAGAGTGCCCATTGTTTACTTAGAAATTCTTTGAAGGAATTATCATTTTTATCAGTTGTTTCACTTGGTTACCAAATAGCTTTTTGGAGTCTACAAATGGCCTTTTTGGGAACCCGACTAGACATATCTAGCTTAGAAAAAACAATGAGAATGCTCATTTTTGGTGGAGACCAGGTTTATGCCTGTTGTCGAAATGATTAATGAATAGTAACTATTTTATTCTGGGTATGTCTTGTTTGGGCTAGTATTAAAAAAGGAGAGTTCTACAGAAGGGGATAACGAGCGTCATATCCTATGTGCATTAACATTGGTATTAGGCACCACAAGCCTCTTTCTGAGCCAGGGAAAACCCTGAACTTGCATGGTCTTCTCCATGCCACTACGGGCCACAAAATAAATATGAGCTTGCTCTGGTGAGTCCCAGTGAATAGAATCAGCCTCCTCTGTATTAATAAGACATGTCCACAAAGTAACCTTCTCAGATGGTAATGTGTGTGCATGTCAAATGTTTTATAATTTGTCATCCAACTTTAGTGTGATACCGCTCATCAACAGTAGATTGAGATGATTTTCTGTAAACTAAGAACACTAAAAGCCATTTTCGTCCAGCGGAATATGAGGGAAAACCCCCCACGGAAGAAAACAAACACTGGTACACGTGAGGAGGAAATCCATTTTGGATGAAAAAGTTTGGGAACCCCCTGCTATGCACTGATAACTTGAGCACTGAATACAGCATTGTTAAAAGAACTGTTGTTTTGTTGAATAAAACTTGAATTATTTCATTTCATTTTGACTTTAATTAGGCTACTGGCCATTTTGAACATGTTTAGGTCATAGGAAAAAATTGCACATATAGTTTGTGTTCTCCATTTTGCTGTGAGCTCCTGTGAGTTCCAGATCAATGCTCCCGGGCAAAAAGCTTACCATAGAACCCTGCATGCACTTAACACACCTTCGTGAGGGTAGAGATGTTCAAGTCCAGTTGGATTTTAAAATCCTTCCTGCTCAGAAAGCAGCAATAAGGTCACAAAACAGCTGCGCATTACAAAGAGCAGATCCACTGAAAAACCACAAATATCATACAAGCTCTTAGCTTGAATAAGCCCGCACGTGTTTACATGTGTGTACGTTCTGAATATGATATCCAACTGCCAGCTGGCAAGCTGCCCATGTGAACTGCTAACCACTCGTGGGGAGCGAGCCATGTTCCCTCCGTTCTACTTTAAACAAATATTAGCCCAACAAACAACTCTGATGAAAATGTTTACGGAACACACCCCAGAACCACAGGCTCTGAAGACCACCCATGGCCCAAAACATACAAAAAATAATAATGAACGGATATTCCGAAAAAGAGGCCATTTGGATTGAGAAGCAGCATACTCACTAGTGACTATAAAAGCCTGATTGTTAATAATAGGCCAGCTGGGAGCCGGGAAGAAATGGAAGAGGGCCCTTCCACATTTTCATGTGGCCAAGTATGAACACTGCCAGAACAGGGCGCCAAAAACTGTCCCGAAGGTCAGGTATCAACCTGAGGCACCGCAATGTCTGAGCCAAACTGGCATACGGGATAGACCTTGTCTTTGTTTCAGTCTCAAGGGTGTGCATATAGACTATGTGCCACAATAATTTGAATGTGAGGGGATTATCGCTCAGCTTTGAATTCTGCTATTTCAACCTCCATTCACAGCTTAACATGAACTAAATATGAACTAAAATGTCAAAACAAAAAAACACTTCAACTGAAAACGCGCCCCCACCCACTTTCATCTTCAGGCTTCTCGACACAGGGGAGGAGGGAAGACCACTAAAGACTTTCTGGAATCCAAATCATAATTTTGAATAGTTAGGTCCTATATATTAAAAAGCCAAAGAAAACAAACACTACGCTATTAAATGTAGCCTAAATTTTCTTTGCCATTTCCGTTGCTACACCTGTCAGACGAGTCCGTTTACCAGGCTACCTATCAGAGGGGAACTCTGAAGTGAATATCCATTACAGAACAAAGTCACCACATCACCAGGGGTGTCAGACTCCAGTCTTGGACGCTCAAAAAGCCTGCTGGTTTTGGTGCATTTCTGCACTGAAGTGTCCAATTTAAGTAACTGATTAGCTAAAGTGTCACATGCCCAAATTGTCGGCTGATTGACAGAAACCCACAAAGACCTGAACATTCGTGCCTCCACCTAGGCTATACGTGGGCACGGGCCAAGAGGGAGTGCAGGACACAGCCATGAATTTCTGTGCTATGTGAATGCATTTAATCCTAAAATCTGTCTATTATCTGAAAATATAATGAGCCCAGAATTAGCATTACAAACCAAAAATAAAGAGGGGAACTACCATGGTTGTGCTGAGTAAACACTCATGTTGCACTCCTGAGAAATGTTACACGACTGAGCCACTCAGGAACTATGGGAAATTTGCAGCTTTTCTAGTTTCCACAGTAGTGAAGTTTACCAACTAGGGTTCAAGCCTCAGCTGTATGGAGCGCCACTGAACCATCCATTTACATGCTTATACTGGATATCCTTTTGATTGCCATTTCTACCTAGATTAAAAAAAGAAACATGGAATGTTGATCAATCAGGCTTTATTTTAAACTACTATATCTGTCTACTGTGTGTAGAGTTTTAATTCTGCCACTCATCTCACACATTCACACAGAATTATGAACACGCTCTCAAAGAACATCATGCAGGGATACACTCTGTCTAATCAAACCTCTAATATTCTAATAAAATAACTTTTCCACAGTGTAGTGGTGACACTTCACAAAGTAATGCATTACAGTAATCAGTTTTGTTTTCTTGGCATGCTAACACCATATCAGTTTTTCACTTTACGTCAACAGTTTTAATTTTTCAAATAAGAAAGTTGTTACAATAATTCCTTTGCTGTTGTCGCAAGAAAAGCACTCCACCTATGTTAGCTAGGGTTGCCAGATTCCTCGTGTTCAACCAGACAGTCCTGTTTGAAAAGAACACTTTTTCCATTAAGTTTAATGGTATCTGTATAGCTGTCTAACTGAGCCAGAAATCTGGCATCCCTAACAATTTTCTCTCACATTACCTACATATAAGTAATACCAAAAGAAAATCTGTCTGCCAGTCAGAGATGAACAGAGACAACCAAATCACCAAACCATTATTTCATGGCAGCTACATATTTCATTTTGTTTACAAAAAAGAGCCAAAAAGAAGAAAGCGTTCACAAACGACCCACCCTAGCTCACTATGTTCAAATTTTGAGGCTTAAAACAATGTAATAAATTCAGCACCTTACTTTTCACAGCAAGTAATTTGAAATGTAATTAGTTACCACTGTTGACGGTAGCGACTAATTAGTAATGGGATCCTTTTTTGAGTAAGGACCCCGACGCTGCCTGTGAGCGTGGTGATCAGTGATCAGAATCAGTGGCTTCAAACATTGTAGACTTAAAAGGTCAAAGGACTTCCCAAACAAGGATGATAAAAACAAGAACAGATAAAGCATTTTACAGGATTTCACAGACCAAACAAACCTGACTTCAAAGACGGGGCTTTTGAACATCCTTGTACAAAAAAAAACAACTGAACGACACCACCATCTGTGCTCATTGGCCTAAAAATGGGACACTTACAAAACCATCCCCTGCTCAGAATGTACAGCTCTGATTTACAGAGGAGGCGTTTGTGGGTATGTGTTTCTAACACAGACAGAATTGTATTTAATACCAAATTAGTGTATGAACAGCAATAATACTGACAGAAAGTAATGCTTGAGGTGGTATTATATCTGATATGAAGAAACTCACAATAAAAAAACAAAATTTGAATAGTCTGCCACTGCAACCACAGACCTTCTTACGTACAGGTGTGAAAAATTAAAGGAAAAACCAACATAAATTGTCTTAGTAGGGTGTTGGGCCACCACGAGCTGCCAGAACAGCTTCAATACCCCTTGGCAGAAATTCTACAAGTCTCTGGAACTCTACTGGAGGGATGGAACATCATTCCTCAAAAGATATTCCCTCATTTTTTGTTTTGATGATGGTGGTGGAGAGCACCAACACGCTGGTCCAAAATTTCCCATAGGTGTTCAACTGGGTTGAGATCTGGTGACTACAAAGGCCATTGCATATCATTCACATAATTTTCATAGTCATCAAACCATTCAGTGACCCCTCGTGCCCTGTGGATGGGGACATTGTCATCCTGGAAGAGACCACACCCATCAGGATAGAAATATTTCATCATAGGATAAAGGTGATCACTAACTTTGTATTGATTTGCACTGACCCTTCTCTCTAAGGGGACAAGTGGACCCAAACCATGCCAGGAAAATGACCCACACAGCATATCAGCATACCCCTCACTGTAGGAGTCTATCGATCAGGCATGTACCCTTCTCTTGATGTACACCACACATGCACTCGCCCACTTGTTGAAAATATGGTGAAAGATGACTCATCTAACCATATCACTTTTTTTCCACATCTCTGTAGACCAGTGCCTATGGTTTTTGCATCACTGAACTCTCAAATGTGCATTTATCTTTGTAATAAGATGTTTATGCACTGAAACTGAACTATAACATCCCTCTCGGTGTAGTTGTCGACAGAGTGTTCTTGCTGACACAGTCTGATCACGCCCTGCATTGACATTCTCAGTCACCTGAGGAAGAGTATGATCACACAAATGCACAAGCATCATGGTCATCAAACGTGTACTTTCGACGACAATGTCTGACCCTATTTACTTATGTCTTTCATTTTTTCACCCGCCTGTATATGCCTACAAAGAAGAAAAGGTACACGTAATCATTTTAATATTAAATAGGCCTAGGCCAAATTAGCTGGCTAGTATGGTTGGGTTGCTTCCTTTTACCATCTTGCAATTGTAAACTTTACAAAGAGGCCACCTTATTGGATTCCAAGACTTGGAAAAAGACCAATTCATCCATAATCTTCCCAACTGTAATAGTTACTTTAGTTAAGCTGACAGCAAGTTCTTAACAATACAAGTAATATCTGGCACCTAGCGAGTTTACTCACTCCAAGAACTGCCTTCAGAACCCTTTTGTCAGCAGTCAGGGGAAAGTGTTCAACCAAGGAACAGAACATACAGAAATCCTACACCCAATCTTGGATTTTAGGAGACACATCTTTCAGCATGTCCTGAATACAAAATGGTCCAAACCATTCTTTGATACAAGGTAGACCTATGCGTTCACACTGATGACAATTCACTTCCTTGTATTATTGTACAACAGTTTTGAGTGGGGAAAAAATCCCAATATTGTTTATTTCCACTTGAAATGGCTTCATCAACTGCTAACGTTTCAATGCAGCTTTTACAGTTCAGACAGGTTAACAATGCAATGTGCGAAGTCTCTTGGCAATACCACCGTGACAATACTGACAATTTCTTGTAAAAATAGCCTCAGAACAGTCCAGACGCAAAGAGTGAAGTGGAACTGGAACCCAAAACGAGAAAACGCAATATTGTTTTAACGTTTAAAGTTAAACGTTAAAACTTTAAACTGGTCTGAATCTAGTTCTGGAAAATACAGGACCAGAAATGTCAATACCTGCCACCTATCCAACAGGTGATGACATATGGGCCATACCAGCCTGCCCCTTGCATGATCAAGTCATAAAACATTCTGGCCATTAAACAATCCTCCTCTATGAAAAAAATCTATCAATTTTAATTTGCTAAAAAAATGTAGCCTGATAACTGGTAACAATCCCATGCCAACTATGATGGTAGACCATGTGTTCACAGAATGCTATGATGTACATTTTGTGCGTGTTCAATAACCTTGGTAATCAAATAAGCTTTCGATGAAGTGTGTAAAACAGTCCTACAAAGTTGTATTTTCTTAAGATGATAAACTAAACGTAAACTGATACACATATTTACAAACACCGGCCGGCACTAGCAAAGTAGTTGGCTACTACAGTTAGCTATGAGCTGTGTGGAAACACATCCCCTCCCCCACACCTTTCCGATATATGTGCACGGGCAATGTGCGCGATACTATAAAATAAAATAAAAATATAATATCAGGAAACCGCTCGGCAACTCTGTAAGTAAAACAGAGGAGAACGTGGGGAAATGCACCACATTAGCTAGCTAGCCTAGATAAGTTACTAAACGACACATGCTTCCTTAACTAAGCAGTCTAGCTACGCTAACAAATTCACTCAATCATAAAACAAAGCTGTGATAACGCAAATGGTCCCCGTGCATTCACTGACTTTAAATCATTCTAACGTTTCGAAACACACGTTCAAAGAACAATGACAACGTGGATATTCCGAAAGCACACAGCACATGCACGAAAAGTAGGTAGCTAGCTAGCTAACAAGCTAGCAATTGTTTAAATAGCTACAAACAGTCCAAAGTAGTTTGTGAATTGTGAACCACGGCGTAAATTCAATCGGGATAAAAGACATAAAACCATAGCAAGCTGTGAAACTAGCAGCAACCTAGACCGACGGGTTTTGAACGAACGAGTACGAGTTCTACTTACCTAGACCAAAGAAAGTATGCTGGTGCGTGGTCGCCACCGCGTATGCTGGCTAGCTAGCTAAGTTCCACAAGGAAATATCCTCCAACTTCACTAGGTAAATGTACTGCTCACTAGCTACTTTTCTCCCATTTCATTCGGTACCTCTTAATTATTTCCCCCGTAACTCTTTTTACCTGCAATCCTTAAAAACAGGGAACTAGTGGTAGGTGTATGTCACCGATCGACCAAGCGTGTAATAAAGTTTGGAGGTAGGAAAACTAAAATCGAAAGGTACACATATTTTCGGGGGAGTTTTCAGTGTACCAGTGTACGTAGCTAGCTACAGTACAGCAGACAGCGGCTAACACTCGCAGCCTGAAAGAAAGCGAGGAGCCGCACCGTCAGTGACCTACAATGGAGAAATCAGCAACTGACCTTAAACCTGCTTATTCACACAGTGAAATGCATCCATACAGCAAATAAAACACTATTGCTAGCACGCCATTTTAGAAGACGCATTAGCAGGCAAAAATGAGGACATGATTTCATAATGTACCCTGCTAGCAGGCTGCCTAATATGCGTTGTGCTTTGTTTCACTGTCGTGAATTACACTGTATGATTATGCATATTCTTACTTTAATATGATTCTTTAAATAGAGATTATTGATTGTTTGATAAGTATCTCTAGTCCAACAACTCTTTAAGTTTTGTGTTAAATATATATCTTTAAGTTTCTGTTGATATCTCCAAAAAGGCTACACCATTACAGGGCTTCAGAAGTTATAAAAGCAAAAAATAAGGTCTATTATCATTATCTTGATCTCTGTGTAGAACAAATGAGCCCTCTTGTTTATTTTTTTTAATGGTCATAGATGATGCCTAAAATAATAGAAAAGTATAGCCTAATATACCAGCAAAATTAACAAAGTACACAACCTTTCAGTTTTCTGAAATATTACTCAGAGAAATAAAATTACAAATCTACATGTAAATTAATTACGAATTAATGTGACTATGGACACACCAATTCGCAATCAGCAAAGCCTGGAAAAACGCGACTGTAAAACACTGAAGAAAAAGCTACAGTAACTTAAGTCTTAACATGATGCAACATTACCTTGTATCTGGCCTCTGTGCAGATTCCCTTCCCCCACTCTGTCCGCGTGCTATGTGAGCTCCGGGTTTTTTTCGCCTGTACGGTCACATTGTGGTTGATTAATTCTCCTTTCGCCTTGCTCAGTCATTCAGATTTGGAAAGTAAATAACAAGTTGACATCATTACGGCTCTGCATTTGTGTGACACATTCCTCTGCCTACCGGCGTATTTAGAATAGCTGCACCATTAGTAGACTACAAAAAAGTATTCACTGTACATATCAGGTTGTCTTATAATAGTCCATCAACACATAAAATTAACTTTTTAGATGAAGTATTTATTTGCTGTTGGATGAATCACTCCTACCAATCTGTATTACCTTCTCCAAATTAACAGTGTTAAAAATAACATTGTAATTATGAATTTAACATGTGCGTAATGAGCAATTTATTCATTTATTTAGTTATTGTGGTACAAATGAATATAAAACTAACAGAAATACTGTAATTATTGGGATATTTATGGCTTTGTGTCACTATAATACTTTGTGCATTCTTGTGTTGCTGGTATAACTTACTCTCATTATGCTCAGTAATCCCTCAATGAGCCAACTCCCGGTCCGCATTGAAGGAGCAGACACAATTACAGCTGGATGTCATTATATTGTCTTATTACTAAGTAGGACATTTACATTTATGCGTGTAAACACACACACACACACAAACACACACATACCTTGCAGCAAAGGTTAAACTGAATTTTGTATTGTTTCTTAGAGCTTGGTGAGTCGTAACGTCACAATACATTTATCAGGCTTTAAACATAACTGGGTATTTTTGTATTGTATATTCTTCAATGGCTTCACTTTTGCAATGTTGTGCTTTCTTTGAATGCAGTGGTACTGATGTTCACTAGAAACCTCAATTTGCTTGTGCTGAAGTACATGAGTCTGCCCCACTGCAGTTTTGAGAAAAGGGCTTTTGACATGTGTTAAGTGCAGGATACCGGAGAGAATTCAAATATGAAATTTGACCACTGTTTTGGATCTGAACCTCTTTGTTTTTATGTTTCTCCCCCTTGAACCCTGTATCGTGACACCGAGCCTTAAAAGAGTGATAATGGATATTGTTAGTCACTTTTCAAATATTTTTAGATTTAATCCGGAGTATAATTTGACAGAGTAGGATAAGCCTCAGGGTTCAGCAGTGTCCTGTCTCCCTTCCGACGAGTATTTTTATTCCTCTCCTATTCCCTCCCTTCTCACTGCAGCGGGATATATTGTAGTTGTACGGCTACTAGGTGGTTGACGGTAAACGTCCTTCCTGCCAGGGAGCTCTCACTGACCTCTTAACAAAGAACAGGTTCAATCTGCTTCCCCTCCCCCACCCTGGGAGACTGATGAGGGTCACATGACCTTTCTAGACAGCAGAGCAGAGATGGTAATATGTGGCTGTGGGGGAGGGGAATCGCGACTCCACAGACCTCTCGTTTTGAGCGAGAACGAGTTTGGCTCAGTGCAAACATCAAGCACCACAATCGCGGTGGCTGTTGCCTGCACTGCGGCGCCCAGCGACGTATTGGATTTTACTGAGGGGTTTTTGCGTTATACTTACTTTAAACAGTGTACTTGTATGCTGTTTAAAGTACGCATAACTGCAAGGCAACAGGAATAAGAAGAAGAAGAAAAAAGAACTAGTATCCTACAATCACCCGAAGCGGATATTGTATCTGTAAGGCAATGCTGAAAATGTTTTCAGAGCCAGTGTACTGTGGTCCTGCCCTTCTCCTCCACCCGACTACCCCCACTTCGGAGACGCGTACATTAAAAAATAAAAATGTATTTATTTAATTTTTTTGTGGGGCTGTTATGTCATGCATGCTCCAGTCTGCATACTAGCCTATAGCCTAGTGGGTCAGTTTTACGAAAACAAACGGATCGAATTACACTAGCGTTAATGTAAGTAATAGAAATACCTGTTATTGTTTCTACCATATGGACAATAGATGTGCTATATAATTTACAAGTCCAATTGTGGTGCTCTGTTGCAAATTTTAATTGACAGTATTAAAAATGTATTATCAACTTTGCGTTCACTTGTGACATTTATTTGTATTGCTTGAATTTTCATTAACACTAAAACAAGATAGCCTACATCGACCTACATATACATTTTGATACAGAGAAATACAGCATGCTCAACATAATTTAATGTGGTCAAAAATATAAACTACCCTGCTGCAGTGACGAGACCAATCATAAGATTTTTAAAAAATCTGGATAAAAAATTGCTTTGAAAGTCGACCAATTTAAATAATTTGTGTTTAATTCCTAACCCTTTGTTAGACCAAGGATGATTCATTGTCTTATTTAAATAAGTACCCATCCAAATGTTAAAATCTCGGTCTCAAATCCACTGCCCTATCCACACTCCTACAGTACACAAAAGGTGGAACAAACTTACTGAATAGATGATTATACAGAAAGTCTTTAATTAGCAGTAAACAGGAAGTGAGAGTTCCATTTAAACATGAATTTCCATTTTTCAGATCTCACTACAACCAATTATAAAATTCATGTTTAAAAGGTATGAATTTAATATAGAAACATAAATACATGCTTTATTTCAGGTTGCACAACAGGAAATAGGTCCTACTGGAAATAAGTATATCTTTTGAAGAATACTTACATAGTATACACATGTACTTCCTGGGGGCATAAAATCACTGTGGAAGCTACTCTGGAGTTTTTGAAGTGCATTATCTTGCTTTAGACCACAAATCCACAAATTCCCACATAACAACAATTACTAAGCCAGCAGATAGACAGAATCGTATGCAAATATCTACACTATCCTTCATCACGCACAAAAAACTGTTTGGGCCATATGAAAACATATAACAAAACTGAAAATATGCACAAGTATTTGGATAGTGACAGAATATTTGTTATTTTGGCTCTTTACTCCATCAAACTGGGTTTAAAATGAAAGAATGAATTTGAAGTCAATGTGCAGACAGTGTCAACTTTAATTTGAGAGTACCTACATCCATATCAAGTGACCTGTGTAGGAATTACAGCCCTTTTTAAACATAGGGCCCCTTTAGGGGACCAAAAGTAATTGAAAAATTGGCTGCTCAACTGTTTGTCATGGCATCATGAGTTCAAGCACAAGAAAGATAACAAAAGGTCTAGAGTTTATTCTAGGTGTGTGATTTGCATTTGGCATCTGTTGCTGTTGTCTCTCGGCTTGAGGACAAAGGAAGTATCACAGCCAGTAAAGCAGGCCATCATGAGGCTGAAAAATCTGAATAAATCAGGGACATAGCTAAAACATTTGGTGTGTGAAAATCAACTCTTTGGTACATTATTAAGAACCAAGAATGCATTGATGAGCTCAGCAGTAGCAAACAACCTGGTAGCCCACAGAAGACCACTGTAGTGGAAAACTGGGGAATACTTTCAATTTTGAAGAAAAACCAAATATCAACCATTATAATAAATATAAACATAAATATCAACAGATCAAGAACACTCTCCATGATGTAGGCATAGATGTTTCAAAGACTACCATTAAGAGAAGACTACACTAACCTCAAGGGTTCGCTGCAAGCTACAAATCACCGGTAAGCCTCAAGAACAGAATGGCCAGGTTAGAGTTTGAAACAGCCTATACTGAAGTGGTGAAAAGTGGCAAGTGTGGAGAACAAAAGAAATTGCTCACAATCCAAAGCATACCACCTCATTTGTGAAACATGGTGCAGGTAGAGTAGTGTTATGACTTGGGCTTGTATGGCTGCCCCTGGAACTGGCTCACTTGTCTTTATTGATGATGTGACTGCTGATGGCAGCAGCAGGGTGAATTCTGAAGTGTACAGAAGAATCTTATTTGTTCAGATCTGACCAAATGCCCCAGAACACATTGGATGGTGTTTGGTTCTGATCAGTTTTTCAGGACCAAAAAATGGAAGGTACTTGGCTGGCCTACCCAATCACCCAACCTGAATCCAACTGGACCTAGGTTTCACTTGCTGAACACAAGTCTGAAGGCAAAAAGCCCCCACAGCACAGGAAGATGGCTGCATTATAAGCCTAGCAAAGCATCACCAGGGCAGATACCTAGCATCTGGTGTTGTCTATGGGTCGCAGGCATCAAATGCAAAGGATTTGCAACCAAGAACTTAATATGATGACTTTATGTAAGATTATGTAAATCTGACCTATTACTTATATTGCCCAAAAATGGGGGGACTTTGTACAAAAAGGGCTGCAATACTATTAACTGACAGTCTGCACTTTTACCTCATATTCATTGTTTCATTGAAAACAAATGTGCTTGTGTACATGGCCAAAACAGCAGCAATTATGTCCGTCTAAATACTTACGGACTGCACTGTAAATATAGACTGTGTGTGTGTGTGTGTGTGTGTCTGTGTCCCTATCCCAAGTCAGCATAAGTACAAGCTGGGACAAACAACTGTCTTTTGTTTCAAATTATACAGGTTTACCAGATTACTGTACTTATAAATTGTAAACTGTGAGTATCAGATTATCACGGCATATATCCTTTAGAAGCATTCTTAGAGTATGCTTTATAAGTAAGACAAGAAAACTGCAGATGAGGACCAGAGAACGAAAACCAAGAAAGCTATTGTGAGGATGAAAGAAAAGAAAAAATAAATTAAAGTTATTTAAAATTGTTTGTGTATTCCCAAGTCAGCAGTATGGAATGACATAAAGAACAAAATTAACTACTGGAGGACTAAGGAATCACATGTGATCAGGCCATCCATGGAGGACATCAGAAAGTGTTGACAGGATGATTACAAGAGCTGCCAAAAAACAATTCTGAATTGTCAGCTTGAGTAATTGTTAATGATCTCCATAAATTTGGGGGCGGGGGGGGGCTGGGGGGGGGGGCGTTCACAGGACATTGTGTGCAGAAGACTGAGAGAGGCAAATTACAGAGGCTACACGTCCAGATGTAAACCTCTCATCAGCACCAAGAGCAGAAATACACAATTGGAATTTGCCAAAAAATATTAAGATGAACCTGATGAGTTTTGGAAACAATCTTATGGACCGATAAGGCAAAGATAAACCTTTACCAGAGTGATGGAAAGGCAAAAGTGTGGAGAAAGGGGGGGACAATACTTCATCTGTCAAGCATAGTCGAGTCAATGACTAAATGTGATGGCTTGGGCCTGCCTGGTTGTACAGTATCTGTAACTGGTTCAGTGGTCTTTATTGATGCTTTAACATGTGATGGTAGTGACAGAATGACAGCTGAAGTGTACAGAAATATAAACTACATGGCCAAAAGCATGTGGACACCTGACGTCCAACATCTCATCCGGATGGAGCTTATCAGGAAAAAAAGTATTTGATGTTGCCCAGTCCGTCACCTGACTTAATCCCGATTGAACATGCTTTTAACTTGCTCAGAAGAAAACTGTTGGAAACCCCAGCAAATCACAGCAACTAAAAAAGGCACTGGTAAACGCTTGGGAGAGCATCTTAAAGCATCACATCATATCAGCCTAGTGATGTTCACATACTCGATGCATTCATCAAATGATAGTGGTATGCAACAAAATATTGACCTTGCAAGTCATTAAATTTATTACATTTGTCAAAACTTACTTTGTCACAATACTTAAGTTGACTTGAAATAAGGGGACTTGACTCATTGAATTGCATTGTTGTGATATAGTTCAATGTCTGTTTAAAAAATACACATGGCAGAAGCGTAAATACAGAATACGCTCCTGCTCTCAAGTTCCTCAGTACTAGCCATTGTAAAGCCTACAGGTAATAAGAATCTTATGTATGTACAGTATCTGAAATGTCCTTGATTGCACATAAAACTGGGGCAATCATTGTATAAATGAATTATAGAAGCTTCAATCAGAGCAACTTAAAATATTAAAGAAACAAACAAAAAAAAAAGAATTAACCTGATTACAATGAAAGCATTCCCAGATCAGCAAATAAGGATGCAACATCCCTTAAGCACTAACAAATGCAAGTTAACTATGCTAAGCAAAAACCAATCTACAGATTCTGAATACAGAAGGTGACATCATAACATGCTCTAAGAAGACAAACACAAAACCATTTACAATATAACCTAAAACCATAAAAAGCCATAATACAAATTAATTCAAAATGAAGGAGTGCTAAGTGCTGCTAAGTCAGCCTCAGAAGTTCTAACAATGATACTGCTGTCCTGACGCATTTGGGAAGTTCATTTTACTGCTGTGGGGCCAGTACAGACAGGCATTGTGACTGAGAAGCAACCACACAGTTAGGGGAGAGCCAGCCGGCTCAAGGTTGTGTAATGGAGAGATCAGACTGGCATGTAAGGTCTGTAGTTTGATTGGAGGTATGGTGGAGCTGTTCCAGTCATTGCTGTAGGATCCCATTGACCAATAGTCTGAATCTAGACATCTAAACGGGTGAAAACAGGCTAAAGAAAGTTTAGAGGCCATTTATTGTAAATGGACTAGGATTACACCAATATAGCTCAGGTTCTACCCGGATATAGCCTGACTATGATCTAGGCCACTAGAAAACTTTCACTTTTCAACCAAAGTGTAGCTGGGTTTTCACCTGAAATATTAACTAGGATACCACCGAGGTTTAGAATTGCTGCAGCCTGTGAAGTAAGATACTGTCCATGCATACAAAAACTTAGATTAAAGCTGAAATATTCAAAAGAAACAACAGAAAGTTAACTATCCCTTTATTCATCCTCATATATGAGTCAACAACTGAATGGTGTGTGCTTTATGTTTTGACATTAGCTTTTGATAACCAGAGTACATTACAGTAACAATACTTTTTATCTAATGTTGACTCTGTTATATAAACTCTGTTAGAGTTGAATTAACATTCAAAGGTTGTACTATGAAATCATGGTCATTAATTGTAAACCACTATTAGAAGGGACAAAATGCTATGTACATTAGCTTAAGTGATGACATTGCCATTGAATAAAGCCTATACACATCAATGAACTTCGAGCTAATTAGTGGTTATTTGTGGAGTATAACTCTATGACTCACATCTGCAACAACAACAGCAACAACAACAACAAAAATGCGTGTAGGATGGAAACACTCATGTCAAGGAAGGATTTTGATAACAGGAATTACGCTTGATGCAAACACATTCAGGCATGGCAGTTTGCTTTAGTGCTGCCACCGGTTGAAATATGAGAGATTGCAAGTTTCCATGGAGATGTTAGTAGGTAGGCCCACGTGGGAGTGCTTGTTCACCCACTCTGCTGTGCAGGTAAATAGGATTGGCAGCGTGGCAGTCGTGATTCTTTCTTCTAGGTCACCGTGGGAAGCGGAACACAGTGCCTGTTTTCGGAGGTACACAGATTTGCTTCATCAGCTCATTGTTGAAAATGATCAACTACACTAAGGTCATACTATGTTCTTTGATGAAATATCAACGCAAATTGCATGCTTTCATTTCCGGCGCAGATATGTTTTGAATACATATTAATATATTCAGCTCCATATTGCTTGTGTTTCCCTTGACTGAATTTACAAAGCCTGTTTCTAAGGTGACTTAAAAGGTTTAGTGTGAAAAACGAAATCCTTTTGAACTTTTATCATTGCGCTAGAAAGTGGAGTATCTGGATGTCTCAGCGTCTGGTACGGTACTCTGGCTGCTTTGAACCATAAGGCTATTCAGAGGGGACGTGGCAGAAGATAATTGGCACTGACTTGTCATCATTAGAAGATATTTATTCTCACAGGGGCTGCGGCAAGGCCCTTAAAATTGCCTGAGCTCTTGTCACCCAGGTTTTAAATTGTTTTCAGTTCATCTGAGCCATACATCCCCAGAAAGCAGGTTCAGGAACAGTTTTCATCAAAATATATACACTTTTATTTGTTCATTTTTGTATCTGTCCTTTTAGTCTTTTATTCTGAAGGAGCACGTATACTCCCAAGTTATCTATTTTTTTGTAAAAAGAGAGCAGGACAATCCACCCTCCTTTTGTATTTATTTTTGCTTTATTCAGATGGGTAGAAAGCAGAGAGGGTAAGCGATAGAGAAGGGACCACAGCTGAGAAAGTGCCAAGGCAGACAGAAAACACACAGTGGAGGGAATCATATATGGACGTGAGATGGCAGCCCTACACACTGCGCTAAACGTCTTGCCTGCCCCCGTCTTATTTTTAAGTATGCATATTATGTAATGATGTAAGAATTCCAATGATTAGTCCCAAATGGTGAATAAACTTTGAATTTGAACTGTCAACTTTAGATTGAAGGTCTGCTGCAACAAGAAACAAGAAAAATATAGGTTTCAAATTCACTTTTGGCCTTTCCTTTAAAAATAAAAAGCATAACATTTATATCAATCTCTATAGAGAAAAAAGAAGAAATCACTTCTTACTATTTAATAAGAAGTGATAAAAAGTAATGGTGAAGGTAATCATCCTCACTAAATCCATGAAGCTTGCTAATCACAAAATTTAGGATTAAGACCATCGACAGTGACCTACCTCTGCTTTTATTGCTCACTTGATGTTAATAACCGGTGCTAGCTGGTGTCAGTCCATTATAAAACATGATTAATATTAAGTGGATTGTAAAAATATGCTTCCACTTAAGCATCATTAAGATGCAGATAGATAATGATGGTTGCCACTTGTCTGATTAATATTAATATTCATTTATATTAACTATAGATCATGAATCTGTTATCAATCAAATCGCCTAGTATTATGACTGAATACGTTTCTTCTGGTTTTTATTACTGTACAAGCCTGCTTTAATAGATATGGTTCTCAATTCACAGCTGTGAATTAATGAAATGACTTCATTTTTGTACTGCAGTTGCCATTTTATTACATGTACAAATTCACGTTGAACAAAATATTGCCAAATTACCACTCTGCATGTACACGGCTAAATGCTCAGTGTTGAAATATATTTTTGATGTTCAGTTCACTCTGAGAGATTACATTTAATATTTGTTGGACTTAAGTTAACTGTTAAAGTTAAATTCATTGTTGAAAAGGGAGAACAATTTCAGTGCCACTTAGTTTGAAACAATAACATTACCATCTGGTGGTCATACGTAGTAACTGCAGCTTCTTGAAAGGAATAGTTCAGTCTTTTTAAAAAACATTTTTAAAAAAAGGTAACGAGAGTGTTCCCCAAGAGACTTAAAACATATTTATAGTTCCAAACAGTGTTGTTGTATCACAGAAAAATGTTCCAGGCATGATGCATACAAACACACTGTTAACCTTTTCTGTAGGTTATACTTCAAATACAGAAAATATGGTGAGATGTGTCTGTAGGGCAGCTGACTCTTGAGCAATATGCAAGTCCTACCATGCAGGCAGGGTTTTGACCACCTGCCGTGGTACAGTCTCAGCTGTAGTCCCATCTCTACCTGTTACCCTCTCTGCTTTCTATGGTCTGTATAAGGAAAAAGAAAATAAATACAGAAGGAAGGTCCACTCTCTTTTTAATATATTTGATATATATATGAAACATTTTGTGAACTTTCAGAACTTCCGAGATAAAGGTAACACGAATGAAGACCCAAAATTCTGATTCTTTGTTAAGTGGAAAATCAAAACGGAATACCGTTCCAGGAACACTCAGGAAACCAAACAAATTTATGCACTGGGAAAGTTTGCGCAAGTTTACACAACATTCTGGCAGTCTACTATTCTGGGATCCAAAATTTCTTAGCAGGGACAACGGGTCAGGCTTGGAATGATTTTATATAGCCTATGGTTACTGTGTACATAAAGCTAAGCATTCTGTATTTTTACAGCCTGGATATTCTTAAAACAGAGTGATAGATTGTAATTGTAACTGAGGACTGATCATTTGACTTAGTGACTGAAACAGTACAATGTCTTCTAATAATCAAGGTAGTGAATTAAAGTTAATTCAGTAATGTATACATTCATTCATTCATTCATATACTCCCTTATCAAGGTGAAAGTAGAGCACCACCATAACAAAATCTTCTTGTTTTTGAAACTCTGCTGAAAGACTGAGTAGAAATGTCAGGTAATGATTTGTCAACATTGATAACAAAAGATGATTTCTGTTTAATAAGGCCAAAGAGGTATGTTGTATCCCATTTTGAATGGGAATATGAAAAAAAGATAACCCTATACATTATGTGAGAATTACGTTTAAGTTTTCATTCATGGCACGTTCATGGCTATGGAAACCAGCATACATCCTGGTTACCATAGCCATGTCCCATTGTTAGTGTACTCGGCCAGCTAGCTACAGTATATACTGGTCTAGTGTGCTTTGTAAAATGTCCCTAAAAGTTTATAGAATATCCCACACCCTAGATACATAGATTAGATGTCATATTCTAGTTGTCTCAAATGCATATTTCTAGTTCATTTGTATAAATACATTATAGGTGCATGTAGTTACTGTACTACCTCGGCTTTGGCTTTCAAACTGGAACTGAGAATCATCTAAAAAAAACATGTAAATTGCAAAGCTGTCTGTCATTTATCAATAATGGCTACAAGGATAAAGCATTTTCACTAGTGATGTTCTATTAAAAATATGTTTTAGAACAACCCATTCCTTTTCATCGCTGTATATATGATTGACAAGAACTTCTGTATATGCTTGGCTTGGGTTAGAATGATCAATTTATTTTATTATTTCATAGTCATCTTAAAAAGTGCATTGGGTACTACACAGAACAAGTATTTGTATTGTCATTTTAAATTAACCAGTGTGTACTGATTAAAATACCTTTTCCCTTGAATTAAATTTGACCTTTGATCTTTCAAACAGTTAATGCACACTGAGTAAATATAACTGTCTACACATGCTTTTCTTGAACTTGAACCAAGACAGTGGAATTTTATTTATACATGTAAACACAAGTTGCTAGTAGAAACTGTGCAATGAATAATTTCATTTAGTAGGTGGCAAGCATCAATTCTAAACTTTTCCCAAATAAACATCCCTGCTCCTTGACCTAGTTTATGGCCTGAGCTGACTGTTGGCAGAGGCTTTTCCCAGTCAATGAGATCCTTCAGTCATGTAGATCCCCTAGACTGCAGGAGACATTAGACCCCACACATGGTTACATTCCATTCGTTATATATATCGTATATTTTTTTAAAGCTACAGACATCTGCATTGCAAAGATTAGAGGCCCTATATGTTGATGGTGAAAAGCAATACAGAAAGACATAATTGCAGTCTGTTAGTGCAAATATTGGCATACTGGGAACTAGATCATCATGTTGAGGTGTCACTTGGCACAAATTCATGGCATAGTAGTGTTTTAATTGTATGAACTTTCCATAACATGAAAGGCGATCTTAGCACAAAAAAATCAGTGTTCATGCCACAGCAGTGGATATGAGTTGGCTGAATTACTGAATATGTAGGAGTAGAATCCCTACACAGTCACTATAACAGTGCCAGGATTATGAATACGTACATCTGTCAAAAGAAATGTAATAGTCACAATATATTTCTTCTGCAGTGTAAGGATTAATAAACACTTCAGAGAGACATCCATTGCATTGCAAGCAAACATATACCTTATGTCTTTAAGAACAATCATACAACAGTGCCAATGTAGTTCTGAGGTCATGATCCTATGTAACAAGGTAAATGCTGGCAGAGCAACATGCTAAAAACCAGAGGCACAACTTCCAAAAGAGGGTCACTCAATTCATGTGAAACTGAACAACTTTAAATGTATACCATGGTTTAATGTAATACTCAATTCTGGTTGGTCGAAAAGCTGTTGATAATTTTTCTATAAACTATAGATGGACATTGTATATCTCAAGAATCTCTGGTTTAATTCACAGCTGTTAAGTAGTTCCAGTAAAAGTGTGCTTGTCACCTTTCCGAGATGACATACAGGCCACCATTCAATATTCAATTTCTAGTGAGCATTATATTTCCAACTAAAAATAAGGATAAAAATGTAACAAGCTAAAAATAAACAGCATCACGCTATAAACATTTTTGAGTGCTGAATGTTTTTCTTTTGCAAGTAGTATTTGTTTGCAGTGGGAAAAAAAAACCTCTTCAGAGTGGGTAAGCCCCTCGGTTTTGCGTCGGGACCACTGCCACTCTGTCCACATCAATGTGTCTCCCTAACTGCTGAGACCGGAATTGTCCAAACTGGTTTTGTGTTTTGTCGTCTACATTTTACGAGGATCTGCATGTCCCTTTGGGCAGGTACCACACAAAGTGGCAGAGAGCATGTGATAAAACATCAAATGGGAAAATACTGATATGTGATATCAATATGCGCCTCAGAAATGAGAATGTCTGAAAAGCAGGCTTCACACAAGCCTGGTGGGAGCCATCTCAACTTTCCCAGATACACTATATACATGAAGAGATTAGTTTTTATTAGGACTGTTGGAGCTGGAGCATTTGGCACACGGTGCCATAGGCCTAAGATGATCTCCCAGTCTGGCCAAGAGTACTGATAAAGCAAGCTTCCATTTCTGAAACCTGTAGCAATAAAGCATAATTGCACTGTAATGTTTCTCTTGCAATGGATTGCAATAATGTGCTACATACGCTGGGAAAAGCAAAGACAGAGCCTCTCATAAACCTTTGGAGGACTTTCCTGATAAAATACCAACTGTTGCAAGTAAATAAAAATTGTAGGGATTTTATTAAAGTGTTCCACGTGGCATTCCTCCAACAAAACACTACCAGGTTTTATATGCTTTCATTGTTTGTAATCATATTAAATTACGTTTTAGAGTAAAACTGATGATATTGTTTCACAGTCATGGGTAAAAGCAAGTTTACATAGACTATAAACACTCAAGGTACGGTTCAAGGTAATAACTGAGCGACAGTTCGATGTAGTAATTGACTCTGGTTAATAATTATTACAGGTAAGTGAGGTCAGTTGTAATAGGTAAGTGAGGTCAGTTGTGGGGTTAGTTGTAATAGGTAAGTGGGGATAGTTGTAACAGATGCTAATCACTGAGCGTCACTCACATTTACATATTTGCAGACTTGTGTACTCACACAATGAACTTCAGAATTTTCTCTCTTCAAATGACTAGTGATGTATAAATGAAAATGTATCACAAATCCAAAGTAGAACATACGCAGTAAAATGACTGTTATTTCAACTCTTACAGAGTACATGTGAGTCCAAAACGGACAATATGTACTCTGAAAGAGTTGATTTAACACTGAACACTTTACTGTGTATTTAAACCAAAAGATTTTTTAAATAGCAGGGTCCTTATATGCGCAAGAAATATAGTTATGCATGACATCACATATTTTGAAAGGTTAACGCCATCATTCTTTAGAAACATGCTTTAAAATAAATATGCTTTATGGTTATTTGGATGTCAGGTATGCCATCCACCAAGTAATGCCTTGGCAGGGCATGCCTCATACATATACAGGACTGACATTTTGGCACGTTAGATTTTCTCTCATAAATAACCACAATCACCAATGACTGTTCTTCCTCATTATAAACACAAACTTCTGTTCCCTCTGTCCCCACTAAAATTCATTACATTTTACATTACATTACATTTATTTGGCAGACGCTTTTATCCAAAGCGACATACAAAAAGTGCATTTCAGATACAATAATACACAATAACGCCCCAGACATAGGATATGTTTGAGTTTATTTATCATTTTTAAATTAAAAATGGTAAAATCTATTCAGTATTTGACATAGACATCTGAGAAGAAAATATTCATTTTCACACTTTTTTCATACCTGTAAGTTTGCGGTGCCACACCCGCCAATCACGCTGAGTTCATCCAATCGCGAATGGCAAGTCATTCTGACTCCTCCTTAGTGGCTTATTGAAGTTTCTTTACTTTCTTCCAGCATACTCATCACACAATCTAGCACGACCACTGTAAGGAGATAGCACATCACGGCCACGCAATGTTTACAAGTAATTACATAGTTTACCTGGCAGCTTTTCTGTGGATCACAGCGTCCTGCAACCTCAGGAATACCTCTGCGAGGAAGCACGAAGAGTCCTTCTCGACTGGCAGCACGTGCTATGCGAGATGCGCATCGAGATGTCTCAGCCTTCACATTACACGTATATCATCACTTTCCAAGAATTCTCAGGTAGGAGCGCTTTCCTTCAGTGTTGTCCTCTGTGTGTGATACACTGTGCTGTCCAGTCGCAGTCTTTGTAGCAATAAACCTGTAACAATAAACATTGTTCAGATATTGACTCGAAGTACTGGTGCACACATATTAATGCTAATCTGCGTACGCGACAGCATTTACTGAGCTGTGTCTCTTAGAACGAAAATTGTTTTGTTCACATAATTTGCTTTGTCTGATAAAGAAAAGGTGATGAGTCATTTAAGTTCCAGTTCTTACTCAGAAAAAGTAAGAAAACGTGCCGCCATAAAACACCATAAAATCATCGCTGTTCAACCGAATTAAAGTGAAACTAGTGAGATTTACTAACGGAGCTGACTATCGCGGAGTAAATGATGCAAGGGATTCTGGTCAGTGTTTGGGAGGATTTGACAACCACAATCACTAATGTTTTGGGTACTCTACGGACATTGGGCTAGCTGGTTGAAATGAATGAAATGACAAGGAAGACCTTGACCTTTGTCACATTACTGTCAATGTGCTGTAGAATCAGGCAGCCAGAGGGCAAAACTTGCCTACTGTAATTAACGCGTTTGCTTGTGTTAATTAATACATATGTTTATTAATTATATAAATACACACGCACGCACACACACACACACACACACAAAACACTATAATTTATGTGGTTTATTCTGAAAAATGATGCCTTTGCCTTGTTTTATGTGTTTATTTTCTTAAGTGTTTTTTGATTTTCCCAATCTGTTGTACAAATAAGCCCAAAACAAGGTTTGAAACAAATAACCCCATCACAGAAAGAAACAGAAAACTTGAGTCTTCTCACTAGCCAGAGGTTTTCTTGTAATATTGTTGACTGAGTTTCAGACTGGACTCAACACTGTATAAATAATAATTTACAAACCGTACCCAGAGGATGCACACTGCAAAACAGCAGAGTGGTATGCTTCATGGCGGCCTAATGTGAGTTTGATAAGGCAATGTTTTAGCTTGAGGATATCAGGCCATGGTCCGTTAGCTCAGATGATGAGAATACTTTTACACTTTGTGGTGTCTGCCATAGGCAATGTGCTACTGTAGACAAGGCTCTGGATGAACTACCTATTCACTCGTTAAGTTTACATGAATGTCCCCAGTCACAGAGTCCAATAGGGTTCATGTGTACTCTGTCAGAGTTGGGCTAATTCAACACAGAACATTTTACTGTGTCTGTATTCTGATAAAAAGTCATTATTATTATTATTATTATTATTATTATTATAACACCCAAAGAATTAAGTAAGGTTTACATTTCATGTACCAAACTAAAAAAGTGTTAAATTTTAGATAAAATTTAGTTTTTAATTGTTTTCATGACACAGGCACTTTACTATATGTAATTTGAGCTCCATAATGTCTGCAACAAGGACTTTTTTTTTTTTGATCTGGCTCTGTACTTCATAAGTTTACATTTGTAATCAAGCAGTTCACATGTGGTTAAAGTTCAGATTCTCAGCTTTTATTAAAGGGTATCATTATACATTTTGATTTCGGCATATATACATTACAGCACTACACATAGCCTCCCGTTTCAGGGCATCATGAAGTTAGGGACATATTAATGTTATATAAATGAAAGTAGTCATGTATAGTACTTTGTTGCATTTCCTTTGCATGCAATGACTGCTCATAGCCTGTGACCCATGGTCATCACCAGGTGCTGAGTATCTTCTCTGGTGATGCTCTGCCATGCCTGTACTCCAGCCATCTTCAGCTCCTGCTTGTTTTGTAGTAGACACTATGGTACTTTTTATGCATAATCCCCCCATTTCAGGGTACCATAATGTTAGGGACAAATGGCTTCACAAGTGTTTCTGATTAGTCAGGTGTGTTCAATTGCTTCTTTAGTACAAGTAGCTATAACAGAGCTTTCAGTATGCAGTTTTGATTCTAGACTTTATATTGCCTTTGGAGTCAGTTATTGGCATTTGTCAACAAGACCCGAGTTGTGCCAATGAAAGTCAAGGAAGCACTTATGAGGCTGAGAAATAAGAAACACAGACAGAGACATAAGCCAAACCTTAGGCTTACAAAAGTCAACTGTTTAAGACATCAATAAGAAGAAAAAGAGCATTGGCGAGCTCTGTAAAATGCTCACCATAATGATGAAAAACCCCTGTCCAACAGATCAAAAACACTCTTCAGGAGGCAGGTGTGGATGTGTCAGTGACTATTGCCCACAGAGACTTCACCAACAGAACTAGAGAGGCTACACTGCAAGGTACAAACCACTAGTTAGCCACAAACACAGGATGGCTAGGTTACAGTTTTCTAAGAAGTAACTAAAAGAGTTCTGAAGAAAAAGGTCTTGTGGGCAGATGAGACCAAAATGCACTTCACATTGATGGCAAGAGCAAAGTGTAGAGGCCAAAAGGAATTACCAAAGATCCAAAACACCGTCCCCCTCATCTAGAAACATGGTGGTGGGGCGTTATGGTTTGGACATGTATGGCTGTCACAGGTACTGGCTCACTTGTCTTCATGGGAGATATTACTGCAGATAGCAGCTGCAGACGGAAATCTGAAGCCTACAGAAGTATATTATTTGCTGAAATTTTACCAAATGCCCCCAAAATAACTGGGCGGTGCTTTATCATACAGCCATGATCCCAAACATACTGCCAAAGCAACAAAGAGTTGCCCAAAGCCCAAAACTGGAAACTGGCTTTTAAAAAAATACCAATTCCTCCACGCAAGAGTGCCAAAAGTTTCAAGGATGCTTAATTTTTTGGCTACTTTACCCAAAAATGGAAAGTTCTCAACTGGCCAAGTCATTCATCCAATCTGAATTGAATTGAACATGCATTTCATGTGGTGAAGAGGAAAAAAAGGCAACTACCCCCTGAAGCCAGCACGAGCTGATGATGGCTGCAGTACAGGCCTAGCAGAGCATCACTAGAGAAGATACTCAGCACCTGGTGATGTGTCACAGACTTCAAGCGGTCATTGTATGCAAAGAATATGCGACAAAGTACAGTATGGTGCCCTGAAATGGGGGAGCGGGCTATGTTTAGAAAGTGCTATAATTTCTACAATCTCTACATGGTGAAACCAACGTGTATACAAATACCCTTAAATAAACGCCAAGAATGTGCACTTTAACCACATGTGAATTGTTTGATTACAAATCTAAAATTGTGTGCAAATTGAGCCAAATCAGGAAAAAAATAGGTTGTTGTCCAAACATGGACCTCACTATATATATATATATTCATTTTTATATATTAAGGCAAACTTTTATATCTCAATTTTTATGTCATAGACGTGACCAAATCACACAGTCTGCCTGTCCATGTGCAAAGCTGTGAATTATTAATAACCAGTATCGGCAGCTGAAAAGTGGAAAGATGTTTTTCCCACAATGTGCACTGTGATTTTTTTTTTTCATTCATGACAGTATTCCTAATCTGCATTTTTGTTTAGGCTTAAAGTCAGTCATCTCTGCTTGAAAAACAAATGTCTGAAGCTGAAAGCCCGGTATTATAAACAGTCTGGGAATAAAGAGGTGACAGGATATGAGCACATGTTCACCACAGCCATTTCTGAAATCACTGAGACATCTAGCATGTTCAGCAAGAGATCAGTTTTCCTAAAACAATGGTTTATGCTGTATTTTCACCGCGATAAGGAGCATTGAGCATGGAAAAGCATGTTTGGAAAAGAATATGGACAGATCCCAGTTTTGCCGCAGGCCTTCCATCAGAAAACAAAAAGTCTATAATCAGCTTCACAAACATGACTGCTCTGAGTGTCCTAGTTTATATTGCGTCTGAGACTGTTTGGACACTGTACACTTGGTGGAAAGACCGACAGTATAGTTTACATAAATTAATTTGGACTAGCTGAAAATATACTCATTCCTTTAACTTTGAAACATATATTAAGGTTTCCAATGGTCCTATATTAGGCTGGGCATCCTGTATTTCAGAAGAAAAAAAAACTGGTTGGTCCCATATGGGATGCCTTTTGTCCCATATATAATGTTTTGTCAAATAACGTGGGGAATTTGTATTGCTAGATGGAAACTGTTGCACAAATGAAAATATTTTTTTGAAATAATATCAAATTAAAAACATTACAGTAACCCTACTCCCAATCCCCAGCTAAAGATCTGTTGTTATTTTTTTTTTACAAATGTATTTATGTTTTGTATTAGTAAAATGTAGAATCATATGGCAAGTCAGAACTACCTGTGAGATTTCACCAGCAAGAACATGCCACTGCACACATCATAATAATGGCAGGAATTTATTACCTACTTTCACACTACACACACCATGTCTGTATTAATCATACCTGTATATTCTCCGGAGTACTTTGCCTGCAGGTGAACAGCAAGCAAACCCATTACCATTCAGAACCTTTCAGACTTCAGGTCTGCACATAGCAGGGAACGGACTAACCAAACAATCTTGAATTTTTTTGTGCAAATTAATTCATGCTTGATTGAATGTTCATGGTCTGAAATGAAGCAAGCCAAAAGAATATTATGTCTGAGAGTGATGCAAATGAGTGTATTTATGAGTCATGAGTGATATTTGATGTATAACTACCCTCACATAAATCATGAGTTTGAGGACACACAGAAACATCTGTGGACATTTACACCACACCCATTTCAAGCTCAGTTTTTTTTCTGATATTCAGGCTAAGCAGTAATGGTTAAATTGATTGTAATTCTGTTCCTATGAGTTGAAATCTCTGTTACTATATAACCAACAAAGCAACTATTTGATCAAGCACTAGCATGGGCACCGCACATTTCAGGCTAAATGTTTTCCAGTCTGCTGGATATTTGGCCCTTATAAGGATCCTGTAAGGTACTGTTCTGCATCTATTCCTCACTGGGGGGCAGATTCCTTTAAATAGAGGAACAGTACATATGAGCTGTATATATTCTATACACTATTTATAAATCAACAGATGGATAAGATATATTGTACCTTTGTGAATAAATTAGGTGTGTTTTTAGAATATGAATTGCTGTTACTTATTTTGTCACTAGAGAGAGGTGTATGCTGATACTGTGCAGAGACAGATCTGTCACAGCATTTTATGCATCAGAGAAATTGCCAATAATGCACCTATGCTGGGTCTTATTTGGCTCTTATTTGGGTTGCCAGTGGAGTTGTTTTGTTGCAAATCATGGCCAAATGATTATAAGGGGGGTTTGATTGAATCCAGCTAATATGGTCTGGCAGTTGTGATTGAATTCCATCTTGTCTGAAGCACTCATTAAATACTGTTATTTACAATGGCTAGTTTTTAATTTACATTATTAAGACTGAGTATATATGAAGATGGATACATTTAGCATAGTTCGACATCATCAGTTTGTCGCTGAAATGGCAGGTTTAATCAGTGTTAGTGCAGAAAAGGCCAGTTGCCAAACAAGCTTTCACACATAGCTGATTTATTTGTATAATTATGGGAGCACGTACTTCTCCAGTATTGGGTGTGTTGATGGGAAAATAAACCCAGATTCATATTTATTTATATACTGTCCATCTCACTCATGAATGGAAACATGCAGTTTGTCATTTTCATGCATTATACAGAGGAGAAAAGCCAGCAGTGTTCAGGGTAATAAACAGTAGCTCTGTTCACGAACCCATCCAGAAACACCGGTGACACATATGATTTATGTGAGGAACTATAAAGTAAAAATGCAAGGTGTATCAATGCAAAATCCATTTGAAGTCATAAAAATACTACATTTTATCTTCAGTTTTTTTTTCATTCCTGATGTCTGGAGTTTTGGAATTCATAGCTTGAATTTGAATAATGTCTTTTTTTAACTGAAGGAAAGAAAAACATTGGAGAGTAGTTCAGCTGTATTGCCTTGTTTGGCCTTTGATGGAGTATGACATGGGGTGGAATACAGGCCTAACCATGAGTGCATCTTGTATAATATGTATGTTTTTTCAAATAAGGCAAAGATAAATGACAGTCTCTATTGACTGTTTTCACCCACAGGTAAAATTAAAGCAATGACAGACCTGTCTGTGATTTGCAAGCCTACACTGCCACAACACCTTTGAGAGCTTTGACTGAATATACCCATCGATTTCAATGAAACATTTTAATTAGTCAGCTTTATTTCACTGAATGTCAGGAGTGCACATAAAAAAGTGATTAAATAGTCTTGTTGTATTATAAATACTTTACATGTTATGGACTATAAAAATGCACAGTTTTACTTCAGTTTCCCCTTTAAAGATGCCTTTGGGCCACCTACAGCTCAAGTGCATTCACATCTCTCATGCAGTCACCTGTGACGGTAGTAACTTGTAACCCAAGAATCCACACAGCTCTAAAGCAGATTGCCATAGTAGTACAGGAGGACTGGTGACTAGTTTACACCCTAAAGTCCACACTGCACTACGGGAAAGAGCTTGGGCAGATTTGAGTAGACGTAAACAGGTATCCTGTGGGTGCCTGGTGAGTCAGGCAAACAAATGTAGCGTTAGCTCAGACCCTTGGCTGACGTGCACCATCTTCCTGGCTGAAAACACCCATTTTTTGGCTGATAAGGAAACTGATGCTTGAACCAGTGACCGTAGACCTGCACTTGCGGTAAGCTCCTCTTCTGACTGAGCCGTTTGGGAGTTCTGTATGCACAGAAGAAGTTTTACGCACAGAAGTGGCCTCTGTCTAAAATATCGTTTACCTGATTTTAAAAGCAATTTTCGTGGTGAAAACGAGAACTGATATGGTCATGCTCAAATCCCATGTAGCCGTAATAAGAAAACAAAGTGAATTAGGATATAAAATCATTGTTACTCAGTTCGTGAGAATGCAAACTGACTTAAAATAAATATGGAATTAACTTTATTAATTAATGCCCTTGGTCTCTCTGTTCTGTTCTTTGTTCTTTCTCTGTCTCTCTCTTTCTGTCTTCCACACAGACACACACACACACACATACATCCATCTAACTAACAGCATGAAAGGAGACGGGTAAATATTTGTGTGGAAGAAGGTCCTGGTTTCAGAGAAGGGCTAGAGGGCAGGGAAGGCCATATCTCTGGCTTTGGGCTTGTCTCAGGGGTTAATCTGTTTGAAGCTGGGTTGGAAAAAAAGAGATAATTTATCTGGGCAACAGTGCACTCGAGTAACTCCAGACAGGATTAAGTACTACAGTTGCATGGGTGGCAGAGGGACTGTCATATCACTACACTGGCCACCCTTTGAATTCGCACGTGATCTGGAAATGGGAAATGGGCTACTTTATAGATGTCTATTCCATCAGTGACAGCTGCATGCTGCATCCATTGCCTGTGCCCTGAAATGAGTGATGTTCGGGGACATGGTGAAGGCAGTGAAGCCCTATGCCTACCTTGCCTACCATTACCCCCTGTGCTTCTCTGTGGATATGTTTTGCTCCAGCTAATCACAAAACAGCTGCTGGGACTAAACAAAAGCAACATTTTCTCAAAGGCTTACAGCAAATAAATGACAAAGGATGTCAAAGTCATGTCACTCTCTAGTCAGAGACAGATTGCTTCATCACACAATTTGTCAAGGCGGGCTAATTAACTGGAGCATCTGCCTAAGCAGTAGCCAATTTTCATAGTGGAACTTCAGATCAAGTTTGAGAAAGCTGGCTGAAAGGAAATAAGAATAAAACTCTTGGTCAAGCAACATCAATCCAAGGATCATAAGCCTGTACTCAGACACATCAGGTTGATGGAAAGGCACAGTATTTTACACTACAAGGAAGTTGTTGCAGTATTAATCTCAAACAGAATGTGATGATAAATAGCCCCAGCTGTAGAAACAACTGAAGAGCTGAACCTAAAGTGAGCTCTTTGAAGAAAATGCCTTTTAACTGTGCATTCAACACATTTCAAGACAAGCCAAACATCTTAAATCATCAGTTGTTTTATCTCAGCTGATAATGGATGTGATATAGCCTATTCTTCCTTTCAGAGCCATTGTACTGTTTTTACTGCCTACCCTTTGACATTGGAATGAGTGTATCATACAATGAGGCATGTTCCATGCAATGTTTTATTTTCTTGGAAATGCTACACAGTAACATGTTCTGTGTTAATTCAGCTGTAGCATTTTTTTGAATTTAGATTTAACACTGAGCATTTCTGTGTGTACTGCCATAAAAAAGGACCACTCTGAACCTGTAAAAACTCAATTTGCTTGGAACCGGACTGCCTGCCCCAAAAGCACAGAGCACTGTGAAGCAATTGTCGAGGAATGCGGTTTTGACTTTAAAGGATCAGCATGTTGACCCATAATTTTCCCCCAGTGGTTGAGATGGTGAGGTGAGGTCAGTGTGTAACAGCTGGGGGTGGGGTCCTCCGTGCTCCCCTGCGACCAGGTATGCTGTCACGGATCAGAATCAGCCGTCACGCCGCGGATATCTGCTGCCAGTTACGGGAGTGCTGGGAGAGGTGTCAAAGATCACTGGAGTGATGGAGGATGTGCCATTCGTTATGAGCCACGGAAGACCGTCTGAATTATAATGAGCGGCTTTGTTAGTGCAGCAAGGTCATTCTGTTTTATTTTTAAAACCAATTAGTGATCTTGATTATTTTTAATTATCTCTATTTCTAATAGGCAAAGCACCGACTTGTGACAGTACTTTGTACATCTCTCTGACTAATCAATCACAGCATCGCAGTGGCTATATCATTTTCTGTGGACTACTGTGGAACACCGTAGCTTCACAGTATCGACTTGCTATTACACATTCATGGTCAAGATCACTACAGTGTAATAACAGTTAGATGCACTTGATTGTTGGAAATGTTATATAGAATATGGCAGTTGTTCAAAATATATTATTTGGTATGCATCTTCCAGGCAACAAACTTATGAAAAATTAGATTCAACTGTTTTCTTTTGATCATTGTACGTGGATAAAGAAGACCATATGATATATCAGACATCCACCTACGTTAGGGTTGCCAGATTTAGAATGTGTTAAAAGCGGGATAATTTGCACAGCTGGAAGCGCAATCGCAAACGACCCAGGAACTGTCAGAAAGGGGAGTGGGTGGGGGGGGGCCTTGATACTGACGTCGGACCGGGAGGCCGTTCTATTGGGCTGAGGTGTCATTCACATGCTAATTCATTGCAAACTACTGGTACTTTTCTTTCATTCATTTCTCAAACCTGACACTACATTATCTGCTTGGGAGAACAAACTGGACCTGTACAAATAATTTGAAAACCAGACAATCCGGTCGAATACCGGATGTCTGGCAACCCTAGCCTGTGTTGGCCTCAATGAGCCAGGGAGGGATTCTTATTTATAATCAAACTGTTCATTACAGAAAAAGTGCAGAATGTTTTCCTGACTTGTGTTTTCTTCTTTTTTCTACTACTGTCATAAGGTAGAGATCTGTGGCACTGAGGTGCAGACTAAGCTCTTTGAATGTAAGTCAATTCCTGTGGTTTTTCTGGAAATTTCAAGTGGATCATACTGAACGGAAAGGCTTTGAGCTTGACACTGCATGCATACATTAACTTCCTTTCAGCAATCCTTTGAAAGCCTGCAATATCTTACAGTTTCTCATGATTATATATAGTGCTATGAATGGGCGGTAACAATATCTGTCTATTTGAGAATGAGACATAGTTGGAAATTGATTAGATTTTTTTGGGTGGGGTTGGGCTCTGACTTGTTTTTGCTGCTCTGTACCATTTAATTAAATTCATCAATGAGAAAACCTCCTGTGACATGGAATCGACAGTAACATGTTCGGTGTTATATTAATGCAGAAAAAGTAGACCCTACTCCAATAACTACATTGGCTTTTATCCCTCATGTACTCATATAAACCCTGTTATAAAGGAACATTGAACATTTTAGTGTGTGATGGCTTACATTTGTCTCTAGGGATGAAAGTACTATACCCCAGTTTATTGTGGGGTATACATAGTCACATAGCTTTAGCTGAAAGTTTTCTCTTGATGTATTGCCTTTACAAATTATTGTTATATCTTAGCAACTATTACTGGTTGTATTTGTGAAGTTATAAAATTTGAAGGAGTTTAATGAGATCCATCACTTTTTGCAAAATCAAAAGAAAAATTCCTTCTTGTTCAATAGAATTAAGGCTAAATGTTTATGTTCACACAGCCTGTAATTGGGCAGTTCCTGGCCAATCAGAGTGAATTTACAATGTGTATAGTATATGAGTGCTGACAGACGTTTCTGTGTGGATGGCCTATGGAATGTATGTTTATAATGACAGCTGTCCTCCATTTCTGACTTTGTCCAGGGAAATTGGTTCCATTCTGGTTTCATTCATATCATTATCTATTGCAATTTGAGGGTAACTATCTCTGTTTCACGGGTCCCTAAATGTAAGTTATTGTGTTTTGTAATTTAACTTAAAAAGTTATGCCCTTTTTTGGTGGGTGGTCTTGTATTACATGTTTTTTATTTGTTTTCAAACATATGCATGACTCATTGTTGATAATGTTACATTATATTATTAATATTTAAGAAGACAACAACAGACCTAATTCTAATATTGAATGGATACATTGTTTTTCAAAAGAAAATACAGTTGCTTATTATGTTGTGTGCATTATACTGCCAATAGAATGGATGCAATTCAAATATTACGCTGTGAAATCACATTAGTGATGTAATGTTGTATCATTAATATTATAGAATACAACATCTTATGAATTACAGTGTATAATGGATACAGATATTTCAGAGTGAAATGCTGTTAGTGATGTAAGACCTGCTGTTTTTTTTTTCTCTTTCAGAATAATGGATCCCTGGTGTGGTGTCAAAATCATAAACATTGCTCCAAGGTAGGAGGGAACCTAGCAGCATTGTAATTAAATTAGAATAAATTAAATTCCGATTAAATTTATTCAGGTTTATTCACATTTAGCTAAATGTAATATTATGTTATAAAGTAGCACTGTATATGAGACTCTGAAATGATTTCACTTTTTCAATATTTTCAGTAAGTGACTGTAGAATGAGTGATGCTGAACTAATGTAAAGATTGCATTGCATTCAAATTTCACAAGAGCATCAGAGCACATCCTTGAGTACCTAAAGCAAAGTTCACAGTAAAGTACATATTTAAATTGTGACAGTAAACGTAGGTCACCTCTCACAAATTACAGACGAAAAAGACAATTACTGAAATAAATACCAACAACGTAAATACAGTAAATATAAATTGAAAATAAGTCAACAAAGATTTCAATTTCATAATGTTACTTGATTCACTCATATGATACATTCATTAGCCACGAGATGCTAAAAAGTGATCATTATTGACTTTTGAATGGGGTCTACAAAACAATAACTACGATTCATTAATAATATGAACAAGTGTTAATATTTCAATAAATGGTCTGTTATTGAGACCTTAAGACCAGTGTCACCAAAAGTAACATCTTCCTGCAGAAAGCATTTTGTACTATAAAATACTGGAATGACAGAAGTGAATACAAACAGCATGAATGCCTCTTGGTTTATCAGCTATTGCCCTTTCACTAATGTTTATACAATTAGCTTTTATTCAATACATTTGGCTATGCTCATTTATGTCTTTTATGGATGCTTTAATGGCATGCCTGTCATACATACATAATGTAGCATCCGAAGTGCTGACTCTACAAGTATGCCTTTTTCTCTAAAGCTGCAGTATCAGGTCATGGATATAAGCGGTTGCTAAATGAAGAGACAGGACAACAAGTTCCAAAGGAAACTATGACAAAGGAACTTTGAAGTTTGTTGAATACAATTCAATTACTATTAATTGAGCTGTAATTCCTCTGCTATTAGAGTTTATGGGATTGGCTTTTAAAAAAGGATTTCATTAAGGAAGCAGTGCAGAAACTTTCGTTGAATGCTATTAGCTATTTAATTTTTATTAAGCATACATTTCGTTAATTTGATTATTCTAGTCATTTGAAATTGCTGTCCAACCCTGCAATAGAAAATGTCATGTTTTGGTTGTTCACAGATACAAATTTTGTTTTCATTGATCCATCAGAATCATAAGGTATCATGAAAAATATGATAACCCTTGAACTTTTGACAACCATGGAATATTAATGGTATTGAATCTACACTCGTCTGCACACACCAGTACATATCTTCAGGTTACTAATTTCTTCTTGGTTTACACAATTTCTTGTGCGTCATGTCTTGTCTTGCTCAAAGCTGGTACGGACACATCCTCTCACTTCCAATCAATCATAATGTTGAAATCCCAGGCCTTGGAAAAATAAAACTGGTGCATTTACAGGGTGTGATTAGCTAGATCAATGAGCAGTGCAGAAACATATCATTAAATTGAAGTACTGCTGAACATTAACAGTGACTGTGTTATCAACACCAACTTGTCATTATGCTTCAGCACTGCTCATAACATCCTACTGTTCAGTCAACGAGCCAAATTTCAGTTACTCCATTATCACTCTTTGTGCAATAATATGTAGGTTTAAAATCATGGTGGTGATCATGAGCTCTGTCAGTTGCTAGCATTAAAATGGCTTTGCTCCATTAGATGGCATGTGCTCATTTTTAAAAGTATATCTGCCATTTTCCCATTTGAAAGCTTGTGTATGTTGTTTGCAGTTAACTGGCCAATACTGAGACAATGGCAGATCTTATCCCTCTGATACTATTCACAGTTTTATGCAATGGTTTTATTTTAGAAGGAAGACATTGGAAGTCAGCACCCACACTTAAGCCAGACTTTAAGCTAGATATTCTCTTACAGAGGTGATTTGCAGAATAAAGCTACATCATATAACATGCAGTATATTGGTGTATTCATTATTTTAATTTTTTAAACATGTTTAACATAAAGGCACATGCATAGGACAGAGCACATGAGGGATCTGGGGGAAATTCTGACTTTTTAAAGCTTATTTCCTTCATTTGAACACAGTCCATAGTTACTGTAAGTGAATTATACAAACAGTGTGGTTCTACATTCATTTCAAAATGATTAAACTTGAAAATGACATACAAGTGGAAATATTTAGTTTGAAAGCATTATAACGCTTTTTTTACTGAAGTGCGAAAAGTAATGGCCAAGTTATTTTTTCAGTACAGCTTAACATGAACTCTTCCACCCCCTAGTGGTATGGACACCCACAAAATGGTAATAAAGCAAAGGTCCACTATTTATTTAAAAAAATGGGCCACAAACATGCTGCAAATGCGTGGTCAGTGCCTGCAACAGATTCCTTGCTGCCCAACAATGCCACTCGTTCCCTTATCAGCGCTCAGGGCAATAAATGACAACAAAATAAAAGGAGCCTCCTCATCCCCTAATCACACAGTAACCCGTATCATACAGCTTGCCTCATGAAGATCGTGCCGGCAGTGCGTAAATGCCCTCAGCCTAAAAGCCAGCTAGTTATCCTAAAAACTTGCCGTTGTGCTATAAAATGTATTTAGAATTATGGCGGTCCAGCGAGAAACCTTTGTCACAGCTTAAAATCTGAAGAGCTTGAAAAAGCGGAGCTCAGTTGAAGGCTTTATGTTCGTGTTTATAAAGTAAAACAAATGTTTGATAAGTAGGAGGAGAACCAGTCAAGGACTGAGCCAGTGATGCCAACCCAATGCCAAAGCCTTTCCAGTGAAATAAAATGGTCAATGGTATAGAATGCAGTACTCAAATCAAGTAGCACTAAAATGGAGATATCACCAGCTTTTTGTGCACATAATTAAGTCATTGGACACTCGAAGCAGAGCACTTTCAGTACTGTGCAACTGACAGAAACCTGATTGGAATTTATCAAAAATGTTTGTACTGACTACTCTCTATAGAAGCTGCTGGGCAATAACTTTTTTTTCAAGTATCTTCGATGCTAAAGGCAACTTAGAAATTAGTTCATAATTAGAAAGGACAGATGGACCAAGGCCAGGCTTCTTTAAGAGAGGCTGAACCATAGCTAATTTTAAAAAAGAATCAGGAACAAAAGCAAAGGTTATAGACTCATTAATGATGCCAAGTACGGTGGGGCCTAAAACACTCAGGACCTCTTTAAGGACCCTGGATGGTAAGGCATCCAGAGGACTGGAGCAAAGTTGCACATGAGATGCAGTATCCAATAATTTTTGCAGGTTAATACTGGCAAACTGGGTTAAAAAAATAGGACAAGCAGCTGGTGAATCAGAGATAGAAGAAGGGGGGGGGTAATATTAGATCTGATAAGCTTTATCTTGTCGAGAAAAATTGTCAATAAATTTGTTGCAGCTGTCAAAGGAGGGGAGTACAGAGGCAGAAGAAGCAGGGTTAACCAATTTATCAATGGAATTAAATAAAAACCTTGAAGTATTCCCATTAAAAACTATGAAATCTATTAGGAAGGCAGTTCTAGTCTCCTTTTATGTGAAATGAGGCCAGTAATTCCTTCATAATTTGAAAGTGGACTGTAAATTTAGATTTTCTCCATTTATTCTCAGATCTTATATGTTGTATTTTTAAGTCACAGATGCTGTCATTCGTTCATGGGTGAGGATTTGCAGTCCAGAATGTTCTGGTTATAACAGGTGCCATCAGATCTATAGTTGCAACTCATGCTTAATTAAAGTTAGTAACCAAATCATTGATACTCCATGGCTGAGGCAGATTCTTGCTCAAATCAGTAAAGGCAGAGGAAATATTATTTTTTGCAGACTGGTTGTTAAGCATGTGGGAGCGAATTACATGTTTATTTTAAGGGTCTATTACCTGGAGAGCTGTATCAAAAATAATAGAATAATGATCAGAAATGGAAACTGCAGTAGAGAGACAGTTCAATGATAAGCCAAAAATAATAACCAAGTGAAAGGTATGACCTCTGTGATGTGTGGGACATGCTGCGTAAACTTAAAGTGTCAGAGATACTTAAAAAATCAGAGGCAAATGAATTTGCAGGATCATCTACATGCATATTAAAATTACCAACCATAATAATTCTATCAGATCTAAATGATAGAAGATATAAAATCAGAGAACCCAGATAACAAAAAAACAAAAAAACTGTTTTTTGAGTTTAGGGAGGCAATAAATAACAATGAAACAGACAGGGTCATTACCAGTGACTAAGAACTTTAATGCTCCACCAAGATAGTCACACAGTTCACAAAGTTTCTAAAACAACTGCAAGGCCATCACCATGGCCCATAAGCCTAGGGGAATTTTAAAAACTATAATTTGGAGGACAAAGCTCGGCAAAGGGGGAGCTGTCACCAGGTCTCAGCCAGATTTCTGTTAATAAAATATAGTCTAAATTCAGAGAGAAAATGAAGTCATTTAAGATAAAGGTTTTAATAGAGAAAAATATAAAAGAGAGCAAACTTTACCAAAGTGAAATGCTTTGCAGACTGACTAGGCGTGCATGGAATTTTGATGAAGTTATTAGGATTGGCAGCAGTAAGGGAGATTTTTGAGGTTAAGGCTCTTGGGCAAGGGGAGGTGATGGCAATGAAAATGTGTGAACATTTGCTAACAGTTCGGTTTGGAAATCGATGACCCGATCAGATTACTCAGCCCCTGGTGATGTGTATGGGTCACACACCTAAAGCCAACATTGCATGCAAAGGAAACCCCCAAGCACCTGTTTGACAGATCAGAAATACTCTTCCGGAGGCAGGTGTGGATATGTCAGTGACTGCTGTTCGCAGGAGACTTCTTCTGCGCTGCAAGATCCACACCGCTAGTTAGCCACAAAAACAGGATGACCAGGTTACAGATTGCTAAGAAGGACCTGAAAGAGTCTGCAGAGTTCCGAAAAAGGGTCTTGTGGACTGATGAGACCAAGATTCACCCAAACATTATGGAGTTCACTGTAGTTTTACAAAATAATTTCACCCCTTTATCCCATGCACCTCCTATCATGCTCTTTTTTCTGACAGATTTTGAGTTTAGTGTGTTCTGGAAAAAGGTCTTGTGATGAGACCAAGAATGACATTCACTACAGTCTGTAGAGTTTACAGAGAATGGTATGATATACAAACAACAACAACAACAACAAAAAACATCCAGGAAGTGTGAGTTCTGTGGTTGAAAACACCATGCTAATGAGCAAGGTCTGAGGAGACTGGGCAGACTTGTTCAAGCTAACATAAAGACCACAGATGCTCAAATAACCGCTGTATGAGTGGCGTGCAGAAGGGCATTTCTGAATGCATAGTACAGCAAACATTGAAGCAGGAAGGCTACAGAAGCAGAAGACCACACTGGATTCCACTCCTGTCAGCAAAGAACAGGAAGATGAGGCTACAGTGGACACCTGATCACCAAAACTGGACAATTTAAGATTGGAAAAATATTGCCTGGTGTGAAACATCTTGATTTTTGCAGTTTCTGCTGCAGCAGAGGCGTCACTAGGGGGGTGCGGGGGGTGCGGACCGCACCGGGTGACACCATCGGGGGGGTGACACCGAAATGACTGGCAAGGATTTTTTTGTGTGCTGTGTTTTGTGTAGCAACTAGTTGAAACAGCTAATTTCTCCGATCCAGTTTACTGCCGGTTAATGTGACGAGAAGCGCTTTGTCGCTTGAATGCATTCCTTGCGCCCACACCCGCCAGCACCCCCCCGGTCGACAACATCGCGTGACACCAACCGTCGACCGCACCGGGTGTGACCAGCCCTAGTGATGCCACTGTGCTGCAGCATGCAGATGGTAGGGTCAGAATTGGGCATACACAGCATGAATTCCTAAATCCATCCCGCATTGATTGTAGTGGTGTATTGGTATGCACCACGTCATGAAGCACACATCATCTCAAACTGGTTCCATGAACATGGCAGTGATTTCAGTTTACTCCAATGGCCTGTACAGTCCGCAGATCTCAATCCAATAGAGCAGCTTTGGGATGAGGAGGAACAGGAAGCTCTCAGTATGAATGAGTGTCCAAAAAATGCAGGAACTTTGTGATGCTATCAAAGTCAGCATGTACCAAAATTTGTAAGGAATGCTTCCTTGTTGAATCCATGCCATTAATAATTATAAAATGGCAGATGAGTGCATATATATATATATATATATATATATATATATATATATATATTTGTTATATTTTGTACTTGTTACTCAATTCAAATATGTTATTTATCATCATGGTTAAGTTTCAGCCAGTAAATAATGCGTTGTCCAGTGATGTTATCAGCATTGCCTAACAATTTCCATTTGGAATAACTTCTACGTCCATCAGCAAACTTGGATGCTTTTAGAGATTGCCTAGTTTCCCCTGTTTTAAGAGGAATTCTGTTTACATTACATTTGTTTGGCAGATGCTTTTATCCAAATGACACTGCTATCATTTAGCTCTGCTGGATAACAGTTGCAAACATTTTCTGTGGTAGATTTTGTTTGCTTTTTTAAAGATTTGTGATGGATTTACTCATGTGTGAAAATTCACTAATTCTCCCAGATGATCAAAACTTAAACCGAGAGTATATTTGTTACACTTGTAAGTTCCAAATGTGGTATTATATTTGTATAATGAAAGCAATAGAATTGCATTTCTGTATATTATTTCATTTGGATTGGAAAAGGCATTTATGTTCTTTAAGTATCTTGTTTTCCCCATGTGTGGTTAAAGGATTAAAAAGAAAGTAATTAAACATCTTATTAATTAGCCTGAATAAAAAATGTGAATAAAACGTGATAAATTGTTAATAGAGGTGTGCAGGAAAACTGTCTTTCCAAGCCCAAATTGGCAACACTGATCTCCACAGGGCTAGAGATTTCACAGTGTGAAACTGAAAGGTCATGAATTTCCTGATTAAATCTTGCATTTTATACATAGATGTAAACTGACAAGATCACGAAAGTAGACGGCAAAGTGTTATAATCAATTTCTCCTAATGTCAGTGGCTTTTTTAAGGACGTTGTCATCCATTTCTGCTGTGGAGCCATTGCTGATGTCTATGTGCGAGGTCATTACCCTAATGACTGTGGGCAGATTAGTGAATGCTTTAACTGCATACCTCTGCCTTTTCAGTGAGGTAGATAGGGGCATTAGGAGAGTTAGGTTATCATTAGGGTGCCATAAGTATGTTCTGCCCCATTCCAACCCAACATGGACAAGGAATGTACGCCTTTGTTTAAGTTGTGGTTATTTCTTCCACTGCTTACACATGCAAGCCCTTGACAAAATTGACCAAACTTAGTATAACTGGGAAAACTAGATGGCCTGCATGCTCATTGTGACAAGCTAAAGGAGACCTGGAGGTAGCTTAAGGGTTCTGCAAAATTACAGCACATCGAACAGATTTGCTTTCCTTAAACATCCGAGCACATAATCAAAGCCTGGGGTTACTGGAAAATGGCTGGACTCTCAGAAAATAAGTCTGAGAATCTACAATTCATTTCATAACCATATTGTCTTTTTCATTTCATTATCAGGGACAGGACAAACAGAATGCCTCGTTTAAATTCTTGTCTGCTTTTCATTTTCCTTAACTTGATAAAAATTTGTTGCTTTTACATTTCAGGTTTTATAGATGGGTGTAACATATTCTTTTTTTAACAACCAAAGACTTATCTCTAGGGATACTCAGATGCACTCACATCACAAGCAGAACAGATTTAATCCATTAACCATGCATTACTGTTGAGGCTATTAGTGACCTATTGACATAGCCTTGCGGCTGTTGTTTTTCTCCTTTTCCTGTGGTAGCATCAGCCAAGAAAGGGCATTTCATAGCTTGCCAGCATAAAAGCCTTTTAGGAGAATGCTGCTAGATAATGGGTATTAAATTCCAAAAAGCTGGAAGTGGTATACCAAGGTGTTTCATTTGCAACTACCTGATATAATTATATTTTAAATCCACACATAAAAAGTAACATGTTTTCTTTCACTGTGTTAAATTACACAGCAAAAATATAATTAAAAAAAACTTTGGGAAAAAAAAATTCTGGGAAAACTGTCTGATTAAAAAATGTCTTTTCCTTTCTCAGGGAAAATGCTGACTTCTATGACAATAGTGTTTCTCAAGGTCAGTCAGCTTAATAAAATTTTGTTTGGTAGCTTTGGCTCAGCCTTACACTCACATTGATATTCATTTAAAATAATAAATTATGACAGGAATTTTGGTGAATATGACCTCTGTACCCTACTTCTTCCTTTAAGTTAGTGTCTGTGGTTTACTTTGAGGTGGTCGTATGGTTGTCATTTATTCGGTACTGTACATTTTTTTAAAGGTGTGAAAGGAAGTGGCTGATTTTGTTGTTGGAAAAGGCTGGACTTGCCTTTGAAAGCACCTTTCTGTCAAGTCTAGGAAAACACAGCCAAAATCTCTCGTCGTCTGTTTCCACATGAGAAAGATCACCATTCTCTTAGTTCAAAAGGATCATGGAAATACCCTCCTGGCCAGTGTTATGCATTATTTGAACACTGAGCTTTGTAAAGACTGTTACATTTAGAATACTGAAGTTTTGGAAAAATCAATACTCTGGGCTTGGTTGTCACTATATCAGAATTTATGTTTTGAGAAATGGAAGTAGAGGACACTAAAAAGGAACACATGGCAGTTTTTCGTTGTTTTGTGAGAAGTTGTGCAACAGTCTGTGTGTCTTTCTGCCAGCTTCTTTTTCTGATGTTGTCACATAGCTAACTTATTTGTGTTCATTCATCTGATACATTTTCCTTTGACAGAGTACATTTTTCTTCTTTTGTGGGCTCATTTAAGCAGGCTTGAACTAACATATTTTACTCAGCAGAGTGATACAGTCCTCACTCATATTTAACCTTACCATCAGAGTGAAGTAGTCACCACAAAGTTTCTACAAGCACACTATGCTACATTCAAAGAAAATTCCAGAAGAGATGAGGAAAACATGCTGTTGAAGTATATTAGTCTGGAAAGGATTATAAAACCATTTCTTAGCCATTTCTGGACTCCACAGAACCACAGTGAGAGCCATTATCTCCAAATTGAGAACACTTGGAACAGTGGTGAATCTTCCCAGAACTGGCTGGCCTGCCAAAATTTCTCCAAGGGCGCGGCGACAACTTATCCAGGAAGTTACAAAAAATCCTAGAAGAATGTTGAAAGAACTGCAGCTAAGGTCAGTGTTCATGACTCTGTAATAAGAAAGATAATGTGCAAAAATGTGATTCATGGGACAGTAGCAAGGTCAGAAACATCAAGTAGTTGAAGTATAATTGGCTTATGCAGCAAGACCATGATCGAAAACACAAAAGCAAGTCTGAATGTCTGGAAAGAACAAATTAAAGTTTTGGAGTGGCCTAGTCAAAGTCCTGACTTGAATCCAATAAAGATGCTGTGACAAGAACTGAAACGAGCAGTTTATGCTTGAAATATTGCCTTAGATATTAATGATTGTAATATTAGTTATTCAGTCATTTATATTTAAAATTGCAGTAATAAGAAGAAGCAATTGGAAAATAAGAAAAAGATAAGAAACAAAATCACGTAAGTGTGGGTCTTTATTGTGTGGCTGTGTGAAGTTGTATCTAAATTCTGTGTCCAAATGAACTCAGAATATTCATGCTTGGAGGAATAAGAGCCTTTGGTCATTGTAATTATTTATATGGGAAACACTGAAAAGGTCCAAACTGTGCTCTATATCTATAAGGTGTGCCCTGCAAACTTGTTACTTGACCGATTGCATACCTGGAATCCTAGGAAGTTTTGATTTCTGCCACTAATTGCAGTTCTCATGTTGTGTGGGTAGTGTGATGGAGGTGGGTGTTTTTGGGCTTTTGAGCTAAAGGGAAGGTTGGTTAGACTCAGGAGGACAGGTCGCAATTGACAGGTTTCATTTAGTGTGTGCGTATTAAGCGGTGTTATCGGGCTAGCATGCTGCCTGCTAACTGCAGAGCTCATTATGCACACGGTGGGGTGGTGTGGCTTGGTGTACAACCCTGGTCCTGGAGTACCCCTGCGTATGCTGATTTTATTCCGACCTTAATTGTAATTCCTAAAGTATAAAGACTAATTTGTTGTTTTTAATGAGCACTTTAAATGTCCATTGAGGGGTGATTTACCATATTAATGCCCCATTATGTTAGAAATAGACACTCATGTCACACAGAATTAATATTACATATTCATTTAAAGACTTTTAATCAGTCAGATCAGTTCTCAGGCAGCTAATGCTTTCATTTTCTGTGATATTCTGTGAAAAAACAAGTCCTTTTGAGAGGTTACATTTTTTATGGATTGACTGATAGTACAACAGCTGAAGTGAAACCCTAAATGGCGAAAGTATGGACACCTGCTATTTTAAACAAAACCATTAAAGCAAATGGTCATGAGCCAAACCTGTATTGTGGTGAAATCAGTTTCAGAAAGAAATTACGGAACACATTTTCAGCATCCTTAATGAATCAAGTGATTTGTTGGAACACAAACCAGCGTACACAGTTGCACTCTAGGACCAGGGTTGAAAATCACTGCTCCAAGGGGGCTCATTCTTGGAATTACAGTCGTATCACAAAACAAAATCTGTCCCCGAATAATTCTGATTAATGATCCACCATAAAAAAAGAGTACTTTTGCCTCACAATGTGACCCAGATGAATACAGAATGTATGCTAAATTGCATATGAAATTATGAGAAGCCAACAGATGTCTTGGCCTGATTCGGCTCGAACACTTGAGCTGAAAGATGTGAATACTGCATATGTCTCTGATGAACTGAAAGTGCAAACACTTTCAAGCACTCTAAATAAACCGCTTCAGAGGAAAAACGTTCGATCAAGTCTCTGGCAGTCTCTTGATTTATTGCTTCTGCATGTCAGAAAATTGCAACCCATTTTTTATTTTATTTTCCCAATTTTCAAGGATGGAATTGTTGATATAGACAGCTTGTGAAAGTTCGATGTGAGTAATTGTGTCACTGCAAAAAAAAAAAGAAAAAACCTAGTTATTTGCTTGTTTATTTTAACTGGCTTTGTGTTTTGTGTCACTTTCTCTTGGCAGTCCTATTCATTCCCTGATATTTTTTTAGTGTGGTCTGACTGTAAAAGCCTATCTTAGCACACTGTGGTCGTTTTAGCTGTCAGTCCCACAGGAGGATGGTCACAGGGTAAGTACAGTAAATCAGATATGAACCACAGTTGTGTGGGAAACAGGACAGAGTGCAGTACTATTATTTTTCCATGACATTCCCATGGAAGGGGAGTGGGGTGTCTTTAACTCAGTATGGACTTGCAGGGTGAATGTATTGTTTGGGGACCTGGAATGGTCACGGAATGTAAATCTGCTTTCTTAAGAATAACTTACATGACTGTATGGTAACCTTAACTTTGGCCATGATTCAATCAGCATTGCTCTTAACTCTTAAACATTTATATTCACTTAAGAAAGTTGGTAAGCTCAACAAATCAAATTTATTAGTTGGATGTGTACTGTAACAAACACAAAATCTGTCATGTTGACAAAGTTGACAAATTAAAAATAAAAATCCTTTAAATTATTCTTTTTTCTTGATTTCTTGGGAAAGGGTAAGTTATGCAAAAATATACAACCAAAAACTTGCAAAAGATTTGAGTATAAATTTAAAAAAGATAAGATACTCCACTCCAATTCAGCGTAATTCTCATGATTAGTTTGCTTAATATCTCAGGTTCAACATCATTACACTTTTTAGACTATAGAGGACAATCACATTGGCTGTACTTAAACTAGCTAGAAATTTGTCAAAAACCTAAATGCAAATTGTTACCTTAATTAGAGTAGGGGCAGTGAATATTTCTTAGTGGCCAGATAACTTTAGCCAATGAAAGGGTATACCTTATAGTCTGTTAACTTTTTATTTTCCTACTCTCAGTAAAAAACCTTTTGAAATGAGCAATACTGTTGCAATAACTTGTGAGTTGTCAGTTGAAGGGTTGAAAATAAGGGATGGCGCAGATATCTTCATGCATAGAGAGAGAGAGAGAGAGAGAGAGAGAGAGAGAGAAAGAGAAGCCTCTGGAGAATAGCACATTATGGCAGAGGGGGGTCAATAAATCTGACATGATGTTGAAATGGGGGAGTTATTTAGTGGTTTTATCAGTGAAAAGGGCAAACGCAGCAGAAGGGAAAGCCATAACTCAGTGGAGGCAGTGTTCGAATTTATAGTTTGTGATCAACAGCTGGGATTTTACCCTGACACGTTCTCCCAAGGGGGAAATGCCACTCATCTGTAGTACACCCCCTGGGATTTCACATGCTTTTTTGTAAGTATACCCCCTTACTGCCATGGAGCTTAATGCTATTAAGGACAGTTGCATGGTTCTGGAGGATTCTGTGAAGACTGAGATGGATGGTGCCAAACTTTTTAAAACATGTTTCCTTAGCCAATGAAGTGGTTATGTTTTGATTGTTGGTGCCTACACGAGGAAAATGCTCACAATTTGGACATTATAACTAATAACAAAACATAAAAAAATATTAATGTTATTTCTGTATGACACTGCTATATGTTTTTTTTTTCCAAAGCACAGTCTGTCTTCATAATAGTACACTGTTGTCGGCGAAATGAAGATTAAGTGCAATATGTGTAATTTTCTGAACCCAGCTCTTTTAGCTACTAACACAATTGTTTAATGTCTGATACTGAATACAAGTGCATCAACAGTTCAGACAGCTCCCTTATCCAACATGTAAAATATATTTATTTGATTTCATTTTGTAATTATTACCAAATATATCAATTATCAATTATATCACCAAATTTGTTGATAGGCAGGGCAAAGTTTTGGATCAACCTTTACCAAAACCCACAAGAAGGAAGGTCTTACAGTAGGTAGAACTGTGTTGATCTACGGTCTGTATATGGTTATTGATTTTTAGAAGGTTTTCATGAAGGTTTTCAAATGAGTAGATTTTACTATACTCCCTGACCCATGTTGGACTCACATGCTCTGTTGCGTTAAATTAACAGTGAACATTTAGAAACAACAGAAACAGTTGTATTGATGGCTTCGTCCAGTTTTTCCTTTCCTGTTTGATCAACGGTTGTCTGTCCTGCTGACTATTGCATTTGGCCTCATTTAATAGCATCAGCCAATTGCTGATCTGAAAAATGACCTGCCTCAAGGTAATTTTATTTTGGGCCCTCTACCATACAGCTGCTAAATATCAGTGAGCTAATGACTCCAATTTCTGCATATTGCTTTTGTAAGCCATTATGAACATACTATTATATGGTCTGATTATCCCTCATTCCTAATACCCTTAATTGGAAAACTCATTCATTTTCAATTTTTTTTGTAACTAATCAGCCTACTTGTCAGCCCCACCCCCCCACCTCCCCTTCCCCTCTTACACACACACACACACACACACTGCTGGAAAAGAACTATGATTGTTAGTGTGATTTGATGCTGCTGCCATGGCTTACTAAGCCTTCACTTGTGAGTGTGTTTTGCAACACTCACTCGGTCACACAATGTCGCAGACCTGCTTCGGAGACAGAATGGTGCTGGCTCTAATTAAGAGACAGCCATCTGTGTAATTAAGACCTGGCACACATGCAGGGCCCTGGTGATCCCTGTGATTGCACCAGTCAACTCACAACATGTGCACGACTCATGCAGTCTATTAAAAACCAAATAAACTGTTCACTGGCTTTAAGACAATAACGAGTCATCATAATGAGCAAATTAAGGACTTATAAACACTAAGTTTAGGCTCCCTTGTTGGGACTTTTTATTAGGTTATGTCATCATGCTAGTCATCATAATGACTATGTACAATATAGGTTATGTCATCATGATACTATCATAATGCTATGTACATAGATTATGTCATCATCCAAGTCATCATGATAAGCAAATTAAAGAGTCATAAACACAAAGTTCAGGCTCCCTAGTCCTAGTTGGTGCCATTGTTTTTTTTTTTTTTTTTGTATGTAGTTATTTTACTATCAAACTGGCTATAGTATATATACGGGAAAAAAAAAATGTTGTACTATGTCCAGTTGTCTGGAGTGTCTATTTCTTTTTGCTTTTCTTTATATGGGGAGTCATTTGAACCAAATATTGAGACATGCAAGCCTCAGAATATCAATAAGTAGACAGTCATGTCCAGAAAAGGTCAGGTGTAAGTAAAAGTTATTTTTATTTTAGCTTGGAAGCCAAGGGAATTGGCATCACTATACTGCTGTGGAACAAAAGCCATGCAGATGTTTGCTGGGTGAGGTGTCACCAAAGTAGTGTTTCCAGATGTCAAAATTCAATGCATTACACTGTCTTTAGAGTGTTCCACACATTAGAATGAAAAGTATTCAATGTACATACATAGCACTCATAAAAAGTATTGTACAAATTTCACAGTACAATCTTCCATGCTTCTGTAACAAGATGTTTTCCCACTGAAGGCAAATGGTATTAATGTTGCAAAAAGTTAAAAGAAAATACTGCTTACATAGAGTAAAATGTAATGGCATTTTATATGGTTGCATTGGTTGAGAAAGGATCAGTAATGTATAAACTGTAACTCACAGTTTATATTTGTGTAGTGAAGGTTCATATGTTTATATCTAGAAAATTCTTCTGCTCTCAGGGAGAAATTTTATTGGGTGCCCTTTCACCCATATTATTTATTTTACTCTCTTAACTTGTACTTTTGACATGATAACTCAGGTTGGGATATCAGTTTAATGGCTGGATGGATGGATGGATATCAGGCAGATATGGATATCAGGCAATATTGTTTCACACAAAGTTGGCAATGTGCTGAACAGCTTGCCAGGTCATGTTGTAGATGTAGAGACCCTACAGTGGTCAAGTCCTGCCTTGACACAGTGCTGGATACTCTCAAGGTTGTAGGTAAATTAAACCAAGATTGGCTGGATAGCCCATTCTCATTATTTGTTGTTTTGTTTTTTCGTCCTATTTTAAAAGTAAGTCATGAATGCTTTAATGTAGATAATCTGCTTTTTAACCAATGTTTGTCTGCTCTGTAACTGTGTACAGAAAAAGATAGAAGAGAGAGAGAGAAAATTGCAGCGCTGGTACCAGATGGTATCAGGAAATGCTGATGTATGTGAAAAGGAATCCATGGCACTGCCAAATGAAACCCCTCGAGCCCATGAGTGGTAGTTTCCCGGTAACCTTGTGTGTCCGTTACACAATCCTTTTTTTCCTGCCCACTATCCAAATTGAAAGTCCCTTTCAATAATGTCTTCCAACATCATATTCACTTCAGTGGCTTTAGATGTCATTTCAAAGTAGAGCAAAGCCCTCTCCTTGTAGATGCTGTGGAAGTGGTGTCTAGAGGCCATATTTACTGACAATTTGCGGGCCTTTTATAGATGCTAACGAGACAAATAGCATTTGTCCTTATTCATTAAGGTGTTGCACCAAGGTTTTTGCTGGTAAAATGAGAGAAAAGCTGCAGCCATAAATGTACGTGTTTGGGTTAATATATATTACATTGGATCCATTCTGATATTGTACTGTAAAAATATGGGAGGAGAGAATGGAAATTTATTCAAACCACCTGCTAAAGCTGATTTATCATGGCTGGTGGGTGTTACGGAAAAGGTAATTGCATCTTTTATTTAACATCTGGGAAAAGCAGGTGTTAACTTCTTTCTGGCACAAGATCGGCATGGCCATTCGTAGGAGGAGACATCATCAGCATGGCAGAGTGCATTTGCAAAAAGAGTCTTTCTAAATCAAGTGTTACTTTTTTGAGGATAATTTGAGAATAGCCTACAGGCTCTCCAGTCATGCCATCCTCCATTTGTTGGTGCTAGGATGAGCTTGGAGATGATCTGGAACCAACAATGCAACAAAGCCATGCCATCCCTGCAGTGTCAAAAGTCCTTTCCACACTGCATTTCCTGGCTTCTGGTTCGTTCCAGCGCACAGTAGCGACATTAGCTGGCATTTCGCAGGCCGCGTTGCACTGTTGTTGGCTCTGAAACGCATGCCATGTTACATCACATTTCTGAACAATCGAGAGGCCCTTCTGGAAACCAAATGGGGATTTTATACCATTGCTAATTTCCCAAATGTGCTAGGTGCAATTGACAGCACACATGTTCAACTGACACCCCCATCTGCAAATGAGCATGTGTACAGAGACAGAAAGCACACACATTGTGTCAATGTCCAGGTTGTGTGTGACTACTGGAACATCATCATAAATGGAATTTCAAAATACCGGGGTGCACACATAACTTCTTCATTTTTAGGAACAGTCGCCCGTTCAAGATGATGAGAGGGGGTGATTATGGATATGGTTGTTTATTGGGTACAGAATTAAACAACTTGAAATATTACAACTGTTCAATTTTTCTGGTTGAGACGTGCTAATATTCTCTCTGCACATTTAAGAGATGGCAGTGCCTATCCATTGCACCATGGATCCTGACACCTGTCCAAAACCAGACTTCACCAGAAATGGAGCAGTACAAGAATCTTTCTCTCCTGCCATGTGCAAGATGCACCTTAAACACCAGCAGTGCATTTAAATGAACTCGCTGCAGCTGTGCTCATTCACGTAACCAGTATTAGTACATACCCCGTTAAATTTAAAACGTGTGGTGGTGCCAAATTTTGCGACCCTGCCGGTAATTCATGGAATGTTTAGTAAATATGACCGTTGATGTGCTAGACAGGCATGCTAGGCAGGCAAGCTGAATGCACTCTCTTTAACAGAGCACTTTGCTCTGGCCTTGACTATGAAGTGTTAATACCTTTCTCTCTGTCTTTGTCTCTTTCTCTCTCTTCGTCTCACTCTCTTCTCCCTTAGTGTCTTGAGCCATGCAAGTCATCCTGGGACCTGAAGGAAAACCAGTGCAGGAACTTGTGTGAGGTATGGTCTCATATGTGGTCCAGGTGGATGATCCAGCAGTTAGTCTAGTTCAGGGGCACACGTGCACAGTGGGGGTCGATCTATTTAGGAAATTTCATGCCACCCTCTGCTCATACAATAGTCACAAGCTATATCTGCGGACCGCACATGTATCCTTGTGAAAATACTTTGCTGTGGTTCAATGCAGGAGTGGCCACTTAAAAAAAAATAAGTCAGAGTTATTGACACAAAGGCCAACATGCACAATGAGCCAGCCCTCCTGGACTGGAGTAGTGCCACTTTGGCCTAGTTAGTTTACATTATTTAGCTTTATTTATCCGTTTCAACTTTTGTTTTTTCTTCTTTTCACCTCTCTCCAGTCCCTGTTCCCCAAGAAGCATTATGAGTGTGTGACGAGCTGTGAGTTCCGGAGGTCTGTGGAGACACTGAAGCAGGGAGAGTGCCCCGCCCCCAGGAAGGCCAGCGGGTTCGCGGCGGCATGCGTGGAGAGCTGCGATGCCGATGGAGAGTGCTCATCTGTCAGGAAGTGCTGCTCCAATGGCTGTGGGCACACCTGCCAACTGCCCAAGAACCTCTACAAAGGTATGGTTCCCTGTGGCCTTGCATGCCAGGCGTATAACCTCTCTGCTATAAGCCTGGAAAAAGTAGTACAGATCAGAGTGAAAAGCCTGCCCACTGCTCCACCAGTCACATCATCTCAGTGAAGGAGGGGCTGTAGGTCAAACCAGGAAAATGTCCACAAGCTGCCCTCTGGGAATCTGATCAATGTCTAAGCTGGAACAGCACTGCCATCACTGCAGTAAGTGCTGTTCCCAGACGGTCATTCCCTCTAGCATGCCTATAACTCGGTAGTATAAATGGATTGTATGTAAAAAATAAAAATAAAAAAAAGAACATTAAGCTGTGTAAGTTGCCCTAGGTCCCCACTCAGAGTATCAGCTAAAAATAAATCTACCTTAGGCTCAACTGCATCCAGAATACAAAGCTTATAGTTAGGGTTCTCGGTACTTAGCTCACAGTGGTGTATTGTGGCACTGTGTCGTGTGGTTTGGAGGATTTCATCTCCTGCTTTGATCCCGTTGGTTACAGAATGAAAAAAATAGTCTGTACTTTAACTGAAACCCCCAGCAATAAGGTCATTTCAGTCTAAAGAAAAGCCTGGGTTGTGGGACAACTGAGAGCCACAGCCCTGTAGGAGACATGTAGATTTGGGTTGAACACTTAGTGCCCTGGGCAGAAAATAAATCTCTATTGGTAACAGGGTTGTAGAGTACATTTTTTAAATTTGCATGTTTACGCTTTGATTAATTTCCTTCCCTGCGCCTTTATGTTATTTATACACAGCATGCTTTGATCTATCAATGCATTAGTACATATTTTTTAGATTAAAGTGGGGTGGGGGTGAGGGGGTTAGCTGACTCATGTTTGAATCATGTGGATTGGCAGGATCATAGCATGCTTTAAGGCATTGCAATGCATCTTAATTACCAACTCTTCACTTTTTTAACAGTTCCATGAAGTTTGTTCTGGCCATAACTCAGTAATTCTGCAGTCTCTCTCATAGCCAGTGGAACTCTCCATTGCAGTCCTTACATGATACAACAGCTGCATTACCAGTGGCCGAATACATATGAGCAACACCACGATCCTATGGAAATAACAATGCATTACGGCAGTGATGCAACTGCTAAATTAATGGCACTTTTTTGTAGTCAAGGTGCGATTGGTAAACTCGGTAGTACTTGGTAGTTCTAGCTCCCAATGGTGGCCAGTTAAGGCGTGTTTATGACTTTATGACTAGAGAATATATTGCACCTGTGGCTCAGTTGTAAAAGACTGTAAAAAGGCAATGGAAGAATAAATTACCTGTGAGAGTGGTGTTGGTTTGGCTTCAGTATTACCTAATATCAGCCATTTCTTTTCCTTTACGCCAGTGCATGGAATCCCCAGTGAGCTGGCAGTTTCATCACGTCAGATACACATGCACATTTATGAGATCTAAGAAAAGCCTCTGGTGTTTGGGTTGTTTTTTGTGTGTGTATTTTCATTTCAGCTAGATATAAGCCTAAAATAATGTTTTATTGATTTGTATTTTAGCATTACAGAAACCTTTTGAATTTAGCAGACTATTTAACCATCAAAATACACGTTCTCCAGCCTAATTATGTTACATGGATGCACATGCAGCCAACAGGTCCATGCTCAGGTCGGTTGTGATGTTGTTGTTACATTACCACTATTATAATTATATGGTTGTTATAAATAAGCTTGGTGGCTATGTGTCCTATTGGCTGACATAGCAAACATGTACTATGGCTCAACATTTTCCATTGTTGCAATTTAATTTTCATTCCCCATTCATTCTCTATGGGATTTTTCCCAAAAAAAATTGTAAATATTTGTAGAACTATTTGGAATTTTAAAAAGATTTGAACAAGCACGCTGCTTTGAACCAAGCTGAATATTATGTTGGAATGGCATGTTTAGCTTAAACGCTGTAGGAGGAGTAGCATAAAAATGCACATTTTCAGCTTCAGTCCAAATTTCAGCAAGGCTGTACCTAGCTTGGTGGTCAATAAACATACTAATTTCATGTGGATCGGCAATTGCTAATATTGCTCACATGCCCACTGAATACTGGCTGTTGGCCGTATTTATTTTCAGATAGGACTTTATGATTGTACATCCAATGGGGGACTGACACAGAGGTCAGTTACCTTGGAAAGTTTCAACTTGAGTGGTCAAGCAATTGAGGAGTTAGAAGCATTTTGACAAAATCTACTTTTGCAAACTAGTCCAAGGGCATTAGGCTGCCTGTCACAAAATTATGCAATGGTTACCTGATACAGCATGATATTATTCCCTATTGTGCCATCTTTATCAAATTTGGTGAATATTGGGTCAACTTTGTAGAAAAAGAAGCAAAAGATGTTTTTGGAAAAATTAAAAATGGTGGAAAATCAATCTGTGTATTAGCTATAGCACCCCTACTGGTTGAATGATCCCACATTTTACATGGTAGTATCAAGTTAAAACATCAACATTCACCAAGTTTGATGATGATCGATTACTAAGCTTGGCAAATGGCTGCTGATACCTGATTGGCTGATGTTGCTCAATTTTTTAAGATATCTTTTCAGCATTGGACCCACTGTTTGGAATGTGCATAGAGATGAATGATACCAAATCTCAACCAGGTTCATCACATGGTTGAAGAGTTATAGGCTTTTAAATCTATTTAATTGTTACAGCGCCAGCTATTGGCTGAGAGCTGCCAAAACTCATGTGTGTCCTCTGGAACAAGTACTGCAATTGGATACCAGATTTGGTGGGGATTGGACTGTTTTAGTAAAAATGTCCACACCCATAACAGTTGATTGACAAATAGTTATGGGAAAACAGTTTGCATCGTCAATAAAAAGTGATAACCTTTTAAGGGTTTCACTAGGCATGGTCTGTGTCAAATTTGATGAAGATTGGATGAAAAAGAAGCTTTTTTAAAAAAATTTAAATTGCAGAAAATATTGGCATACACATATTAAACTGAGAATATACATTTTGTTCAGCATCAAGGGAACAAAGCATTTCGATTCTAGACCGCATGGTTCAGGAGTTATGGGCCAAAAATGGTTGCATTACAGTGTCACCATCAGGTCAATAGACGTCGTTGTCATAACCAGAGTACTGGGTGGGGGAGTATACCTGCTCATAGTTTCATAGCTCTACAATTTACAGTTTTTACTGCCCATTGTGTTTTAGGGAATAATAATAATAATAATAATAATAATAATAATAATAATAATAATGAAAAAAACAGAACAAAAACTATTGTAATAATAAGTATGCAAGAGATCAGGCAGTGGGTTGCTAAAGCAACCACACTAATAAAATCAAACAGTTGGCAAACAAAAGCAAAGTTAGCAGGTCACTGAAAAAGATGTATGTTTGGAAAGCAGATGTAGAAAAAATCAGTCCTAATGAGATTCTGATTACAGTCGGTTTAATTATTGGTTCAATTAAAGTAAGATTTATGGATACAAACAAGAGTAGCCTATTTAGAAATAAGGCAACAGTAATGCAAGTGACAAAAAAAAAAAAAAAATTCCAATGAAAGGATTTAAATGATTTCATTTGGTTTAAGTTACTGTACAAACAACCTATGCTTTTATGCTTTTTCTATGCTTTTATATCTTGGAGGTTCAACTGTACACACATATATTTATTCAACAAATGCATATCTTACACAATTTTACACAATGTTTAAAGATAATCTCTCTCACACCATCCAGCACCAGTCTTGTGCAATTTCTCGTCTGCTCCATAAGCTGAACATTTATTTGCTCATTGAGTTAAGCCACCAAAAGTGTGCAATGCACCAGGATTAGAGTTTCAAAAATTGGTTTCCAAAAAACTACATTGAAAAGCTCAGATAGATTTCTTTCGTATATCAGTATCCATATTGAAGTTATTTGCGTACACCAGGATATGTGCAAGTTTTATGTCAGCAGCCCAGGCGAAGGACAGATAGAAATGTGATACTGCAAACATGCCAATGTTCTGTACTCAGTGATTATTGGGTGATAGAAATTGACAGTGTGATTTATGGACTGAGATAATATATATATATATAAATATAAGTATGAACAAACTGAAGCTACAGCTGTGTGCAATGAAGCACAAGGGCTGAAATGGCGACAGTATGCATCATGATAAAATTGTTTGACTTGTGCTTCCAGGAGTTCCTTTCAAACCCAGAAAGGAGCTGAGCTTTACTGAGCTCCAGTCCAGCCACCTGGAGATCCGCTGGTCCTCAAAGTTCAACATCTCAGCAGAGCCTGTTCTGTATGTGGTGCAGCAGAGGTGGAACTATGGCCTCCAGCCCAGTGAAGACCATGCCACAGACTGGCAGACTGTGGCACAGGTACATTATTTACATATGTAATTTAGGAATTTACTACCTTGCTTTTAGCTGAAACAACTTAAAGATGGCAGCTAGAAAACCACCAACAGAGCTAGAGATAAATAAAAAGCTAAAATATGTCACTGCCCTCATAAATATGCATGCCAAAATACCTGCATAACTAAGTGAGAAATGATTTTATTTTTTTATTTGAAATAAGAAATGAATATGAATATATGTAATATGAATTGATGTAATTAATTTTTTTCTTAATTATCCCCTTGTCCCTCCTAGACTACAGAGGAGCAGGTTCAGTTGGCAGACATCCGGGCCAACAGGTGTCACCAGTTCCGTGTGGCTGCTGTTAACGTTCATGGGACCAGAGGCTTCACAGCCCCCAGCAAGCATTTCTGTTCCTCCAAAGGTCTGTTGGCCATTGTTCCCCCCCATTGTTCATCTATGGTGTCATTTCAAAATGCTAAAACCAACCAGCATAGGTGGTGAGAAACATAGGCTGCACTGAGTGAAATGACCCGGGAGTATCTAAGTGGCAGCCATGATAAGAGCTGTTCGAATTCTCTAAATGGTAAGGAAAGGTGTCTCAATGCTTCCTATCTTATCTCCTTTAGCATAGGACACACTGGACCGTCCTTTACGAAAGGAAAGGAGATAATGCCGTCCCACAATTCCTTACGGCAGCAACATTTAAAGCGAAGCACCATTCGGCCTTTCACGAAAACAATCAATCAACATGACTGAGTTGTGTCGTGGTTCTTAAGCTATTATATGCATCGACTTATTAACCATAACACAGAAGTCTGTCTTTCAAGAAAAAGTTATATGAGACGTTTTTAGCCAGATTATGTTTCTAATTCAACATGTTTGAAACTTATGAATGATGATATGTACAGTAGTAAATTTGTAGGCCTACCCTATGCCTTTCTTGCATTAAATTTAATGAATTATTTTCATACAATCATACTAATTGGGATTCATGTCGATAAATATGAGTGGACAGGAGAGTGAGCGTGAGCAACCATTCTCAATGTGACAACCATTTCATTTCACTTTTGTGACCAGTAGCCTATATTCCTTTTTTATTTCAATTCCAACCTTAGTAATGAAGTAATATTTTTCACCGGGTTGTCCACGTTTATATAGCCTGCATGAAACAACACGGTAAGAACGCACGGGGAAAAGTATCTAAGATGCGCTTAGATCTTCGGAACATTGTAGTTTTACCAAGGCAGACGCACGTCAATAACATCCGCTGTCGCATAATTACGTAGCCTAGTGTACGTGGAGTCGGATTCTCTTATCACCGCGGTTGTCCTTTTGAATTCTCCTTCACGTCTTTCCTTAACCTCATGACGTTTTCCATTGAGGTCAAGGAACAGTGGTTAGGAAAAGACATAGGATGTAATTTTTTTGACTATTCGCACACAGCCATAGGTCGCAAAAATATCACTTTTCACTTTTTTTTTCTTTATTTCACTGACAATAAACTAAGTCATTTGAAAAATGAACAATAACAACATGCATATTTTAGATTACAGGGTTTGATTTATGGGATGGCAGTCATCTGAAAAATTAATTATAAAGTTTTCCAAAGCTTTGTCTTAACCATGTGCATGTAACCTTTTCCTATAACTTACATCATGTTACAAAATATATTCTAACACAAAATTTAGTTCAGTAAAATCAGTTTAATCATCACAAAGAATTAACTTTTAGTTCTGGGCTTTAAGTCAGATAAAGCCTACCATAGAAGCATTTGTACTGTCTCATGACCACTGAACTGCAGAATCTTCATAAATATGAGTATCCAATCTTGCAGTCATCAGTCCTGCATCCAGGGTGACATCGGTTAATGCAAGTTTTCTCCACTAACCTTTGAGAAAACCACGAAGAACGTTGCATTCGTGTTCCCCTCATGTCTTTGTTTACTTGTGCACATCACGCATGTACACAGTACGCAAAAATAGGCTTTATCAAACTGTGATTGTCTTGCAGTGTTTTAGATCCTGTTCTTGGAAGGACAGTCAGTCATGCGATACAGATGCGGAGAGAGTGTTGAGAAATAAAAAAATAAAAGTACTGGTAACGTGGCTTATGAGTGCCTTTAATAATCATCAAAAGAAATATGAGGAGAAATCTATGGTAGTGCTGTTTGCCGTTGTGTTCTTAGTAACCTTTCTTATGCATCAGAAAACTGATCAGAATTAACTGTGTACTCATACACACTCACTTCAGATCTTTTTGACAAGCTGCAGAAAGTTTAATTCATACCAGAAGAGCAGAAAATGAATCTAAATCCAAGGGGAACATATGTGGAGCATTTCTGTTTTGCATTTCAACTACAACTTAATGCGGTTTCACAAGTTTCTCTAAAACTAAGGATTTTCTGGCATTACAGGAATGTGTAATGCAATATGTTTCAATACTTTGGAATATTTTAGTCCTGAAATGCATGTTAACCTTCAAGAATGGTTGGAAAAATTTGATGTGTTGACATTGGATCTTTGCCTCAGAAGAGCTTAGGCTCTTCTGCATTCTGAATTGTATGGCAATTTTCTGTTACAGTAGCAGAATGCATTGGTTATGTGCTCTGCCATTTGTCCTGGAGCTCTCCAAGATACCATATTTCTATGAATCAGTCCAAACTGGGCTTTGTCTGAAATCTTCAGTTCAATTCCATTTCTATGAGAACAGAGAACCGGTGTGTCATTTTCATAAGATTAATTACTTCACAGTTGTATGAAATTAGGATAAAACGTGACATATATGCATGCAAACTGTATGTCCATGTGTTTGTGCATGTGTGTATACATGCATGCCAAAAGTTACCATTGGATCAAAACAACATATTTTAAATGCAACATCAAGGTTTGAATTTGTTTACCAAATTCCTATCTGCTCACACTGTATTTGCTAACAACTTAAAAAAAAATATTCTTCCTACTACTGTGCGTTCATTGGTTGCTTTCTCACAGCGTGGGTCGACTGTTCAAAGTTAAAGCTGTTTTTTTACATATGAAAAATATAAAAAATAATATAAATGGATAGATAAATGAATGTGGATCATCCACCCGTCTCCTAACTCAGCTCAGCTCACTGGCATTAAGTGACTGATGAGACAGTAACTGAGTGACCACATTCTGGTTATTTTCCTGGCAAATGAGTGGTTTAATTTTGGGCAAAGTATGTGAAGCATACATCAGTCATCAGTCTTTCGGCTGTAAATGTTATTCGGGCCCCTGACATGATGAACACAGTTCAGATGTCTTTTTGGTGGAAAGCACATTCAGATGACTGTGGGCTGACTCATCGTTCATTATCATCCGAGAGTCTGTACATACAAACAATTTAGTGCTATAGTGTTTATTCACAATAAATTTGAATAAATGTAATTGTTTATATCATGCATGGCACTGCTGTCTTTCCCTGCTGAAAATTCTACTTCAAGCTGTTCTTGTTTTCTCGTTAACCAGCTGCTCACCAGCTGAGCATCCTATAGTCAGCTAGTTCTCTAGTTTGGCCACCTGCTTACTCTACCTGCTTAACCAATTTTAACCAGCTTTGACCAGTCATAGACCAGACTGTGACCAGCAACAGACCAGCTATGACCACACAGCTTAAACCATCTTAGAATCTCAACTGGTCTTAGCTGAGTCTTTTAGCTGGGGTGATTGCAGCAGTCTCAGGTTGCATGCTCCATAGGAAATAGTTTCAATCAAAAAAAAATGTTAAATGTAAGATGTTGAACAATAATTGGGTAATATAGATACATACAGCATGTCCATAATGTCCAAGCCACTTTGGAGTTAGTTGAAGTGCATTTTCTTGCTTTAGACAATAAACCCCAGCATTCCCCTTTAAATTAATTGTAAAGTTAGCAGGTTGTCAAAAACTTCAGTAAATATATAAAATATCATCACACACACACACACACATACAATTGTCTAGGCCAATAAAAAAAAAAAAATATATATATATATATATATTGAGAAAACCCAGAAAGTTAACTGTCCCTCAAGCTCAATATTCCCATTACTGAGGCTCTGATACTCCTTGACAGAGAGTTGGCCTGACGCAGTCAGTTAGGAAATCAGTGCATGTAGCAGCCAGCAGAAATTCATGGCCTCCCCCATCTGTTTGTGTCCTGCTTGGAAGGCAGGCTATTCTCACCACAACATTTAAGATGCACAGTGCATGAAGGAGAGAGAAAATCTGTTGACACAGGAAAGCCTAAGAGGCACTCTGGGTTCTGTGGCTGGATACAGAAGGCCTTTTTTCCCTTTTTTTTTCCTGCAACCACCGTCAGACACTGAGCACAGCTCTGTTTCAGTTTTTCAAAATACACTTTGATCCATGTACACCCTAGAGCCATTCCTGTTGTGACACAATCCAAATATATTTAAAGCTTCATGATTCCCCAAGTCCAACTCCTGGTTACTTTAGAGCTCTCAGTAGCTAGCTTTCTGGTAATTGTAGTTCTAAGCCCAGTTCAGATCAAAGATACAATGTGATGGTCAAGATTATAATGTTTTAGCAGAAAACTGGAATGTTTTATAATGTCTTCCGCTGGCATCTGAGATGCTGGAGTTTTAGAACATCCAAGGAATTTGGGCTGAAACACACTGGGTTCGATGAAGGTGAAACAGAGCTTGTTAAATAGAAAATGCAAATGTTTATGGCAATGTCCTAGCCAGTAAAGACTGCTACCTAACAGTGGGTGGTTGGGAGGTCTCATCTCAATTCACATAGAAAATGGCTCAGTTTGTGTGATTGATGGCTTGCAAGCACCTTACATGTGCTAGAGCACCTTTTAGTGATTTGTTTGCATTCTCACAAAGCTTTGGTGGTTATTCAAGTTTGCATCTGGCATTCTTACAACCCTTGTAATCATCATACATTGGAACAACTGTCCAACCTTGTATAGGTCATTACAAAAGTAATTTATGTTGATATTAACCTTTTTTGTATTAGGTGGTTGACATCAGTAAAAGCAAACATTGTTATAGTCCATAGTCAGACTAGATGACACAATCAAACTCTTTCTGGTAACTTGTTTTTTCCTTGCTGTTTTACATGTTACTGTTCCACCTAGGGAGTTGTTCCTTGACGCCATCTTGTTTTTGTGGTGGTTTAAGCCAGGGTCCATTGAAAGCTTATTGTGACAAATGTTTAAAATGATTGATTTATAGATGATTAAATTATGAATAATGTCTAAAATACATTTTTCACATTAGTCATGTTTTATTTTCACAATTTTAGTATCTCCTATGCCATTTGTTCTGGTAGAAAAGTACTTTTTTTGTTCTCCTTTTTAAATTTTACAAATAGCAACACCATGCAGTTCTTTTACAGATTAATAATGTTTCAATGTACTCCCTTCCATGAAAAATGAATGACTTGTATGTAATATAGATGGTTTGTGTGACATTTATTTATATTGATGGACCCAACAGAGAGCGTGAATAATGCATTTTCATTTCACATTGCATGGAGCAGTTTGTAATATTTTTTCTCATCATTAGTATGCTGTACATGGGAGAGTCTTGGTACAAGATGAAATGATAGATCACAGTACTGACTTAATTCATCCCTGATGCTTGCAAGGTCATGCAGTTCTCGTCTGATATTTACTGTGGTATATACAAGAAATCTTATTTCTGCGGTTGGTGTCTCAACAGATCCCTCAGCGCCCCCTACTCCATCGAGCCTAAGGATCAGCAGCATGAGGGTCAGTACCGAGGGCACCGTTTCTGTCCGCCTCGACTGGAACGTTCTAGAAGACCCAGACGTTCCTGTGCACCATTTCAGAGTTTTCTGGACGGTCAGTGATAGGTCCATGGTGGCAGCCAAGAAGAAGAGGCGGAAGAACACCAAAGGGGTAATTACTTCTCTCCTTAGCTCATATGTTGGCAGGCAGTACATGCTCAGGCCATGAGAAAAGCTTCCTTGAGCTGAAATTCAACTCTTAAGCTGCAAGGCACAACCATGTAAATAAAAGCCACAGAACTGTCATGTTAAAGGCGATCTGTAAACCACTTATTGTCTTTGCTTTATTTGCATAAACACTTAATTCAATTGCTCAGCAAACAGCACGGGGCCATTAGATTGCTAAATTCCCCTGGACAAAATTCACTGTTTGTTTTAGTTTTTTTTGTAAGTACATTGCTTTTTAGGAGAAATGACAATTAATTACAATTACTGCATTACTACAGAAGGTCCAGCCAAGGTTTGGATTCTGTCAAGGTTTAGTTAGAGTCTAGCGGGCAGAGTAACTTTGACGGGGGTACATTAAGGTCTGTTCTTATTTGTTGTGCATGGTTGACATTTCAGACCCTTAACTATGTGGATCTAGAAGGCCTCCAGGCTAACATCTGCTACACAGTGGAGGTTCAGGCAGTGACCTACTGGGGACAGGGGCGTCTGAAGAGCGCAAAGGCATCCCTGAATTTCAGTACCACGTACCTCAATGCCACAAGTATGAATCTCTAACACACTGTCTGGGTGATTTATGGAGTGCCTGCAGCATTGTGTATGCTCTGGTACCTAGCTAGCAAGCTAACGGTGGTCCACTACTGGCCTGCTGTCATCACAGCTGTTGGTCTGCCTGCATTTTTAGTCAGCTGTAGTGTGGCCTGCCAGTGGACAGCCGAGATGAGGATGAGCTCTTGGTAAGTGGTCCTTCCATTAGAGGACTGCTGTTGTGCCAATTTGCAAAGCACTGGCATGTTGACAAGTCTTACTCACAGGCGACCAAGACATGCTTGCTTGTTGGGTAATGTTTTACTGATTCATAAAGGTAGCACATAAGTTATTACTGCAATGATTTATATTTACCTTGACCTTCATATTGTTGGATTACCACAGTGTGGGGGTAATTTAAAGGGCTACAGATAGAAATGACACACTGGATGTTATGGACTTTCCTAGCACAGTAGATTGCATCAAACACATCATAAAAGAAAACTAAAAGTCTTCATTGTGGAACTTAAGTGAGGAGGTAGGGAACTAATACAAATACTAATACAAATTTGTAAAATATATACAGCAAAGTTTCCACTTTATAATGGATGTCCCTTAGCTTCCTAACTGCAAAAGTGGACTATGAAATGTCATGATGGAGTGGCAAAAAAACTGGCATTGGAAGTAATTATTTTTTCTTATTATTGCTAATCAATGTGATTCAAAAATTAGAATGAACAATGGAAAAATGAACAGCATTTCAAATCAGCTTGACAACAACATTAATTTCTCTGTTAGAGAGGAGGCACTATTTCAACCATTGTTTAAAAAATTTTTTTTTTCATTTTATGAACCACCTATTTAGTGTACAAACTAAAGAGGGACGCGGGGCTTGTAGTAAAATTATAAAATGCCCCAAAAATGCTATAAAAGCTGGTGTCAGTCTATATTCTGCTGAGAGAGTGGTTTTCATGAATCATCCCATATGACTGATCATAGCTTTTTATTTGATGGTTGAACATGGAATGTTTTTAATGTGCTCTATGCTTTGATTTATGGTGCAGTGTATACTTGCTCATTTGTGATTTCTGAGTAAATCATAAAGTAAAAGAGATTTGTAGCGCAGCTGTGAATAGTTTACTGTATGCAAAATGAAAACTAGTCTAGTTAATCTGGTGGGTTTTCTCTCATGGGGTGAATATTCCGAATTTTTATTTGCACTTTGTCCTGAACATGAGAGTTTATAGACAGACGCCTGTTGTTTCATGATGGTGATTTAGCCCTTACGTTATGAAATCTATAGACAGCTGTATGGAAATAATTTTCTGTAAAAACCCAATGTTAGTTTTTTTTTTAACATGCATGTAGAAAATTTGCTTCACTTTGTATGTAAACACTTGTAACACGCTGAATTGTGTCTCTGTGCTACCACAGTCTCATCATCTTTCCTTTTCACCCCGGAAAAAGAGTTGTCTAAACTGAAGGACGTTGAAGGACAGGCTATAAGGTCTGACCCAGGAAAGCGAGCCACGTGGCCGCTGGGGGTGGGGAACCCCTTTTACCAGGATGACCAGCTGCAGGTCAGGATCTACTGGAAAAAGAGAGGGGGTAAGCATGATATAACCTAAGAGACCAAACTATTTCTACTGTTATTGCTTTTAAACATAAAAATCCCTACACATCTGTAAAAAATCTGTCTGCGTAACAAATTATTTTTATCAAAATGATGGCAAGTTAACTACATTTTTTAATAGATTAAAGTCATATCCCAGGGCAATTTGTACTTTTGTTCAATTAACTTGGCCCTGTGTTTCTTGTAATTTTATCTCACTGGGTTTCGTCAAATGTTCTACCATCTAAAAGAGACAAATCCCAAAGACGAAGGGCCAGATTTAGGTACATAAAACTCGCACTGCAAATTGCAGTTTGTTGGTGGGTTCGCAGTCTGCCTGAAATTAACATGTTATCTATTATGTCTACAGCTAATGACTCAATTAGCAAAAGATACTGCATACAATTTGCATTTTGCGTATGAAGCAGAGCTTAGTTAAAAAAGGTGCAGTTAAAAAAAAAAACAAGTAAAATTGTCCAGTGTGAGTCCACTCTGGCCATATTGTATTACATTTACATTACATATTGGATACATATAAACTGTAAGAGTTGACTCAGCACTGAACATTGTACTGTGTATCTTCATTGGATGAGGGGAAATTGATTTATCTTCCAGTGCTGTGTAAGAGTGCATACAGCACTGCAGACAGAACAAAATGCATACTGTAATATTCCAGCTGTGCCTGAAATTGCCTATTGAATTAGATGCGAGATAATGTGTAATGTTGGAAGGAGCCTGATTATTGCTGGGATGGAATGGGAATGTGTGGGAGGATCTAGGTCATCTTTTATTTCGCCCAGAAGAGTAATTATTTCTATGGCTGCGTGTTTGTCACAGTAGTCGCAGGTTTCCATTATCTTTGTCTTATTTTGGCAGTGCCAAGAATTTAACTGTTTTTACTGCTCAGACGCTCAGACTCAAAGACATAATAAATTCAATGGAATACATTATCAGCCACACTCTTATTATATTTTCACCTGTTATTTGTGCGATTCTCCCTTGAATGCATATACATTGCATACACTTTGTGATGACTCAGATAGCTCAGGCACATACTGCGCTTCCAGTCCCATGCACCTTTTTGATACATAAGAAGCATGTTTTTGTGGAAGAATGGGTCATATCTGTGTTTGAAAATATTCCCAAAAGACTAAATCTGGCCCACTGTGTATATAAAATAACTTATATTGATTTTGTGTGCTGAATGAGTTTGTCTTTTTTGGTAGCAATGGATGAATAAATAGCCTTGATTTTCTGTCATAGGTAAGCAGAAATAGATAATGAGCATGAGGACCAAATTACAGCAGATATACATAATGCCCATCACTGTCACTGTGCAATTATGTTTTTATAAAAATTATTAATTTTGGTGCTGTAATGTTATTATCTAATGCAAAGTTACATAACAACAGTATTATTGAATTACTTACATTTTCCAGTGTTACATTTCATATGTATTCATTTTTCATAATTAAACACCTCTGTGGAACAGAACAGTTTAATAGTAAGTGGCATTCCATTAAATCACTCAAAGATCTTATGTTCACATCTTGTTTTAAATGTGACCCTACCAAGACATGAAATACTAACGTTAAACCCAACCAGGAAAACATGATGCATGTGCACTTGATCTGAGCATTAAATAAAAGACATACGTGAGCTTGCCCACGCGTCTAGGGTTAATGATAGATATATTCATGAGCCCCCTCAAGAGAATAGCTGTCACACACATTTCAGTGGAAGCAGTCGATTTTGATTTGCAAGAAATTGTGAAAGAGGGCAGAGAACAGGGGATAAAGAGTAAAAAAAAAATCCTTAAACAGCCGAGTGGATACCCCAGGTTTTCGATTCAAACCAGAGTGGAAATTTTGAAACCTTGAAAGGCACGCTCCAAGGGCAACCTGTCAAGTCTCATTCCGTGGTCAATGTTATGTTGCTAACGTATGTCATCATCCTCAGCCAGTCTTCACAGGAGGGCTCAGGAATGCCGAGGATCCAAGGAGCTTGGGGTTTTTTTTTTGTGTGATCTAGTTTCCCATAGCTGAATAATAAAGAGGCAAATTCTTCTCCCCTCAAGAGCAGTTAGTGAAACCAGAGAGGGCACTTGTGGTCTGATCCTGGCTGGGTTGGGCACGATTTCTAGCCGTTGTTGTGAATTTGAGGGCTCAGCTCGTCACCAAAAGATGACAGACCAGCCCGAGTAAAATCTGTCACTGAGATAACAAACGCTTCTGACATACAGTCTGTCTGGGACAATGAGCCTCTGAACTCACTACATTTTGTTTCTAATCTGCCTTTGCTGTTGGTACCTAGAACAGCATTGATTATTGCTGATATACAGGTCAATTCTAGAGCTAAAATATGATTTTTGTTCTGTGCGATCTAACAGAAATTTACATGGCAATCTACCAGAAATGCTATTATTAATAATGGGCATGAATAAAAGTCTATTAGAGATGGTTTAGTCTATTGTAGAAGTCATTGTCTTGAAAGAAATGTATATGAAATGTTGGAGAAATGCTTGATTGGGATTGTGTAACAGTTCCCAATAGAAAGACCAGTTTTACCCAGCATGACAGCATTTCAGAAAGCTAGTATTTATAATGTATGAAAATGAATCAAGCTGCAGATTATTAGATTACATGTGGTGAATTTTTCCTTTAAAAGAAGACTATTTATGTTAGCACCATCTGTGCCCCAAGGATCCAACCCCCCACTCACTGCTTAGGAAGCTAAGGAAGGCAAGATAACTTTAGTTTAGTTTTTCTCCATGGTTTAGAGGGAAATATGAGTAGTAGCAGTAAATAATCTTTATTGTAAATAATTGTACAGTAAAAAAAATATCTGTAATCTGTGTATGTGTATTCAGAAGAGGGCTTTCGGTGAACTTGGGGGAGGGGGAGGTATTATGGAGGGAGTTTCTGTACATTATTGCACTGTTATTTAGTGAATGCATTTGTCAATGTTTTGCAGATAGCTTTAAAACACCTGTTTTATCATGCAACTTATCACAATTTCCAGATATCTTCTGAATATTATCGGTCAACTGTAGGAAGAAAAAATATCCATAAACAGTGTGTTATTGTTTCCAAATTGGGTGTTTTTATTTTGATACACCCCTACTAGAGTAAATACAATATTAATGGCTTTTGAAGCATGGTTATATTCCTAGCTAACCCTGTAACGGATAACCATCTGAATACAGTGCTCCCTTCCTCATTTAACATATAGTTTTCATGCTCATTGTGTTACATTATAATTTCCTTTCATGATTTAATTTACTCACTTGGCCGCTCATACTGGCCCGAGACTGAAATGCATATCTTGGCACTGAGTTGGAATTTCGAGACTGAATGCTGTGACCTACTGAATTCACATCAGGGACATCAGGAGGTGAAATACTCTTAATTACCTCAGTGAAATGCTCCTGTGTAGCAACCAGCACAATATTGGAGGCCTGAGCCAGCAAAATATGATCTGTTTCCAAGCTTATAAGCAGAAAAAAACTGTAGGAAATATTACTGATCAAATTAGCTGATAAAGTTTGGGCATGTGCATCTCATTCAGAAATGCTTAAGTATTCCATAGCTTACCAGGTTTTATTGGTTAGCAAAGAGAAAATTGTGGTAGCATCACCACAGTCATTTAAAGTTTTGGTGGAACAGAATGAGAGTTTCCGCAAAGATTTGTATTTGTAGTGTATGAGGTGGTATAAATGAGATGAACAAGTGTGATGGCTTTTGCCAGTCTGTATCCACGTATCACCACTGTCATTGTTCTAATGGCTGCGAACAATGTACTTGGTGATTGGTGGAAATCCTGTCTGTTTTATGCTTGTACCAGTGATGTTGCATTTTCATTATTCCTATTTTTCAATCCTTTCTTGGAACTCAGCTGGCAGCCAATACCATGTCCAGTGGGGGCCTGAATTCTGCAGTCACAATGTTACCAGAAGACCAGAGAAGTCCGTCACCCTGGTAATACAAAGATCTGGGGCCTGTATCACAAAGCAGGATTACTGAGTTAACCTCGATAAGTCACACACAGAATCCTCCCAAATCTGGAACGTAAGCTGAAGTCAAAAGAGCTGTTCCAGGGTTAACTAAGTGTGATTATCCAGCTAACTCAGTATTCCTGCTTCATGATACAGGTCCTTGCTCTGAAAAACAGCAACAATAATAATAATAGTAAATCATATATATTTCTATAGCACATTATCTTAGAGACATCAGCCCGATGGGGTTCACACAATCATAAAAAAATACTTTGAAAAAGCAACATAAGCTGCTGGATGGCTTATTTGGTTAAGGCACCGGCTTGTGGTACATGTGTGAGCTGCATGGACTATGCCAGTATTGACTGTGGCTGGTAGCTCCATAGGGTGACCATAGGGTTAAATTGGTTAGAGGTCTGTGTTCATTGTTTTCTAATGAGAAATGGTAAATTTATACTAAAGGAAATGCAATGCCTTGCCTAAATCCCTATCATGACATAAAATAATAAACCATGTAATTCACAGAATGATATAGTGTATTAAATGTGATGCATGCCATTTTAATGATTTATATGTAATGGCAGCTGGTGACCTGGTAATAAACCATTTTTTAAAATTTAAACGTATTGTTGTTCATTACCCTTTTACATTTATTTTTCTTGATTAACAGTTAAAAAGTTAATTCGTAGTGAAATAATATTTAAAACTGCAGTGTTTGCCATATTCCACAGATTATTTTAAGCATCTATATGAATAAATACTGATTAAACAGCAGATTATTCTGTGTGTATGGTTTAGAAAGATTGTTATTTTCTGAAGTTTGTTTTTCTAGCCTCTATTGAATTGAAACCTGGAGCAAAATTATGCTGGCATGGTGATTTTCCTCTGTAAGATTAAAGTGTATTCTTTGAAAATATTTCATTAATTTCACCAAAGTTGTCTTTTGAGATACAGCAGAAAGAAGATTATCTGCCAATATATATCTGCCAGTTATAGATTGCTCAGATAGCTGGCATACTTAGACAAGTGAAATAATGCTGCTTAGAGTGATTATCAATTTAAAGGTAAAATTATAGGGACCCTTTATTCTAAGATCATTAGTCACAAACAGACATCATCTATCTTTCTTTCACATATAAATAAGTGTGTGTGTATAAATTTATGTATAAGATGTACTTTTTTTTGCTCTGGGCGAGGTCATTTCATACGTAAGTAGTACTATTTGGTGGGGAAGTGTTTCCAGCAGAAAATTCAGTTCTTGCACTACGTTGCCTCTTGGTGTTGTGGGGGCTTTTAACTCTGAACTCATTTGATCAACGTGTTTCCTCCTCAGGAAAACTACATTAACCTCCCAGGCCTGCTGTTCTCCTGCAAATACAAAGTCACAGTTCACGTGACAAGGGCCAGGGGTCGCTCCAAAACAGAGAGCACAACATTCTTCACCCCACCCTGCTCCACACTCAGGGCTAAGAACCCAAAGTACATCCAGTGCCCTGAGGAAGAAGGTGAGACACATTCACTGAACACTAGCTCAGTTAGTTTCGTTCTCTTTGGAGGTACCAATGGTGAAAAGCGGTAATTGCAGGTGTGTTTTTGGACCTCACTTCCCATAGATCCAACCGGATCCAACCAGTGTCGCCTGTGTGACGTCAGTCAGTTGGCACCTGGGCCACGCCAACTATAGCACTTACTATTTACTGAATAAAAAATGGTTGTTATAAAAGTAACGTTATATACATACTCATTCGTTGTCTAACATTAGGCTAACTTAAGCTGTCTTTACACTGCCGAGCCGGGTTAAAATACTGTAGCAGACCTGGGGTAGAATTAGTGATGATCAATTTCCACAAACGTTCTTTATCCATCTTTTGCCCGGTATGAATGTCTTTACACTGCAGAGAAGAATTTGCGGGATTCGCTGTGGCTCGTGCAATTATGTATCTCGTGCACCATAAACAGTCTTTTTCGTGAATGATTGTTGTGTGATATTTTTTAAACAACTGCCTTGCAAAATGTTACCCCTGGTGTTTCTGGTTTTGCTAGCTAAACTGTTCGAGAATAAAGCTGAGCAGAGTGTTAAATTAGCAATCAGAACAAGAAGAATAAAACAAAAACAAAGGAGATTTAATCAAAAAAGGGCATCAAGGCCGAAGGAGCATATGAGGAAGCGTAATAAAATAATAACAACGCTAATCCATACTGCCGTATTCTTTTATTTAGTTTTCTCCGGCTTGGCATCTATATACATAAATCAGACCCGGCTCTGCTCCACCTATACCCCGGCTTTATTCCGATCATTATAATATATTGATCAACTTGATGGCAATGTAAATAACGGTAACGTTAAGGCCAGTTCGGATCAATGATTCGCAACGAGACGAAACAGTTTTAGAATGTTGAAGAGAAAATTGCAGCGGTGTGAACAGGTTAGTTGCAGAGCGTCTGAAGCCGTTGCATGGGGTCTCAAAAGACCCACCTTGTCAAATCGCAAAGTGCAGTTTTAGAACGTTTGCAATCAGACGTCTTGGAATTTTGCAAGTTGCATCCAGTCTCGTTGCGAATCATTGATCTGAACTGGCCTTTAGAGCAACGTTGCAACAAGGTAGTTTTGCATTTGAGAGACGGTTTGCGAGGTCGGTATCGGTCGGTAGCGTTAGCTAGCGTTTTTTCTAATTGTTAGCTGACATTAGATTGTGTTAATTACATTAGCTAGCTAGCTAACGCAACGTTACCTGATAAGAGAGATGGATACTGTGCGCAACGTTGTCTAAACTGATGTTGTCTTTCTTGACCGGTGGTCCGGTAGCTAGCGTTAGCTGTGCAAATAGCTATGTAATTTAGTAACGTTACATTGTCATCAAATGTAATATGAAATCTACATGTTACACGAAAACTTTTTAGGGTTCCATAACCCCCCCCCCCCCTTCTCTGTTATTGTAACGCTAGCAGACACCGGAAAAAAACGCCGCTCACACACAAGTGAGTTGAAGAGCGAGCCTGTTGCGTTAGCTCTGCCTACCCTCTCTGGCGGACCAACCACTGATGGGTGATGGAAAACGCATCACTAACTATGCGCCGCTTGTGATTTTTTCCCGGGAATGTCGCCACAGACACCCAGTCCTTTAATCATAAATAATAATAATAATAATAATAATGTAAATTAATATAATAATAGGCTTAATCACCATTGTGTTACCTAATTCGGTGATAGATAGTGACTTAACAGACATTTATTTTAATGAAAATCTTTGAGATTATTGCTTTAAGGGCCTATCTGTAGTAAAGGTAACTCTGCTGAGGGTTTCAGCCTTCATGAGCCATTCTTTACAACAAGAGATATGCTTTGTCGTTGAGCCAAACGCTAAGGTTCCTAGATAAGGGAACTAAGTGCACTCTGATTGGTTCTCCGGGGGTGAAGACACCTTATAGCAGGCATTTACATGTCAACTTGTGTCTCTCAACTCTTCTAAACACCATGCGATAAGGAAACAAATATTTGAAGTGTGAGTGTGAGGCATCACATAATCTAAATGGGAGGAGCTCTGACATTATCACCGATGCAGGTCAATAATTGTGTTTTGCTACAGAGAGTAAGTTGATTTTTGATTGATTCAGTGACTGACTCTGTCTCCTCCATTCAGGAGTTGTGCCGAAAGTGTTAGCCAAGCCGGAAAATTTGACCGCCTCCTTCTCAGTCCACGAAGGAAACATCACTGGCAGCTTGTCCTGGAGGGTGGTGATGCCTCGCCTACACCCCAAAATCACAGGCTTCCAGGTCACCTGGGCAGAGATCACCACGGATAATCGACACAACAGCCTACCAAACAGCATAATCTCCCAGTCGCAGATACTGTCACCAGTAAGCCTGCGGTCACAATTTCACGTTACCTATTTATGGAAAGTTCTGGAATAATATTAAAAGCTCAATGTAAATATTGTTTTTTTCCCTCCTACTGCAATTTTAGATGGTTTATTAGCCTAAAAAATGCCTAGCTCCAAAGATCCTCAACTTGCAAGTTGCCATCTTGTCTTTTTCAGAACCATAATTATGTTGTAGTGTCCAACATGCGACCAGGAACAGGCTACAGGCTGGATGTGCAAGTAGTAACAACGGTAGGGGAGGGCGCTATGGTTTCCAAAATCTTTCAGACGCCCACCTTGTCCTCTGCTCCTCAACAGTGTAAGCATGAACAGATTTACACATGTCACCATGGTTTCTGCAAACTTTCAAGGCTGTCTCTTCAAGGCACTTATCATTTCATATATTAACAAAGCTCATGTTCCGGTGTGAAAATACATTGCAAATCCATCTGTACGACTGCAGTATATGACTCACCTCATGCTCTGTGCCAAATTGCCTATTGGTATAACCATATAATCAGTTGATCCACGTGGGTTTTTCTCTCTATTACTTGACTCTTTAAGAACATGCTTCTGTTCTGCAATATTGGGTTTGGCTCATAAGACATGTGTTGTCCCATTTAAACAGTTGGTGTCAACTGCTTAAATGGGACAATACATCTTATTATTTTGTCACTGACAATTAATTGTGAAAAGTACTTTTTGTTATCGTGATTCTGATTTGTGGATATTATTTACTGAACTTGACATATTGCATTCACCATTTTTGAATGTGGGATTGTCAGGATGAACTAAGCCCTCCCTGTCACCTTTGTGTGTTGTTTAGCACCCAGGCTCAGACAACAGCAGAAACGCCAGAGGCCACCAGGAGAGAAGTACTGATACCACAGCTCAGTTCATCTAATGGGACCTGAACCAGCCTCACCGACCACCACAAAAAAGAGCAGGAATACAAACATGAAAAAAGATTTTGGACTGCATATTTCATCCAAAGGTTATTAGGTAGACTTATCCTCTGGGCTTTGACGCTTATGCAGGGTGCAGCCAGATTCTAAACTAATCTGAGGCCAGCTGAACTATGCCATATTAAAAAAGCCTTGAGCCAATGGGACAGTTTCTACAAATGATCCCAAAATGCATATATTATTAAAAACTTCTACTGCAGTCTCATGCATTTTCAATGGATTCCTTCATTTTTTAATTAGTAGCAACTGGAACAACAAGGAGCACGCAGTAATTTTTCTGAAAAGAGGATTTTCAATGAAGTGAAGGTTTAACAAAGACTATCATGGTGGACTATTGCCATTTATATAAAATGCACTCATACCACTGTCATTTTCTTCAGTAAGGGATGAGTAATATTAGATGCAACTATTTATTTACTTAATCATGTAAATGAATGGCACTTAGAATGGTGAATACTTCTAAATAAAAGCCTTGATATTTTATCAAATCACTTGTATCTTCAAATCTAAAGTTAAGCATGACTTCAGTACGTGTATCTTTTTGGGCATGGAATATGTCAATATGTCACTCTGTAATATGTTAAGTGAATTTGAACTTTATTAGGAAATTAATTATGTGCTATTGAGCAGTAAGACTCAGTGTACTAAGTGTACTCAGAACTGAAGGACTTATATGTGACTGTAAAGTCATTTGTATTGCATATTCAGCAAATGCCTATATTTATTTATATATGTATATTATATGTATTATGATTTTTGTCTGTTCATAAAAGTTCATCTGTGGGTGTGTGTACAAGCACGCATGCAGGTGTGTGCACGCGTGCATATGTGTGGGCGCACACATGTTTGTTGTAGTTCAGCCATGTTTATAAATATATAATACTTGTATAGACATTCTGTAAAAATAGAATTGTAAATAGTAATTGTACTTGTCTTTTCCATGTTATAAAGTGTACATAATATTAGTTAGTAAAAAGGATACTGAACAGTTTGTGTCTGTCAATGCATGTTTTAATTGCTAAAGGTTATTGTGTGTTAAGTATTTCCTTTAATTAACTGAATATTAAACACAAAATGCAATGGCTTTTTCCCCTGACAGGTACAGCATGGCAGTGACAAGCGTTCACAGTTAATGTGTCTCTATTTTCATTCAGTCAGAGTAGAAGAGTTGTAGGTAAAATTTTAATATTTTTTTTTGTATTGTGCACAGTGCATTTACAACTCAATGTGGCTTTGGTTTTGTTCAGTCACTCAGGACTCATCATGTATTTTCCTGACAAGATTGGATTTCACATTTTGTATTACTGAAATCATGTTGCTCGGCACAGAAGTCATGCTTCTGGTTTGGTTTTCATGTTTTGGACACACCATGCCATAGAGAGTGATAAATCATTTGGATACTCTGTTCTACTGTCTCTGCCCTGAATGTGATTTTTTCCTTTTGAATTTAATAGACTAGAGATGTGTATTCCATGTCTGACAAGTATGGCTTGGTCCACAACAGACTAAACACATATCAAAATAATCACCATTTTTAAGCAGAAATGAATATTTACTAATATTATGAAATACAGGATGACTGAAACAGCCCACAATGTTGATAGAACAAAAATATATACAAATTACAGTATGCACATCAAGTCTTAACAAGGTCTGGCACATACTTTGAGGGAAGTGTGATAATCTTAACTGAATTCTTGTGTTATGATATGATTCTACTGCTGTTTTGACAGGTTTATGATAGTGAGAATTGCTTGAGTTTACAAGTGCCATCAAGCCAGAATACTCATTCTCAACTTTATAGGCTGTAGTATAGCCACCAGTCCCGAGATCACTCTTTAGACTGCTTGAGTAACCATGCTCACTATGAGTTCCAGTACACAATGAAACTATATTGCAGTATATTTAAATAGCTTATATACTGTAATACATGAATAAATAATACAACTGAATATGTTGAGGCACTCCATATGTATTTTCCAATGCACACCAATGTCATGCATGATAATGCATTCTGTTGGTTATATTAAGATTTATTCCCCTGAAACCTGTCACTTCAGCCTACTGAGGCCTGCATGGCATTTCTTTACTTTTGTCAAATTAGTTTCAATACACACATATAAACATGCATATGCTGTCACTCACACACACACACACACACACACAAACACATTGCTATCTAGCTGTCATTATTTCAGAGAAAAAGGAATGAGTATGTGGTGTCTAGCCAAAGAAACCACCATAAAACTGCATCACAACAACAGGAAGAACTCAGTGCCACTACAGAGAAACCAGGTTCCTTGACTACAGTGAATTGGAAACTATGATCTAAAAAGTACAGTCAGCTGTAAAATAAAAACCATTATAATTATGGCATGTCAGACTATGTTAATCAAAGGAGTGTTGAGGAAGTGACTGAGAACCTGGGGAAATTTGAATGTTGCAGATATTTGCAACCACATTTTATAAAACCAACTGCACTGCATAGGTTATTCCACATGGAAAGGCCAAAGAACAGCAGAGCTCTATCCATTACTGAAAACAGCTCTTTACATGGGTCAATTTGATGGAATATTGGACTGTAAAGCAAATTGTTTCACTGCTCAGTGCAGCCACCACAATAGCTCTGCACTTGTAAAAGGGGTAATAACTGTTAAACTGTGCCTATTCAGTGACATGTTTTCATATTTTTCATATGTACAGACCTTTACTGAAGAAATTGCTTATAAGTAGTGTTTCATATACAATGGCTCGGTTTTAGCCTTTAATAAACTGTCTTATTAAACATTAATTTACAGCTCAGTTGGTCATTGCAAAGATTATGGGTTACCATGACTACTGTTGTTGTGTATGGAGCACATAATACTTGAAGGAAATTCAGGTTCCATTTACTATTTTTTACAGGACCTTTTACTGGATATTGGTATTACAATATGTAATTCATTTTTGGCTATATTATCATGAATTTCTCTGCAAGATTAAGCCCTGAAAACCCACTTGTAAGAATCCCCTATATTAGATAAACTCCATTGTCTCCGAAATTATATGCAGTACAGACATGGTTCAAAGTTGAAATAAAGAGTATATTTGTACCAAATGACCAAATACTCTGATCCTGTGGGAGTCTCACTCAGTAAACACGCATGATATACAGTACTGTATTTATTCTGAAAAACAACAAAGAAATCCAAAAATTGTTTTGCGTTTTCTTTATTCTATATTGATCACATGTACTTCTAATACTGGATGAAACCAGATTTATTTTTCCAGTCATACCCCAGGATGTCTAAAACACCAGGAAAAAATTATGTACTCAGTTGAACAAAGAAATAACATCTGACGTGTTTAAGGATTTTAGTTTAGATGTGTTTGTTTGTATAATAAATTAGGTTTTATTAAACCTCGTTGTCAGTCTGATCATTTTTTGGATTTATGTTTGAGCCTACCACCTCAAAGAACTCATGTTGTTCTGTTTTTGGCACTGGGGACATATTATTTTAATACTTACTGTTGAAATTCACAATCACATTTTGACTATTAATTTTATGAGACTGATTAATTATGAGTATTCTTTTGCACCTTTTGATCCCCACATGAGTAATATATATTTATATCCCCTGCATTCCTTCGTTCCTACATGCTTGGATTGTTAAAATGGACATGTCTTAATTATCTTCCCTCACTATTCTATTATTAGTAGAGGTATTTCCCCATACATAGGTTACATTATGAGATTTCAAGAAATATTGCTTTCATCAATATTGACATGTTACGTGACCCATCAAAGGGCAACGTCTCCTACCTTTGTGTTGATATTAGAAGTATGATCCTCTTTTTGGAGTGTGATACATCTCCCCTTTATAGCAGAGCAGGAACATGCAGTTATCTGATACTATTCAATCCTAGAATAACTAATCAAGTCGAAATTCATGTTTGTGAAATGGAGTCATCCAAAATTTAATTAATGAGATAATTTAATAAGATACATATCAAATTATCCTGGATTGTTTAAGCTATGCATGTGAAACAGGGCCCAGGTCTTAGTGTTTCAGCTCTGGTTCTTGTTCCAGTTTTTTTCACTGGACAGCAGTCTGTGAAAAAATAACGAAATAAATAACTTTCTTAACCATGACTCATTCTATGTTACACATTCTCATTAATAAGGAATAGATCTGGTCCACCTTGGAAATAGCTTCTTAAATCAAGATGCAATATGAAACTCCAGTTATACCAAAACGTATTACACTCCCTGTAGCCATTGGCAGAATGAGGAATGCACTGTCAGCACAATCATAAGACACAAGTGCAAGGACTCAAACCCAAGCCATCTGGACGGAATTCAGAATTACAAGAAAGTCCAATCAGATCTTGGAAAACTAAAGAGGACTGGTGTCTTGATTGGAAATAATACACCCGTGTGAGTGTGCATGTGTGTGTGCGTGCATATGTGTGTGTCTGCATGAACGAACACAGAGAAAAAAACCAGTCACTGATATTGTTTTTGATAATTTGTGTACAGTAGATCTACAGCATACCTTGACATGTTTTGTGTAAATGAAGATCTCAGGTTCAAACACATCAAAAACCAGCACAAATTTACAGGATGCTTGCACACCACTGTGTTTATAAAGCAAATCCATGAAAGTTAAACTCTTACCCCATGCACACACTACAAGGCCCGTGAGCTTCTTTCCACTCAAATAAAATAAAAAAATTTTTGGGCACCATTGATTGTAATCACAATTTTGAGCCTACCCTACCCTTAGGCATTTAAAAAAATGAAAATATTTTTTGAGCTGTAACATGTTTTTGTTTAGTATCCTTTAAAAAAATACACATCAAAGCCTAAAACTAGCTCAAATTCACATGGCACATGCACACCACTGTGCTTATAAAACAAACCCATGGGCATTACACTCATACCCCATGCACACGCTGCAAGGCCCGTGAGCTTTGTTCCACTCGCATAATTTTGGGCACCGCTGATTGTAATCACAATTTTGTGGCTGCCCTACCCTTAGGCATTTCAAAAAATATTTTGAGCTGTAACATGTTTTTGTTTGGTTTCCTAAAATGAATTTTAATTTTAAAGACAGCTGGTTTTCATTAAATCTTCAGTTTTAACCCTAGGAACAAAATTATTCTACAAGACCATCTCTAATGCCTGAATTCAATTAATTTTGAGTAGGAAGTATTGCCTAATGATTTTCACTGAACATGCCAATTGTAGTTTGTGAAGAACAAAAAAATAAACAAGAAAAACACAAAAATACTGTGAGTCAAAGACTCTTTTATTGATTAACATCACAGACAGACAGTGTGTAATGGCATTATTAATATCACCTCTATAGGTATGCATTTCCTTTCTGTCTTGAAATCTGAACTGAGCCTAGCCTGGACTAAGAATGGTTCCAGTTTATTTTGGGCCTGTGGGACACCGCATGTGTTAAAGAAATTAGCAGCAGGTAGTTTGGAGAGGAAATCGCTGTGAGGTAGATGGGTTTAATTGTTAAATGCGTTAGGGTCACTGCCTTTAACAATACTGACTGTCAGGTACTAACCAGTTTTCTGGGTCAGAGCATTACTTTTGAGAATTCCTGTTCCATTGGTTACTCTTTTCAAAAATATTTTGCAAATTATTTTTTTTTTAATGAGTGTACTTACTAATAGGGTCTACTGAGGTGAATCCACACTGTGATATGCATTTTGATGATAACATTGCATCGGTGAAACTGCACATTTAATATGTTGTTCAATTCAATGACACATATCTACAGCATTCTTCCACAAAACAAAAGTCAATGCTGTGATGAAAAAAAGGGAATTGAGTAGTTTTGGAATGAAAGGCACTTTTTGCCGACATGACAAAAGAGAATGGCATGCGTAAAGAAGTTTTCACAAAAACGAATGTGTGAAGATGAGCGAGGAAACAGCACAAACACCAGTGGCACCGGTGGGAACTCAGCCTCCTACAGAATAAGTCAAGAGAGGACTTGATCCTGAAAAAGGTGTTACTTTCAATGTGCTGATGTGTGAGTGCAAAATGGTGAACTGCAGCCACAAAAGAGTGTAATGCAAGCAGTTTATTCCACCTCCTGAAGACACATGCACACAAGGACATCCGCGCCAAGATATACTGCCGCCTCCGCTCAATCTGCACTGTCTTCATTCACTAGTCATTCACATTCCGTATGACAAGAGTGATGGACAGACAGCTTCCATCCCTGTGTACATCACAAAGGACATGGACTCCGTGCTGAGAGTGAAGAGGGCTTCAGACAGATGATAAAAACATCTGATCCTAGGTATTTACTCCAAAGCCGAAAGTACTTCAGTCAAACAGCCAAAAATGACAGAATTCAGTGAGAGAGCAGCAGAGGAAATTGTGCCAGTACTCCCAGCCTATGGTCAAGCAGCACTTCTCACCCATCTGACCCATACATCAGGCTGGGCGTGCTTTCTTTGGAAGTTATGTAGCAAGTGTTTGCAGACAGCATATTTCCCAGAGGGCCACACAGGAGTCTTACTTGCCCGAGAACTAAGAGAAGCACTGGAGCTACTGTGTGAACAGAGAGAATATGCCTTGTGTGTATGACAGCTATCAGTGGGGCAGCATCAATGGATAAAAACAGTCTTCCCACAGTATGCCATACATTTTGAGCTTGGGGAATTGCGGGAAGAGCAGGTGGCTTCACAAACAGGAGCAAAAGAAGAAGGAGTTGCAGCAGCACCAACTGCAGATCAACCAGTGAAAGCAAAGGAGCACAGGAAGAGACTGGGAAGCTTATTTGAGAACGGGCCACAAGCGCCAGCAGCCAAACTGTATGACTGAGAAGCTGAGCTGAAAAGTTATCTATGAACTGCTAAAGCTGATGACAAAACAGATCCCTGAAATGGCAGTCATCATCAAGTAAATTTTCCAAGAGCATGCAACTGGCAAAGCAATGGGCAAAACCAATGCATTCCTGCCATTAGTGCTTCTTCAGCATTGCTCTCAATATTGTCCCATGCCACAGAAGAGCACTGATGTCAGACACTGTGGATTGGCTTGTTTACCTTTCCCATAACCTTGTGAAATAAATATGACTATTCCTCAGAAAAACTGAAAGTGAAAAAATGGAAACTTTGAAATGAATAGGCCCCATTTTTCATTTTGTTCTCAAGAATTTGTGCAAGTGAAGCTGTGATATGCAGTCCTTAATTTGCTCTTGAGCATTTTGAATGTAACTTTGGGTACTTGAAGTTTTTTTATTTAATGTTTTCACTCCTGTTTGAAATGGTTCAAATGCCTTTGCAGTTTTCACATAACTTTTTAAATCCCAAAAGTTCTTTTTTCAGGTTTTCTTTTTTCAATAAATAAATAAATAGTTCAAGCATGCCTCTCACTTTTCTTCTTTTATTTTTGGCTGAACAGTATGAAATAAGTGTGGAGACAGCCTATTAAAAAAGCTTAGAATTCATTTGTTGACATTTCAGGGTCATTTGGATTTCACAGAACCTCACCGCAAATAAGACCTTTTTCACATAAAACGTTTTCAGTCACTGAGCCTGGTTAAACAAAGGTAAACAGAAAAAAGAAATACTTTGTGTGACTTAATAATTGGTGTTTACAAAAGGGCTCTGAGACAAAAAAAAAAAAATAGAGGCAGAATTCCGCAATCTTCACGGATCAAAATGGGGCTGCAGTTGAAATTCAAAGTATCACTTTCCCTCTAAAGGATATTGAGAAGATGATGCTTCAAGGCAACAACATCCTGGCAAATGTCCAAAATGATTGTTCAGAGATGGAACACACAGACAGTGTCACACTGTTCAGAGATTAAACAATCATTGAGTGTCCTGAAAGTAATACAATGAAACAGAGAACTGCTGACAAAGAAAAATAAGAGCAATATCACTATCTAAGTGTAAAGTAGGCCATTTGTTGATGAACGGGGAATTTCATTTCTCTAATAAAAGGCAATATTGATGAAATCTCATAGGTCACTGTGCCACAATTGTCTGAGATCAATATAATTACCTTTTTCATCATATGGGGGCAAAGATTCTCCAGATGTGTCACACTTAATTAATTCAGATGGAAATTAATTTTTAAATATTATCATAGCCTGAAGTTATACAGAAGTTACCATTTAGTCATTTGGCAAATCACCAGAGAGTTCAGCTCACTTTATTAGTTTAGGCTTATCCTTAAAAAGTGATGAGATGCCATGCTCCATACTTGTGTGCCTCCATCTGGTTGTTTCTGTGTACATTATTATGCAAATGATACCACGCATTTCTTGCATATTTCCCACAATGCCTCCTTGGGCTTATGCTGCTTAGCATGCGTCATCACATCTCTTGAAGTAATGCATGGAAACCTTATCTCTGTCACAAGAGAAACAGCTGAAAGCCCCGCTGCTGACACCCTCTGCTATCATCTGGGTTCCTGCCAACTTTCATAGCTCAGCACTTGTTCATAATTGGTTTGAGGCTCATCCAAGTTTAAACAGTATTCACCCTGCCCTACTCCTCTGGAGCCAGCAGAGGAGGCTTTATTTACTTCTATAAACCTTTGAACCTCCCGGTCCATAAACCCTTTGTTTTCTGTACCTCGTTAAACTCCTACTCTTCAAAACTCAAATTACCTCCTACTTCTCAAACTCATGTTGTTTTAAACTGCGCTGGACATCCTACTCCTCTGCAGGGTTTTCTTTTTATTCCTATAAACCTCCCGCTCCTCTAAACCACAGAGTTTTCCATTACTCCTCAAACTCCTGGGTTCTTCTTTACTCCTCTAATCCTCCTACTCCTATTACCCAGCAGTCAAGGCTTTTTTATGGTGATGGAAGGTGTACAGTATGATGAAACCCCCAAGCTCAATAACGAGACTACACTTTCGGTGACGTCTATCAGTCTATCAGCGTTTGCTCGCTAGATCAATGATGCACATTTTGATGAGTTGATGTTTTGCAAATAAAATTTATTGTTATTTTTTATATTGTCTATGACATTCCTTTCAGTTCCAGAATGACTATATCACAAAATTGTATTAAATTTGAAACAATGGTAGGGGGCATTCATATACATTTTATTTATTTATTTATTTTTATTAAGTACTAATATTAAATAAATACATTTTTCTAAATCAAATGTTTAAAATACCAAACGCAGTACAATGTGCAGTGTTAATGCACAGTATCTCTAACATTAGAGTTTATATGAGTCAAAGAGAGATCAAATGTACTCACATTGTAAAATCTGTTCTGTCATAGTTGATTTAACACAACTGTGTACTCTGTTCCACGCAGTTAAATTGTATATTATCTTTCTCAAATATTTACTTCCCCCACTCTTCTTCTATTGCTCTGTTGGGTTCATACCAGAACTCTCGTGGAAGTGAAATACAGTACAGAGAAAGAATTTATTTAAACTATCTCCTCTGTGAGAACTTCTGTTTCATAACAGCCCCTTTAGAAATATCTGCTTATTGATTTGAAAGAAGAGACAACACCCTGGGCTCGTACTAGCATGGCACTGGACATTTTACTTCATTGGAAGGGATTTCTTTGCTTATTCAATTGTTGTTAAAATGTGAACATTACATCATGTAATCATGAGGCATGGGAACTAATGCATAACATATTCCCCTCAAAATGGTGACTCTTTCACCATTGTTACTTTGTAGTGGAGAAGTATTCTTTTAATTAAGGAACAAACAAAGTTTTTCTTTCTTTGAAGAGGCAGATAATTCTCAAGAACAATAGCTATGTTTTATAGATCTGAATCCAAGAAGTCAAAGGAGAGATACATTTTCTGAAAAAACTGAAAAAAATGCAACCACTGCCCCGAACACTTCAAGCTGAAAGCATTTTCAATAAAGAAGTATTTTACCAATAAGATTTTTCTTTCTTTGTTTAATATTTCAATATGTGCTTGAGCTTTTCTGTGTTGGAGAACACTGTAACCCAGTGTCAGAAAAGAATATTCCTGGCACCAATGTCCAAAATCACACATCACTTTAATGGGCATATTTAAGGCATAAATTGTAACAAACAGGATATTTATATCAAATGAAAATATTTACCATTTACACAATATTTCCATTATTTGTGGTGTAGATATGGTCAAACTTCACCTGGTAAACACACTGGTATTGGGGCTGTGGGAATGTTAGTGTTCTGGAATCAATTTTCCATGGAGCCCTTAATTAGGAAAATTAATTTATTCTTTGACCGATGCCAATTTCCTTACCCTTGAAAAGAGGTGGATGCAAAAAAAGTCTTATGCAATCATTCAGACTGATGGTTTCGCAGAAGAAAATCTTGTGCAACTTGAAGCAGTAGTGATCAAAGGAGAAGGACTAATGATCTAAAACATACCAAGCAATTTGCATGATTAGGCCCATGCTTGCGAGAGACACTGCTCCCTCTCTCCAAATCTGTTCACGATACCCCCATTTTAAATTATGCAGTTCTATTGCGTTGTGTAGAATAACATCAGCCTTAACAATGTGCATTTCAGGCTATCACAATGAAAGTTATTAATGAGAACAAATCACAACCAGGAAGCCATAATACGGAAAGATAACACAAGAAACCAAACACATAATTAACCGACCACTCAATGGGTTGTTCTGGTACACATGTAAGAGGATGTCTGGCCTTGCTGAATCCATCAGTCTTTTGTAGAATAGAAAATATCAGCTACAATTGGCAAGAGCAGCAGTCTTTCTGATTGGGTCTGGCTCTTGTTAACGGTGGATGGATTCCCCTCAGATAGAGCCCCACAGTGCAGCAGTTTCCTCAGGCCACCTCTGGGATGGCTGTCTCTCCATATGGTTGTATGTAAAACCTTCACTGACAGTGAAAGTAGATGATGTTTCAAAATCTTGGGTGATATCTCTCATGGCACAGGGCCCCAGTGGAACCTTTTCCAATCTTTTCCATGTACCTTTTTTGCTTTTTCCCCCACCTTGTTCAGTTTTTGATTGAAATTCTGCCATGAAACGGCTTAGGTGGCATCAGTCTGGAAGAACTTTTATACAATGAGCGGTTTGCTGTTCCTTAAGCACACTTTGAAAGATATCACCATGAAGGGGGTGGGGGGGGGGGATACTCTGTTTCTAGAGTGCAGTTAAATTCATAAGGGAGTTGTATATGATGCTTTGTGACATGTAGCTTGTAGCCATTTGGTTCTGTTAACATTATATACTGAAGACGATCTGGGATTGCTCCATCAAAGGGATTAGCCTTATTAGTCTTATGGGGGTAGGGGTTTGAGGTTGGCAATGTGGGTTGAACACACAAGAAAATACATGTACCTGATGTACGGAGGAGTGTAGGTATGATCTGCCATCAGGCTACATTTTATTATTGTAAAGGACTGCAAGTGCTAAAAAAACCCTCCCACCCATCCACCCACTGCCCCAAGGGGCCATTACTCAAACATAATAATGTGGAGCACTACAGATAATGACTGTCATTACAACCATGCCATAGAAATGACACTACAAAAGAAGTTACACAGCTGACCTACAGCTGATCAAGTACAACACACTAAATGTGATGACTGTATTCAGTTGTTAAGCAAACACAAAGCCATACAGTTCTTTATACTCTATATGCTGTATATGCCCTATAACCAGTGAGCCCAATTAAATGTAGCTATCGTAACTAGCAATACAGAACATGGCTTGTTAAACTGTTTGGTGGCAATGCTATCTTGTAATATAATGCAAATCTGAATGACCTCATGGCAACAACTGAATGCCATTCATGGATTCAAGAGTGAGCTACTCAAGGGTGGTCAGCAAGCCAAAAAAATTTGTTAATTTGAACGAATCTTATTAAGCCCTCTCAAATCCACAAGGGGTGTTTAATGATAAACAATCTGTGTCCATCTACCACCCCCAAAAACAGGACTTTCTGATTTTTCTTTTCTGTTCTGATTTGTTGGAAAGTTGGGAAGTCAAGTCACACAGCAGACTCAATCAAACCAGGGAGACAGGCTTCACTTCAGTATGTTATTCAAGTGTACAAGGAGGCTCTCACTTGAAGCAGAATGGACTTGTCTGAAGAGACAATCTCTCCAGCCACATTTTATAGCATTCTCAGATGGCCTGAAATATAATTGTAGTTTGTCATCACTTTTTGCCACTGCCTGGAGAGGGATGCATTGTTCCTTCCTACAGCCTAGGACTGTCAAAAAGTAAATGATTAAGTCTTGAGCCCGTAAACATTAAGGAGTAGTGAGACTCAGGGAGCAAATCAACTTGAATAATAGAATAATAACTAATGAATAATTAGCTAAGCAGACACATGAATGGAATATAATACATTGATCAAAGTCGTTCAGAGAACCAAAATGTAGTGGACCAGCTATAAATGCACATTGTGGTAATGTTTTTTTTGGAACAGATTTCTTTTGATGAGCTACGTGCAATAGCATATCAGGGCAGACAGTTCATAGCCAACAGTCATGTTACGGCACTTTTACTGAGCACATAATTACATATAATAAGAAAATTAATTAAATAATTTAATAAGAAATAAAAAATAAATAAAACATTTAACAATTTCACTAATCAACAATCCATGAATTACAAAGAATAAAAAATACAACAGTGTTCTTAGAACACAGGGGGCTGAAATAACCCATAATTCACTCTGTTCCTTTCAGGTTTTCATTCTCTGGCCATAATTGAATGCTCTCCAAAAAATGTCACTGTGTAACAACGTAAAGAGCCGGTCTTTTTTCCAGCTTGGGTAGAATAATGAGAAATGATGAAATCTTGCCTGACTCCTATCCTAGGGCATATGGCTCTGGCTCTCTCTCGCTAACTTCCAGTCTCCTTCAATGGAAGCCACCAGCACCACCATGTCCTTGCCTTATTGAATTACCTTCTCATAAAACCACAGAAAATATTGCCTCCCAATATGAACAGATTAATTTATTTTTGTTGTGTCACAAAATACTTTCTGCTATAGGAGAAGACAGCCTGGTCTTTCAATTTCTTAACAGGGTTCAGCTTTCCATGAAAATCTGACAGTCTGTCTTCAAGGTACCTTTAGCTATGGGAAATCTAATCTGCAAAGAATCTGAAACATACGGTACACAGCAATGCCACACCCAAGAGATCAACATCACACTCAAAAAATTATTTGACAAGTAGTCTTCTATAATTACTGAGTTTTGCATTTAATTATGTGAGTCGCCATGGTTGTCTCTTAGTCATTCATAAAAATGGACTCATTGTGGTCTTACTGTTGACCAAACAGAGATGAACAAGAAAATAGAGCAGTTTCAGTCACCAGGTGATTTATTTTACAGCTGTGAGCTCAGAGTGCTGCATATTTACAGTGCAGGATGACAGCCAAAAGCAAAAGAGAAAAACAAAAAAGAAAATGATGGAAAATAAAAAAAGAAAAGAGAAAAAAGCAGAAAAAAAACAACACAAAAATAATCAGCAAAACTGTAGGCTATTCCCATTATCGTGGGCCCTTATCAGAACAGACAGTGCAACTGTTCGTCAGAATAACACTCAAGAATCTCAGGAAATAAAAAAAAAGCTCTTTCAAACTTATGAAGCTGTAGTTTGAAATGTGATACGAAATGTTATAAAGCAATTAACCCACAGCCCTGATTAAACCCGGTTTACAGTACTAATTAACATCACATTATGAGTTTACAAATACAACCAAATGTTTACAAAAACACAATATCTGTATCAAGGCTGCTAAAATAAGCCCAAACATTATAACACCCATCCAATAAAACGAAGAATCTTCCACACCTGTTTCAGCTGTTGCAGGTCTGAACAAGCACAACAGAGAGAGGGACGAAAAACTATTTCATTCACACTCTCCTTTTTATAATACATTCAATTAATTACGTTTTAATTAACATCTTTTGGACAGAGCTTTGTATATGTGAATAACTTGAAATTTTTGTGCGATGAAAACATGTTTTGTTGAGATTGATGTGACTTGGCAGGATAAACATTTGGAGACATTATTCATGGCCTCTGTCCCTCTTGTCATACCCCTCAAATTTTACATCCATTGCTCAACTCCTGAACAGTAAGAAGCTTTTCGTGCATGCACACACACACGCCCACACTTTAATTGAATTGAAATCTGAATTGAATTTGAATTGATTATTCCATCCACTTATGCCCTGTTTATACAGATTTAGTATTCTGCTCAGTTGAGAATTTTCAAAGGAATATCAACATTGGCAAACAAAGATTGTCAGACTTTAATCTGTACCAGTGATTTCTCCCACTGCACCTTATATGGTAAACAGAACATTTACATTCTTTCACTGCTGGGCCAGGCCACTCCAAAAATGTGCTGGTCCATGAAAACATATTCGTAATAATGAATTCTGGTCTGGAGGACATTTAAACATCATTAGTATCAGTATGGGATTTTCAGATGGCCTAGACACTATAACCACAGATTGACTGCAAGGACAAAGTTTACCATTTTAATGCCTTTTCAGATTAGAACTGGGAGTGCAGATCGGGTTCCACAAATTACTTGAATGACTACTTTGTAGATATCTTCAAATAAATCAATGTGCATCTGATATGATGTATTTCCTCTAGAACAATGATCATTATGCTTTACATGCCACAAGAAGCAACACAGAAGAGAGCATAAAACAAAGTTGTCTTATGTGTAAAGTTATCAATCCCTGTCTTTGGAAAAAGATGTTCATTCATACCATGTTGGTTGATGTATGCGATTTGTTTGGTGATAAGTATTTTAGAAGCCATGGATGTACAAGAAGATGGTTTGTAGATGATAAGCAACAGGAATATTTCCTCGTGTTAATGGATCATTTGGAAAATTGTCCTTTTTTGGGCATTCTGTGAAGAAAAGCAGTGTTCCGCTAATTGGGCACCTTCTAATTTCACCTGATGGCATTTCATTGTTTCATATTGTAAATCCCACAGTCACTGGCCTTGTTAAAACCTTCTCTGTCTCTTCAGAGGTGAATTTGGATGTTTTTGATTAATAACTGGGCTGTGGCATGTTTAAAAGATTTATTTCCATGGCAGTGGCAATAAATCATAAATAGCTGTTTAACCATGACACTTCTGGATTGAGGTACTTACAGTCATTTGAGATCATTTGAATTGCTTTGGCTTTTCAGTGGTGCCAGTGTAAGCTCAGTCTTCCTACCCTCTTTGGATTTGAGCAGTTCTGGATCTCATCACAGAGTGTAGCGTTCTTTTGTATCCTAATTAAGCATATCTCTGATTCAGTTGAGTTGGCAAGAAAAATAGGGTAATTCAAAGGGGAACGATTGGTATTTTGGAAACTTTTTCTCAGGATGCATGCTACATACTTCAATAACAGGGTTCCAAAAGATCTTTCAACCAAGAGAACACCATTCTAGAAAAAAGTACAAGCCAAGACCATTTTCATTTTCTTTGGTTTCATTTTTTGAAACAAAGTGTTTCTTCTTATTGAGTCCTTTCAAGGTTGAGGTTTGTCCTGAAGACTCTTTTCTCTGATCTGAAAGTTAGTCTACCCTTGTTTGGACAAATTCTAAAAAGTCGGCATTCATCTTTTTTTTCTTATCTGTATTTATTTGTGGCTGTTTCCTTATGCAAATCACATGAACAGGACTGTGCATAAAATTTACAGCCAGCATTCATCATCTCATACACTTGGGAAATGAACAAATACAAAGGTCTGTACATGTGTCATGAATCTCACAGTGTAGGAACATTTTAAAGAACAATAGTAGGAATAATTTAAGAAAAGTTTTGTGAATGAGGCCCAATTATGTTTCAAATAAAAATAGGCTATAATAAATGAATAATTCTCACCTATTCTCCCACCTCCATGACTGCAAGTTGCCAACTACAGTTTTAACAATCCACCAAAACCATTTGTACATTCTCATAGATACATATATCACCTGAATCCAGTTCTCTAAAATGTGTAGTAGTATTGTTAAATCAACAGAATATTGGGAAATGAAAACAATCATAGAATCTTTAGTTTCATAAACCTCTTTACTAATATATTATGAAAAAGGTGAAATGGTTTAGTACTCATGTGTATCCAAATATACTTGGTGAAGCATAACAACTCCTACATTCTAGTCTCATTTTTATTGTGTTTATCATGCTGCAATAGTTATACTTAACCTTAAGTAGAGAGCAATTATAACATCCAAGATAATCTGTTAGGTAAGTAATGTGAATTTAACCAAAATTTAATTGCAGTTAATACATTCAGATGTATAATAACATACATTTTATATTGTGTAGATGGAAACTAGTACTCCATGCACTAACACCGAAACAAAGGTGCACAAGGACACCCATGCATGCACGCATGCAAACACATGCACACACACACACACACATTTGTTGCCATGGGGGGAAAAAAATCAATGCTCTTGATTAGGAATTAGGTGAGGGCTTGCTCAGAAATAATTTACCTTTAAATTAGTAAAATAGCAGTACAAATGATCTTTCTATAAACATATAAAAGGTTCTCTCAGACTTTGCCATGGTTAATGAAGGCTTTAGAAATAGTGTGATGATTTAACAATGTCTATTCAATTCCTTTATTGTCACAGACGAGGCAACCCCAGGGATTCTGTCTGGGTTGATAATTCTTCATTAAGAAATGCTTAATTTGTGGCATTATATTCTGACTTAAACAATGAACTGGGTGTAAACAATGGGAAATTAATATCACTGGAGGAAGAACAATGCTAATAGCCCCAGAGAGCACCACTGTGAAATTCCTGATAGCACACACTTCTATGAAAAACAAAATATCACCAATAAAGCACAATGTTTGAGATTTTACAAATTTCCAAGGTCAGAATGAGAAAGAAACTGCCAAATAATCTCCTAAATATTTGTTCTAAAGACCTAAAATTGAATTACATATTAGGAATTGTTTAGGTACATTTCATGGCTGTTAAAAATGGCTTTTAAATATAAATATTATAATGAACATACAAATCACATACTGTACAGTGTGTGATGCTGGCTTTTCACAGTTCAACTTGTAATGCTGAGTCCACTACAGATCGGAACATCATTCTCTGAAGTAGAGATCACAGCCTGGGTCATCTCCCGTGTGAGTTACCTTGATTTACAATTTACTTGTTAGCTATGGGCCCATTAAAACTCTCAAATCCTCTGGTAATTTTAAAACTGACTAATCAACTTTCTGTTTTAATGGACCTGTATGCTGGAACAGCCTGCCAGCCAAACTGAGATGTGCTCCAACAATACTCTCTTTTAAAGCATAAAACCCTTTGATTTAGTATAGCATATGATTGCTGATTTGTGTCCTCTTTTGCTCTCTCATTCTCTTTCTTTCTCACTCATATGTTAAAACCATACCCTATTTTAAAACCATGTCATTTTATTTTGTAATTTTGTTCCTTTATGAGTGCTGTAATTGTATTCTTGTACTTTTATATTGCACTTTGATTGTATACCAATTTTATGTCTGTTATGCAACCTTGATATGAAATGCACTATTTACCGTAAATAAAATTTGATTTGATCTTTAGTTCAGAGATAATTGATTTCTTTCAAAGTTGTCCAGTTTTTAACTCATACATTTGTGGGTTTTGAGTTATTGTTTGCCCCAAATCACTTACTTCATGTTAGGGACATAACAAGAAAAAAACAACACACGTAGCACTTATCCAAACAAAAATTGGGGGCACCAGTAAATGAATAAATACATACAAATCTACAGTTTAACTGTGTGCTATTGTGTTTTAATTCAATCCTCATTGTATACAGTTTACAAATACATCTTTATTTCAGAATCTAGCCAAACAACCCATAACTGCAAATGCTCTTTGTATTGATTTTGAGGACACTTTGACTTTGATTCAATCCCGCCACACTGAATATTGAATTTAAACAAGTGTATTTAATCAACCATGTCCTTGTGACTCATATGCAAATAAACCTATGATATTCTTTTTCAGTGAAATGAGGATAGTTGAACTCTGTCCCATTTGCCCCGGAGCTTCAAAGACAATGGTATGCATGCCAGCCGAGGACATATTGATCCATGTTGCCCCTAATCCATATTTCATCTGGTTTAAGTAAATTAGTATAGATCAGGTAGCTTTAATTTGCCAAGTGAAAAGCTGAATATACTACACTGCAGTTTCCTTTAAAATTTGGCCTGAAGAGTGACATTTCCGATGATGCACATGGACTGACAGATGCATAATTCTAAAGCCTGAGATGCCACTACCCCAATGACATGAACAAAGGTACATGGAAAGCATAATGTAGGTGAGAAATATTGTACATAGTCCTGCTGCAAATTGTGGAAAAAGCAACAGGTTTAGCTTAGTAGCTGTAAAAAATTAAATCTACCCCAGCACCTATATTTTCATTTATTTGTAACCTAAAAGCAGAAAAGGTGTTTATTTCTTTCTTATAACAGATTGCTTGCATTTGTTCCACAAACCCTCTCATTGCTTGTGTGCGTAGCCAAGTTTTAGAGTTTCTGAAGTACTCCCCACATGCTTCTGCTAAAATCACGAAAGGCAAACTGCTCTAAATTGGGCTAGGGAACCATTTATTTTGGCACTGGTGAGCTTCGGCAAGATTTGCAATAAAATAAAGTATTTGTCCCTGGGCACAGATAGATCCCTTCGTCCCGAGTTCATTCCTAGTACAGATGCTCATACAAAGGTTGTGTGTGAATTAGTCTCTTAACTACTGTGCCCTCAAAATGTGTGTTGTGAACTAAGCATACTGCATACTGTTTAGTATGTTTAGTTCTTTTTGGTACACAATGAGCAGCATGCGAAAAGTACCACCGCACTATTCTGACCATACTGAGGGATTGTCATAAATCGTCCCACCTGAGCAGTTTAAATTCCAATTCAGTTGGTAGCAACACTAATCAATTTCTAAGCTATTCTGTAGACAGTGTGAGGTCAGTATCATAAATGTATCATAAAAAGTAAACAAAGCACACATATTTACACACAGGCCTGGCATTACCATATGTTTGTTGTTGATGGAATAAGACATCAAGCTGTATATTATATTGAAGGAACCAAATTATTAATTTACTACCTTGCTCATGAACATACTTAATGAAAACATGGAAATAAGCATTTCATCCAGGTTTTCTTAAGTACACTCAATTTTCAGAAAATTTCACATATTTTACAGCTTTTTAAAAAAAAGCATAACAAACTAGCATACTTAATAGTAGGCAAGTGTGCTGATTTAGACACGGCCCAGCTCTTGACTGAAAGCAACGCCATCCACTTGGCCAATCATTATTGAGTCACGCCATTCTGATGGCGGATCATGAGAAGAGTGAGGTGCCACCTATTCATAAATAGTTCAGAACTCAAATTCAAAGTGCCCTCCCAGCTCTATTGAGATCATGCGCTACTAATCTATTGAAAAGCTAACAAAAACATACAATGAATTTGCTTTGTTTTAAAATATGAATTAAGTATCAGCAGGCAATAGGATGGGACAATGAAAGGGTCAGCTTAGCTGCAGCTATACAACTGTAGAATTGGTGATTAAGCAAACTAACAAAAAACTGAAATGTTGTAAAGGAATATGGAAATTCCCTTTAAGAATCTTTACATATGAACCTTATTTACATACTGATTTGCATACACAATCAAATTTACTATTTCCCCATTACATGTATGATGCAAATCCGCTGATCAAAGTAAGTGCTGAAAAATAATTTCCCAGTATTCATCTTCGCACTTAAAGTTAAGTGGTTGGGTGGGTTATTCTATGAGATCCGAAAGGCTTTGAGGCCTGTCACTCTCTCACTGAACAATTGAAAGTCTCATTTGATACAGCAGAGGTACTGGGCTCATAATTGGATGAGGAGTGCACTGACTTGGGCTCTGAATGCATTGAGTCACATTCATAAGTCCACTGGGACCCTGTGAGTGGAGCAGTCGTGACTCACTCAATTTAATTTATGGAGAACTGTGCAAGCTGTAATGCTTATTAGCTACCATTTGAAATGCTGCAAGTTCTCAATTTATCCTTTCATATCCCTTCTTGAAGTGGATTGTTCTCCACATGTCTGTGCCAGCAGTGCTTTCAAATTCTGCATATAATTCTCACGCAGTATGTTGCTGTGGTGCTTGTTCATAGCTGATTTAACACTGAACATCTTACAGGGCCTCCCGTGAAAGAATACACTGAAAATGACTAAAAGGCAAAATACTGAGTTTTAGATGGTTTTATAACTTGTGATAACAAGACACACAACATTGAGAATGATAGATAATCAACATGTATCATACCAGCTACCATTTCCTGTTAGCACTAGCTGAAATGAAATCCCTAAGGTTCTCTTTTACAATGACTTGTCAGAATTAATAGCGAGCTAATATGGCCTTAAATAAGCTATGCATCACCAAAGCTGGTTATCTATCCCGGGGGTGCTCAGCTCCAGTCCTGCAGGGCTGTTATGTATGCCGTATTTTTCATCCAGTGGACTATCGTTAAATGGCTAAACAGCTGCTCACACCAGTGCTGGTTCACTCCTATGGTGAGTTCTATAATGTTTGGGACAAATGCATATTTTCTTGATTTGGCTCTGTAATCCACAATTTTAGATTTATAATCAAACAAATTACAGTTCTAAGATTTTTATGTTTTTATTTTTATCATGGTGAAAGCAAAGTGTATAAAACAGCCTTAAATAAAAGCTGAGAATCTGCTCTTTAACCACATGTGAACTGTTGGATTACAAATCTAAAACTGTGAAGTACAGCCAAACCAAAAAAGATATGTCTTTATCCCATACACTGTGAAGCTAACTGTATATGGGACCATATGTTTTCAACAAGGATATGCACAGTCACATGATTTTATTTCGAAAGTAATTTTAAATGATTGGCCTAATTAAATGTGTAAGTGTAAAAGATAGCATAAAATCTTAGGATTTCAAAATGGCCCTTATTGGGAATCGGCCCTTTGATCCTCTTTTTGAGACAGTAAATGCAAAGTTCTCCGGAGGTAAGGATGGGGATAATGATGGGGTGGTAGGAGAGAGGCTGTCCTCAATCACCACCAGTGCTCAGTACCCACCTAGGCACCGTGGTACCACTGTCTCACCACACATCAGCTGATGTGGAAAGGAGTGGCAACTCATTTGCATATTAAATGAGGGGATCACTAGGTGTACTCTTTGTGAGCATTGTGATCTTTAATGAACAATGTAAGTCACTCGCTTTAACATCTCATTTTAAAGATATCATGTTGTAAAGATTTTCACTTCCTACAGCACAGTGCCCCTGTCACAGCACTGACAGATATCCAACTTTGTGAGAGTCTTCAATGGTTCATAATGCTTTTAACAGAAAGGTTGCAACAAACATATTTCTGTTAGCAGAGTATACCTTTCAGGTAGCTCTAAGATCACATCTAACTTCTGAATCTATGGAGTGCCAGTTATATAAATATTACACAAACATTGTTGTGATAAAAAGGTGAACGTGCCTTCCCATAAGATGGAATGAACTGAACTGGGACTGTCTCTTGCTGATTGGTGAAAAAACAGAAGCCCAGACAGCCAAAGAACCCAAAGGAATGTTTTATGTCCAAGACTGTAGGATACGGGGGAAAGGTAATACCTTTTATTTTGCAATTTATGAAGTCTGACAAGCCCTTATTTTTCATAGAGCTTATTGTAAAATATACTTTTAGTACAACATTTCTTAGTAGGATCAGACAACTCTCCCCTATTTTATGGGTAGGTAAAACAAATATACAAAACAATGAGAAAACAACATTTGCAAAATGAATATGTCAAGTACTATCTATTACTTGTTATGGGATCTATCGCAGTATCCAGCACACACACTATGAATTGTAATAAGTTATAGATGCATAGTACAGTCTCTGGGCCAAATACTTAATGGAGATACTTTAAGACTTTAGAAACCAGCAAAATCTCTGCAGATTACAATGTTTACCAATTTCACGAAGTTTCAAAACTAAATTTTCTTACATACAAATGCATTTCTTGATTAGTATGAGACTTCTTTAGATGCTGGTATAATACCTATTAGAAATACATTAACTTACCTCAATTACAAAAGGATTTTTTTTATACTGATAACTAAATATGTATTAACCTAGAACTAAATTGAAGTGTTAGTATTGAGATCTGAACACAGATTCATTATTGTTCCACAGAGTTTTGTGAAATATAATTAGGACTCTGAGAGTGAGGTAATTTAAAATAAATAAAAAAAACAGACAATGTTAGTTTAAATTTGTTTGCTAGCTCACTCAGGCTTGCAATACACAAGCGTATCAGAGCAATATGTCTAGAGAAATGAAAACTTATTCATGAGGAAGCCTTTGTGTTGCGTTGATAAGTAGTTCCATGAATGCATTTTTATATCAAGCCTGAAGAACATAATTTTTTTTTCTTGCCCCAGAATCAGTTTTGAGGAGGTAGTTTATATGCCTTTATACAGTATCTCATTACCTCAATGTTAGCATCATATCATTGTACTGTATACCTAGGGTACAGTGAAATAATTTAGAGTGGTTATAATGTACAGTGTATCTTCATTTTAAATATTGGTAATTGTAAATGTAATTAATTTCATATTATAATGTGAAGCACAACTGTATACTGGAAATGCATACAACTACACACAAATTGAACCAATAGATGCTGGGAAGTATCCATTAGTCCTACTGTTCAAAGACATTACCGACTGTGCATTCTTTAACTTTCATATTTTGAATAAGAACTTTAAAACAGGCTATGAATCATCACACTTTCCTTTTTTTTCTATTTACTTGGCATTCAACGTTCAGTTCACTTCCTCTTTTGACATTTTACAATGCCCCCGGTAAGCAAGAAAGGTTATGTCATGCTAGTTCTGGTCCCGTACGGTCAATACAAGGGCTTTCTCAAATCCTGACAGCTGTCACCCCACAACATCTCATTAGTCCCCCTGGCAGGACCTGATGACAAAGGAGACTCGAGTATACAAATCATCCATGAGTAACTGGCAACCTACATTTGAACTTGTGAATCACACAAGTTTATTCTGCCCCAGAAACCCATGCCCTGCCTCCAACACAGTGTGTTCCCCTCTCATGGCTCACACAGCCTCTCTAATGCCTCTCACCAGGAAGCAAAGGTCACCATCATCGCATAAACAACAGAAGGGCGGTTTTTCACCATATGAACTGTTGTCTCACATTCGCTCAAACTTTTTTGGTCCAAAGTTTTTAATTCAAAGTCATGGGATATGTCAATAAACTGACATAGAGATTATTAAAATGATAAGACACTTATTGCACATTAGAGCATAGAAGGACAAATTATAAAATGATTTATTTGCAGGAAGTGTGCCAAATATATAAAATATTTTAGCTTCATCTATGCATACAAATGATTGTTTCATCAGTCCTTTTAGACATTTTTATAGTGAAGGCACACATAATATTTTTTTGCATTGTTTTGCATGTTCCATTGTTTGAAAAAGGTGCTGAATATATAATTTACTTTAAACAAAGAAGACATTTTAGATGTCTGCTTCAGTCATCTGTTTTCACAGGCATAAAATGTTGGTGAAAGAATTAGTCATGAGGTCGGGTTGGGGAGGGCAATTCCATCATGTATACAGGTTTTCGCTTTTGCCAATTACCCTCACACAATTAACTAATTAGCTATATATACCAATGTTGCATCATTTGTAGATTAAACCATATTAAAAATCATACAGGAACACAAAAACAGTTACCAGCAGCCATTTAATAGATTTAACATTTAACAAACATGTTTGCTCACATGATTAGGCTAATTCAATCATTAAGAGCAGACATTGGCATGAAATCCAGAAACAAATACAGTACTTCTTGCCCACCCCTGATCTAAATCACCACCAATCTACTTTATGCTTAAATTGTATTTGTTAAGACACCTGACTGGTTTAGTGTCTTTTGGGATTTAATTACATTGCATCTATAACAACATACTGTATGTATCTCAAACTCCAATATACAACTCAATAGTTTTCCTGAAAATCCCTGAGCTTCAGTAAGTACAGATATGAATTGTTCCTGGTACAGTGTATACAGCTTTCATGTAAGCAATCCTTGTTGATCCCTACTGTAAATCCATTTAATCTCTAGACAGAACATGACTGAATATTTCAGTATATTACATTGTTTCAACAGGGAGCTATAATGTGACAGCACTGAAAATTTGTTGTGAATAGGCCTACACTCACAGAAATGGTATGTAATGTAATATTGAAATAAAATGTACCACCAAGGTATTGCAACACTAAAACAATTGGTGACATGTTCAGTTGTTTCAATATATTTCAAAATAATGCATTGCTGTAAACTATGTTTTTCATTATGCATGCTTACAATATATTGCAGTATGTTCATTTCCCATAAGGGATACAACTATTGATGAAAGCCAGGATGCATTTTAAACTGGGCACCCATTCACCCCAATTATTTGGCAGGGAAATGGTCACATACATCTATTTACCGGTAAAAAAAGAATCACGGCATTTCTCAGCCATGCTCATTGCTGGTGCCGTTGGCCAGATGTTCTTTCACTTCCAGAAGGCTTCCAGGAAAAGTGGAACGAACAGGAAACACTCACTCGCTTGAGTGGATCCAAAACGTTTCAACCTCAGATAGACTTCATAGGGAGGCCCCAGGGGTTTCATTAAAGAAATGTTAGCTTGCACATGTCAGTTAACGCTGCAAAATGTCACTAAGTTCTATAAATGGTATTTCTCAACCCTAGAGTCCTCCTATTGCCTTTACATACTTACTCTCCATACTTATTTACTTGCTCCTGGTTGGATCTCTTCGCTGTCAGATCAGGTGTTGAGGATGGCATTTGTTGACGGAGAGGCAGGAATGCCACCTTGGGAGGTCTAAAAGGACATTTTGTAGAATGACAAAGGATATGTTGACAAAGCATATATTTATATTTATGAACAAAATTTCAAATCTTTGTGGTCATAAAAAGTTTTAGGGACAATATGGTCTTATTTCACAAATATGTACTACCATAAAATAAAGTTGCATACAGATTGAAAATAGCATATACATTTCTAATCTTGTTAGTTTTTCATAGTCTTGTTCCCTTTCAAAAATCAAAATATTATTTACTGACTAGTATACACAGGCTAATTGAGCATAGCTACATTTTTTAAGTGATGACATACATTCTACACTGCAGGCTATTCAAGTAGGTTTAAATTATTTTAAAATGATTTTGTTCTGTCATACTGTATACTGTACACATTTCCAGATCACAGATGTGTTTTTATTTCTGCTGAACGTAATGTTAAAATGTACTTTGTTAATATTCCAAGATGGAATTGAATACACACATCCATTAGTCAGGAAAGAAAATAAAATTAATTAAGAAAAAGATACAAGATATTGCAATAGCTTTCTCTGTGGATTTGATAATAAAATGGTTAATTTAATAATATACTGTCATGTTTTAGACAGACGAGAACCTTTAAAGCCAACCCAGCAGCTATGGAGGAATCAAGGAAATAAAGCCATGTGTAAATGTGGGGAGAAGTGGAACTGGACACATCTGCAAATGATAAGTAGCGTTGCGTAGAGTAAGCAACTCTAAGTGGCCATAAGGTGAATTAAAGGGGCAGCTAGGGAACAGAGAAGGGGTGAAGAGAGCCAGGACCATGGGCAACAGTTTGTTCAAGAGTGTCTTTCCTTAGCGCAAGTGATTATTCTCGACCTTTGTTTTCTTTTCAGCGTTGTCTTGTTTCATGTCTGGCATGTTTATGTGTTGACAGTACAACCATGGCGGACTGTGGGAATCTTAGCATGAAACAGAGAGGAACCCGAGGAGAAACAGAGAGGAACCTGAGGAGATCCATCAGCGGGGATAGCGAGGCTGAAAAACATAGCCAGTGTGGATGGATTTGACAGTGCTGAGAATTAATTATTTTATCTCTATGGTTTGAAAGAAAGCATAGGCATCCCGTTGGCGGATGGCTGTGCGTGTGATGTGACTAACTGTTGCAGCGCCACCCCACTGGGGCCACTGATTTTGTTCCTGCTCCTAGTCTTTCCCAGTCAGCATGTTGTGGCAGCATTCAATGTCTCTTGTAATTGGTTATTCATGAACTGTTAGATAAAAGAATGCGGTATCTTTCTTACCATTGTCCTCGTGTTGACTGGTGAAGTACAGTAGATATTCCAGAAAGTAAATAAAAAACACTGGTTGTGCAGGAAGCTATCTACTTGTGACATAGCCTATATGCAAAGAAAAGTATGCACATAAATGTAAGGTGTTTTGTTGAAATCTACAAAACGTATGTAAATACATATAATAATCCCATTTATTCATTTGTGATTTCTTATTGTTAAATAAATCCATAACTGAGGGAAAGTGCATAAGGTCTACGATAATAAATTACATTTTGACCTGCCTTTAACATTGGCAATTTGGGATTTTTAAATACCACTGTCCCTGAACAATGGCAAAATATATATTTTTCCACCCTCCAGTTCCAAACGCTATAAGTAAGGAAGAGTGTGAGGAATGCTGAACTCTTCCAGGAGAGCTGCTGACTCTGTGGCTTGAACCTAACAGGTAATTATTTCAGTCCTATAAAAAAGACACAAGGGATATTCACATTGAGGTCATGCATTCAGAGTATGACCTGAGCAGCCAGGTGCATAGCCTCCGATAGTAAGCAATTCTCTCTTGATTTATTGCCCGACCGTATTCTGAAAAGGTGTTGGATTAAATGAAATGCAAGGGAGAACATCTGGGATGACGATCAGCAGGAATTCACAGTTTAGGCCTGTCTGACATTGGTTTAGGTGAGTCTGGAGTTATAAAGAGGACAGAGCAGAGTTTCAGCATGCACTGACCTGCATTGTTTTCTCATTTCTCATATGTTCATAGTACAGTGCGCATACACATTGTGCAAAAAACAGTGCACTCATTGCAAGTCTTCATCCATGCTCCCCAACAAAATACAATATATAAGTTGAGTAGCCTTCATATACATATATAACAAATAAAACATTTTAATGTGAAGTAAATTAGTCGGTTTTATGGAGTCCACTGGGTCTCTTCTCCTGCAGGGAAATATTTGTAGGATAAATGGCATCAACATGCAGTTATTGGCTTTAAAAATATTTCATACCAAAGCGAAGAAATATTTGCAGGTGTTTTGAGGAGGAAAATTTATTGTCACCATTTTAGATTCTCAATTTTTCAAAATTCATAGTAGTAAATTTGGCACCTGCAATGGGGCTGAGCATCTACAATTTCCATCCCAATTTGGAATGCCAATCATCTGCAACCATGTTCACATACATTTGCAAATTCCCCTGCTGATTTGGGAGAGTGTAGACATCCATGGTTATCCTTTGAAACATGTGGTGTCACCAGAAAAAGAAGCTTTCGCATGCAGTCGACTGATGCCAAATTGGTACTAGATAGTGAAGAATGCGGATCCCTAACTGACTGAACCCTCCTATACCCTCAACAATGCAATCAGCCATGGTGCTCATCCATGCACGATAGCATGGTGCCTTGACTGAATGAGCCATACAGCAGCTAATGTATATTTTTTGAAGTATATTACACTGCCAAGTCTTTCTTTGAGAGCCAGACTTGTTCGACAAAGATCTTTGCCAGCATTTGAACTCATTTGTAGAAAAATGCTGTATGAGCAAGCAAGTATCATGGGCAGGTGTATATTAACTGTGTTATATAATATGGGAAAGTATAATATATTGCCGTCCCAGTGAGGTCATCAGTGCCATATTGTCTCTGTAAAATCTTGATTCAGTTGGCCATGAAAATTTTGCTGAGCAAGTTGTCCATATCATTTTGAAATACTAAGATAGAAAAAAAAATGAACAGTGATAGCTGAGCAAGTATGGCTGTAGGTTTAAATTCACTGCATACATTTTTGCAAGCTTGAGTCATTTCGGACATTGTAAGAGAAATATGGCAGTCTTTGATATTCAGTCTTTTTTTCAAAGCTTTCATTGCTGTATTCGTTGCTTTCTATGCACAGAATCAGGATAAATCAGAGCTACAAAATAACAGCGCCAATTCATCTGTGATCATGATTGGTTTCAACAAGCCCCATAATTTTTCATTTGAATAATAATACGCCTTGTCAATAATAACACTTGTATCCACAAAATTGTGGATACAAGCGTTATTATTGACAATTATTTATAGGCTGGGTGAATATTAATCATTGGGCATTCAGATATCACCTATACAAATACATTAAGCGATAAAAAGTGTAAACATATGGGGCCTTTCCACTGAACAGAGATAACTTCATATAAAAAACCACCATGTGGGTAGAACTGAAGGAAAGTAATGGATTCATGATGGAATTTCTGAGATGTAATAACTCAGCTGTGCGACTCTGCAATATGGAAAATAAAAAAGTACATTTTCTTGCGGTTTGCTTTAGTGTTGCTGTGCTGTGAAATCATCTTTAGGAACTGTTAGGCAAAGGTCCAGTCGTGTGGGTTGGAATTAAAACAACATTAACAACAGCAGAATCATCCTTTCTTCATGGTCTGCCAATAGCTGTCATAGCCCTAAGTGTATAAACATACATAAAAGAGGTGTCAATGAGCAATATCCCTGCACAGTATCTGATTCATCACAATTCTTAAAGTATTTCCTACGTAATTGGAACACATTTTGGAATGCATTGGAACTGAGTCACTAGCCATGCAAAAGTGAGACATCAATAGATTCTGTACTTTACTCAAATTACTAAGAGAAGTACCACAGCAGCCATATGTGCATATACTGAAAGACAGCCTTGCACCTTATCTTATGTTACTAAATGTCTCCTCATCTGCTGTGAATTTAGATTGGTAACACACACCCTTCCTTGCAATTGTCAACGTGCACATAATTATTAATATATTCCTCAGCAAGAAGCAGAATTTAAATTGGCAACATATCCCTTATTATAAAACTGTTAAGGAGAAACATACAGAATATGAGATTACATTATATATCATTTTTAAAGGTGGTTTTTCTTATCAAGAAGAACAAACATACAAACAGTTACCATGGGAAAATAAATGAGTGAATTTATTTTAACACCGCTGAACCCCTGAACCCTTATTTATATTATTAAATGAATAATAGAAAAGACATAATGGTGAATTTCGAGCATGACATACAGAAACATCAGGGACTGGTCAGTTCTAGGCAAGGAAACATCATTTAGACCACATTAAAGTAACAAATCCACTTCCCAGGAAATCTGGAACCCTATACAGAAGTATTCACATTCACACAAAACTATTCACATACCCTTATTGCCACATAAGTTATCTCCGGAGAGAGAATATTAACACCTCCTTATACCATTGATCACTTGTAGGAGGCTTGTCTTTAAGCCAGTTAAAGGGCTGTATTTCCATGCGACAAATAGTATTTTTAAATATATAAAGTCAGTTGCAATGGAGAAATCAAGACTGTGTAATTGTTTAGGCCAGGGGTCCTCAATCTTATCCAGAAAGGGCCGGTGTGGGCGCCGGCTTTTGTTTCAACTGGGCAGGTACACACCTGATTCTACTAATCAAGGTGCTTAGCAAAGATTCCAAGTGGTTGATTAGTAGAATCAGGTGTGTTACTGCTTGGTTGGAACAAAAGCCTGCGCCCACAACGGCCCTTTCTGGATAAGATTGCAGACCCCTGGTTTAGGCTAAAAAGTCTTGAAACATTCACACATCATAAAAAGTCCATTGCACATTTGTTCCAGTTTCTGTTGCATTGTTTGCATGTTTCTGTGTGCCAAAATCTGACTATGGATGGACATACTCCAAATAATTGTACATATGTGCCACAGTTCAAACGCGTGGGATACAGTCCTGGGTTAATTTTATGAATGCAAAACAATGTTTTATAATAATTTGGGAAAAAGTCATAACAGGAAATGATTCAGTCAGCTCAATGTTTAGATGAAAGCAGAATAAACAGCAACCATATTAGATAAATTATGCATGAACGTGTCAATGTCTGTTTCGTGCTCTCTCTCATTTCCCTCACTTTTTTCTTTGCATTTTCTTCAGTTTTTGAGGATGTCAGATTCATTTTGGCCCAGGCTTTCTGATGCATATGAAATGTCACCACAAATTGCTTTGCATTTTACTTTGCATATCATATTTAAGGGATCATATAATATTTTTATAACACATTAAACACGTTAATTTGCCAGTCAGTGCCTTTCATATTTTACTTAGGAACTTCAATGCTTTTCTCAGATTTAAGGACAGAGTACATTGCATTTAGATTGATAACTTTTAAGAGGAACATTGGCACTGTCTCCTATTCCTCACAAGCTCAAATATTCTCTCATCCTAGTCTGTTTCTTTCCAATTTCTGCACCCAGCCAAAACTAACAAGCTGCCTCCAGTGTGATGAAGCAGAACGATTCACTAAAGAATTTTACATAAACTCAGATTGAAATTCATTTAAAAAAGATTAATACCCATCCTCTTTGAATAATGAATGTACATGAAGTCCTCATGCAGTGCCCATCTTTACACAGATGACAGCCTATAAGAATGCAATTAGGGATCCAACCTGCAAATCGGCTGGAATACTAATTGTTATTGTGGATGTTTCTTTATTTATTATTCTTCCTGTTTTTAAACTGCTATAACTCCTAAATGGTCCATTGGAAACTCAAAATAGATCGGCAGACTAGGCCCCTGTGACCCCTGCAAGTTGTAGGCCAAAAGAATATCTTTCTCTTTGGACACATGGTGGTGCTATAAGAACAAATGAATTTATGAAAGGTCAGCCTCCCACATGTCGCTTGACTCTTCGCATTTTGTACATGGGTCCGTCTGCTCGTGAGAAACAAATTTCCCTCCAGGACCTGTTTTTTTCTGTATCTGTATTCTGTATCTGTTTCTTTCTTGTATCTTGGCTATGCTGGATTTTCCACATATTGTAGTTCTGTTTGAAAAACAATAATATTGTAGTGGACCAGTCTGGTCAAAATTTAATTTGGTACATATCCTTTTTGTACATCGTTTCTTCAAGTAAATTCATTTTCAGCATTTGTGATAAATAAAGTCATGTGTGATAAATCTAATAATGCAATAATAATGTATTTCATAATCTCAATTCAAACTAATGCTACTACGTCTCACTTGATCAGCATGCATTTATGCATTATTTGTCAGCACTGCTACAAGCCTCAGGAGCAACTGAACTAAAGTGCATTAGGTTTTAAATGATTTTCTTTTAATTTCTCACGAATGTGTATGCCTGCTGTGGATCTGACTGTAATTTTAATTTATTGTCACAATTTGTTCAAAAAGTGACATGTGTGCTTTACAGTAGTGGTTCCCAAACTCCTGGGGATCCTTTGTGTGCTGGTTTTAATCGAAGCCAATATTTTAATGATGGTTAAAAATGTTCCACCATAATCTTTTCCTCAAACGCATTTTTAGCACCTTGTCGGACCTGTATTTTGTAGTTGTTCCAATGACCTTCGGTATGCACTTATTGTATGTCGCTTTGGATAAAAGCGTTTGCTAAACAAATGTAATATACTGTAGTACAATGGTGGTTTCTTGACATTTGCTTCGCGCTGAATTCAATTTTCCTCAAAATTTAATGGTTTACTTTCAGTGACCAGGTGTTCATACTTTCAGAAATTAAGACCCTATTGATTTCAACTGCCAGCTGAATTTCTATGTATATCTAAAGGAAAATGTTGCCATATATTAGCCATTCATTTTTGTACTCCTTTTTCTACTGTCATACAGTATGGTTGCACTGAGTCTTATTTATAATTATATTTGTTCACTGAATCATTGAAAGATTGATTCCCCGGTGTGTCAATCTACTTCCAGTCGAATCACTGGATTGCTTGCTTCCTGAAAGCTTTAACAGTCCGCAATTTGATTGATAAATTGTTACTCTGAGCACGGACACTGTTTTTAGGAAATCTTTGCATGAATGTGGGGATGTGAACATGATAGATTGAGCTTGTTGGTTTTGAAATGTTGAAGAAAGCAAATAGCCTTTTGGATGTGTTCTTTGCATGTATTAAAACTATATAATTTTTGACAAAAAAATAAAATAAAAACATTACTTACAAGTCTGCCTGTATAGATGTACATAAATGGGTCAGTGAACCAATTTCAAAATGAATGAAACCGGTATTTAAACAGGTAAGTTGCAACAGAAGTTTCAATCTGAAAAATACTATTCTGCAACTCTTATTCTTAAGGAGCAGAATCGTGTGTTTAACCCTCTGAGGATCTGATTCTTTTCAGAACTTCACGCCAACGTTTGCTCTTAATTATTTAATTTGCCCAAATAATTTATCTGATCTGAAACAGCCATGAGTTACAGCTGCAGACTGCCATACATCTTTGGTAAAAAAAAAAATATTTTACTGTGGTCCAGCAAAGGAATGGACCAGCATTGGTTGCATGCAGCTGCTTAGAAATGTAATTCAGAAAACCAGCCGATGCTGCGGCTGTGCAGATGTGGAAGCATGCACTGCTGTGCCATACCACACGAGCCTCCACAGTAACATGTCCAATGGTAATTCAACTCTAACAGAGCACGTATGAGTCCAATAGGGACCATATGTACTCCGTAAGGGTCGATTTAACACTGTGATCATTTTACTGTGTATTAGTATAAAGAAAGTAATATAAATAAAACTGAGTAGAGCGCAATCACCCAGAGGATGTGGATGTACACATTATTTCAGCAGTTATGCTCATTGTGTCAAATGAAGGTGATGTTTCTAAGCGGTCTGGGGAAAGGCCTGGCTACTGTTTTCATTTTGAATTGCAAAAAACAAACAGAAAACTTGACCCGGGGTGCATGTTACTACTACTGGATACTTTATAAATATGGGTACAGGAGGGTGGTGGTTGAAAAAGAGCCAGTGAAGATGATGAAGATGTAGAAGAAAAAGGGGGATTCATAATTATGATCTCATGTCATAGGGAGAGCTGTTTCCCTCAGGGACTTGCTGTCTAACAGTACATGAATGATTAGTCAACCTTTTTTGGGCTTGTTTTAATTTGTCGATCTCACAAGAAGGAAGCAGGTAATGGGCAATGTAAATGTTTTCTTTTCTGTGGCAGGAGAATCATGTCCAGTCTCTAAGCATTCTCGAGGCAGTGCTTCAGCACAATGCTTTGATCATCTGCCACTTCAGGTACAGACCCCAAGGGCCCAATTGCAAAGGCCTAAGTGGGCCTCACGCTATTATATCAGTCTGATCTCATTTGAGACAGATTTTCCGGTGGGTTCTATGGTCTATTTGTCAAAGCTCAAGTTTAGAGTCTTGCTGAGGTCATTCCAATTGGCTCAGGTGGTTTATGTTCAGGTTACTAAGCTTCTACAGGCATGGAAGTACATACCACACTTCCTTCTATGTGGTGTCTCACACCTGGCTCCAAGAAATGAAAGGTGTTTTGTATTTAGTTTGTTTTATGAAGTTCATATACAGGATCCTATCAAACTGTAATCAAAGATAAAAGCATTATTGCATCTACATTGTGAGCATAGAAAAACTTTACCTTTCGCTTCTTTCTTTGCACTAAACCATTGTCATAGCAGGTAGAGAAAAAGGTCATGCTCAGTCAAGGCTATTTTGGATTAAGCATCAACTGAAATTAATTTAAGAAAAAAATATAGTTGTATTTAAGCAAATGTGTAAAACGACGTGGTAGATTTAGTTGGGGTTGGAATATAGTAAATTAAATAACCATCCAAAAAACTCCTCCAGCTAAGTAGTTTAGTCACTGCCTTGGTGTCTCTGGACTGAACTCCCCCAAGGGAGATGTAAAATTTTTTGTTTTCAAACATTGCATCTGCAATGAATCCACTAAAATTTAAATACTGGTCACTGTACCTGGTCATTATATGTTATGACGTATAATTAATATATTTTATGTACATGTAATATGTTTTAATAGATATATTTTGCCCACAGGCTTGCATAATTATGATTATTATAATCACTATCAAAACGGATCTGATTTAATACAGATGCTGATAACAATACCTGCAAAACATCAAGTGGTAGCCTTTCTTGTATTTAGGAGATGCTACAGTTTGTGTGTGTATCTCTTCATACAGCTGTTTATTTAAGTGCAGTGAGTCAGGATAAGAATATTGCTGAAGGGTACAATGGCAGGGTGCCACCTGGGAATCATACCTGCAATCTCTGAACATTATACGACACTGCTATTGCCTTGACACAGAGAAAATGAGAAGAGAACCCTCTCTCCCTCGATTATGACCAATTATGTGCTGCCCAACAGGGCTGTCAGTGTAACGGGGTTCAGAGACATTACTGGACACATCTGTTACAGAATGTGACATCATGACTGGTGTATGTCCCTTGGCTGGGGAGCTTGGTCTTCAGTTCAGTTGAGGGATGTGGTACAGCCGACCTAGCCCTGTTACAGTAGTGCTGTGACTCTCATAAACAAACAAATGCTTATTACCTGAGGTTGCTTTGACAGTGTAGAATGTATCAGGGTTCAGAGAGATGCACTGGCACAAGAATGAATGCTACAGAATGCGACACCACTGTACAAGCAATAACAGTGTGATTAGTTCCCTTTCCTGAGGACCTTGGTCTTTAGCTCAGCAGGCTAATCACATCTCTTCTTGTATGGCTGGTGAAACCCAGCATATGTGAAACCTGCTGCAGATCTACACCCGTTTCATCTGTCATTGTCAGCACTGCTACTATCAGGATTCAACAACAAACTCTACACTGAACCCAGTGTTTCAACAAGATGCACTGACAGTACCCATTTTCTATTATTATTTACTACATTAAATTCTTATGCAGTGTAACACATTTGACCATGTTGTCATTTAAAACCAAAAAAAAAACAAAAAAAAAACGAAGTTTTAAAATAGTCTTACCTGAGTTAATGACAAAACCCATTACAGTTATTCAAGTTCGAGTTGAATAACAAGGGAATGGGTACCTTTCATTACATCATTATTACATCTTAGCCAGCCTTTAAGTTGACAATTATTATGAGCATTGAGAACCATAGACCAGAGATTTCTCTGTCATGGCAAAGTATTTCGAACACTGAAGAAATGCAAGCATTTTAAACTTAAATGGAATGATTGATTATAGTCCTCCAGAATCAGGTCTCCTTGAGCTACCCTCCTGTGTGCAGACAAGAAAAAAAAATGGATAGGTGCCAAGTCCCCGTCTTAAAACATTGAAATAAAAATAATAAATCAAAGATAATGTGGCCAGATGCTAAGCCAGTGGATATAGTTCATTTCCACCTCAGTAGAACAAAAGGAAAGTTAAAGAGATTTGCACAGTAATCAAAAAGTGATAAAACAGAGTTCTGGAAGCGATATCCCTCTCTCCCGCAGCAGCGGATCCAACCTAAACATGCCTGAACTGAAACACCTGGACACCTATCTGAGAAGTCACCACAGACAACAAGATGTGAACATGATGGGGGTGATAGAAGAGATAACAGTCAATTTATATTTAAATCTACAATGGTATATATTTTGTGTGCTTTGGCAGGGATCAGTTAATAACATATTAGTAGAAGTGCTTGCACTGTATGTGACATTAGACATACCATGTGTTTGGTATTACTGGTATCACTCTTCATTGATACTTAAATGTATATGAACATTTCAGATAACAGTTCCATTTCTCCCAAATGTGTTACATCTTGATGTCTGATGTAGTTACATCAGAGCAGCCTTCCATTGTCACATAAAGAATACACAAATATTGTCAAAAAATTGGTTCTCATTATATGGAAAATGAATACATTTTTGTTGAGCAGAGCAGATTGGCAGCCCAGGTGTTCAGTCAGCCAGCACTGTACTCCGTCTAGGCCAGCTGATAAGATTATCGTCAACAGAGCCGTCGTTGAAAGGACTGATGAGACATTTACAATGACACACTCACACGCAGTCGAGTGTTAACGCTGGTTTTTGCTAATTTAATGAATTTATTCAACACCGCGGTAACATATTTTAGCTCTTAAATGGGAAATTGGTATTTGCAGAATGTTATTTTTTTGTGCATGAGAACATCAAAGCTGGTTCCAGACTTTCAAAGGTATGTATGCTTTTTGAAGGCCCAAATCCTATGCTGCAGATAAAGGGAGAGTGTAGAATTAAGTAGGGCATGACACAAAGGGAGTAGGTCAGGTGACACAGGCTAACCGAAACCATGCGCTTTTTAAATACACATACGGACACTATATAGAAAATCCTTTTGTCACAAACCACAAAACAAGCTCTCTTTCTTCAGATCATTTGGATTGTGTTGAAATGAGATGCAGTTATCCAGTACTCCTGCTGATTCGGTCTCCTTTATCAGCCAAACCCTGGTCCAAACTGTGTTCACCTTATATGAATCTTTGCACACAGTGCTTAAAATACAGAATATGAGAAGGATTTTTCTAATTTTCTGGCACCTGTTTTCAACAATTTCTTATCTGGATTTTTCAAAACAATAATTTATTTGAGTATTATTTGAGTTTATTTTATTTGAGATAATTTGGTAACATGAAGGTTATGGTTCTTGGATCTAAATGAGAAGAAAACAAATACAGGATTTCATAGAATTGTGTGTGTGTGTGGTGTACGTGCATATGTGTGTCAGTGTGTGTGCGTGGTTTACTGTATACACTGAGGCTCCGGTCCATTATTCTTCCTAACACTTCACCCTGTCGGTTAACAAACAGAACCATTTGGAGCATCCATGCTTCATCTACTCTGAAAGAGGGATGCACGACCAAGCATCATTTGACAGAGTGCAAAGTCTGCAGTAGAGCACTGCCCCCTATTGCCACAACCCAGACATTACATCAGTGTGAGAGACAGTAATACAAGGATATACTAAACCCTTCAAAAGTGTACTTAGTTCACAGCCATTTAAGGGGAATTGAGTTTTACAACATTTCTGTCGAGGCTTTGCATGTATTACAAACAGTGGTGACAGTTTCTTCCCCACCCATTAGACACATAAGCAAATTAAATAATAAATCTAGTGAACTATGTCTTTAAGAGGCAGATATTGTCAAATTTATGGTGATAGTAATTGATAGTAATTTGCATGATTTGGAAATATTTTCTTAAGTTAGTTATTTTTCTTCTTTGTGGCTGTAGGTTATTGTTCATTAGGCTGATTTTGGGTTTGATGAAAGATTGACTGAATTGAATGTTACAATTTCTTATTTATTACGTAATAATATTAAATACGTGATTGTCACACGGCAAGTGTGACACCCTGGGGAGGGAAATAAAGCAGTACCAGGCAACACAGTTGTCTGTCGCATGAAGAGAGAGAGCGCACCCACATAAACATGAAATAAAATAAACGGACACCTTCACCCATCCCCCTCATGGGTTCCAGGCAAAAACAAACTAAAACAACAAGCTAAAATAACAAAGACAAAAGAAAGTAAAACAGAGCAGCAACTTTTCAGTTCCATGCACCATAGCCGACCGCCTTCCCGGCCAGGTCCAGCTCCTCCAGCATCCCAGCTGAGGATTGCTTTCTTTTTCTTTCGTGCTCAAACAAGAACAAACCAAAAATCATAACTGCACTCTTGGTGTTAGCTCCCAGTCTCAGCCCTGAACTGTTGAGAGCACCACACCTTTAAGCACCTGGGCTGATTAGTGAATGCAGCCCAGGTGCGTATGCTCTCTTCACCAGCCGGCGCAACAGAGACCAATTCGCCTCTCCGACGGACCGAATGCCACAGTAATCAATTAAAAGAAATTCAAATATACCTATTGACTGTATGCTATATAAGGAAAGAGGTGAAAATAATTCACAAAGCGGTGAATTGTTCAGTTTTTCTCATATTGATTTTATTTTTGGTCTTCACCAATTCCATCGATATCTGCAAATAAGGAAAAAACTGTAAAAAAAAAAAAAAAAAAAAGATAAGTTTGTGCAGTTTTCTCCTTTTTTGTGGACAATATGACTGATTCTTTTTGTTCTTCAGTAAATGGCAAACTGACTGTAATTGGATTTTCCTAGGTGGTCTGTTGGGAATGAAATGACTCTCAAACTAACTGTAACTTGACAACATAGGGTATAGTTTTTTCCAGAGTAAAGCTGTGGAGAACACCTTCAATATGTCCACCATAGATATAGAAAAAGATTTTAAAAAGTGTTTAGATGGGGGATAAATGTTTACAGAATAACATGTGAACAACAAGACAACTCCACTGTCTTAATTTTTATTAGCTTTTTTAATTTTAATTTAATTTTAATTTTCTCAGCAGATGCTCCATTCCATGCTTTATGACATCATTTCAATTATACCAATTTATGCAGAATGAATATTCACCAAAGCTATTAAGGTTAAGTACCTTGCAAAAGAGTAAAAATAAAATACAGCTCTTCACTTACAAAATGTTTACTTTTAACTAATGCTGCAATCCAGATTGATTTACACATATTTTGTTTATTTTGCATTCAATTTATTTAAACAGCTGAATGTTCACTTGAGAAATTCAGGTCATGTACCTTGCTTAAGGCTACAGTGGCAGTGCTGCACCTGAGACACACACATGAAGCCCCTGGGTTACAAGCCTAGTCCCCACTGCCCTGCTGAACCTGCAACATTCTGTTTTTTTTCGGACAAGCGAGGATTAATTAGAAAAATGTTTAATTTCGGAATCCAGTGGTTTCAAAAGTTAATGCCCTTGTTATAATGTTCAGCACTCCTCACTTAAGGAGATACCTACATGCACAATATATTTTATGTGATTTAATTTAATAATTGCTGTTGAAAATGGCAATTGTGAATTACATCTCCAAATGTGTTATTAGGTCAGTCTACAGAAAACTTACAGAATAAACCAACAAGTCAAAACACAATATCAGGTCTTAAAATAATCAAAGACAATCAGAGGCAGTCAATTAGAATAACAAATTGAAATCATATATTCTTTATTGAATGCAGGCTCACTGCTAAATGACAAAACATTAAACAATTAACCTGAAAATACCAGAAAAGGGAGATAAAAAATAAAAAGGATTTTCAGTAGTCCTACAGGTTAAAAGCCCAGTTTGCACATTACCTGGGAGCTTGTATTTATTTTTACCCATTAAATGCTCTTTTGACAGAACATAAACACATCCATGGTGGTAGGTGTTAAATGGTGTTTGAACTGCACCCCAGAGATTGCTGGGAAGTGATGACAGTGCATTTAGTCCCTGGAGACCTCACTGGTGTTAATACTTGCTAGTGGTGAGGGCATGCGGCAATAACGCTGCAATAAGATTTCAAGAGTAGGGCTGAAGCTGAATATATTTATAGAGCTGATGCTTGAATGCAGAATGAGAAGAGAAATCGAGGATATCTTGACTTGGTGGTAATCTGAGAGGAATGAATTTACCTTTACTTTACTGTAAATAAACTCATTTAATTTGACAGAAAGGAATTCTCGCTCAACATCATTTTGCAATGTCAAACATGTTGTAACATAAAAATACTTTTTTTTAAAGCATTTTAACAAACTTGAAGCTAACTAGATGTGTAAATGAAGCTTCCAATTATAGTACGGGATTGACTGTACAAACCAGCATTACTTCTTGTTAAGACAACCTGCAGGAAAAATGGAAGGCAAAAAGTCAAGCACAATTCACCAGGGAGTGCTTATACCTTTTCTTATTTCTGTTGATTAATTTGGTTTTAAAGTAAAAATACACCTTTGAGCTTGGTGCTTGCTTGGCATCGTTATTTCTACGACTGACAGTTGAAGCGAAAATTGGGCAGATTTGGATTAACCTTGTGAAAAGAATTGCCTTTAGGAAAATGAAAAGATGATCAGGTTTTTGGGTTGCTATGGCAACTGCTAGGGCAGACTAAGCTCTGATCTCTATTCAATGTCATTTAGTTGTGTCCAGTGCTAAAACGAGGGAGTTTATTATCAAAATCACCTGTTCTGCCAAACTCAGTAGCCTCTTTCAGACAGGCATCTTAACCTGTCAATGTTCTGGGAATTTTGCATGTCTGTGTCATGTGTGAACAGAAGCAGAATTTGATTTTCCATGAAGGTGTTCCTCCCGTTTGCTGAGTCAGGACCTGGTAAAGATCGAACTGCTCAATAAACATATTCACTCCCATTTAGAGCTGCTAACTCTGTGAGCACCAGGGTCTCGGATTGAATCTGGCCCATGCCAGTGCCGACTGGGGCTCAGCAGCCCTGCACGAGTGGCGCACAGCTGGCATTGCATCGCCCAAGGGTTATATGGGAGAGATTAAGTTGGCGGGTGTGACCACCCCCGCCCTCTTGCTGGTGCCCCTAGTGGTGTTTGGTACATTTGCGTTTCCTTTTTGTTCCTTCCTTTAATTGCAGGATTGGCAGCACCTGATGGACGCCCTTTATGAGAAGTCGTGTGACATCATCGAGATGATTCATTCTGCGTTAACTCTCTGGGTTCCACGTTGCACGTGTTCTGTTTTTTTGTTCATATAACCATTTATTTTTGTATATAACTTAATCTCCTTTATAAGCATGTGGTATTCCATGCTTTATGTTGCAACTTGCCAGGGTCTGGTCGTGACAGCAGGGATAACATTGTTCATTGCTGAGTGACCCCTGTTGGCTGTCCAGATGCCCCTGGATTGCTCTCTGCGCATTTGTATAATTGGGTCTCCTCTGCCCCTGCACTGCACATTTGCCTTTTTTGGCTGCAGCGTGAAAAGAAGCAGCAGGCTAGTTCCGGAGGTCAGTGGAGAATGGCAAATTGTGTTAATTTTCCCCAGCAGACAGCAGGGGGCACACGTGAGCGCACTTGTACATTGTTCTGAAATTGGACATTCCGTATTCGGCTGGGATTTGAGATGCCAAATTAAAAAAAGAAAAAAAAAAAAAGCTGCTAACCCCAGATACTGGGGTATAGCTTCTCCATTTTAAAACAAAACAAAAAAGAAGATTGATTTCCCTGTCTGGTTGTGATGATTTGCATATAAATATAATCACCTAAGACAGCAGCCTCAGTCTCCTACAGTATGAATTTTTCATGGACTTGTAGATTATGCCACCACACTTTTGTCATTATTTAGTGTGGGCCCGTTTTGCCCTCACAGATGGGAAAAAGGAGAAACAAAATGAATGAATAATTTTGTGGATTAAAAGACAGCAAACATTTTAGACTTGTTTTTAATTGTTTCTTTATTTATACTTATTTATGTTGCCTGTTTTTGTACATTGTACCATTTACCTTGCCTTAACCATTACATTTATCTTTATTATCAGTCACGATAGATACTCTGTGTCTACACAACACATTTCCCTGCTGCAGAGCATTAGTATTTCAGGTTGCCCTTTTTGCCTCCAGAATGATCCCATAATTTGGATCACACAGAAGAGTGGGCTGCATAGAGATCCGGTGTTGTTTCTGCACTGACTGCTTTGATTCTCTATCATTGCTGCGATAGACTGGTCATGTTGTCAGAAAACTTGTGAAGAAAGCCGAGTTTTTTTGTCTCATCCTCAATTAAGAAGCTTTAAAACATACACTGCATTCCTGTAACTCATTTATGTGCACTGTTACACAATATACACTCAATAGTTACTCAAATTGTTTTATTACCATATCTCTTCTAGTATAAATGCTGTTACATTTGAACCTATGAAATTGGTTGCTCTATAAGTTTCAACTGAGATATCTGATTTAACAATGTCCCATTAAACCCCTCAGCTGTTTAGGTCTGGGTTCATCAATCCTAAAAATACTGTACTACTCTGGCTAAATGAGAAAACATCCTCCTTCAAGATAAAGAAGCGGCAGGCTATGTGCTGTTCTGAGTGGTGCCCCCTTACATCCATTAAGGGTCAGACAATAAACCCCTCTCCCCTCCCAGAGTTACGGGACCAATGGCCCAGATAATGAGGAGTTTTAGGATCTTAGAGGAATTGCCCGAGCTCAGCTGCTCACCTGCTTTGCTCTGGCTTTCTACCTCCATCACTGTCATGCAAGGCCATTCTATTAATGCAGCAGGGCACAATTCAACTCATGTTCCTGGCACCACTCAATGCGCATTTGGAAAAGTCTTTATGTGTGGGCTGAAATATTTTCTCCCGAACGAGGATGAATGGGAAAAGGCACATACTGTGCACAGTAATGCTGTGAAAAGCATTATTGCTGGAGAAAGCGACTGCTCTCCTTTCAGTGTCTTGATTGCAACATGGAAGACAAACGGCAGGAGGGGTATACTGTTGCCAGAAGTTCTGTGAATTCTGATAACCAGTAGTGTTGCTCGGTGCTTTAAAAAGTTCTAATGCACTGCATTCCAAGTGGTAATTGTTTTACTTTTAGAAAATAAATGTTGCCTTACTGTTGTAGGCACAAAGTATGACTTTGATACATCTGTCGCTTTGAACTCTGTTTGGTCTGCTTGCTAATGACTGCTGCCACAACAGTTGGAAAAAATGGCTCACTGAAAGCCAATTTGACTTCCAACATGCTGTGACAGTCTTTGTCTTGACCTATCATTCCACCTGGGAAAACAATATTTGAAGAGCGAAACTTCTTGTCAAGTTAATTGGTCTCTGTAATAAGCCTGCTTCCCAAAGCTTAGAACAATCAGCCTTCTATTTGAACCCATTGAGCCTTGCGTATGTCAATATGAGACATTCTTCAGTGTTTTCTAAATAAACAACCGGCAAAGAACTGCTTCCTCAATCTATATGCCATTAATTAGACTAAGGGAAAGTCTAATAGTAAATACAGGAAAAAACCCAAACATTATACCACATGCTGTTAAAGAGACAAAGCCAGTAGCTTCAGTAATTCTATCCCACAAGATCCAGATGACGCTTCTGCCCCACTGAGAGTCAATGAAACTGAGGCTAAAATTGGATGATTGATTCTGTGAAATATAATTTTTTTCAAAAATATGAAGTCACAGCCCCATATGTAGTTTCTATTAAACCACATTGCCATGCATGCACTGATTTACACAATGCAGCTTTTGTTGGCACAACATTTGTAAATGTTCTCTCTGTGAAATCTTTGCCTTGCAAATATGTAGGGTTTTATTTTAGCATGTCCTATACAGAACCTTGACTTTCATCAAATGTAGGAGGAGCATTGGCATTTTGATCTGCACCGCATTAACACATTTGATCAATACAGGGACACACCAAGCGAGCTAAATGTTCCCACAACACTGAGCACTGCTGTTATGTTGAACACAGAATATGCACTCAGCGCTAAACTCCTTTGCATTATACAGTTGTAAGCTCTATCAATTGAAAATGCAAGCAAATCTGACAAATTGTCCTCATTGAGCCTCCATTTTTAAAGGTGGTGCATAAGCCTCAGTCACCCTTTGTATTTTGTATTTAATCTTATAAAACAACACAGACTATACATACATATATACATATATATATATGTTATATAAATGATAGTAATCATCTTCAGTACTTTGTCACATATCATTTGCATGCAGTGACTACATGTTTTGAGGGCTAGTTGCCTTAAGTTTTCCCTTAAGCATATGAAACACATGTTCAACTGGATTCAGATTAGGGGAATGACTTGAGCCAGTCAAGAATTTAACAGTTTTTGGTTTTGAACAGCTCTTTTGTTTCTTGTGCAGTATGTTTGAGATCATCGTACTGCTGTAGGACAAAGCACCGTCCAATGAGTTCTGCTGCTGCTATCAGCAGTTATATCATCAATGAAGACAAGTGAGTCAGTACCTGTGACAGCCATATATGCCCAAACCATAACACCCCCACCACCATGTTTCACAGATGAGGGAGTGCGCTTTGAGTCATGGTCAGTTCCTTCTGGCTTCCACACTTTGCTTTTACCCTTATTCTGATATAAGTGAATATTAGTCTCACCTGTCCACAACACCTTTTTTCCAAAACTCTGCAGGCTAATTTAGGTACCTCTTAGCAAACTGTGACCTGGTCATCCTGTTTTTTTGTGGCTAACTAGCATCTTGCAGTGTAGCCTCTGTAGTTGTGTCTATGAACTCTTCTGCAGACAGTAGTCACTGAGACATCCCCACATGCCTTTTGAAGAGTGTTTCTGGTCTGCCAGACAGATGTTTGGGGGGTTTTCTTCATTATAGTGAGAATTATTTGGTCATAATCTGAAGCGGTCCTTGGCCTATGAGGCCCTTTGCAATTACTGAGCTCACAGTGCTCTCTTTCTACTTAATGATGTTCCAAACAGTTGATTTTGGCAAGCCTAAGGTTTGGCCTCCATCTCTGACTGTTTTTACCTATTTCGCAGCTTCATAATGGCTTCTTCAAGTTTCAATAGCACAACTCTGGTCCTCATGTTGATAAATGCCAATAACAGACTCCAAAAGCCAAGAATCAAAACTAGATACTGGAAGCTCTCTTCCACTTGCACTAACAAAGCAGTTGATCATACCTGACTAATCAGAATCACCCGAGAAGCCATTTATCCCAAACATTATGGTGTCCAGAAATGGGAGGCAATGTATAAAAGTGCTGTAAACGTGTATAAAAATACCCTTAAGTAAAAGCTGAGCATGTGCACTTTAACCACATGTGAATTGTTTGATTACAAATAAAAAATTGTGTAGTACAGATCCAAATCAAGAAACCAGTGACATACTAATGCATTCTATCTAACAGCACACACCTATATAGTTGCTGGCAGTCAGGTGAAACTCAATACAGTATGAAAAACGGACACAAAAAAGAAATAAAGACATTCTTTCACCTCAGACCACCTTGGTTTAAAGTCGTCATCAATGATCTTTGTCCCATTGTGGTGATGAGATCATCTAGTTCAGTGGCACAGCTGTCACCCAATGTGTTTCTCCTTTAGAAGTGTTAAAAAGGCACATCCTGTTGCACTTGACACTGTAGGGTAGTTTGATAAAGCTCTGTCCTTACTTTTTGAAGCTGGCACGATCTGATTTGTGTACAATTGGAAGAAGATACATCTGTTCTACTCTAATATGTGTTTGGACACAATTTTCTTGCAAATAGAAAATATGTGGGATTGGCTCTAGTCTGGGCGTTCAGATGAAATTGACTGCGTTCTAAATGTAAAGAAAAGTAAGAGGTCAAAAGTGTGCAAGACAGTCAACATTTACATTCTGATCCTGGGAAGTCTTCTGTTTGATGAAGAGATATAAACAGGAAGGATTTATTACAACTGGAACCAATGCCAGAATCGGCGCTGAGGAAAACACAAGTTACAGTGTAAAGCCCCTCATGAGCTCAGATAAAGTCTAAAAAGTCAGTAGTTGCTAACAAGTACCATCATGTTCCACATGTACAACCATTTTAGGCAACGTTTATCATACTTCAGTGAGGACCACTGATATTTGGCACCCACTGGCTGGCTACCGATGCTGCAATTTCCTTTCCAGAGAAAGTAGAGAATTTCCCATTTCAGAGGCTATTGCATTTAAAATGCAATTTTCAAGCCCCAAAAGCCTCTAATAAATTTGAGCCTTATTGCAATTCCACTGCCTGTTGTTTGCTATAAATCACAACAAAACAAGTCTTGTTACTCCAACATTAGATACAAAAGACAAAAAAACACAGTGCTGCATTATGTTATCATCTCCATCTTTGTCCAGAAACAATACTGAGAAACTTCAGATATAAATCTGACCAGCATGTGCAGATAAACTTGCGACTCCCTTAGCATCGAAGAAATGGAGATGACACGGTGAACGGGTGAAGGGGAAATATGAAGTGCAACCGCTTGTGAAAGGTCTTGTGACACAGATTTATATCATTTCTTATTTAATTTTACTTCCTTTATTTTTCTATCTTGCCAGGATCAGAGGGCATTATAAAAACACTGCTGTCAGGACAAACTGCAGAGTGTAATGTCAGTAAGAATACCAGCCAGCCAGCTCGGGAGAGCAGAAAGGCCAGACCAAAACTATAGACGGATATTTCTTTCTTGTGTTGTGTACAAGGATAATACAATAGGGAAAAGACAGTTGTGACATCACCTTAGTAGTGGAAAACAGGGAGGAGCGACACTAATCACACAGTGGGTTTTTAGCAAACAACAGAAGAAATCTTACCGTGATTGGAGGATGCACGGTTAATGGCAGATTTTAAAATGATAATACCATACACCACAATCATAATACCAGGTATGGTATATTTCCCATTCATTTGTTGCCTCTAGGCATCTCTTTACCTAGTTTGACTGAAGAGGGGATAGGTTTAAAAACATCTTTGTGGCCTTAGGCACCTCAATGGTTTTACAGTGAATTAGATCATAACATCGCATTTACAAAGACTGGGTGTCACAATTATTAAAAGTCTCCTTGCTTTACAAGTACTAACTGGCACAGAAGCCCCGAAGGCATTATAGTGGAGATTGTGGAGGAATCTGAATTTATAAGGACTGTCTACATTAAAGTTATTCACCTGATGGGCATTGGAACCATAAAATCTCCAGTGTTAACTCAAACAGTTTATGAGTCCAAACTGTTTAAAAATAACTCCATGAGTATAAAATGTGCTGGAATTCCATGATTATCTATGGAAAGTGGAATTGTAATGTTCTACATCTGTTTTGGAATCATTTTCTGTAGGATATATTTTCTTTACGGAAGACTGTTAAATAGGCAGCTATAAAAAAAAATAATGTTTACTGTTAGACACTTCAGCAAGCTGGATAAGGACAGTTTGTGTCTCAATCAAGCCTGGGAGAGCTGGGAAGGTCTTATTAGCATTTTAATTGTGCCACAATTGCAAATGCAGGCCCCACGGTGACAGGCTCATTAATAAGTACATTAACGAGTTGGGTGCAATTCTGGGCAATAATCCACAGAAAAAAAGGAACACGTCTTGATAAATCTGTCTCGCCTTGTCCAAGAGCTGGCTCTGTCCCCAATTCTATTTAAAAAATTGTTTCACACTGGCATGAGTGCAATTTTTTATTCAGTCATCAGCCAGAGCCCTGGGTTCTTAGATAAATAATTGTTATTTTGGAAATGTGTAGGTCTGTGCTATGCATTGCATCTGTTGAATGCATGGTATTGACATCGTGGTGTGAAAAGTGTCCTCTTCAGTCTACCCTTCAGAATGTGCTGCGCTGTTAATTTCTTTGTAGTCTTGTCTAATTGTGTGGCTTAAACTTATTTTATTTTGAATTTAACTCAATGGAGGTATTTTTGTGGCAAAAGTCGCAAATATCTAAACAGTTTTACAATTATGTAAATGGGGTTTCACAAGTATCTAAACGATTTCATCCATCTATCCATCCATCCATTATCTATGCCCTCTTATCCTGAGAAGGGTCGCGGGGGGTGGACAGGCTGCCAATCTATCGCAGGGCACACACACCATTCACTCACACAGTCATACCTATGGAGAACATGCAAACTCCACACAGAAAGGCCCCAAGCTGAGACCCAAACCCACGACCTTCTTGCTGTGAGGCGACAGCGATACGCACTGCACCACCGTGTCGCCCTAAACGATTTCACAAATAAGTAAATGGGGTTTCACAAATATCTGAATGGCACACACACACACACACACACACACACACACTGTCTCAGTCCATTATAAATATTTAATGTGTAATATTATGGATGTGTTATACAAATAACCCACTGCATGCAGTACAGATAGCACGCCATGTGATGGAATGCAGCTGTACTGTCTTTGCAGTGATTGCTACATTGCTGAACCTGTGTGTTTAATTACTAATGCAATGCAGATAAAGGTTTGCCATCCTGTTTTTTAAAGGATCTCTATCATGTCAGCCAATCAAATCTGCCATTGTCATTGAGGTGCCTGTGATAAGAGGAGGCTGTTTATCTCAGCTGTGCCCCTCTGTTGAATGCCATTTTGCCATGCTCTCCTGGTTGGTGAATACCAGAGCGATGGAGCCTTTGCACTGCCAGAGGACGCCAATGTGCATAGCCAAGATATCCTGCTTCCAACATAAATCTGTTTGCACAGATTGTAGGATGTTGTTTATTTTAGATTTTGGCAGATTCAGCCATTTTTTCCCCTCCCCTGAACTATATATCTCATGTGAATAAAAGTGGCACTTGCCTGTCAGCAAGATGTACCCAGTGATTTATAATAGTTTTTGATAATATGGAGTGTATGTGTGTGTGTGTGTGTGATTTGACTCTGTACTCCACAGTTTTAGATCTGTAATCAAACAATTGGTTAAAGTGCATATTCTCACTTTTATTAGAAGGTATTTTTATACATACTATGAAGAAATCAGAGCACTTTTTATAATGGAGTCCCCCCCATTTCAGGACACCATTATGTTTGAGACAAATGGCTCACATGTGTTTCTGATTAGTCAGGTATGATCAGTTGCTTCCTCACTGCAGGTACAAAAGAGATTTCAGTACCTAGTCTTGATTCTAGGCTTTTACCTTTGGAGTATGTTTTTGGAATTTGTCAATATGAGGACCAGAATTGTACCAATGAAAGTCAAGGAAGCCATTATGAGGCTGAGAAATAGGAAAGAAAATGGTCAGAGACATGCACCAAACCTTAGACTAATCAAAATCAACTGTCAGGAACATCATTGAGAAGAAAGACAGCACTAGTGAGCTCAGTAATTGCAACGGGCCGGGTAGGCCAAGGAAGACCTCTACAGTTGATGATAGAGGAATTCCCATCATAATGACAAAAAACCCTTAAACACCTGTCTGATAGATCAGAAACACTCTTCAGGAGGCAGGTGTAGATGTGTCTGTGACTTCTGTCTGCAGAAGACTTCACAGTGAGGCCACACTGAAATATGCAAAACCACTTGTTCCAAAAACAGGACAAGCCAGATTACAGTTTGCCAAGTAACTAAAAGAGCTTGTACCTGAAAGAGTTCATGAAAAGGGTATTGTGAAAAAAGTGTGGAGGTCAAAATGAACTTCCTAAAGTCCAAACCCCCCCCCCACTCCGCTCATCTGTGAAACATGGTGGTGGGCGTGCTATGTTTTGGGTATGTATGGCTGCCACAGGTGGTGGCTCACTTGTCTTCATTGATAATGATGGCAGTAGAATAAATTCTGAACCCAACTGGATGTGTTGCGTACGCTGAATAGACAAGGCAACTGTCACACGATAGCGTGACACCCCTGAGAGGGAGATGCAGCAGTGCTGGGGAACATCGTTGGAGAGGGAGAGCGTGCACCCACACAAACACAAAATAAAATAAACGCCATTTTTAACCCTTCCCCCTCATGGGTTCCGGGCAAAAACAATGAACTAAAACAACAAACTAAAATAACGAAGACAAATGAAACTAAAACAGAGCGACAAATATTAGTTTCCCGCTCTGTAGCTGGACTGCTTTCCAGCAGACCAGCTCCTCCAAATTTTCAGTGGCAGTTCACTTTTCCCTTTCATGTTAACGGAAACAAAACGAGAACTAAAACGCAACTCAAATAAAGAAACTCACTCTCAGTGTGAGCTCCCGGTCTTGGCCAAACTGTGGAGAGCAGCACACCTTTAAACACCTGGGCTGATTAGCTAATGCAACCCAGGTGTGTATGCTCTCTCCATGAGCCCGTGCAGCCGAGACCAATCTGCTTCCCCGGCAGACTGAATGCCACAGCAAATTGCTCTGGAAACAAGGAGCTGAAGATGGTTTCAGTACAGTACTACTTTCATTTAACAACATAACATGTATATGTCCCAAACATTATAGTGCCCTGAAATAGGGGGCTCAGTGAAGGAGTGTATATGTATATTCCATCACTTAGGCCAACCAATTAACATAGACAAAACTGCTATGTTGCATTATGCCACTGTACACATTTACCAAGCAGCATTTTACAGGCTAACCAATACTGATTGGTTCCAATAAAACAGCATGTACGCAGAACCATATAATGTGATATAAAGGAGGAAAAATCAATTAGAGAGTAATGTATCATCTTGTGACATAAAAGCCACGACTGACAACTTTTGAATTAAATGAAAAGTTCAGTGCTAATATAAAAAGAATCCAGTATTTTATGAAAAGCAATCTCAATGCAATTACAGCAAAAATATTGCTGATGAGAAAATGGTGCTGATGGCAAGATAAACGGTTTTGGGTGAGGAAGGGTTAATGCACTTAAGAAGATGTTTAAAATAGAAGAATATTTACAATGATTACAAAGCTATCTACAAAGAAAGTTAACTTGAATGACTTGAACGTATATGTGAAGTAAATATGCAGGTTACTATTAATACCGTATAAATGGTTGATTGAACATGTACTATTCTCCAGCCGGTATACAGCTAATACGATGTAACAGATAGAAGATTGCAGTTAAATTGCTGAATTACAGTACTGGAACTTTCATGACAATACACTGTACAAGTAAAGATCCCATCTTACTTTGATTGCCTCCTCATTAAACATACAAATGACATAAAAATTATTATCTCTTGGTTTTTAACAGGTTATTTGAGGTCCAGCTTGGAAGTAAGATCGGAAAGAACATTGGTCATGACTTATGTTGTTTTGTTCAGAATTTGGGCCTCCAAAAACAAAACATCTCCCTGCCAGATGAAGAGAAAATTGATTGAACTGCAGGAGGGAAAGAAATCAAACTGAGGACTGTGTGGTCTCCCTTTTTGTTGCAGACATTGAGCCAGTTGGCAATGATGCATTTGGAATGTGGAATATTTAATATGAAACCTGAAACAGTGTTACATCATCAATATTGGTACTATTAGAGTGTGTTGTAAGGACGCGCCCAAGTTATTCTGATTGCTGTTCAGACATCCTTTTTCCCAGCTTTCCATTTGGTCTGTATTGTAGGGGATCCACCTTCACTACTCATGCAGAGCACCATTTAATGCAGGGGATATGGTCATACATTCCTTCTACAAATGGTGGCATAATGTAAAAGTAATAAATCATTCTCATTAAGGAAATAATATAATATTTTAATAATTATACTCGCCCTTTTTCTCCACTGCCAAGTCACACAGCTTGATCCTTGTCGCCGTCCGCTTGCCTCGTGGGAGTCATGGGACTTACTGGAAACTCTGCAAGATTCGTAGCTTGGTGTGTCATTCACTTTATAATAATTTGTGGACCAAGTCTCGTAGCCTCCCAGTCTCTTATCTGCACTCTTCTGCTGCTCATAGCCTAGGGTAGGCCTATATGCGAACTTGCATTGCTTGGTTGAGCAGGACTGAATGTGTGTTGCAGGCAAGAGGGAGAGAGTGGGGTGAGTTAGTCCAGAGAGTGGCGAGTAGAGAGAGAGGGGAGAGCGTTGTTGCCCTTTTTATAGTTTTATTGCTTGCTTTGCATTTCAGTCGCACAGTATTGAATTACAGTGCTGGAAACTCAACTGGAAATGTTTTTGGGGCAGGGGAACAAAATTGAAATTAATTTTTCACCATAAAACAGAGGGCAATGTCCTGAAGAACCTCCAGCTATAGAATATGGATGTACACAGCTGTGAAAAAGTCTTGTAATTTTCACTCCTCAAATGACACCTTAGGGAATTGGAACACTTCTGAAAGAGAGCTGTTCATTCCTTCATATCCATCTACCCAAAGGAAAAAAATAGATGTGTGAAAGATTACAAATGCACCAGCTGTTGTGTTCCTCTCCACTGAATAATTGAAGAGTTCAGTGGATTAATCATATTTCGTATGCAGCCCTTTTAAAAGTGTGCCAACCTTGGTACACTTTGAAAAGAACTCTGAACTTATGGAAATTTAATTTAAAAACATGTTTTTTTTTTTTTTTCTTTTTTTTACCACAGAGGAGGATTGAGCTACCTTGAAAGTTGTCTCATGTATTTTTTTTCCTCCTTTTCTGTGTTGTTTCCCTGCTATTGTGATCTCAATCCATTTTTCAATAAAAATATTTGAAATTTGTTTTCTTAAACAGTTTGAGCTTGTATATTTAGCTGACACCTGATTAAATCTTAATGGTAATTACATTCTCATGCAATTAGTAAATATCTAAGTTCACAGTTAAAATATGTATGATAAAGCTTTACAGTATGCGAATGGTAAACTAACTATGTGGTGTGGCTACAATTTTTGTTTAACTGCCATGTTCAAAATATGTTTTAATACCTGTTGATGTTTAATGATTTGATTAATTTTGGAATATGCATACAACTTGTGCTTATATCTTGAAATATAAGCTCTTCCAATATATATCCTCCAGTTAATATGCAAGGACATATGCATTGAGAAACAACGTTAGAAAAGTGGTTTTGCATTTTTACTTATTCATACTTTTTTTCCTGAAACAGATTAAACTGACACTATACTCTTGAACAAGGGTAGTAACCATAGATTTTTTTCAGTTCATATTTGGATCTTATTATAAGTAGATAATGGGGGCTGGGCAAAATTATAGAGACACAAAACAATATATGAATATCAAGTAAAATTAAGGAATAGGGCCACCCTTTGCAAAATCTGCCATTTTAAGGGATAGCAGTGAAAGTCTACTTTTCACACTGCACTCCAGAACTTCCCATAAAGGTACAATGATGTTTAGATCTGGTTGTGACTGATTGTGGAGGCCAGGGAAAGTGTTTTAATTTATCCTGGTGTCCCCTCTTTAATTTGTTTATCAGAGTGTATGGGGGCACTATAATTTTGAAATATAGCTAACACACACTACTAATTGACATTCAATGTCATATGACTTACCTGTGTCACTGCTTTTGGAATTGTGATTTAGTTATTTAAAAGTTAATGTCCTTTTTCATGTGGTGTTTTTGTTATTCTGTCCAGCTCCTGTACGTCACATGTATGTATTGCCATTTCAGATGAGGCAGCCTGTTTACTAAAAATACAACTTTAGCACTAATTCAAAAACATTATACAGAATTTTTCTTGAGCACACACGTTTCTTGAGTTAGCGTCCTATTTCTGATTCATTGCTCGATGCGCACACACATTTTGAAATGGTCTATCACAAATGCTTGCCTTGAATGACAAGAACAAAAACATATAGTTCCTGTAAACATCCAGTGAGTCATCAATGGTGAATAAGGTGGTAATGAACCCTTATACTCCACAGATATAAGCATGTCAGCATGTTGGCTTCTCAAAACAATTATAAAACAAAAAGAATTAAGAAAGTCTGAATAGAAAACAGTTAAATCATGACAATATTGTCAATATTGCACTTGTTCAGTATTTTATTAGGGACAATAAAAACACACGTTTTGGCCTATGATGTCACCACTTATTCACCATAGTAATGTATTGTAAGTTCTGTACAGTGCAATATTACCCTACACCTCATCTCTTAGACAAGACCTTTCAATTGGCCTATGATGTCACCACTTATTCACCATAGTAATGTATTGTAAGTTCTGTACAGTGCAATATTACCCTACACCTCATCTCTTAGACAAGACCTTTCAATTGAATAAAAAACAAATACTTTTTACTGAAGTGCCCATTGCCAGAGGACATAAAAATGTTAAACACAGTTTAGGAACATCAACAGGATACATGAACATACAGTGTAAGTGGAGAGAAGCAAAGAAGAAATCATGCATTTGTAACGAGATGCCTGGCATTTTATTGAATTTACTCATAAAACATCTACACACATGTGTTTTCTCTCCTTCAGTCTCCATCCTTGTTTAGCTCAGATGGAGGTAGAGGAGCGTGGTTTCAGAGTCAGGTTTATTAAACTGTAACCCTACCTGAGGGAAGACCTCCAGGCCACACATTAATCCACCCACACTTGCATTTCCACCACTGATGTCATAAGGGCTAATGAAAACATCTGACCCTTACCACGGCTGGTAATAAACAATGATTCGATGTGGTTCCTGTATCCAAGGTAGAAATGCGTAAGTAGCAGTGTGATCCAACACTGAAACTTGAGATTTCTTCCCTAACACTTGTGCCTCCTTCTTTCAAGATTTTCCAACCTGGCTTGCAATACAATTATCTTAGTTTTTTTCCCAATTAGTTGTTAAAAGATCATGATGCAAATACTGCAAAAAATAAAACAAAATAATAAATAAATAAATAAATAAATAAAATTTCCAGAAAGTTACATGGCAATTCATAAGTCAGGTACCAGTATGTTGAGAACATTCTCCAAACATGCAGGGTTTTATATATATAAAAGGTTTAGTTGCATGGTGTTAAACGTGTTATTAGTCACAGAGCCATAATGAAACATTGTCAGTACATAGTACTGACATGAAGTAAAAAATTTGCTACATGATGTTTTATATTCATGTAGCAAATTTTTAAAATAATTTCTCCCCCTAGTTTTATGAACTACCAGATTAGTTGGAGCACTGGTTATGAGGTCATTAAAATGAAATAAAATAAATACTGAAGAACTGAAATATATTCAAAACAAAGAAGTTCTAATTCATGGCACATGACAAGTCTTAGGATAGTTTAATAAAATTTTAATTTATAGGAAAACACGTCCTGCATTTGTTCAGATATGTCCCTCATCGGAATTATTTAGCATATATAATAAATTTATCAGCCTGATTACGGTGGGTTTTTCATTCCAAAATGTCAATCTTTTTGAAAAGGGTATATGACAACTGAAAATGACATTAACATTATACATTTTTCATGAGAATACTTAATTGCGTTTATTTAAATTAAACAAAAAAACGAAACATATTTACACAAAATAGAACAGATTGCTACTGTGTCAAGTATTAATGAGTCAAAGCTTGTTGAAAATGAGAAAAAAAAAAAAAAACATTGATTAAACCTTCATCAATAGGGTCAGGAAAAATGATAAAAAGGCTCATAATTTTTTTTTTTGGAAATTCTTTCTGTTGGTGATTGATTGGTTTCGATGAACAAGAAGGTAGGAAACAAGTGATTTCTCATCTTGATTATTCAAACTGTTTCCAACCAGGGTTCCGGCATTAGCCACATTTTTAGACTGAGGTAGGGTTCATTCTGCTTATGTTTCCGTTTTCTTCCTCACTTGTCATGCAAGTCCAGCACTCAGTTACCCTCACTGGCTGTCTGTGTGGTGTTTTATTCAGGAGTGCAACTGCATGGAATTTGCCAGTGAATGTTTGTCAGAAATACATTAATTTATAAGACAGCCTAATTCTCAGTATTAAGAAATCCAATAGAAAGCAATATTCTGCAGTCTTTATATGTATTACAATTAGTTTAAAAATGTGTAAGATACTTATATAGCCAAAGTGATGTTTAACAAATGTGCAACACAGCTAGAACACTAGAGCCAAGTATAACTCCAATCAAATCTGTGGGACTGTAGAGATGCATGGCACTAGAGATATTGTTATTACCAAAAAATAATAAATAATAAATGCAATTCAAATCAGAATTCTGTTTTTATTTTTTTCTTCTATCAAACAAACCTTTGATAAAGACCCAAGAAACAGGAAAGGTTTTTACATGAAAACTGTGGTGCTCTTGCTTTTTAAAAAAAAATTAATAAATGAGGTTTCTCATGTAAAGTATCAATTATGAAGTTTACCGGTCTCCAGCTTTACAATTCACATTACTTTTTACAATTCGTTTTAAAGGGGAGACAAAGACCCTTTTTTTAGTGCAAGTCCACATAGTAGTACGGTTTCTGGTTTTTTCTTCTTCTTCGATTTTGTTTTGCGACAAAATCGACAAGAAGCAAAGCAAAACATTCCGTTAACTTAGCATTGAAATCAAACAAAGTAACGTCTGCTAGCTTTTGTTTGATGCGATATCGGTGTAAGAATGAGGTGCATTGTACCCGGTTGTTCTAATGCCCCCGTTAAACTTGACTTGAAAGCACATTTTCATAGTTTTCCACGCGATGCAACTTTGTGCCAGACATGGCTGGATGTAATCAGACACCCCAACATAATAGCCGAAGAAGTTCGCAACGAGGACTAAGGGTATGCAGTGACCACTTTGAAGGCACCAACTACCAAGGCAACCGTCGGAAGCCTGGAGCTGTCCCCACCGTTTTCCCATCGTTGGTCGAACCGCTCGAGGTAGGTACTATGCAGGCTGTCTAACGCTTTTGCGTCTGTCTGTGATACATAAGATGTCTACCACCAGTTGCCGTTTGTCCTGGGAGTTAGCCTGTGGTTCCTCAATCTCGGCCCGCTCCTGACTCCCTCTCACACGATCAGCCTGCAAATTAGCCAGCTCTTCTTCTGTGTATTCCGGCTCAAATCGATAAGGCACAACAATCCCATAATCAAAAACATTATCTCCTTCGTCCTCAGACATTTTCGGTTTTGCTAGCTAGTAGTCATACAACACTATTTCAATGACCAACCTAATGTTATTGTTTGCAGGTATGCACACATCAGAAGTCGCACAATGATATGCATCCTCGAGTTCGACACTAAACAGCCTGGGTCTACTTCCTGCATTTGTAAAGGAAAACAACAAAACAGCGGAAAATATTAACATAATTAAATAACTAATTGAAAAATGAAGGGCGACACATTCATTAGAAGGACAATATCAGTCATGAGAAGCAGAAGTGTTTTAAAGTGCAATTCCCCTTTAATACAGTTCATGAAATACAACACAGTCACAACACAATCAAAGAAAAAGTTTACAATTAATTAGTTAACTGACTACGTGGCCACCTGACATGAAACATCTCATCCAAAATTATGGGCATTAATTTGTAGTTGGTCCACCCTTTGCTGCAATAACAACCTCCACTCTTCTGGGAATGCTTTCTGCTAGTTGTTGGAGCTCTGCTTCTGGGATTTGCTTCCATTCAGCCAGAAAAGCATTGGTGAGGTCGAGCACTGATTGGGCGATTAGGCATGCTTGCAATTGGCTTTCTAATTGATCCCAATGGTTTTGGATGGGGATATGCAGGCCAGTCAAGTTCTTCCACACTATACTTGACAAACCATTTCTACATGGACCTTGTGGCGTGCCTGGGGGCATTGTCATGCTGAAACAGGAAAGGGCCTTCATCATTAAGTAACTAGCATGCTAGTTAGCTGTAGTTATTGGTAAGCTAACTGATGTATCTAGGTGCGTTGGAGACAGAACTGAAGCTACAATGGAGTTAGGCCTCATCACATGATGAACCTGTGAAGCTACTATAATAATGTTCTACAAATATAATAATGGTACTTAACCAATCAGAGATAAGTGTGCCTAGTCAATGCAATTGGTGATTTTGATCATGTTTTTCTCTTTTCTGTTCAGCCTAAAACATTTTTTGATCCAGGAAAAATGTAAAAATGTTATTGCCAGCTTCTATTTATTACCACAGTGTGAGCTTTTTGAACCTAATTCACACTAGAGCAAGTTTAATTCATTTGTACAACACACAAAGGAAATACATGGCAGAGGTCATCATTTATGGGTCATGGCAGCCATCTTGGGGTGTACCCATTTGCAGAAGTGCTGAATTGAGCAGGGTCAAATGGAACCGCATGACCACATTACAGTTCTGTGCATGATCCACACACAAATAGCTAACGAGACTTCATTCTTTGCAAGCCAGGAGGGAAGAACAGGAAAACTTCTGCGGTGAGTAAAAGCAGATAGGTTAATAATCCCTTTATATAGAATGTGCATGACTTGGGATATTAAATTCAGCATTTGTTAGCTAGGTTATTAATTGCTCCATTCATGTTACCTCAGTCTAGCAGTGAAGCCAGAGAAACCACAGCCCTAGCTATAGTATGTAATATTGTATATATAACTAGGGCTGAGGTTTCACTGTCTTTGCTATACCAGGATAGCTTCAATGAAGCTACTAACCTAGCTAACTTTTGTTAACTGACATTACATTTCCTATCCCAAATCATGTGACTGCTAACCTAGCTAATGTTAATTAACATTCCATGTATTATCTGAAATCAGAATTGAAGGGTCTATTGATCCTGTTTTATCAATTCCTGCTTTTACTTACTGCAGAAGAGATTCCACTGTTGGTTTTTCCCGGTGTTGTCCCACCATGGTTTTTAAAGCAGGGTTGCCACTGATTTCAAGATATTATTTTACTGCTATTTTTGTGTGGATCGCGGTGCAGGAACAGTAAACACTCAAAACAAAAACAGAAAAGGAAACTCACAAACTTATATCACTGAATTGTTTGTGTGTCACTTGATAGGAAAATGCGGATTCAACACTTCACTAGCAAATCTTATTGAAAAAAATACATGCAGAAGTAAGAAACATCTTTTCTTATACAAATGTATAGAAAATATGTATTCATAAATGTGTATGTATTTGTATACAAATCAGTGCATATTAATTGAAATTACAATTTACAAGGCACAAATTGAGAGGTATTTGTTTGGTGGTAGTAAAACACATTTGTAATGTGCCTCTAATTTATGAATCGTGGTACACACATTTATTAATAATATTGAGACTAATCTCTTTCCATACTACTGCAACACAAAAAAAAATATGTAACCACATGATCTAAATGGTGTTTCAACAGACTAAGGGCCTGCTTCAAGGGATCTCTGTCAATGAGTCCACGTTAAAATGCTGCACACTCACCATATATCACTCACAGATGGTTTGTTTGAACTGAAGAGCAGCGATAAAAAGGGTGGTTGAGCGGGACAAAGATTGGAACTGGTTTTTTGATGTGTCAATAAATATGCCACATCTTACCCACGGTGCTTTTCCCGCTTATGGTCAAACACGCACAGCATGCCAAGAGAAGGAAAATGAGATTGTGTCTGGTTGCAGTGTTTCATGGTGTGACTTCCCCAATCCTGCTCCCGATTGAGCTGAACAAGGTTATTATTAGCTGCTGTTAGGTTGCTTTTTAACTTGAGGAGTCAATAGGTGTGGAAGCCTTGGACCACCTCCTTATGCATGTGCAATGCATTGATGGGAATGTAATTCAAAATTGACATTTTCTTTTGCAAACCACTACTTACCTACATGCACACATGTGCATACGCACACACACTCACACAAAAGAAATCAGTGGAGAGCTGTTCTGGGTGCACAATGGCCTCTTGAATGAATGTGAAATTGAATTGCCATGTGTCAGAATTGGACTTTGTACTGATGGTCAACAGACAAAGAGAATATGTTCCATATGCCATGTGCTTCTTTTTCTTTGTTCACATGAAGGCACTCAACACAAGATGCACATAAAGGTGGTGTGTCACTGCACCGAAAATGTGAAGTCCTACTGAATTCTTTTTGTCTCTTAATAGAACAGAGTCTCATTTGGTTAGCTGTAATGTCTTTCTCTCTGTGTCTCTCTCTATCTTTCTCTCTGTCTAGTTTTTTTCCTATTTGAAGGTTCTTTGGGCTACAGTCCCAGTTCATTTTTAAACCTGGAATTCCAAAGTACCTGTGTACAGAAAAAATAAAATAAAATAAAATAAAACAAAGTTGTTTCAAAGCTGAGATTTTAGCTTGATGAAAAATCACTTACCATTATAACACAGCTAAGCTTAAAATTGAGAAACATACTACTGAATTGGCGCAGCAGTTATGTGATTAATTTCTCCAGATGGGCAAGCAAATAGTTGTGTTCTCTACTCAGACGCTATCAGATTAGCCTGCTGTTTCAGTGCCACTAGACCTTACAGTAAATGAGCCAGCCTCAATGGCAACAATTAACTGTTCCTTTGAGGTTTTAATGTGCAGTGATACAGTGATACAATCAAAGTCTCTTTTGCTGTCAGACAAGGCTAGAGACTTTAATACCATCTGCATGGTATATATGGCATATTGACAAATGTGGATTCTTGACATGTGTTAGGGCAAAATCAAAGTAGCCTATCGTCACCATCTGTGCTTCTAAAACAAACTGCAACCCAAGCTGTCCCCTGTCACGCCTAGCTTAATGTGCTTACACTCCAGCAAACAAGCTTACCAATCACAGTAATGGTGAGCAACATGGTTCTATTGTCAATTTGTTTCACATTTCACATTATGTTTTCTGAATGCTCTCAAAGTCCAAAAAATGATAAAAGCATCCATTAGAAGGTCATGCAAATTGTTCCGAGTAATAGTTACACTGTTTCAAATACACAGTAAAATAATCAGTGTTAAATAAACACCTACAGAGTACATATGATCCCAATTGGACTCATACGTACTTGGTTAGAGTTTAATGAACACTGGACATCTTTCTGTGTACTGACAGTATAATTAACCATTCAAATGTCATTGTGTTACAGTAAGATATTCCATACAATAAATGAATAATGCTGGTATTTGATGGAATTCTGATGCACTGAATATTGATTGAGGAGTTAGACTTTTGGCAGATATCGAACATGGTATATATATTGTAGTTTCTGCCTGCAATCACTAGTAGCCATATTACCAAAACCTCATAAAGAGGACACTGGAATGAAGTTACTATGAATTGTGTTTGTTGTTCTGTATTGTGTTGCATTGCCGTTTCACAACTGTATATTGTGTATATCCAAAACAACAACAACTGTCATGAACATAATAGCTTGCTGGAAGTAAATGGAATCATTTATAAAACTGGATGTGTGATGGGATTCAAATACAAACCTTTGTGTTTTTAAGTCTTCATAGCTTAAAACACAAGGTTATGTTTGTAGCAAACACAAATGGAGTTGACCTTGTCTTGGCAATTCTTTATGTAATTGAATGAAAAAACTGAATTAAACTAAACCATATGTATTATTTAAATAACCAGGATAGCATAAAGGAATCTTGAAGTAGCAAGTCTATGTCCGTGTGGTATAATAAATTTTGTGTGCTACAGAGAACATTAAAATGAATGTAGCAAGCTTGAAAAAGTGTAATGCAATGAAAAGACAGGTATTGTAAAAGTGGTCTGACCGGTAAATCACAACCAGGAGTGCGATTACATTAAAATTTGTTTTCATTGGCACCAAGCTCTTACTTATGAGATACAGTGAGCTAAGGAGACTTTATGAGATATGGCACCAGATTAACCTGGAGGGCTTAATTAAACTTAATATGCCTTTAAACAGTCTAAATGTGTTTGATTGAATATGGTTTTGGATAATTTACTGTGTATGAAGGTATAAAACAGCATGGTAAAGATGGTAAATGGGGAGTAGAGATTATGTACAACATAGAGTTATCAGAGTGAAGGAAAAAAATTAAAATAAATAAATATGTCAGAGTAACCCAGCCGAAAGTTTAAGTGTATTTTGAAAGTAGCCATTGACTTCGACAACTATGGGCAGGTTTTTGTATTTGGAAATACACGGCACTTTCTTGATACTTTTTTTTCTACATTACAGTCTTTTGATACACTGGCTAAACACATCGGAGAGAGAGAGGTTGCTCTGACCTGAAAATGGTTTTAGTCTCCTACATGGAAGTCCTATCTTTGAGACTTGGCTCCACATATATATTTTGTGTTACAAGGACTGGAAACTCAGCTCCTGTTTATTTATTGATTCAGCTTTAATTTGTATCCATATCAGGCGATTTGTGTAGGAATTACAGTCCTTTCTAGACATGGTCCCATCATTTTAGAGGAGCAAAAGTAATCAGACAGTTGGCTGCTTGGCTATTTCTTGGCCAGCTGTGTGTCTTTGCATCATTCGTTAATGCAAAAGGAAGCTCAAAAAAGATCTCAAGTTGATTCTGGGCATAGGCATTTGCATTTGGAGCCTGTTACTGCTATATGGACCAACATGAGGAACAAAAATCTTCTCAGATCCAACCAAATGCTACAAATCTGCCTCAACTTGTAGCAAAACAATGACCCCACACTGTTGGAGCAATCAAGGATTTTTTCAGGGCTTGCAAAGTGGAATGTTCTTGACTGGCCCAGTCAATCCCCTGTTGTGAATCCAACTGAATTTGCGTTTTACTTTCTGATGACATGACCACAGGCAAAACATTCCCGAAACAGGAACTGAAGATGGCTGCAGTACAGGCCTAACAGAGCATCAATCAGGGGAAAGGAACAGGGTGTGGTGATGTCTACAGGTTTCAGACTTCAGGCAGCCATCAAATGCAAATGATTTGTGATGATGTACTATGTATGACAACTTTATTTCAGATTATGTTGATTTGTTCCATTACTTTTGCTCGCCTAAATTGGGGGACTACTGTTTGTATGGAAAGGTCTGGCTTGATGATAAGCTTAGTTTTAAATTGTATGTAGATAAATTATATATTATATATATGTAAATACTGAGGACAAAGTTTGCTTCTATTTTAGGAATAAATCTTGTTATATATGTAAAATCAAGAGGAAACTCATTTTAACTACCTTGTTTTTAACCCATTTTAGACTATAGAGACACTTTACATGCACGATTCCTCCTCTACTTTACATCAGCATTGTCTGCTATATAAATGGTCTGGGTTGACTTCATTACATCTGTGTAGATTGATCCACTGGTATATATTAATTTATAAAACAATAATTGGTCTATTTCCTTTATACCTCTGCTGTCTACTAATTGGAACTAGACACAGTTATCACCTCTACTCTAGTGATGTGATACTCTTTAAAGTCCCTCATCTCTCTATTTAATTTGGAAAGCTGGGTTTCGGATATTTTGCACCTTTGAGTTGGAACAATCTTCAAAAAATAATTGACAAATTATTTCAGTTGCTGTCTTTAAAGGTGTAATTCATGTCTCTGTGACAGAAATATGCTCCTGCTTTTAACCTCTGTCTGCTTTTAAATTACTGTTATACTGCTGTCTCATTCCCCATTTGATGTTTGTAACTCGCTTGTGTACTGTCATGTATAACTGTGTTTTACGTCATGTCCCCCTTGAAAGAGATTTTGCTCTTAATGGAGTTTTCTTCCTTATTAAATAACGGTTAAATAAATAAAAAATAATAATAAAAAATACTACTACTACTACTACTACTACTACTAATAATAATAATAACAATAATAATAAAATGTAATTCATAATCTCTCATATACTGTATAGCAAGTATTTTTCCATAAATAAAATAAACGGACCAGATTCCATATAAATGTTTTCTATCCATTGCCATTTCCATATACCAATGATTCAGTTTCTGTCTCTCTGCACTATTGCAATCTTTCTCCTACCACAGTGGATATTGATACCTCGTTCCACTTGCAAGACTCTCCAGCGACTCATGTTTTAATTTTAGAATCATGGCAATAAGCCATTTGATGGTAGCCCTGGGGCTGAAGCTAATTGTTGGGTCTTTCAAATTATATTATTTATTTGCACAGCAGATTCTTGAGGAAATAGCCAGGTTTACTTTTACATATTGTCCACATACACTAGAATATTTACTGAAGGATTTCAAGATAATTATTTTTTTTCCCAGAGTGCAGTAGCAGTTCCCGGCCTGTGACTATCCATCCAATTCCTTTACACTACCAACAGTGTCCTGAATGGATTCCAATGTCCACCATTCAGTGACAGTGTACAGTATGTCACCCAAACTATTCTAATTCAAGTATGAATTAATGTACCAAGTAATATTAATGAGTAATTTCCATGGTTATTATTCAGTATATGAGCACTGAATGTTTGTCATACAGTATGGTTAATTTCCCAAGGAACATAAACAGTATTGTCAAAAAAATAATTATTGTCAAATAATTCTTACTAACATTATTTAATTTTCACTGAACTATTAATTAGTCATCTGTAACAGGAAATAACATATTTTGTTTGATGCACTGAATATCCTTTTGGTTATTTAAACACTGAAAAACCACCATAGACACTTATTATTTATTTATTGTTTACGTTAATTAGTGCAATGACATTAAATATATCAAACAGTTGGAATTGTGTATGCAGTTGTGTACATATAACAGAATCAAATTAAATTTTCTGTTTGGAGTGTTCTGGAGACTCACTGGTGGTGTTCGACACCAACTCATGTTTAACACCAAGTTTCTGCTTTAATGCTAGTCTCATCTGGTTAATTTAGCCAAATAGATTTTTTAGTGAAAAAAAAAAGATTAAAAGAGGTATTTCGTTCCATATCCCAGCCTCGCTCCAGTAAGTTGTCAGCTTGTATCTTATTCTCATTGTGGTTTAATGTTGTACCCACATTTTAAAACAAAATTATTTTATTGCAAATATATGCAGCACTCAACGTATGTTTGCTTTCCCATGCAGGGTGTTTGGAAATGCAATTTGCTTCTACAATGTTTGTTGTAAAGTGTCTCAGCGCTTCCTGTAGAACCACTTATGGTATGAGAGGGACCTGAAAAGAGAAGTAGCTATATGTCAGCATGCATTTGGCTCACAGATAAAGTCAAAATGGGCTTTTGACAGTTTTTCCACCTTTGAGTGAAACCACAACAGCAAGGTCACACAGATAAAGTAAATCAGCTAAAGGATCAAATAGCCCCAGCAGTTGGTTCAAGGGGATATGCAATTCACATACTGAGAGTGAAAGAGTTTCAAATTGAGCTAAATCTGTGTGAGTGTGAATGGTGAGCACCATGACTTTTCCAAGAGGTGATGGAATTTGATATGAATATAAGGATGATGGGAAGGGACACAATGACACATCCAGAGACACCCTGACAGAACTGCCTTGGATGTGCAAGTGCACCACCCATGCTGCTAATATAAATATGTGCTTAAGGACCCACAGATATGTTGCAGGTACAAAGCAATTTCATCTTCATCTTAAGCAGTGATTTACAGAAATAATGCACAAGGTAATGTACAAAGACATCATTAATTATATAAAAATACACAGTTCTGCTGATCTGCTATATACTGACCTGGATTGATTCAACATTTTTCCTCAATTGATTTTTTAAAATTGAGGTATTTCATCAATCATAAAAAATGATCTATGAAAGGAATTATGCTAAGATTATTTTTTAAGCCAAAGTTATGTTCAACTTTGATTAAATCAAATCCAATGGTAAAATTTAGACACAGAATACAAATACAACGTAATAACAATAGAATGCAGTATGGGTACTGGGACACTACAAACAAGAACTACAATTAAAACCAACATAAATATTTACTCTGCATTAATAAAGCATAGATACATAAAAATAAAATGATACAGTGAAGAGTGTTTCCTTAAAAGAAAAGGTTGTAATTAATCGTTCAGAGGTAAATGCTTTGATATTACAACCACAATCCCCTACATTATCTTTTCCAGTGATTAACCCAATTGCATTCCCCATTTGGCCTTCAAAGTCAACTTCTCAAGACAATTGTTTTCTATGAAAAAATAATGGTCTGAGATAGTGAACTTGAATACCCTCTATGCCTGTATGTAGTGAAAGGCGAAAAGCTGTTTTTTCCAGCCTCCCAACATCAGTTTTAAACCTGTCTATTGCACTCTTTGTGGTCAAATAACAATAAATAAAAAAATAATAAAACTGTGACTAAAAGGTGCCATTTTGGAAATGGAAGGCAATTGCACCATATGAAAGCTGAGCTGCTTTGTGCATCTGGCTTCTCACCCAGCTGCCTTTTAAGAATGGCATTTGTGATTTCAAAGGTAACCTTGCTGTGAGGCACTGTGAAGTTCTAAAATATGCCACAAAATGGCAGCTGCCAGAAATGTTGTTTTTTAACCTTATGCCATGCTGCAAGCAACATAGGGACTTGTTTTCGAGACAGAGAAAAGAGTGAAACAAGGTTGGGTTACTTCATGTTCCCATGTGAGGGCACTGTAGCTCCACTACACAGTGTAGAGCACATTTACATTTTTGTAAATGCACTGGCTGCTATAAATAACACAGAGAGCCTTTGATGGTGCTAAAATAGATGATTCAGACTGCTCAACCAGTGTAACGTATTCACAAATGAGCAATGCTATAGATGTATTGTACTCTTAAAGGGGGGTTTTCCCCCCTTGTGAGCACTAAGCAGTGTACAACCTCTAGATTAGGCTGCACCTTGAGACTTCCAGATATCACATCATAAATGCCGATGGCCTTAGTGAGATGTTTGAATATCAGCAATATGCAAAAACAGCAGTAACAATCTTGCCAGTGGGAAGTATATAATTATCATGAGTTAACTTTACTGAAGCCAAGAGATTGTTAAAGCCAACTTTTTTGGATAAGTAGTGGTATGTGTAATGTGGGTACTCTGGATAAAGATACTGGGTGGAACTGCTATGTATTGCTATTTACTGCAATATATTTAAACAAATATGTTATCTATGTTTTGATCATGACATATGTTATCATGATCAAAATTAATATCACATTTCACAATATGTGGGAAAATATGCACATTATGCCACTTTCAGAAAATGCAGGATATCCTTTTAAGTTACATTGCTATGAAATATGTGTATCATTATTTTTGCAGCATAATATATTCCATTTCAGTTGTTATAAAATACAGTATTGTGTCTATGTGTCTACGCAACAATCATCTTTCTTTTTGCCATTTTCTCCCATTTTCTCCCCAATTTAGTTGTTATACCAATTCCCCGTGTGGACCAGCCACAGTCCTGGTCGATGCGCTATCCTCTGTCGGTCTGGGGAGGGTGTAGACATACATACAAGACATACCTCTGATACATGTGGAGTCACCAGCTGCTTCTTTTCACCTGACAGCGAGGAGTTTCACTGGGAGAGCGTAACGCGCACGGAGGTTCACACTATTTCCCCCGGATCCCCTCCCTGCTGGACAGGCACCCCGACCAACCAGTAGGAGTCGCTAATCATACCCTTACCGGCTTCCCACTCGCGAACACTGCCAGTTGTGTTCGTAGGAACGTCTGACCACACCAGAAGTATTGCTGCCGGGGATTGAACCCGGGTCTCTGCGGTGGTAGGCAAGTGCTTATACCTCTACACTACCAGACTACCCGTCCTGCAACAATCATCCTTGTTGTGTAATTTTATTTGACAGCAATGAGTTGGGTGTTTGCCAACTTAAATCCTCCCTGGGGCAGTTTTGAGCCTCCTCCATGGGACAATTTTCCACCTCCTCTGGGGAGTTAGCACTGACTTGGTCAGGATTTTATCAAACTGTAGTACACATCACTGCCCTAACCTGGAAACTGGAAACACCACTCACGAATAACCGACTCTGTCTTAACACACACAAAAAAGAGAAGCAATGTACAATTAGCGCATACCAAAGGTCCCTGGAAAAAATACAGATCACAGGCAAGATATGGTAGAATTCTCACAAAGTATCTATTGTCCATAGCCATGAACATCAAGTCTAGTTCACACAGTAAACATTGGCTATAAGTGCAGCATGATTACAAGAGATATGATAAAGAGCTACAACATCAAGATGAAGATACAAGCGCAACATGAAAGTGCTAGTCCAGGAGTGGTCCAGCTGGCATGTACAGTACGGTTGAATTATGTCCTGTAGGTAGGAAGAGGCTGGCCTGTTGGCTGTAGTGTAGGTCAGAGCAAGGACTTTGAACCTGGCCCTGGTGGCAACCAGCAGCCAGTGGAGTGACCTCAGCAGGGAAGTGATATATGAGAACTTTGGAAGATAGAAGACAAGTTGGACAGTGGCATTCTGAGTGAGTGGTAGTGGTTGTATGGCACAGGCTGGCAGGCTTGCAAGAAGGGAGTTGCAGTAATCTAGATGGGAGATACCCATGGCCTGGGCAAGTAGCTGGGTGGTTGAATCCTCCTGATCTTATACAGGAGGAATACGCGGGACCATGGTGTTGCTGAGATCTGCTCGTTGAAGACCGGCTGGTCATCTAGGACCACCCCCGGGTTCTTCACAAACCAAGAGACAGCCACTGTACTACCATCGACAGTGGCTCTTGTACTAGAAAGGAATTCTGAGGGATGAAGACCAGCTCTGTCTTGTCAAGGTTGAGTTTCAGGTGATGCCTATCCATCCAGGTTGAGATGTCAGCCAGGCAAGCAGATATTCTGTCATTAACCTGTGTGGCACAGGGAGGAAAGGAGAAGAAGAGTTGTATATCATCATAATAATAAATGAGCCAAGAGGAGCCAATGATTGGAGAGATCAGCCACAGGCTGGGGGATGATGATCATGCTGGTGTGGAGACGAGAGGACAAAGTCAGTCAAAAGACTGAGAGAGGCATGCATGAAAAACACAGATGTAGCAAAGTCAACAGGCAGGTTAGAGAAAGTAGCAGGAGGAGGAAGTGAAGAGAGAGCAGTGTAGATGGGGGAGGAGTGTAACAGAGTGCAGAGATTTCTCCTGAAATTTACAGTGGATGAGTTTTTGGCAGAGTTGTGAGAGAGCTGGTAGGAGAGAGAGAAGGAAACAAAGAAGTGATCTGGATATATGGAGGGTAGTCACCATGAGTTGATTAGTGGATCAGCTTTGGATGAATACAAGGGATATTTAATTAACAGCCTTGTGTGTAGTAGCCAGCATAAATCTAACCTGAAACCTTGTGGTAGGGTGTCACAATGTTACTTTGCCTTTTCCCCAAGGTAAATCGGTTTTCAATAAGGTAAAATGTAAAAACACATAATAATGAGAAAAGGCCACTTATAGTTTAATGTAGATGTTTGGACACCCTTGGTCGAAGTAAATATTTCAATGAGCCTCTAAATGAACAGAATTTGACCAGCTAAACATTAGAAATAAACATTCAGTGTATTGCATTTAAATTTAAACTATTAAATGAAACTAATATTAAATAAAATAAAATGTGTTCATTACACATGCTAAAATGAAATGAGCACTGCATATGCAAAGGTTTTGACACCCTCTTAGTCAGTATTTAGCAACACCTCCTGAGGCAGATCTGTAACAGCTTCAAAAACATGTCCTGTAGCCAGTTAAGTCTTTCTATCCTTGTTTTGGAATTTTTCCCTCTGTTTCTTGCAGAACTCTTCTAGCTCAAAAATATTCAGAGGTGCCCTTGCATGAACTGCATGTTAAAGATCTCCCCACAGATTTTCGATAATAAGTCTGACGGTCATTCCAAAACCATCATCCTTGTTTCCTGTAAGTACAGTGCCTCAAGGTTGATTTTACAGTGTGCTGGTGTGCCTGGTCGAAAAGTAGGGATGTACCAATATTTAAGTTTTTTGCCCATTCTTGTCATTGATAATCATTTCCCTGGCATGGCCAATGAATGTTAATTACCAACAATTTATGTTAATTCATAATTTGGTCTGAATAAGAAATATGTTTATACCATAATCTAGAGTTTGACATACTGTAAATGATGAGACATCAAAACGTTACTAGAGGAAAACAATCTCTTTATCTTTTTTTAAATCCGGGCCAAAAAAAAAAAATATATATATAACTTTGCCATACAGTCAAGTTTCTTGCAAGAAATTGTATGAAGGCCATCAGTAGGCTAAATCAAACAACAGAAAAGAGTTGTTGTACTACTTGCAACTAGAGATATGCTGGTATTCCATACTATGTACCAGCTACTGTGGTACAAAATTGACACCAGGGTGATGAATGAATTATCCGGGTATTGCGGTCATAATTTTTTTCTGTCATTAAGCTGATTGAAGTAGCAGCTGAATTCACTGACCAGAGGATAAAGCAGGTGGGCTGTATACAAACGGACACTCTCTCCTCATGAGTCTACTTGAAGCTGAATTGCTGGTTGTCATCTCCTCTGACCATGGCATCCTGTTCCCATTAAAGTCACACCAGATCTTAAATTGGAGCTGGATGTTATTTTTAACATGTAGAGGCTGAGCCAGCTTCTGTTTACCTAGCGACTCATTGTAACATACATTTTGAGCAGAGGTGCCTGAACCTTTTACACAGAACTGCATTTACAAAGCAGAGACTATATAGCATTACAGCAGTCTTGGGCTTGAATACTCTCAGGATCTCTGCTTTTACTACATAGCCTGGCAAGCTATTCGACACATTGACAGTTGTATGTAAGAAATATTCCCTGATATCCATGCAGAATATATATCAGGGAATAGTAGAGATGAACAGTTTGGAGAAAAAAATAAGGTGATATTACAGCATATACATTAAATGTAGGAACAAGAGCTTCATACCCTGGACCCTGGTTAGAACATGTGGATTATTTGGCCCCAAACCTCCTCACCATTTCCAAGCAAAGGAACAGAAGGTGAATCCTATGGCTAAGTTTATGAGGTGCTAACATCCATATGAATATCCATTATGCAAAAAACCATTTAGCAGTATTCTGACCACAAGGTCACGGTGTTTAGTTCAGCATTCCTATAGCAACAGTATTTTCCAGTACATGCACATTACCAAATGCTGAACTGGGATGGACTACCCCTTCCAGTAGATGGGCTTGAGGGAAATGAAGATCACTTAACACTCCAAAGTGAAGGTCATTTTTCAAACGGCTCGCTGCTTCACTCTGCTCTCTGGTTTGTGCCCAGTTCTTTAAAGTGCAATTAATTGCTCTCATATACCTTGGGGTTCTGAAATCTAAATGCACAGTATCGTATCATTTTGTGGCAGGTTGCATGGCATATTTCTGTTTCAATTTTGCTGTGTCTTAGAGGCTGAAATACTAGCATGATTGCATTCATTGTAATGCATGGATTTTTGTAAATGAGCATGAGATTTGTCTTCGTTCCCCAATGTTTCACATATGATGCATTAGACAAGATAATCCCACAATGGGCTTGTTTTGATGGAATACCGAATTACTGCAGCTCCAGACCAAGTTTGAAAAGATGAAACATTTCTGAATGCACATTTATTGACAATCAATTAAATGCATCACCTTTCAAGTGTTTTTCCGTTATAACATTCATAGAAAAATTAACTGAGATTATACAACAGCTATAAAAAAATTAAATCTGATGAAATGTTTGTTCAATCAATTTCAGTGATTGATCATTTATTTCAAGCAACTGTGCATCAGCTTGACAATTTCACAGAAATTATGTTTGGGTATGTACATACAGTAAGCAATGTAATGTATGAGAGTGTGTTTGAATTTTGGGGAATGTGCCTGTCTATCTATCTGTGCCAGCTGTGCAGGAAGTGATTTCTTCTGACTGCACAGCTCAGCAGATGAACTGCAAAGGGAGTAGAAGCGACGGTTGGCAACACGTGCTTTGGCAGAAAATGGGTTCCTGTCTGACAGAAGATTGCAGCAATGAGATTGGTTTATTAGTATGATTGGCCACCTTCAAACAAAACTGGGTGGCGTTGTCATTTTATTTTCTATGCAATCTTTATCTATGTGTCGATTTAATGCTGTAATCCTTCATTTTTAGATATTAAAAAAGGCTATATTTGATGCCTTTCCACACTGGCATTCAATGGATTTGCATTCTGTAATTGCTCCTCTATATGCTGTTTTCTAATGGTACCGTCAGATGCGACATTCTCACCAAGTAATCAAATGTGGTGACGCACACACAGGAACTTGCATGTCAAATGCAGATGAGTAAGCGCCTAGCAGAGGCTTGATGTATCACAATTTACTTTAGGCAAAAGATGCATGATGACTTTATATTTTGCTAATCAAGATGCTAGCTAACCTCCTCCTCTTAGGAGTTGTTCTTAGTTTTGTCGTTGTGGATAAAAAAGTGAATGAGAGAGTATCCACTTACATTGTACCTACACAGTCTTACAGTTGATTGTTACCTAACCTTAAATCCCTTATTTGTTGGGGTTGATACAGTATATCAGTTAAATTTATCAAATGTAACCGCATTTATTGACACTTTGTCTTTAAAATGAGGTTTGATATGTTGCTCAATATTACCATGTCAGAAGATATTGTTGAATGCTAACACCGACCCCCCCCCCCCCCCGGGCATTTGCAGAGTTCAAAGAACGTTTGTGATGAAGAGTCATCACAGATGTCACCGAAATCCACCATATATTAACGATTAATGTGCTTAATGCTTTAAAATAAATGTTACATCATGACCAGCAAAATAACACATACAAACATAATAATTTCCCTCAAGCTTCAAATAATTGAAAAATGCTTCCCAGAAAAAAAACCTGAACCAAGCCAAACAAATATCATCAGTATACCTTTGGAGGCAGAATCCTTATCTTTGACTTCGTATGCAGGCTGTTAACACGCGACCCTTTGGAGTAATGAGATACATTAACAGCTGCACTAGATAAACGAAGAAATGGCAGGGCCATTTAAGATACATATCATGTTGAAAACAGTGTGGATAAACAGCATGCCTCTTGGAAAAGATCAAAGATTAAATAATTGCCCAGACCCAAGCGGTGCATCAGAAAACCGATACTGTGCCAACTCAATGTATTTATTTTACACTTTTAAAGTTTTTGTTACATGCACTAGACAATGTATATTAATAACATTGAATCCAAAAGCTATGGGCCTGGAACAAGAGAAAAAAAAAAAACTATTTATTTTAGGTTCATGATTTTTAAGGAATTATTTAAGACGTTTCTATTTTCCCTATAAAATTGCTGTAGACTCACAAACAAATATTTGAATTTAAATAATTGTGAAATACTTTAAAGTCTAGGAGCGTACTGACTAGTCTGGAAACAGTCATTTTATAGTAGGGCTGGCCACCCCTGTTCCTGGAGATCAACTGTCCTGTAGGTTTTCACTCCAACCCTAACAAAGCATACCTCATTCAACAGATGATAATTAGTAGAATCAAGCATGCCAAATTAGGGTTTAAATGAAGACCTACAGGGTGGTAGATATCCAGAACATGGTTGGGCAGCCCTGTTTAAGATTTTTGTCAGAAAAATAGTAAGAAACTTAACTGGATAGCACTACTGCCAATCAATACAAGGAAATTGTAAATGGAGCATATATTTATGATCCATTCTTTCTGTGCATTGCTTATCACAAATTTGCACACATACACGTACTTCAGTAATACACCAGTCACAGTAATACACAATTGTCACAAGGTGCATTCACAAGGTACTTCAGTCAAGCATTGCAGGCACTGGAAGGTATTGTTTTTTGTTGGAGCCCCAATATTGGCTTGTTATATTCCTTGCTTAGAAGCTTGGGCTTGCGTTAAAAAAAGCCTGAGCCTGCCTTCCATGCATTAAAGCCACAGAGTTCAATATTAACCAGAGACCAGGCTCGCAATTACTCCCTATGTGTATGACTGCAGATGAAGAAGTATTTCAGATTTGCCTGGTCAGTTTTTTAATATCTAAGGATGCCCAGACATGCTCAAATACTATTGGATAGTTTTATGCTTTCTACCCAAGGATTAGTGAGTTCAAGGGGTTCCCACATTTTTCTGGCAACTGACCCCATATTTTAGAAAATAGTTGCGACCCTGTCTTAAAAAAATTGTCGAGCAGGCGATGCTGACAAAAACGATGACACAATTAACATAAAAGACACTATTAAAATTACAGCACTGTAGCACACACCCCTATTAAACTTATAACTTATGTTATTATGATATTATCACATTTAGCATGGGGTATTTTGCATGCTTGTCACTAATTTCCAAAGTCTATTCCATTTATGTTGGTGAATAGAGGCTTTTTGTTGTTAATTAGTAAACTGAAACCCTTTTATTTGCATGAGGTCATTCAATGCTCCGTCATTAAATAAGAATCAGCGGTCGCAGTAGATATTTTGTTGCCAATACTGTATATTTTATTGATTTTAGTAGATGCCCTCATAAATCTGTGTTTGCTTATATTTTGTGGATTTAAAGAAAATAAATGCATAGCAAGGGCTACTGGGACAAAAGAGAAAACAACCTGGCAGCATTAAATGGGTCCACGATAAGGTAGACCTCATTACCAGCGAATGATGGATCTGTTGACTGTCTGGTAAGAATCTGTTTCAGAATACCTCCTTAAATACATGTTCAATCTTCATTCATAGGTCCATTTATTCATACATTTCTCCATTTTCTCAGTTTTACATGTACTTGGGAAAATATAAGGAATAAGAAAAATTTCATTGGAGCATACAATGATGCATTTTTCTTATTAGACAGCTCCCACTGACATAAATGAACAACACCCACTATTTCACAAATGGCCATATTGTTTTGGTGTGACGGAACATTAAATCTCCCATCATCCTGTGATATTATCACCACCATTGTTATAACAATAATTTTTTTGTCATCATTAATATGACTCTTGTTACAGTATCCCGTATTATCTTGTCTACTAACTGATTCAAATATTTCTCATTGCCTTATGCATCAAGTAAGCTCAGTGGCGTTATCACATTGATGACTTTTCCACACTGTTCCCAGATAAGCCCATTCCTCATAGAGCAAGTTATACTGGGACAAAGGCCAGCCAGCAGTTCCCTAGCAACAGCTGTTTTTACAAAGGCAGAACTCCCATTGGTTCTCCAATGTCCTCTCTTTGCTTTCTTGTGTCACTCTGGTGCCCCTGTATTCATACCTTCCAAAAGGGCACATAAAGGAAACTACTTTAAGAATTCTTTACCTCCATCATTTCAAACAAACTACAGTGATCAACAGGTCAAAAAGAATGAATGAAATTCTTAACGGAAAATGTGTGCCTTGTCAATGTCAATTTGCAGGTCTCAGGGAAAAGAGTCATATATTTTACTTTCATCCTTAGCAGCATAAATACTTAATGTAGGGCTAGAAACGGCTTGAGATAATACAAACTTATATAAATTACATATATAATTAATTATTAATTATTATATAAACTGTGAATTCACTTAAGTGAATGCACAGAAGAAAGTCATGAATATTTGTGGCATGATACCATTGTTTTTTTCCTCTCTTTGTATGTACTGTAACCTATTCTGGACAGACTACCGATGAGCACTTCTTTTGTTCAGGCTTTGAAGATGAATTGTAGTATATTTGCCTGCTAGCTCAACGTGGAGATGTGTTCTGTTCTAATTTGGTAAAAATGTCCATGTTTCCAGGTGTCATAACAAAATCAGCCCAACTAATATAGTGGTGTTAAATATAATATAACCCTATAATATAACAGTTCCATAAAAAAGCGTTTACCCCATTCCTGATTTCCTCTATTATTGCACATTTGTCACACACTCAGTGGTTTCAGATCTTTGGACAAAAATGTATTAGCCAAAGGGAACCACAAGTAAACACAAAACATATTTTTTAAAATTATGATTTAATTTATTTAATGAAAAAATATTTCAAAAACCCATATCACCCATGTGAAAAAGTAAATTCCCTCTTAAAATGAATAACTGGTTGCACTACCATTAGCAGCAATATCTGCTTGTTCGGGTCTTGTCTCAGCATCAAGGTTCAAGTCAGGACTTTGACTAGGTCTCTCCAATGCTTTACATTTTTTTCTTCCTTTGGGATCAATTGGAAAACCAACTGCAAGCCAGGCCTAATCACTGCCTGACTTCAGTAATGCTCTTCTAGCTGAACTGAAGCAATGCTCCAACATCTAGTATAAATCCTACCCAGAAGAGTGGAGGTTATCAATCAATCAATCAAATTTTATTTATATAGCGTATTTTACAACAGTTGTCACAATACGCTTTACAGACAACCCTAGCCTAAACCCCCACAGGAGCAAGCCTAAGGCAACAGTGGCAAGGAAAAACTCCCTGTGGCAGATGAGGAGAAACCTTGGAAGGAACCAGGCTCAAGGGGGAAACCCATCCTCCTCTGGTCGGCTCAGGGTGGACCGACCCCATATTAATGGCCATAATTTTGTATGAGATGTTGGATGTCTGGTGTCCAAATACTTTTGGCCATGTAGTGTATTTAGCCCACAACTGAAGAAGACATAGCTAGAAAACTTGCTATTGTTTTATTCATTGACGTTATTTTTAATAATTTTCTTATTTTCTGTGTGTTTTCCATTACTGGAAAACTAATCTACAAATTTCTTTGGTTTTTGCATGTAAACCCTGACCCAGTAAATCACCTGACTGAAATGTGGTAGAAGCTATCAGAAAGCTAATTTCACTATCTAGATAACCAGCAGTCAGTCCATAGATATTTTCCAAAGGGAGCTAACATTTAATTCAAGGAGTTTTTCATTTTACATTTGTAGACAGTGACTAGTCATGCTCACCATTACTCAAAGTGCAACTCCTCTCATTTCTGTCTGGTTCTAATGTGCATTGGGGATCAATGTACAACCCTCTCCCAATATGCACTCACTGTTCTGTTATCTCTAATGCCAACTTGCTCATGGTGAAGACTGAAGACGGTTACTGAAATATATGTATGACAGAACCCAAATATCAAAAATCTGAAAGGACACATGAAATAAGGAATATTTAAGCTATTAATGATACAGTCATCTATTTCTTTTAAAGACAAAACAAATTATTTACTTTTTTTCTACACATGGTTTTTTGCTCACATAGATGAGTAAAACAGTAGTAATAAACATCTGGGTCGATATAATAATAGCCCCTTCTTCATGTTTTACCCTAAATCAGATACATCCTTGGCCTGCAGTAAGCACAGTGTGTTCAAGTGGTCATACTCAAACCTCAAGGGCCACATTGACACATATTCCCAGAGTAACTGAGTTTAATGTCACTAAGAAACATCGGAGGGCTTGTGATATTCTTGGATCCATGCCACTTACTGCTGATCTACCTTGTCAAACCAGCATCCTGTTAACTCTCCAGATTCAGTAATACAGTCTAAAGACCTCCATTGACTTACAGTTTGTGCCATTGAAACCACTAACAACATTGTTTGCTTTGTCTAGAGGGGGCCGCCTTCCCCACATCTCAAGTCAGAATGCAAGGCATCAAAGGAAAGAAGAAAAAATCGATAAATTCTTTCTCCAGAAGTCAGCAGGGCCATTGTGACCAGGTCGACTCAGTGTTGCTTTGATGTATAATCTTAACAGCCTCTTTACAAAAGGACTTTCAAGTACTCTCAACCTTGGAAACCACAAGAGTCAGGGCCATCTATCATACTGCCATGGATGATCTTCTTCCTTCTGTCCACCATCACAATGTTCTATCATATCAACCTGTTTGCCTAATTTTTTTTCTGTATGCTATTGGATACAATATAACATATGCCTTACAACCAGTAGTTCTGTTCCTGAATGGCATTCAAACTTTATTTGCGTTACACTCTGACCTATGGATGGAGAAAATGAGTCTCTTGGTTTGCTGATGGCAATGACTTCCTGCTTGCCAGTTCAGTTCAGAAGAGTCCAACCAGGCATTTGTTCCACTAGGAGGTGATGGAGAGCTGTACTTATGTAGCAGTGGTCAGTCCAGCTTGCCACACCAATTAATTGTGCACCGTTCACTTCAAAGAGGTGATTTATACTTTGTTCATTTCCTTCACGTGCCACATGCTGAGCTACTAAGCTGCAAACACTCAGCGAATCAAATGACTAAATTGCTCACTCACACCCATAAAAATCCTGGCACATTGACTCAAAGGCAACCCATGTGGTTGAGTCAACAAACTTGGAGGGAGCTGATATTAAAACTGACATTAAATATAAATATACAGCTAACTTACAACCACCTTAACATACTTATTCATTACCTAAAGTGCAAAATAAATATGTGCAAAACTGGCATCAGAATCAAGGCACATTAACTGCATTGAGGCTATCTGACGGGCTGTTTTTCTTTCGAAAAGTATTTAGATTATGAATGCAGATTATAATTCCCATATGCTTTTTGTGTACCACAGTTTTCTGTGTGATGACATAATAATAAATAAATAATACAAAAAGTAGGTTGTCAAGGCATTACTTTTTAAAAATGAATACATGGCAAATCCTTGTCACCCCATCAAATTATATTGATTTTCTTTCGGGAAAAAACTATTACTGTAATACTTTTTTTTACATGTCATAACACATTGAAGGAAAAGAAATGTAATACGGGAGGGGTATATTTGTAATGCTAATTAAATTTTAAAAATAAATTAAAGATGAACTCAGCAAAATCATTTGCAAATATTTAACCAGTACAATACAATGCATGAGTGTGAGTGTACAGCAATTATTTCTTTCTTGGAAAAAGCGCCATTTATGATGTATGAAACTTCAGATAACACCCTGGCTTTTCATTTCCCACCCAACAAGTAAGCACCTGTTGGACCTCAGTTGGTGCCACCTGCTGGTCCACCAGTGTTTTGCAGATCAGCACCAGAGTGATCCACTTGTGCCATCACAATTCACAAATTATTTAACATTTTGTTCAGGCCTGATCCTCAGCTTGACTGCCTTGCCTCAATTGTCAGCCAGTGGACGACAGTACTATGCTTTGAAAAATGCTAATGCACCAACAAGTGTGCCAACAACAGGCCACTACAGGGCAACTATTGGGTGCTGTATGGTTTCTGGCTGGGCTGTAATTGTCATTTATTTACCATAATGTTTGAGACATATTAATGCTATGTAAATAAAAGTAGTAATGTTTAGTAATTTGTTGCATGTCCTTTGCATGCAATGACTGCTTTAAGTCTGTGACCCATAGACATCACCAGGTGCTTAGTATCTTAAACAGTTGTTTTGGTAAGCCAAAATCTTGGCCAATGTTGCTGTTTTTTTATTTCTTATTTGTCAGTCTCATGGAGCCTTCCTTGACTTTCATTGGCACAACTCTGGTCCTCATGTTGACAGATGCCAATAACAGATGCCAAAGGCAATCAAAAGCCTAGAATGGAGAATAGATGTTAAAAGCTCTATTATACGGACACTAAGGATGGAATTGAACACAGCTGACAAACCGGAAACACCTGTGAATCATTTGTCCCAGACATTATGCTGTTCTAAAATGGGAGAGTAATGTATAAAAAGAGCTGTAATTTCTGGATGGTGAAATCAGTGTATAAAAATACCCTTTGTGCAGATGCTAAATCTGACCAATCCTCACCCATTTACAGGGTATTATAATCAAGGCTTTATAACTACTGATGCAAGAATCACAGAGACTTGGAAAATGACTTCAGTGAGGCAAGTCACTTGTACCATTTACAATACTAGATTATATTAGAGTGTATTCATTATTTGGATAGAAATAAAGTGCCACAAATTCAATTATTGTGGTAAAAATGAAGTTGTTCTCCTTCAAACACCTTGTCCGGAATTATGCAATAACTGAGGGTTATATGCAGAACTACGAAAGATCTCTGAATCAAAAATTAGGCACCCTGGTGTCTCTTTGTGACTCCGAATATATCCAAATGTTAAAAACTATCGTTTTATCCGCATAGGGATCTAAGATATTTAGGGGTCCAAAAATGTATTCAAAACCTGCGCAAAAATGAATTAAATGACTTTTGTTCATTATAAAGCATAGAAATGTGCCCCTTTATGATGGTTTAAGATGGCATTGGTGTCACATTGAAAAACAATGAAAAATCGTTGTGACACACTGTGGTACACATACCTAAATGTGTAATCATTCACACTTGTTTGTCTATGCTCTGTAGAATGTAATCTTTTGTTGCATGGAGATAGAGATGACATGTTACTACTATGATCACTCCAATCAACATTTTACATTCATCTAGCACATATAAGCACACAGTAAATTTGAATGAGTATTTTTCATGCCATTTCCATTCCATACTAACAGCTAGGGCTGTTAGTTAGCTCCCAAAACAAATGTACTGAGACATTATTAGCAAAGGCTAACAGTTGTCTCTTAAGACCAATGCAAATATAAAAATATCAAAAATATGACACAATGTAAATAATTAAGGTGATACAAATGTTCATATATATCCTAGCTAGAAGGCACGCTTCCCGTTTTCTGACCCACTCACTAAAGAATTTGCTTTAGCCATGCTGATGAGTTGGCAAAAATGGAGCATCGCATAGTTCTGGCAGGCCACGAGAGTCAAGCACTCTGGCCGAATCTGCTGATGGCTCAGCTGAGTGATGTTCGCCTATCACAGTACATTCACTAACAGGGTGGTCTACTTAAACAGCCTCCCTCTACTCATTCGGCTGCTCCTCCTGCATGCAAGTGCTGCACGTTGCATTCGCAAGTAGCTAGCTCAACAATACGGCACCAAACCTGAGATGCGACTATTGACAGTAATATCAATACCCGTCATTCTTACCTGGCTTAAATATACGATGTCCACCGTCGACCAAAATGAACATCTCTGGACAGAGGACGATGCCGTAGAGACGCAGCCGCAGCCCGACAGTACAACCAGACACGTCCAGGACGAAAACTCCACTTCCGTCCGTAGGAGCTCCCGCCTGGCAACCCATAGCCCCTCCAACCGAAGCGCTTCTAACTGGCCGGTGGAGAAAATCCTGGAAGCCCTATTCCGACGTGGACTGCACCCTCCCCTCGGAGCCAGCCACAAAGAACTCTTCAGTTTTCTGACCGAGAAGGTTCCCGATCTGGATACGGCCACAGCCGGAGAAGGTCCCGCAGCCGCACCATCCGCCCCCAGGAAAGCTACAGCTAAACGCAAAAACTGCGCCTGCGCCCCCGAGTTCCCTGCCGCAGCCGCCGCCCCCGCCAAAAGGGCAAGAACACAACAGCCGACCAATCCAAATAAACAAAACAAAGCCGACCAATCCAAATAAGCACAACATCCAATCTTCCCTCTCCCAGATGGACGTCCGGATTCAAGCACTGGAAGCTCCCTCTTCTACCTCAGATCCCCGCTCCGCTACCTACTTCCAAGGGTACAACAGAACCGACATCTCCCCGTCCGCCGTCGATGACGTCAGCTACGCGCCACCTCCTACCGTCATGGCACCGCGGAGAACGCTGGCAACTGCAGTCCCCGCGGCCCCGGCTGGGGTGCCCTTCATTCCTCCAGCGGCTGCCATTTCTCCCCAGCTGCGAGCTTCAATTCTGGAAGGTAATAACATCAACTTAGCAAATATATTGCTGTGCTTGGAGACCAGTGATAATCGCATAATAGACTGCGGGGATGTTTCAGTGCTTCTTAAAGATAGCGACCCCAGGCTTACCAAAAGTCTGACTATGGCCGAATTTAACACAGCCTTCGGAGTTTACAGAGACACTATATGCGAAATCAATCCCGAACGCAGGAAGGAACTGGACACTTACCTGTCTATTATTTCGGACTTAGCCATGTCGTACGGGGGCGACTTTGTTTTACGAATACCATAAGTCCTTTTCCGCTAAAGCGGCTATGTACATTCAGCGTTTTAACCAGAGGCTTGAATGGTCCGTGGTCGATTTGGCTCTAATTAGTAGGCATTTCACGGGGCATCGCCCCCTCTCCTGTACGGTGTGCGGTTCATTTACCCACACCACCAGCTTCTGCCCCAAGGCGGCGTCACTGTTCCAACCCGTTGTCCCTAAAATAAAACACGAGCGTTGCGGGGAAATCAAGGTGAAGACCGCCCTTCAAACCCCGCTGTGCTATAATTTCAATGAGAATTTCTGCGCATTTCGTAACTGTGAATTTATACATGCTTGCAGCTACTGCGGAGACGGGCATCCCAAGTCTGTGTGCCCCAGGCAAATGCGCCTTGTAAACAAGAAAAAGCATTAAAGCCATCTACGCCTGTCAACATTCCAGAGCTGGGCAAAGCTCTGAAGCAGCATCCCAACTGTTGTTTTGTCAATTATTTGATAACCGGGTTGATTCACGGGTTTTTTGCTGGTTTATCCTTTCTCCCTAAAGCATCCTGTGTTTGCCCTAACCTTCGGTCTGCTCTACACGAACCAGGAATAGTAGACGAACTGCTCTCACGAGAGTCTGAGAAAGGCTATATGATCGGTCCATTCGATAGCTCGCCATTTCCGCTTTATCGTATCAATCCCGTAGGCGTGGCCACACGTAAATACTCCGGAAAAAACGCTTAATAATGGACTTATCTGCCCCTCACAACAATGACGTCCTTTCTATTAATAGTCTCATTCCTTCGCAACAATTTTCACTATACTATGCCACAGTAGATCACGCTATCGAATTCATAAAAAAAGCCGGTAAAGGCGCCTGGCTTGGTAAAGCCGACATAACGGATGCTTTTAAAATCATGCCTCTTCATCCTTCTCAGTGGCATTTATTCGGCGTAATGTGGCGTCAAAAAATGTATTTCGCGGTTAGGCTCACCTTCGGTTGTCGCAGCAGCCCTCAAATATTCGATACATTATTGGAAGCACTTTGCTGGATACTCTTAAACAACTGTAAACTACCTTTCGTTTTACACCTACTAGATGATTTCCTAGTAGTAGATTTCCCCCATTCCCAGCCAGATCGCTGCATTACAGCTTTAAAAAACACATTTAAGGAACTGGGCGTTCCTCTATCGGAGGAGAAAACTAAAGGCCCCGCTAAAGCCATCGAGTTTCTCGGCATTATCCTGGATACCTCATGCAGGCATCCCTGCCATTGGAAAAACTGGTCTGCATTTGCGAAGCTATTAAATCTGCGGCGGACAAGGAATCTCTTTCAAAAAAGGAGTTGCTCTCATTACTGGGGCATTTTAATTTTGCAACGCGAATAATCCCTCAGGGGCGTTCCTTTATATCCAGACTCCTCGACCTCTCAAAAACCGCAAATAACTTGCACGATAATATCACCTTGGACGCAGGTTGCAGATCCGACCTGCGATTTTGGTCTAGGCTATGCGACAATTGGAACGGTATCTCGTTCTTCCATAATGATCAGGTAGAAACGTCAGCCACCCTTAAGTTTTTTACCGACGCAGCACCCTCAATCGGTTTTGGGGGATTCTTCAATAATCAGTGGTTCGCAGATGCATGGCCTAAAGAGCTGCAGTCAATGACTTTAAATGCCCACTCTACAGCACTGCTCGAATCATACCCCATAGTCGTCGCATGTATCCTTTGGGGAAGCCGCTGGCCAAGGAAACCATTTCTAGCCTATTGCGATAATGAGGCAACGGTGAAAATAATTAATAAAGGGCGTTCATTCGTTCCTTTTATCTAATTTGTCAATAACAACAATTAGAAACAACTGGCATTGTTGTAGTGTTCCATGTACCAATAAAGCTAAGACACTGAGTTTGTTGTTTCCTCATAGTTCGGTTGCAAAATCAATAAATATCTGAGTTGAGCAACCTCAGCAAGCCGGCATCCTGGCCACTAGAGGGCTTGTATGAAGGGGTTAACAAAAGCTGAGAAAAAGCTGTGCTGCAAGAAAAAGCACATTAACCATACATGAATTGTTTGATTGAAGAACTAAAATGAAGAAAAAAATATGTCTGTCCCAAACATTATGGAACTTACTGTGTGTGTGTGTGTGTGTGTGTGTGTGTGTGTGTGTAATTAACTAATTTAATGTATTTGTATTCAGAGGGTAAAAAAAAAGTGTAAATAGCTTCATTAGTTTTCTGCTCAACATCTTGTTCGATTTATGTTCAGATAATCGCCCTCCAGGCCCCAAAACTTCAGATGATAAAGGCAATTAGCAAACTTTTGTGCTTATCTGTATCTTCTACAAAGATAACACGAGTGCTATTCAAATTACAACACACTCAGCTATCAAGATGCAATCTAACACCACTTCACTAAATCCAAAAACATATATCACTCTTTCACCAATTACATCCCTCCCAGCTAGTAAATTGCATTTCCATATTTCAAACTCCCACCAGTGTTTCATACAATACAGTATACAATTTCTAAAGTTGTTTCATACATTTGAATTTTCCATATCAGAGGGACACTGGGTATATGATATCTCTGCAATATGTACTCAATAGATTGAGGGTTACTCAGTTTTACTTACCACTTATTTTGGTTCAGTCTTTTTGAAAGTAAAGGCCCAGGAGTACTTGGGACACCACTTAAACAACAACAATGTAATCATCAATTCTGATTTCCAGGGAAATCACCACAATATGCTGAAAGCATATTTATGTTGTTGTTGTTGTTGTTGTTGTTGTTGTTGTTGCTGTTGTTGTTGTTGTTGTTGTTGTTGTTGTTGTTGTTGTTGTTGTTGTTGTTGATGATGATGACGATGATGATGATGATGATGATGATGATGATGATGATGATGATCATCATCATCATCATCATGGTGCAGTTAAAAACAGGACATCAGCTGAAATAAATGTGCCAGGTTTAATATATAAAAGATGCATGAACCATGGCAAACCACAGATTTAGAAAAAAAATCTATTTATATACCAGCATATACAAAACCTCTGGAGGTCAATTTGACTTGCAGCATTTGAGTATGCTTGATCGAGTGTTCATGGACTGCCATCAACTCTTACTAGAGGGGGAGAGAGCTACTGCAATCAATATCACTCAGGAGAATGATATTAGTCTCTCCTGATAGGTTTGACGTGACTGGAAAAGATATTCATTTCAATCTAAATTTGAATGTCAAGGAGGTGTCTGATTGGAAGTAATCGGAACCTTCTAGAGCTTCGCGATTAAGAGGCAATGATGAGAGGAAGGAGTGACAAAAAATAGCATCTGATGCAGGAAGTACTCTCCCCACAAAAACAGCATTAATACATTGACAGCACATTTTTAAAAAATGCCTTAAAAACATAAAATGGGCACACTTATTTAATGTTAGTGGTTAATACTCAAAGCCGTCCCAAGGATGGTCAGCATAGGAAAAATGCACTCAGGGCACAGTTTAATGAATCAATGACTGCCTTTACTTCAACATTCACCACAAATCAACTTTCTCCAGAGGATTTAGAGAATTAAAAATTTTGCAGAGTTATAAACATAGACTAGGTTACAAACCAATCAAAACCCCAGCTAAATCCTGCTAAACCTAAAATAGAATGTTTCTTTAGAGGTCTTACCTCTAATAAATAATTTTAGTTTAAGTTTAATATGATTTACATGGATTTTTATTTAGTTTGTTACCTAGTCATCTTTATTTGGTTGGAAACATAGTTATTTCTAGTCATTAAACAGCAGTCTACACAGCGGTAGTCTACACAACATAGGAACCTTAAATAGTTTAATGATACAATATTAGTCCTGGACTTTGTATTTCATTGCCTCCATAAATATTGCAGAAGGATTTTTTATTTTATTTCCCAGGACTGGCAGAAAACAAGTGCCTTGAAAAAGTATTTGCTCTTTTATTGCATATTTGTCACTCTGAATGTAATATTAAACACAAAACACACTTTTGAATTATTATTTCATTTATTTAATGAAAAAAGTTATGAAACACCCATGTGAAAAAGTAATTTCCCTCTTAAACTTCATAACTGGTTGCACCATCTTTAGCAGCAATAACTGGAACCAAATGTTTCCTATAATTTGATATCAGTCTTTCACATTGCTGTGGAGGAATTTTAGCCCACTCTTCTTTACATAACTGCTTTAATTGAAACAAGTTGCCACAGCATCTCTATTGGGTTGAAGTCAGGACTTCGACTAGGCCTTTCCAAAGTTTAAATTCTTTTTTTTTCCAGCCATTTTTTCATGTTTTTGTGTTTTGGATCACTGTCTTGCTGCATACCCCAATTACACTTCAGCTTCAGCACACAAACAGATGACCGGACATTCTCCTCAATAGTTTTCTGGTATAGAGCAGAATTCATGGTTCCTTCAATAATGGCAAGGTCTCCAGGTCCCCAGACAGCAAAGAATCCCCACACCGTCACAGTCACACTTTGGTGACTACTTCATTCTGATGGTGAGGTTCAATATGAGTAAAGTTTAGATTCAACACGGCTAGCTGCAATCAAGGCTGGCTGATAACTGATATTGATAATTGAAGATGAATTGTTAATTGTATTGTTAATTGGTTGATTGAGTAACTAAGGGAGGAATTATTTTTCACATGGGTAATATGGGTGTTTGATAACATTTTTCATTCAATGAATGAAATAATTTTAATGTTTTTTGTGTTTACTCAGTTTCCCTTTGTCTAATATTAAATTTTGTCTCAAGATCTGGAGCCATTCAGTACGACAAATATAGTAATAAAGGAAAGCAGGAAAGGGGCACATACTTATTCATGGCACTGTAGTCTTTATTACACACTGTAATTATAAAAATACAAGACAAACGATGATGTAGTTGAGGAATGTGAATTCCTTGACATCTTAGCTTGATCAAGTCAGAAAGACATCCACTAAGTGCATTGTATTTCAAGTAGGCCTACAGCATAAACCAAACAATGCCAGTTTTTTTATAGTTTTTGATTATGCATCACGTTATGTTCAGAATTGAAGAAATAGCAGTGGTTGCATGGCACTGTAATGATAAAATCCCCAAGGTACAGGACACAGTACCATTAAGCTCCTGCAGTATTAGGCCTTCTGCCACACAGCCTCAAGGTCCCGTGTCAGCATGGCTTCAACATAGCTGCTAATGGCCATTGCTCACTACATTCGAGTGGCCTCTGGGTTTTTGTGAATCTCTTTACAATGAATATGATTCACGCTTGATGAGAAGAGTCAGGAGCCTCACTGGCAGCCTTATCGCTTCTGTTCATTTCCACTGACTTCTCATGTCTATGAAACCATTGCCCACATAGACATTCCACTTCCATGGCACACTGCTGGATATTCCTGTGGCTTTGCATGTTACTCATAAAATGTGAAATCCAATCATTTTAATGCTTTTTTTCATTGAAGAAATGTGTGTCAGTGCACTAGTTATTATAATATACAGTACATGAATTACTGTACATTGTAATTAAACATGCTCAAGTTTTAAATGTCAAAGATTACATTCCACAATCAAGAACTTGTCTCTTCATTGACTTACAAATAAACTACCAAAGAATACTTTGGTATAAAGGGCTTACAGGCATACAATTATGGTGAGCAGCTCTTGGTGAGAGCAAGATGAGAGGACCAATGAGCTCAACCGTGGCATGATTTATGAAACTGAAATGTGGAGCATAGCATTTCCAGAATTCATGCAGTGCACATTAATGCAGAAGCCCTCACTGTAACAAAACATTTTTACCATCATTATTCATGTGAGAGCGGTGCAGTGTGCCATTGAGCTGCAGGGGAATTGCCTCTCGCAACAAAATCTTGCTGAATGGTGATCAAAATGGACCGTCCCCCCAGTATAATAAATCTCAACACCTTAGAGGACGACCTACTTTAAATTTAGTAACTTGCAGATATTGGAGGAGCCAGTCACTGAAAAACAGAATATAGTGTATTCATATAAATGGAAGATTGATGATAAATTTGTTATGGTTGCCTCACATATGGAATTGCACCCTTTTCCTTACCTAACTACCTCCCTGGTGTATGCATGTCACTCCTATTTATGAATCATAACACTCCCCATGCACTGCAAATAAGTGTAGCCCTGTTTCTACATTGGATTCCTAAGTCTCACAGCAAATCCATTTGCAAATGGCAGAGCATAACATGCTAAATCGAAACATTCATAAAACTAGCTGGATGGGTCCTGTGTGGCAGAGGCTTGACATTAGCCTAACACAATCAATGTGTGTTATTTGGTGGTTGTCTTTACAGTATATGTTGACTTTTCTCAAAAACAAAGGTGTGAGCTCCCATAGCTTGACAATTGTAGTACAGTGAGACTGAGGGAATTACTTTGTCAGTTGGCAGCCCAAACAAGTGCTTCATAATTACTCATTTCAGTGCATGGATGTGTTCCATGTACTAAATGTGGCAATGGATAAGGGTAAGTAGCCAGACTACGCCACCTTGGGAATTTCACCCAAGGAGATAACCAGTTTGGACATTTTACAACAGTTTCCCAGGTTCTTTCATTGAAAGAAGACAGAGACGTGGTTCAAAAGAAATTATTTTAACTTTCATTGAGATTTAAGAGGGCTGGAAGTACCTGTATGGAAGAATCAAGATCAAATAGCCAAAACGATTAGAAGCTACAAAAAAAAAAAAAAAAAAAAAAAAAACAGAAGAATTTAAGCAATGATACCAAACTTTTATTAATTTAATATCAAAATACATACACGGACTTCCAGACTATTTCGTTAAAAATTACTAAAAAATGACCACTAGATCGCGCTAACAAATGAGCCGTGCATCCACTCGGTGGGAGGTATACTAACAATAGGGGCTGTCCAAGTGAATTCTACTTACCACCACGCGTGCCACCTCATCTGAAACACAATCAAATTTGTGTTAAATAAGTGATTCAGTGCAATTACCATTAACAGGAATGTAAACAGACCTAACCACCGGCTAACCTCCCCACCAGAGCAGCGCTGGGCTCACCGCCAACCTTAATTTAAACAATGTAATAAATCTAGCTAAAAACAATGAATCAGATACAAAGAACCAGTTGGTTAGTTTAGATCATTTCGAAATTAAAAATGGCAATTTGGGTAGGCCAGTCTTTCCCGTATCTCCGCCAACAAACGCAGTTTAGCCCGTTTAATGCAAAGGAACGGAGATTTAACAGCTGAACAATGGCAGTAAAACACGACCAGCGCGAATACACTTCAGGAGCGTTCAGGGTAGCAGGTGTAGTACAAGTACGAAATACCCTTTTGACAAAGCTAGATTAGCCTACCAAATCCTAAACACAGCGGAAACCTACAAGTGGTTATTAAGCTGTAGGCAAGTAATGTTGCAGTAATAAAAAGAGGCAAAACAGGAGCACATTGAGGCAACCTAAAGGGGGAAAAAAAACAACCAATAAATAAGGTAACCGGACAATCGCTATGAAAAATAATTACCTCGGATGCCATAAGGCAATCCTACTTACCAGACCTCTAGCCTACCTTAAACCTCAGAAATGCACGCACCTTGATTGGTGAAGACACACCCTCACTTTACTATTAGGCTACCTCAGCCAGGTGAATCAATCACTCGCTCTGGCTTACGGATATCTGTAAATGAATGGGAGGGTTTGTTAGCCAGTGGAAACACAGACTTTTAGTTAAATGTACACGTCTTCCGAACCTACCTAGATGCAGCAACAACTGGTTCACAGTAGGATCCAGCGATTTACTAGAAGCCAATAAACTACAAATACAAATGTTTATGAATACACCGCTGTAGATATTGAACCTTAAAACAGAGGAACAATACTGCACGGTTACACGTACCTCTCACCAAAGCAGGAAGACGCTCAGAAACACGGGTGGGCACAAAAGCAGGAAACAAGGTAAAGCGATAGGTACATTTCACTTATATAGAAACCTACCTAATTGGCGAACTACTCAGTGAAGAGGGGTGGGGAAAAACACGCAACCAGTTTACCATGATGTCATCCCAAACAGGAACAAGTGAAGAAACACTAGCCCCGGTCACATAAGCATGCAATCCAAATGCAAATCTGTCTTCATATATTAGACTAAGTTTACTAAGCGCTTTGGCACCATTTGAAAGTGATTCATTTCATGTTTAATACAATGCAATAATCAAGCTGACGGTGTCATAAGTTAATTGGTGTTCACTCCATTCTTCTGCATGTGCCCGCCAATCCAATTATCCGCACAAGACTAGTAATATAAAATTAATTAATCTTGTTGATGAAAGAGAAAAAAAAAATCTTACCTGATCTGATTCCATAATTACTGGGGTAAATGTATTTTGATTTATACATTTCTGAAATTGTTTGACCTACAGTATGTCTATCACTATGTCTCGAATTTCTAGCACTGGCTAGATTTTTTCCCTGCCTATCTTAGCTCCTTCAGTATCGCCTCCCCGCCCCAGCCTGAAAATGACATACCCAAAATAAAATGGTTACTACTCTTGAACCCTTTTAACTACTGACATACTCTCTTCATAAAGGTAACTCCTTGCAGTTTGTTTTGCAAGAGAATTACACTAAATATTACTGAAACAAAGTAACAGAAGCTCAAACACAGTGGTTGTGGAAGTTTTTTTCTCATCTAAAATATTTTATTGAGTGGATATAGATGCTTGGTGGCCTAAAAACTCAATGGAGCCACAGCCACAATGCTAGGCAAATCCAGGTTAAATCTGATAACAATGTGCCTAATAATACGCATTCTGCATAGTTTGTTTCCAAAATATGTCCAGGTGGGTTAACAAAAAGGCCATTTGGAGACTCCAAGAGGACACTTGGTAACCAAATGATATTATGGGTCTTTGGAGATGTAAAATAGCATGCTATATCAATACTATGTGATCTGTTAGTCACTAAAAGACTGGTTAAGATTATATACAGTTAGATTCCTTCACACACACACACACACACAACTCTCCCGCCATTAGTTGGAGACAAAGAGATGGCAAAAGGTCTTGAGTTGATGCAAGGAGTGTAATTTGCATTTTAAGTCTGTTGCTATTGTCTTTCAACATGAGGACCATATATGAGCCAACTCCAGTAAACCAGGCCATCATGAGGCTGAAAAATCTCAATAAATTGATCAGAGACATAGCCACAGCATTGGATGAGTCAAAGGCAACTGTTTGATGAGCTAAGAAATAGCAAACGACCTGGCAGACCACAGAAGACGACTATTGTGGATGACTGAAGAATGCTTTCAAATGTGAATAAAAACCCCTTTTTTAATTGTTGAACAAATCAAGGACATGTGCCCGCATGTAGGCACAGACATGTCAGAGACTACCATAAAGAGAAGATTACACCAGCATAGCCTCAAAAGGTTCACTACAAGATGTAAACCACTGGTAAACCTCAAGAACAGAATGGTCAGAGTGGAAAAGGTCTTATGGACATATGAGATGAGTATTAACCTATACCAAAGAGATGGAAACAGGAAATGTGCAGACAAAATGGAAGTGCTCATGATGCAAAGAGCCCATGTGAAACATGGGGGTGGTGTTATGACTAAGCTATGTATATCTGCCACTGGAACTGGCTCACTTGTCTTCATTGATGATGTGACTGCTGAAAGTGGCAGCAGGATACATTTTGAAGTGTAGAGAAGCATCTTAATTCTAGTAATTAAGGTTATTCTAGGTTAATTCTAGTAATCGTCCCTTTAGCTTTTTCAGACTGCCGTAATTTTACTCCATTTTACTGCCATTCTTCAATTCCACGAAAAGACCAGGAAGACTATGGACTAATTTATGGTGCATGGTTCGCATCTGGAGGGCACACTTCGCTGCTCGGCTAGCAGTAACTTCGAAGGAAAGCAAACGGTGGCTGTACCACTACTAATTTAAATTTTCACGCAAGTCCGAGTTTTCGTTCTATTCTTGTCATTTTGCGATTTGCCTATATGGAATTGACGATGAGAAAGTAATCAAACAGCAAATTGTTTACAACGTGTGCATGTTTTCTGCTGTTGTTGCCAGTTATATTGGAAATGTGAATGCATTCTGTCGCTTCGGATATCAAGACATGAAAGCGAATGTTCGAATAAAAACATAATGAATGTGTTTGAGAGGATATATAAAACAGTTACAATCTGACTATTGGCCTGTTATATACTATTTGTTGCATAACAACGGTCCAAGTTCAACTACCAACGACATTTTTGCTTGACAACGGTAAAATATGCCCAAACGCCTGCAGAAGAATATTTCAATTCCAGGTGATTAAATCGATAAAAATCAATAAATACAAAAGTAACCATATACAGTTATTGTTGGTAGCCCGTTGTATACAAGTGGAATAAACCCCTCCGGGCTGTCCCGGTTATTAGAAAATAATGTAGGCTACTTCGGTGGTAGTATGGGGTTACAGAATAAATCATAGGACAGATGGACGGACGACAACGTCACTTTTTCATACGTCAGTGGGCTAATTTGCCTAATCTTCGCGGGACTTTAGACTGTGGTGGAAACGCAGACAACCATGGGCTGAAGGAACCTTTTAGTTCCTTGAAAAGTAGTTCCTGGGACTAAAAGTTCCGGGTAATTTTGGTGGAAACGCGGCTATAGTGCTAAAGCAACCAAAGAGTTGAAAGTTGAAAAGTGAAATGATCTTTAAAAGGCCAAGTCAATAAACCATCCTGAACAGAACATGTGTCTTACATGCTGAAGATAAGACTGAGGGCAAAACACACCAGAAACAAACAACAACTGAAGATGGCTACAGTAAAGTCCTGGCAGAATGTCACCAGGAAAGATATCTAGCATCTGGTGATTTCTATGTTTTGCACTTGAGGTTGTCAAGTTAATGTCATGTTAATTTGTCAGATTGCTTTTGCGATCCTAAAATGGGGGGAATATGTATAAAAAGTGCTGTGATCCCCAAACAGATCACCTGATATGGATGTAAATGCATTCAAATTAAAGCTGACAGTTTGCCCTTTAACGCCATATCCATTGTGTTATTTCAAGTCAAATGTGCAGAGCAGAGTACAGAGCCAAAACAAAGAATTGTGTCACAGCCCCAATACTTTCACATTTAACTGTATGCTAATTATGCATGACAATATCGAGCCAAGTAGGACTCATTTTTAGGGTGGTAGACTGAACTGAACTGAAAACAAAATTCTGTCAGCATCATAATGTGATAATGTGAAATTTTCTGTTATGAAATGAATTTCTGTCTTTCTGATTGTAATGGAAAACAAATACAACCAAATTAAACGTAAGTTGTGAGAATGAGTAAAGTCAGTTCAAAAATACATGAAGTTATAAAAGCAGGGTAAATACTGTGGCCCTATGAGCGAAAACATAAATACTCAATAAACACCTTAAGAAAAACACAAAGGCAAATGGGGAAAGAAATAACATTAGAAACGATTAATACACCACAATTTTCTATTTCCAAATAATGAATTGGCTAAAGGCTCCCTTTGCATTCTCTGAAAACTGCGATCATTATTACCTATAAACCTAAAAACTTTTTCAAAATCACCTCTTGTGTTTCCAAGACTAAACGTACCAAACTAAGTGACAATGCTGATCTAGTGCCATTATCAGGACAACAGTCACGGCCACAAATTCCCAAGGGTTTCTACTCATTATTTTGACTGCTAGATTCCCATGGCTCATTATTTGGACAGCTTGAGCATAACACTCCAAATATGTTATGGTAACCCTGATTTGTACTTACCTAAAATATCTTAATATATACATGTGCAAATACACATTTATCTCTTAAAATCCTTCAGCTTTCTGACTCTAAACATACAGCCACCTTATGTTTGTTCATACCCACCCCTCATCCCCTTGTTTATTTGTTAATGATTGAGCCCGTTGTATCATTGAGAAAGTGCACGTGTGTGTGGGTGTATGTGTGTGTATGCGTGTGTGTGCTGGACAGCACATGTGTGTCCCTACTGAACCCCCTGGTAACTGCATGACTATGAGTCTTGATTAAACAACAAGAAATTGTTTGCATGGGACAAACGATCAGCATGGCAAAGAACCACGTGCAATTAATTTATAACAGTAATATTTACATGACATACAGAGCCATGGTTGTTCTAGGCTGTACATATAAAATTACAAGCTGCACAGCTGTGTTCCACTATTAGGCTCAGCAAAATGCAATATATTATGTTGACATTACTGTATGTTGTAATTTCTTATGCAGTAGATGCTTCAATACACAAACTATATCTCCTGGTAAATTTAATTGCTTTCATCCTTGAAAAGTAATTTTAGAATATTATTAATGAAGGTTTTATAATGGTGTTGGTATATGGTACTGGGAAATCCCCCTGGCGTTTGTACTGCAGTGATATAGGTGCAAAATGATTATCAGTGCTAAAGGAAAAGGAAAATACATATGCATCTACACACTGCATGGGTCTTTGTTTAAATGATTTATTAAAGAAACATTAATCAAGCAACATTATGACAATAATATGTAAGGGTTTTCCATGTTATATAAATATTGTGACAGTAGAGATAGAGACACAGGAAGCCCTGAAATGCAGGTTATTTTATTTGTTCAATTTTAACACTTTACCCCACTTTTCTCTTCAATATGGACTGTTAAATGTACACAGCTCATACTTACAATCTCTGCAGCACTCTCCTCTGAACCACGTGATGTCTCAAGCTGCTGCTTTTCACATCGCTGGCCACAAACTAAGCTTCACACAGCCATGAGTCTGAGGAAGACACTGCACCTGTAGCTTTAGCAAGCAGACAGTGGGTATCTGGTCGACCAGCCGGGGCTGCGATGAGAAAAAATGCTGGATTATTGAACCTACCCTAACCCTTGGCGATGCAGCCAGCAATTATGCAACACCCTGGGGAGGATTTCCCGAAAGTGTTGTTGTCTAACTACAGCAAGTAATGTTGGAAGAACTGTCATTAGACGATTTGGCGTTCCTGAAAACCATAGTTTGGACGAACATTTGCAAACAGCTTCACAAAGTTGTGTAGTTGGATAGCTGTGTGGTTAAATAGGTATAGCTCTCGACCTGTAGTTAGAAGCATAGTTCCATGTTAGTGCTTCCCGATTACATCATCAGTTCCAGCAGTTTGATTCCAAAGAAGAATAAAGATAAAACACAGTTTGTCATTTTTGTGAATAAAGGTGCTTTAAGGTTCACGTGTATAAGAACATTCTCTGCTGGGGTCCGCAATTGCACGTGCATGCAATTAATGCCCTGAACTCCTGTTTTACCTGTGCCTGCCGGTAAGGCATTATGGGGAATTGAAAGTTTTCATTGGCATTTCACTGAGGTAACTGCATGCATGGCTGAAATTAATACAGCAGATTGAAATATGCCACCAATTGAGGTAAAGCTGGAACAACCCACTCACAAGGAAATGTAGTGAAGCCAGGACTTGCGTGGCAGCAACGGGGAGTGCAGATAGGGACAGCAGGCATTCTTCTCCAGCTCATCTGCCAGGAGATGACAGATTTTTGTTACAGCCTTGCGGGATAGCAAGCACAATTTATGGTGGCATTCCCCTTCACTGGGGGACAGGTATGTGGTCCTTGGACGATAAACCCTCTAAAGCCTCTGTCGTCTCCCAATTCTTTGTCCAATCAGGTAGGTTGGCTGTGCGAATCACAAATATATAAGTGAATGCACTAATATTTAACAACTGAAATGTTCTAAAATTGATCTTTTGTTCAACTTGCATGGTCTTGTATGGATGTGGGCAGGGATTTTGGTGGCCCTAAACAAATCTGTGGGCTGCGTTCAAGCAGGGAGTGCTGTTGGATTCTGTCGAGCGGGGGGGGGGGGGGGGTTTATCTTCTTATATTACATTGTTATGACACGTTCTGTTGCCATTCCATTTTAAATTTATACTGCTAGTTCCACAATACGGGATGAATACCGTAATTATGAAAATAACGTTATTTACCTTAGATAAACATTGGTTTGTGTGGGCCCCCCCCCCCCTCGTGGTCGTGTGACCCCCCTAGCGGTTGTGGTCCTAAACAACCGCATAGAGCGTTTATGCCACGGGCCCGCCATGGATGTGGGGCAAACGTTGTTTAACAAGTTCAAATATTGAATCTGCATCATCTTTAGAGTGGGTTTGACAGACACCCTGGACCGTATACTTCTGCTGAAATACTTCTGTGTTTTGCCATGATTGGTCAAATAATTATCCTACATTATTCGTCTTTACTGTAGTTATCTCATTTATATCAATATTATGACTAACCATAATGACTCTGCATGTATGTGTACGCCCCTGAAGGGTGAAGGCTGTATGTGTTACACACCTGTCTGTGTAGGCACACTACTATCATAGGCCTAAGCCTGGTTTATACTTAATCGCACAACCATTTCGACAAGTGTCTTTGAGGGGGATTTCTTGCTATATCAATACAATCAGTGTAGTATTAGCGGCTGTCTGACTTGCTGGGGACAGTTATGGATTATAAAATGCCATAATCATCAACCTGAGGTGTCAATTTCAGCCCTACTTTGGAGAAGGTGACTGGATCAAAGAGTTTTTTGCATCAAAGAAGAGTGTAAGCTTTACGGCTGTGCGATTAGTGACTGAGAAAAGCAATAATTTAAGAGAATGCAAATTTCTGCCTGTCTGCGATTTCATTAGGTTAACCCACTGACTAAAAGTGACAGCCAAATGACAACTAGTAATGGTAAAAATGTAGGAGGGTGGCAAAAGTGAAGGGGCCAGAAATCTGCAGAATTTTGAACCTCACACAGTGTTCCAGTTATGAACATGCTAAGACAGATAGCAGAGAGCAGGGCACAACTGATGACACCTTGGCCCGCAATGATTTCAATTCAGTTCACAAATGGTAATTCAATGAAAGTATAGCATTCCCACCCAATACAGTTTGTTTGTGTATCGATGTACCTCTAGGTTTATATTACAGCGGTACATCTTGAACAGGCAGAAAATACAGACATGTTTTTCCTCATTGCTGGTACATGTTAATGGGAAAACAGTAGGTTTTGACCTGAAAGTGACCCTTCTTTTCTCTGAAATAGATCTGCAGCAAAATATCAAGAGAAAAAATGTGCTAAATAAAATATGAAGATGTGGAAAACAGATTATGAGAACATGAGACAGTGATGGATGTGTTATTCCACAGCCTTCTGCTAAGAGCCCATCTCGGTTAATGATCTCTCAACATAAGACATTGTTGTCTCATAATATAACAAGACATAACATAAGGACGGAAACAGGGCATTCAGCTCAACAATGCTCACCATTTTCTTACCACTAAAGTGTATCTAGTGTTCGGTTTACGTACATACTAGATGGTATCTAGTACTGTATCAAGGCTGGTCTTGAAAATGCCCAGAGTTTCTGCCTCTACTACATGACCTGGCAAGCTATAGTGACTACTCTCTGGGTGAATAAATACTCCCTAAAATCTGTGCGGAATTTACTTTTTGCTAATTTACATTTATGCTATGAGTGTGACATCTTGTTTCTGACTTCTTATTCTAATTAAGTGCTGAGTCTTTGAATCTCGCAGTGCTACCAAATGCTGTGTGTGTATATATTATGATAAAAAAAACAACACAATCATACACTGAAAGATGATTGGCACAAAGAAACAAGAGCAGTTATTTTGTTGTGGTTCAAGTCTGGGTCATCACCCACTGTAATATCAAAAAACCTGGGAATATCTGCTTTTGTAGATCGCAATGTACTTTTCCCTGTGTTTTGGTTCTTTTTTTGGTGTAAAAAAATGCAGAACCTTGCGGTAACATGACCACAGTCACAGTCAACTTTGCAGATATGGCCTGTAGAATAACCAATTATTTTCAGAAAGAGAGTTCACAAGAAGGAGAATAAAGAAGGCAGGTGAGTGCAGGTGGCTGTTAAGTATAATTCATATTTTGAACAAGATGTGATAAATGTGTTTACATGATCACAACTAAAGTACCATGTCTGCCTCATATTGAGCCAGGAAAAACCCTGTGTATGTGGTGCAACTGGCAGTAATTAATTGGTTAGGCATCCTTTCAACAGTATTTAACTAAAATGAGAACACTGGAATGTGCGCATGTACTGTACATGCTTACACTGGTGTCCTATGAGCTTTGTTCTTATTAAGTTATATTGTACAGTAACCACAATAAATTGTACCTGCCATTTTACATAAAAACACAGGTAGGGTAGAACAGTGTAGTCTAATGGCACTTTACTTCTTCCAAAGCCAGTCATTGGCAGTGGGCCAGTCTGACCCTGCCATATGTTAGCCACATTTTGGCTCCAGTTGCAAAAACCATCCCTTGGTGGATATTTGCTGGGATCTTGTAATCACTGTTAGTTTTTTTAAAGACAAATTTTACATGCCATTACCTTATATTTTATCATGTAATTAACTTAACAGAGATGCTATTCAGGTCAACATATGCCTTTAATATAATTCTTCTGCAAATTATTCAGTTATAAGCTGGATATTTGCCAAACAGTATTGATTAATACTTTATTCGAGGAAACTGCAGGACTTACCACAGTAAGATACATGTACATTTATTTTTCTGGAAGGTGTTCCAACCCATTATTCTGACTTAAATATCGCTGCTGTACTCATGACTGTTGGTTCATTCATAACGTTGCTATGCATGCAGAAATTCTGTCAAAATCCAGAAACAGACTCTTCTTGTGCACTAGGAATTGAACTTGTAACCTTCTGGCTGAATCAACTGCATGCCTTGATTCCTTGCAAGGAGATTTGCCATGCATATTTAAAGGTAGTCATCAATTAATGTCAACTGCAAGGTTTTTCAGCTTACAAATTGAGGAATAGCTATATCACAATTTTATCAGCCAAGGCAAAGCCTGGCAGCAGAGACGGATGTGTACGACTGTGATCCTATAACAACAGGCTGAATATGGGAGACTAAGATAACCTACTTCCTTTTATTCTCTCCAAGTTCTGTGTTAAAAAGATTTAAGGACAAACAGTGTCAGCTCAGGTTATAACATAAACAAGGATCAACCCATCAGAAACAAATGAAGCCTTATTTCCTAAAAGAGTCATTACTCAAGCTTTACCCAAAGGTCCTTAATGTGCTTTAATTCTGGTGACACCCTCACCCCTCCCAGATGAAGGTTTTCCTCAGTTTGCTTTACGCTGAATCAGCCTCTGCGAGGTATGTGGTCACTGGCTGACCCAGGAAGGGTTACAGCCATTGGGCAGCCTGCGGCTACCATACCCTCTGTCCATGCCTGCAGGCAAATAGAAACCTGAGGAAAAAGCACACCGAGAGACTGGAAACAGCATACTACTTCACTTTCAGTGGACAGTATGCATGATTAACTGTAAAAAACAGTGAAGTCCAGATATAACAATGGTTTTGGGGGTTTGCTGCTACTAGTGCATTGCTGCCACATCATAGCATCTGAGGGGCCTTGCGAAAACTCACACAATGGTATTTGAGTTTTTTTCTGCCTGTCTTCCATAATGCATATGAAATTGCGGGTGTTCCCAAAGAGAAGCCACAACATGTAGGACTGGATTCATGCTCAAATTTCAAAATCACTTTAATGACTTTAATCAAAACTTGCAGCAGCTTCTAGAGGTTTTAAAACCAGGCAATCTCTTCCAGGAAAATACCTGCAGTAGTAATTGCTAGTAGTAATTACTAGACCAGTGAGTGATAGTGTGACCAAAAAAGATTTCACACCCAAACATCTACTTTAAATTCCCCCCCCCAAAAAATGAATCAAATTAACATACAGACTTTCATGTCTTGCAATAATGGAACTACTGAGTGAAATAAAAACAGTTACATCAATTATGTTACCAGTTACATCAGCTATGAGTTCATTGCCTGTTGCTTTTTCAAAGTTATTACTGACTTAAGTTTTAATGCATTTTGCATTTACTGAATTCAAAGTGCTTGCATAGCACATTATAAAAATATGAATTAGTGGTTGCTAAGAATGTACACCAACCAAATGAAAGCTTTCAACATATGTTTGCACAATTCTGCTTGATAATGTGCCCATCAGTAAGGTGGATGAAATGTTTTGCTTGTGAAAAGGCATGTATTTCCTAGTACCATTTTGGAACTACAGCAAGTAAAGAAATATAAATAATGCATCATAACCAGCTGCCCAAACAATGCTCAGAGGAAGTGACAGTAACTATATTGGTCTCCTATCTTTCAATGAGTATATGTTCCGGAATACAAAGCTGCACTCTGAGCATGTAGGTAATGTGCAAATAAAAAAAGACAATGTCACATCTAATAAATGGTTATTTACACAGATGAGATTAAATGGATTAAGTAAGCATTGATATGATTTTTTAAAAAGTTATAGAATAATCTGATTTACTTTTAGATTTTTGTTTTCTATTTTCAAGGCTTGATGCCATTTCTTATGCCCATTATGTTCTTCACTGTCAGTTTATGATAGTGCCAAAGAACAGGCGATATAATTTGATCTGGCAAACTCGCTCTTATTGAGTACAGGAATGTTACCTGTTTTCTCTTTCTGTCCTCCCTCCCCTTCACAAACACCAAAGGAATGCCTTTGGGGCAACTACGATTGCACCAGAAGTCTCTCAAATGTACTGTATACAATGACCTAGAATTTTCTACCATGAAAGTTTTATTACTTTACTGCCACTGAGGGCCAGAGACCCACTGCATGACTAAAGGATGCTGCACAAGAATGTTCTTTGTGATCTGAAATGGAATGCAGTCTCTGATATTTCATTGAAATCACTGAGTGAAAATTTTAATGTCTGTATAAATACGGGCTGTTAAGGGCTAATCATTGGAATCTACATTTTCAGGGCATTCCAGTTAAAAGCAGAAAATAATGTGGTATGGTTGTTTTTATTACATGGAAAATATTTTACCTGAAGAGGGAGAGTACAACTCACTGTCTTTGACAATTATTTGTCAACAGATTTCACCTCATTGTTAGAAATAGGAGTAAACTTCCACATGTTTTTAGCTAAGCTACATTAACTCCCAACATATTCATGTTTGGTCTCATTATAAAGACGGTAAGAAAATTACTATTTTGATAATAATAGTGCAGTGCTTAGCCCTGCTTCCAACCACATACGGCAACTTTAAAACATGAATTAGTCAGCTTAGTTGTTAACATGAATTAATGGTGTACAAATACATTAACAAAGCTGTACAGATGAACTTTTCAGTAGTTGGCACCTAACAACTACATTAACTGCTAACTACCAAACACTACAACAACTAGTTAATGCCAATTCATGTGACATTATTGTAAAGTGTTACCACCCAATCTCCTCTGCTAACCAACCTTTGTGTTCTGAGAGATCCAGCAGACTGCTTTGAGACATGAAAAGTTCTTGGAAGCCTTCATAGCTGCAGTTCCATTAGGACTTTAGCTGCTCACTCGCAGTCGCCTTCTGTTGTGATAATCCAAAATCTTTAAAATGCATGCATTAAACATTTACCGCCCAACCCTCAACCCCCACACAAATAATTAAAATTTTCAAATAGAAAATTAATTTTTGGGTTTCCCATTTCATACCTTGAATTAATCCACTGTCCCCTGATAGGCAAGCAATGAGAACAACGTCCAGCAGTCAAAGAATTAGTGGGAGGAAATGAAAACGTCCTCTTCTTGAGATTGCTGCAAGGTCAAGCCTCGCCAGCAGCAGTCAGCCAGTCTTCCTCAATGCTTCCCAGGCCGTGTTCCAAAAGGCTGATTCTGGCTCGAGGTGCCCTGACACAGATGACACTGCCTGTACAACTTGATGGTTGACGTTATTCTTCACAAACGGGGGCTCTGTGTGATCCTTGTCTTCTTGCTCCAGTCCCTCGCACTCTACCCTGCTTTAATGTGCCCAACATGATTTGCTGTGTCTCAAGGCACAGTCTCCAGCATCAAGTTAACTAGCGCTGCCAAGCCAGATGCGTCTCAGAGGGCTAAGGCTGATGGAGAGCCCTGTGAGGAGCATATTTCCACTGTAAAGCGTCTTTGTCAGTGTCTCTGTAAAAAGCACCTTACAAATAAAATTTAACTGAATTTAACATGGTGTTACAGGTTGTCTTGAGCTGTTTGGGTTAAGGAACACATTTTAAAAAGTGTTGTGCATTTAATTTCTGACACAATGTAAATAATTAATTCCACTGAAAATCATCGGGCTCTATTTTCCAAAATCAATGATGCACAACACACAGACACATTCAACGGAGCAGCATGTGGACGCAGCATGTGTGGCCACTGAATGTTTGTATATTTGTGACCAGGTGAGGAGTGTGCAGCTCAAAGCATGTGGCACAGGTGGGAAATGGGTTGGATTATGCTGAATATATAATCAGCGGGTGTGCTGCAGCTGGATTCACTCATAGATTTAAAAAAATGACTTTTAATTCCCTTGAATTTGAATCAATCACATAAATAAGGTTAATTCTTTTGAATTTGTTTGAATTTTCTTCTGTCAGAATTCCAATAAAACATAGCCTAAGCATTTATTATGGGCCAGTGTTAATTTCCCATTAAAGTTGTAGCTAAATAGCTTCAACGTGCTTAGCTATAACTAAGAAATAATGACAACAGTATCTTTAAGTTTTATTAAAAAAAATAAAACCAGGGAAGATCATAACAATGCCAGTGATCCCATTCACAACAGTGAAATGGCTCGATATGAACTGTTGCTCGAATGAAAAAAACAAAACAATTATAATGCAGGAATCTATCATTAGTTCACAACTGCATGGCTTATGTAGACTAAACTGAACCAAGTGATTTCCTTTAGAGAGGAAAAAAATGTTTAGCCTTTGGAGGGTTGGAGGGCAGTTGCCGCTCATGTACATTGACGGGGACTTTCTCCTGGATTCATATTTTGTCCCCACCAAAATCCATGAGGAAAATACCACTTCATCAGTGTGCGCTCATATCACGCCATGCACCAGCTGGAGAATAGTTCATATTCTTATTTAGTTCATGGAAAAGTCACTTGCTCACTTCTTGCGTCTAAGGAGAAAGCATTTCATGTTTAGTTGGGCCTTATAAAAAAAATACAAAAATCAAATAAAGAAAGTCTCTTTATATTGTGATGTTAATTTGATAAAGGCTTCCAAAAATACAGATTTCTACTGGCACTGTTTGTATGCGAGTAAACTCACAAGGCCACATTGCTTCAGACAATGCTTTTGAGAACACAAGTTTTCAACAAAAGGTATGTCTCTGCAATCTAACTGACAAACGACAGGCAATTGTCCTGGGTGCCAAAGCCTATTCAATAATTAAAAAGAGAATACAATTGAGTAAGCTTGAGGGCCATATCATTTTGCAACATCTCAGTAATTTCAATTGAAATGTGCATCTGGGGCTCATGAGGCCCTAGTCATGTTCACTATTGACATGGGGTCCTAGCCATGTTCACTATTATCTTGGGACCCTAGTCTTGTTCTCTATTGACATAGGGCCCTAGTCTTGTTCTCTACTGACATGGGGCCCTAGTCTTGTTCTCTACTGACATGGGGCCCTAGCCATGTTCACTATTGACATGGGGCCCTAGTCATGATCTCTATTGGCATGGGGCCCTAGCCAAGTTCTCTACTGACATGGGGCCCTAGCCATGTTCACTATTGACATGGGGCCCTAGCCACGATCTCTATTGGCATGGGGCCCTAGCCAAGTTCTCTATTGTCATGGGGCCAAAGCCATGTTCTCTATTGACATGGGGCCCAAGCCATGCTCTCTACTGACAGTGGGCCCTAGTCAAAATCTCTATTGATACGGAAGCCCCAACCTCAATTAGATGGTCACTTGTCTGTTGCATAATTGTGAATGGCAACAATTCATAAATTATATATCATCCACCTAAAATACAGAAGCAAAATTATGTACCGCAAGGCAAGCAGCAGTCTGTTGATGTAAAGAGAGCTTCCCAGCTAAACTTACACTGCCTCTAGCACTTTTAATTAGGAAATGCATCTGTTGTTGCCTTGAGAAATGAATCATGTTATTTGGAACAATTACTATTGTTTTCTTGTCATTGTGCTTCTCCTTCAGAAATAATTTATTTTAGATGCATCCAAACACAGTTATGGAGTAAGACATGAATTTCCATGTTTTAACAGTGTAACATTTAAGACTCAAGGCATGCTCTCTGAGTGTGGACAAAAAAGAGGGCTTCACTAATTCCCTTGAACTAGGAGAAATTAAAACCCCAGTTACTCAAGAAGCAAGGTTTTTGACCTCTGATTGTTCCACTTTTATTATTATTACACTGGCTAGATATTCAGGCTACATTTGGTTGAAAAGTGACTAGTCCATTAAACCAACAAAGACTAGTCCATTTATGTAAAAACGTCTCTTAATCTAAATTTCAAGCCCCTCTAGATGGCTGTCCAGTGCTGGCTATTTAAGCAAAGCATCTGTATAGAGACAACAGTGTAAGCCATCTTATTAGCAACACGTGGAAAGAGAGAGACCGGTATCGGTACTAGACCTTCCCGAGTGCCAGATCTGCTCGGAGTCCTGTGCCTGAAAATGATTTACAGCGTCCTGATTGGTCAGGGCGTGGTGAAAATGGTGTATGGTGTTCTGATTGATCAGAGCTTGGGAATGCGATGTCATGCTGTAGTCTGTTGTGAGATTCACTATGATATGTCTATTTCAAAATACGGCAACTGAAACACAATGTAGTGTCGGAATTGCAAGTGGGATAGCTAACGTGCATTAACTCTGCAATATAAACTATTATTACATTACATTACAGGCATTTGGCAGATGCTCTTATCCAGAGTGACGTACAACAAAGTGTATAACCAAAAGTGTGTTGAAAACCCTTGAGGGAAGTACAGTTCCAAGTGCAGGGAATGAACGCGTAGTTTAACTTGGACCCTGTAGGTTAATCTGATTAACACAACAAAAACAGCAACAAAGCAGTCTATGCAAATAAAACAAGCAATAGTTGAGTAGGCACAAGTGCGATAACTAAGTCAACTAAGATAAACAGCTTACCTAGCTACAACCCTAAGATTACATAGTCAATTAGAGACTACAGGGAGGGAGGGATGGGGAGAGGTGCAGCCTGAAAAGGTGAGTCTTCAGTCGTCATTTGAAGGTGATCAGGGTCTCAGCTGTTTTGACCTCCACGGGAAGGTCATTCCACCATTGTGGAGCCAAAACAGACAGGAGACGTGACCGGGGAACGCAAGTGCAAAGAGGGGGAGGTGCCAGGCATCCTGAGGTAGCGGAACGGTCTGGCTGGCATGTAGGGTTTGAAGATCGTGTGGAGGTATGCTGGGGCTGATCCCTTGACATTTACATTACATTACAGGCATTTGGCAGACGCTCTTATCCAGAGCGACGTACAACAAAGTGTATAACCATAACCAGGAACAAGTATGACGAAACCCCTAGAGAGAAGTACCAGTCCAAGTGCAGGGAACAACCACATAGTTCAACTTGGACCCTGATGGTTAAACTGATTAACACTAACAACGAGAACGGCAACAACGCAATCTATGGAAAAAATACAAGTAGTCGTTAAGACAGTTAATGCACCTAAGTCACCGACGAAACAGCTGCCTAGTTACAACCCTAAGTTTAGTCATTTACAGGGGGGAAGGGAGGGATGGGGAGAGGTGCAGCCTGAAGAGGTGAGTCTTCAGTCGTCGTTTGAAATGGGTCAGTGTCTCAGCTTGACTGCCTGGTATGCTAGGACCAATGTTTTGAATTTGATGCGAGCCATAACAGACAGACAGCCAGTGGAGGGTAGTGAGCAGGGGGGTGACGTGGGAGTGTCTGGGGAGGTTGAAGACCAGACGAGCTGCAGCATTCTGAATGAGTTGCAGGGGTCTGATGGCTGATGCCTACAGACGCGCAAATGATGTGACGGTTCAGAAACACATGACCTAGAACTTACAGGACATGAACGATAGAGCTGGACCGAAAAGGTACATGTAGGCCTACTGTGCAACTGCAACCAATAACACACATATACTCCATAACAGCACTTCTAACAAACTGGTCATTTTTACTTGGCAGAATGGTATATTTGTCTTGAAATTACTCTAATGATTGTGTCAACGTTGCTAGTTAACTTGCTAATGGATCTCAGAAGGAACGCTGTACAAAAAAAAAAACATAGGCTGGTAAAGTTCACTTGCCAAAGCGAAAATCTCTTAACTTTTAGAGTCAATAGTGCATGAAAGGGGAGATAAATTATGAAGTCAACAAATAAAAGAATGAAATATACACACTCAAAATGCACATATATTTTTAAAGATCAAAGTAATAATAATCACTTATTGATTATATGTAATGTGTTTATATAATATCACATCACTGGTTAGTTAGCTACATCTGCCTAGGCCATATAGCTGACAAATATACTCTAAAACTAACATTAGCTTACAATCCATCTTCATCTGTGTATCAATAAATCAATCAAATTTTATTTGTATAGCGCATTTTACAGCAATTGTCACAATATGCTTCACAGACAACCCTGGCCTAAACCCTCAGAGGAGCAAGCATAAAGCAATAGTGGCAAGGTAAAACTCCCTGTGGCAGATGGGAAGAAACCTCGGAAGGCTCAAGGGGGAAATCCTAAAAGGCTGAAGAAGAGAATATGAATAGGAACTAGAGTGTTCTGTGTGTGTTTAGTCATGCGTGTTCTCCAGGACACGTTGTGCAGGAGGACAAAAGCTCTTTTGTTTGGAGCAAATTATGAATCAGCTTTTAGCGTGTGGTGCTAAATGTGGCCTGGAAACCAGGGGAAGGGCGTGTACAAAAGGCTACTGAAGTTAGCTACGTCTAGCTAATCTCAGTGCACCTTTGCATTCTAAATAAAGGAGACCATGTATTGATTGAGCTCCTATTAGTGCAGGAGATGCATTCTCTCTCTCATTTCTGCCATTTCAGGTGTGGTTGGAACAAAGACCAGTATACAGCTAGGACCACCACAGATTTAGAGGATTACTAGCCTGATGTAGGACTAAGGAGGAAGTTTTTCTGGTAAATTTGTACATTTACACTGCATCAAAGGGACATATTTTGGAGCCCAGTGCCCTTATCATTGTGCTAGGGTATGTATCCAACTTAGAGATCCACCAACACCTCTTCCAGCCACAACATAGTTTGCTAAGTATGTCTCCAATGCAAGGGCTAACCAAGCACTTTTCTGCATGGCTTTAGAGCAAGGTACATGGTAATATGGTCCTGGCCATTATTACAAGGACAGAAAGCCATATTTTGATGACCCAAACCATTTTGTTACTTCCGCTTGTTTGCACCTTGGATCAACTGGTTCAAAATTGCAGACACATGTCCAAGAGGCTGCATTATGCACAAGAATGTAGCAATAGTACAAAGTGCTTCAAGGTAGTGGTCCATTAGTAATTTGCACCTGCAGGAATAAGTGTTTTAATAATTCATTAAACACAACTCTCTGGGGACAACAACAGAATGTTATGACAGCATATATACCCACAAAAACAATACACTTCACTTGCAAATACTACCTGAATCCTACTTATATGCCAAAAAATAAATAAATAATGTTCTATCCTCAGCTCACCTTCTGCTTATTTCTCCCCATATGTACTGTTTGCATACCTAATGGTTACAGCATAATAATTACAGTTTATTTTGCACAGTGTTACATTTCAGAATTCAAATCACCGATGTTCCAACACTGCTTCATGTTTTCCACCATGAGTGTATAAATACACATATTTTACATGTTGGCTAGGCTCTTTGGAACATTATGTGTTATTTTGACCTTAAACCAATGTATGGCTTGACCTGACACTGAACGTTCTTTACAAATTGTCTGCCATGTAAGCAACAATTTTCATATGGAAATTATTTTTCCACACCCAAATGCATCACTTCAAAGAGTATAAGGATACACATTAGCCAAGCAGGAACAGCACTGCAGTAAATCCCACCAAATTACCTATTTCTGTCACCACAGTACAGATAATGTCTTTGAACCCAGAAACATGCCACAAACCTAAGCCATAGCACAAATGTCCAAATGGATTCACAATAATTACACAAACTGCAGCCTCCCCCCCCCCCCCCAAATTTAAATGTTTTATTTTGTTAGCCATTAGGAAAGCAGTCGGAATGTGCAAAGCAACATTTCGGTCTAAAAGTTGATATTAGATATAATGAAATGTATATAGATTTAATGAAATGTATAGGTATGAAGTTGGTTTTTTCATTTAGAGAGTTTAATATGTGTATTTCTGCTGGACTTTGATTACACCATTTTAATGGGTAACTGTGTCTAGTCCTCTCAAATAAATATGACATACATACGTTAGTGTTTTAGTTGGTCAATACAGATCCCCCCCCAGAAGATCAGTCAGTGTGTATTAATGTTGTAACACAGAGCTACTGTACACTACCATTATACTCTATAGCAGTCTCAAACTCTGGAAATTACACGTGGATAAAGAAAGTCCTTTGGTTCCACATGTCTACTTGCAAGCTATTTCATTGTCTCTAGCTAATAGTAGGCATACTTACCGATCCACCAAGTTCAGCAACAAGTTCCAGGCGAAAATGGCCATTGCAAATACTAACTGTACAGATTATTGTGATATTGCAGTGCCCGTGGGGTCCAGAAATAAAACACATTTCCTGATGGTCTCTTCATTTTTGGGAAAATAAAAAGTGTAAAAAGCTTTCTCCGCATCCAGACAAGGGGCAGTGTTTATTCATTTTCAACTTGCCTTGCCTTAGATTTCACTGGATTTAAGGTTTTTGGGCCTCATTCACCAATATCTTCATAAGTTTTTTTCTTAAATTTGTTTTTAAGAAAGATCCTAAGAAAAGTCTACATCAGATTCACCACGTGTTCTTAAACCGCAGAATTGTTTGCACATGTGTTCTTAAAATGATGAATCCCATTGTCCTCGTAAATGTAAAGCGTGTGCCAGTTGTTCCTAATTAGCATAGGTAAACGCCCCGCCAATCCCCATAAAAGGACATGAGACTGCTGGGCGGTATGCACACACAGAAATCGAAAAGAAAAGTTGAGAGCGAACAAAGTCAATAATGCCCAAACGAAAATCTAAAGACAGTGGAGCATCGGACTCCAAACGTAAGAAAAACTTCAGTAGTTCTGAAGTGGAGATATTGCTGCGCGACGTGAACAGCAAACCACCTGTCATATTTAGTAGCGTAAGTAGCGTATATAAAATAACACAAAAAAAGATGCATGGGATGCTATTACTCGTTCAGTGAACGCTGTATCCAGAGAAGGGCGCACAACTGATGAAGTAAAAAAAATGGTTTGATGTAAAATCTTAAAAAAAATGCTCATGGGCGCAAAGAATTGCGTGTTATGCATTCAAACGACAAAGCGCTTCTCGTCATGTTAATACCGCTAATTAAATCAACCGGCAATAAGCTGCATCGGAGTAAACCCGTCGCTACACAAAACACTGCACAATAAATGCATTGCCAGTCATTTTGGTGTCACCCCTCCTAGTGACGCCTCTGAATAAGTGTTCTCTACTTCAACATGTCCATGTGTTTAACAAGTGTTACCTAAGTGCTTAGTTTGTATTAAAAATCTAAACATTTCCTTTTGCAGTATATACCAAACATTGCATAATTAAAACCCCCAAAAATAGAAGGTCACTACAACGGTTTGATTTTTATCATTTATTTACAGATGAACTTCCGCTGAGGCAACCACCCTCTGAGGCGGAACCTGGGACCTTAATGCTTTATAAAATAATAAAAATAATTATTTTAAAAAATATTATAAATTACAAAAATATTATTGTAATTTAAATCCTATAATATTATACAACTGTAGAATTGAAGAAAACGCAATAACCAATTATTTTGCACAAAAGTGTCAGCACTTAAATGTGCGTAAGTGTTTTCTTGAGTGCGCGTAGATTCTGTTCTTACCTAAGAAGAAATCCCAAATAAGAAAACATTGATGAATGTCAGAATCTTCGTGAAAACTGCGTAAGTGGGTTTTAAGAAGAAAATTCTTCTTAAGAACGGTTGGTGAATGAGGCCCTTTGTTATGTAAAAAAATACCTAGTTAACCCTGCCCACTGTGAAAACCTGGATTGGAATGCAGGCCAATTTCAGCACATGCTTTTACAAGTTCTTTTTTTTTTTTTCTTTTTTTTTTTGCAAGAATCATTTCAAAATATTTCTTGGCCTTTGTGAATGCAAAAAAAAGTATTAAAACAACACATCAGCAAATAATTCACATATAAATGTGTACTGAATTCCAACATAAGTTATGGTGTCCATTGTGTGATGTCTCTACCTCTCCCTCATATTTTTCTCATAGCTGTCTGAATTTTGTTATCAGGTGTCATGCAATATATTTTCTCACGTCTCACTTTGCATGTGGCCATGTGTCATTTTTGCATATTTTTTATTTGTCAGGAGTCAGTCATAATTTTTCTCAAGCCCTCTGCTTCATGCCTCATTCGATTTCACTGTCAGGGGTTGAGTGTCACTTGTATTGTCCCTCAATATCGTGCTCAATTTCATTTTCAGGCGTCACTGATGTTCTTTCTCAAGTCATTTCATTTAATTGTCTGGCCTATTTTTTTATTTTTGTAACATTACAGATTGAACATTCCTTGTTTACAATATAGTCTCCTTGCAGTGTCATTTGTTTTAATGGTCAAACTCAGCACAGTAACCAGTCTTATGAAGCTCTTAGACAACATGCGTGCTCATTTCAGTGATTTGGCAAATATGTAATGTTGCATGAAAAATGTTTAATGATGTATGACTTGAAGCCTGCAATGGTAGAGGCACCGCTGATCAAAATGTTTCTGTTTTATTTTTATTCTGCCTGTCTGTGATTAGCAGGTCCTATGCTTCTGAAGAGCAGCCTAATTACAGGGCCTTTACTAAATCTTCCATCTGCCATAACAGCACAAATCCACATTCTGTGATATGTGTGCAGGAATGTCATGACACATTTTTCTTGGCCGAATAACCTATTGCCTATCTAGTCCTGGCCTTGTGACTGTAATGGATGTTTACAGTCATATTTACTGAAGTGTAGCTAGAAATGTATGTCAGAATTTTGCAGATCCAAACATATGTAAACCTCTTAGTTATACTTTATTTATGTAGGTCAGTCCCATTGAGATAGAAATTGCTTTTTGATACAGGTAACATGTTCTTTCCAAGATACATTCTTATTTATCTGTGCCTGTCTGTGCAGGTGTGTTGCTATTGGACTCACTTGAATACAATATCAATCTTGTCTGGTGGCCAAACCATGTTACAGCAGGGTTCCTCTGGTTTATGTCAGTGGAAAGGGGATGTCTGAAACACACCATTGGGATTTGTCATGGTAAACAGGTAAACAGAACACACACACACACACGCAGGAATGCATGCATACTTTTTTTTTTTTAATTGGTACATGCTGAAACTAAATTTCAGCTCCTGGACTGATTCAGTTCTCCATATGAATTGAACTTCCTCATCATCATCATCATCCTTATGGTTCGTGCTACCCTTTTCATATCCACAAATCGATTATTTTTATATCCTCCCAAAAGTGCGTAAGAATTTATAAAATCCTCCAGGTAGACCAGTAATCTCAGGGAATGACAGTCTCTCTGAACCCATATCTAAACAATTTATTCCTTCATATCCAGCCTATATTTAAGACAGCGCAGATGTCCTAAACAAAGTCAAGCAACTGGATAATAGGACAGTCATTTTGGTCACAATGGATGTACAATCCTTATACACATCTATTTAACACAAGCAAGGCTTGGCAGCTGTAAGCTATTTCTTGAGAACGTGGCCTGAGACTGACATGCTCCCTAGAGAATTCATTGTGTCAGTCACTGAGTGGTCTCTGAATAACAATATATTTATCTTTCAAGACCATATTTTTTAAACAAATTAAAGGCTGTGCTATGGGAGCATGTTGTAGCTCCTCGTATGCTAATTAATATTTACATTACATTACATTATAATTTGATCAATGCAAAAGTATCTATTTTGACCACATTTATATGGTGAGGATGATATATTTATGACAAAATTTTATTTTGGTCTGGATCAGAAACCTAATTAATTGCTTTTCCTGAATATCTTAAGAATATAAATGTTAATATAAAGCTAACATTAGACTTAGAGTAAAAACGGTGAACATTTTCTAGACCTGGATATCAGTAAAAATTATGACGTTTTTTCTTTTTTACAGATCAATCTCCAGAAAACCCACAGACAGAAATACTATTTTACAAGCAGATAGTTTCCATCCAAAAAAACGTATAGAAAACATTCCCTTCTGTCATTTCAAGAGAGTATGTAGAACTTGCCATAACAATTACTTCAATATCAAATAAAAAGAAATGGAAACTGGGTTAAAAAAAATAGAATTCTGAAAAATGCCTGCATTAAACAGCTTTATCACAACAACTGATTGCTAATATTCAGAACTGCTTCCAACCATGCATTACATTCAGGTGCAGACTGGCTGTCTGCTTAACTAGTCTACCTAGCTATTCTTAGGATGTTTCATTACACTGCACTAGCTAGTAACCTTCAAATTAAAAAAAATAAATAAATAAATAAAGCTAAAAATTGTATGGCTAGCTAGCTAGCCAGTGAAATTAACTATAGTTCAAAGTTAACTACAATAAACCAGCTATCTGCTCGCAGTTTTCACTCACCACCTGTAAGGCTGAGGTTAGCTACTTAGCTAGCAAACAATATGGCTGTCGGACCAGGGGTTCCCCTCGGAACTGATGCTAGATGCTAGTAGGCCACATAACCTATATATTCTACATACTGAATAATTTATTGCAAATTGGCATTCAAGACCAGCTGTCTAACTTCAACTATACACAGCTGGGACCTCATTGCCACCAATTTAGCTTTTTGAGTTTCATAATACAGTGACCCTGCTTTTATAGTGTTAGTACCACCCACTTTCCGAGAGTTCTAGGTGGCACAGCAAGAGTAAGATTGATATTCACACCATGTGAGAGTTTTCTGTGTGTGGGAAAGACACCATTGTATTGTGCTGAATAAAGACACTTGTCTCGCTGCTTAAAGTGCAAACATTTTTTTAAAGATGTAGTACCTATGTGGGAGAAGAGAAATACAGTCTCTCTCAACTGTTAAAATACATTAAAATATCTGCGTCTGGCAACAAGCTGCGAGGTGACTAGACGAGCAGAAAAAAAGTATATTCGGCAAAGAAAGTTATTTTTTAATAGTTGAGTCTCAGAAAGTAACTCGAATGACTCAAAATGTTAAGTTCATTTTAAAGAATCAAACTTCCCAACACTTAAGAAATACTAATGTTCAAAGGTGGGGAAAAAAGCAAAAGAGCTGCATAAAGGAGGATGGTACAACTTGCTAAGACATAACGAGAGGAACTCAGCAGGAAATCAGTGACAGTGATGTATCATGCACTCTATCATTTAAATGATCGGTGAGCCGCCAGCAGGCTGTAGGGTACTTGTAGCCTTTCATCATAGGTATTATAAGTGGGGAAATTAGAATACTCTGCAGTAAAAAAAATTAGTTTGCACAGGAAATGCTTGATTTCAACACACAGAGCTTTCATATGAATGCTTCATCAGTACACGTTCTGGCCCTGAAAAGGCAACGGTTGTGCTTCTTGTTGACATGAAAGATGGTACTAACAGAAGCACAAATAGAAAAATCTTGGTTAAAAACAGTAGGCATATAATGCCGGGTGGTTACTGGGCCTTATATCACAAATGATAAATTGAGTAATTGGAATAGTAATTGGAAAGCAGGCAGAGATTATTTGTTATGAATGGAAATTGTGTTTTTGTTGTCACCATTTAACGACCGATTTGATTAAATTCCATGTTGCATATTATCAATATTTTTTTTACATGATGACAATACAAGTCTTTACAGAAATGTAACAGCATTACTTTAAAAAATACTGTTGGCTTCTGTCAAACCTTTACTAGGAAATGAATTATATACTTATATAATTGGAAGTGGTCCATGGATTTATTATTTACTTTTTAGTGCTTTAAAAGAAGCTCTTCAGATATATTACGAACTATCTGTGACCATAAAACTGAGCGTAAAAGAAAAAAAAGGCATTTGTAGATTATATATTTCAGAAATCTTCAATCTCATATATCTATTTGTGTTGCATTTGCGGCAGCAGAAAGAGAGGAAGTAATCTCAAACTATACATTTTAGTTCCTCTTAAGACACACTCGAGTGGAAGATCTGCCCTGCTTTTCAGCTTTTTGAAAACAGAAATAAACATACTGTTTACTGTCTGTTACAGTTTATAAATTGCCCAACTAAAACAATTATTGAAGAAAAGCAAATGTATAAATAGATAGGCTTGAATATCGAACTGCAAACTAATAATGCTAGTTCTAACACCTGATATTTTATATACTCAGCATGTTTTGTATCTGCAAAAAAAAAAAAAAAAAACAACCCATTAATTTAGCTTTAAGTCATTGGTAAAATCTTGCCCCTTTCTGGAAACTGGCAGTTTTTTTCCCCACAGTACTCTGATTTTACTTACCAGAGTGGTTAACAAAAATACCCTTGCAATGCAACAATGTAATCAATACACAGAAGCCACTAAATAAAATAACATATATTGTTATAAAATGAATGCTTTCACTGGTATCGAGCAACATATTTTCTCAATTTTTTATCACTTTTGATCAATTGAAGTCTCCTCTTTACCCTGGCCCTGCAATGACTCCCCACTACAGTCAGGACAAGCTAAGCCATTGCCTAACTTCCACAACAGACTGAAAACAAAACAATTTAAACATTTATTCTGGGTTGAAATACCCCATTCTTAAGCTCCATTAAACATCATATACTCAAGCCCATTTGCTACACCAAATGACTACATGCTCAATCTCCCTTTGAACCTACTATGACTCTTAATGGTTGTAGTACTCATTGTATAAACCTACAACCTGTTGGTGATTGATGGCTTGGTGCCATCTCTGATTTCTTTTGCCTAAACTTTGTGAATAAACTTTTGTAAACACTCTGGATGAAAGCATCTGCTAAATGCCAAAATGCAAAATTAAAAAATCTATGATTTAGTTGCCTATCATCTGCTGTTTTCATTGCACCACTGTTGTGTATATAGCCTGTATAATATTATCTTAGTTTGGCAGAAAATGGTCTTGAAGAAAACTTTTTAAATTAAAATATATTCAGAAAAAGCTGAATAAAAACAAAATAAGTCATAAGCCACTAAAATTGAACACACAACACAGGGCCCTTTGGGGCTACTGGCCACACTCAGCACTGGCTTGGACTGGATTTGATCCAAGACTGCGGAGCTCATCCATACAGCACGGTGCCTAACCGAATGAGCCAGCTAGCAGCCCCACGCCTTTCAATACTTAATAGTGTGTATCAGTGCAGGCCAGTTCCAGTGTCCATTAATAAAATAGAGCAGCTCTTAAACTGGTCAAAAGTTCAGCTTTGAGAATGTGGACTCCTCTTTGGAGACTTGTGGGTTAAAGTCTGGAAGTCTGGAATGTTGACGGATCTCACCTTAGGCGTATGCTGCGTGGGAGTTATTTCCTTTATAACATGAAGAGAAATAAACCGGTTTAGTTGTATTTGGTGGACTATGGCAAGCTAACTTTGTCTTGGCATAGTACAGTTGGTAAAATTTGTTGATGCGAAAGAACCCCATTTGTGCATCTCCTATGAAGGCTGGTGAATGATTGACCATGTGGATTTGAGTGGTACATTGCCCTGAAGATGTCAATCACACAAGGATGGACCTCTGTTGGCATTCTTGATGTAAGCCTGTGAGTTTTTGGCATTAGTGTGCAAGCTCTCTAAAGCCCTGTTCATGCAAGGAACCCACAATATTGCTTGGTTCAATTATCTGGATTAGGTAATGATTTTTCCAGTTCACACACACCTCTTCAGTCTGGAAAAAGTCCATGTCAAGTCTGTTCACACACAACGTGACCATTCTGGATAGTTTTGGCAAGGCATGATTTTCTCATAATGTTACTACTATACAACACATTGTTTTTCCATAATGTTCAAAACACAAAGACGCCTGGAAGACATCAGAAGAGGCTTGGATGAGAAACCAAAGGGAAGTAAAGATGAAAACAATGCAGCTAGACTCCGGAGATGGACATGCTATGTGGTAAACCATAGTGTTTATTTCTTGAGTTCAACAACAGAAAGACTTTGAAAGAAAAATGTGGAAGCTAGAGGCCACATTGCCAGGTGTTCTAGTCAAGTTTCTTAAAAAAACTTTGATGGAGAGCAATGGAGAAAGCACTTTCAAATATCATGCGACACATTTAAGTACATGCTAAACCTTGTAGAAACAACCTTACTAGAAATAACTACTCGCAGAATGTAATGTGTCGCCCTCTGTGTATCTTATGATTGGCTTGCTTGCACCACATAAACTCGTCATATGTATGAATGTCATAACCTTTCACGTGCTTTACCCAGGAATGTTGCTGCTTTTGTTCACACTAGAACTGAGCCTGAATATTTCCATAAATCGTACTAGGTCCTGATGTGGCCAATTAGAGGAACCTCTTACACACAAAATCTACCCATGCTTCTGTTTACACATGATGCTGATGCAGAAAATTGCTGTAACATTTATGGGATGAGATGCATGTATGAAAGGGGCTTAATATTATCCCCCTGGTACCACAATGCCTGATTTGGGATATCTCCTGGTGCATGAGACATTCCATTCTGACAAATGGAGCAACTTACAATCATGGGACTGGGTTTGAGGATAGCTTGTGTGCCCTCATATCCCTCTTCAAAGAGTTAAAACTTGGTATGCTTCTTTGTATTTTTATTGTGCATTATATGCTATAAAATAGCACCCACTAGAATGATTTCTTGGAATTCTGATCTCATTTTTAGGGGATGCTGTGTATATTGGTAAATGGGGTGAGCTCCTAAACTGTGGGCATAATAGGTCCCAGGAAATAGGAAATGAAATGCATAAACCATCTACTGGCAACATGAATCATTCATAATCAGGCCAATGTCACCTTGATGAGACAGCGAAATGTTCCTAGGTTTAGTTCATGACCACACAAAAATCTTCAATAAATTCACCATCATTGTAGCAGAAATTAAGTTGAGGAAGTTTCTGTAAATTGCAATGGCTTTATAAAATTACATGTAAAAAAAAAGCCACTTCATGGTTTCATCATCAATTTTCCTTCATTTAGACTATTCCAAAAATCACCCACAGGCAATACTAACCAGAGAATAAAAGCTTCAAGCCAGGCATGCAGTAATTATTTCTCATGAACTCTTAAAACAGGAAGCATGCAGTGTTTATGTGAGGTATGAGGGGGCAATAAGAGTTCTGTTTCTTTGCAGAGTAAGGGGCTCTTTCCTTTCCCATTGCTTGGTTGTGATTAATAAAGATTAATAAATAATTTACAACAACAGCTGCTGATGTTCCACTGGCAATGTGGATGGTGACTATCTGTGGGAGAGCTACAATTGGTCATTCGAAGCATGTCATGTCAGATGACTGGGACAGGAACATGGAAGAAAATGTAGAAAAAAAATACAATTTCAAAAATGTATTACGTAGTTTTATTTACAAAATATTACAGTGCCTTTGGAAAGTATTCAGACCCCTTCACTTTTTACACATTTTGTTGCATTACATCCTTATTATATAATGGATTACATTTTTATTCTCATCAATCTAAACACAATACCCCATAATGACAAAGCAAGATTTTAGAATTTTTTGATAATGAATTAAAAATAAAAAACTGAAATATCACATATACATGGCATTGTAACACACTTTGGTGCACACACCCATTTTATTTGTATAGTGCTTTTTTAAAGAGAACTGTCACAAAGATGCTGGAACCCCCAAAGTCCTGAAAAATGGTACTTTTTTAATCTTGTATGCACAAGATATTATCCTGGAGGAGCAATTATTTTGAACATGATTTTTTGTAAGCACGTTTCTTGAACCTTCTGATATAATTTGAATATCAATATTGAACAAGGAAATAAAGTTAGAAATACTTGTTAAATGGCAATGAACGGTCAAATTGACCGTCATATTGCATGTATGCTTGATCATTTTGATGGTGTTAGAATGGAATGTAACAGAAATGAAATGCTATAAAAAGGGGTTTAAAGCAGGTTACAGTTGAAGTAATAAACTAACCAGTAGAAGTCCAAATTGTACTTTATAGTTCATTCTAGTGCAGTCATGAAATGAGGGACATGGCTGGAGCTATCCCGTGAACTCAGGGAAAGGAAACAAAGCTGGAGCAGTCTGTGAACTCGAGCGAGGGAGGGGCAGGAGCCCCAGGGAAAAATAAACAGAGAAGATGAGGCTAGGCACTATAAAGATTGTCAACACACAAAGTACATGTAGTCTTCGTACCAAAAAAACTAAAATAAACACTTGGACAGAAGCTCCATCCAGCTACTATACAATTCTCGGCCAGCAGTGTATAACCTATGATGGCTAAGGCAGCCACTACTGAGAGCCCTCCTACTGGAGCCCGAACCCAATTTCAGTGTAACCAATTTGCCTCACAGTAAGAAGATCCTTGGTTTGAATCCCTGGCTGGGACCTTTCTGTGTCTCGTTTGCATGCTCTCCCTGTGTTCATGTGAATTTCCTCTAAATACTCCAGTTATCTCTCATAGTCCAAAGACATACAAGTTAGGTTAATTTGGGAGTCTAAATTACCCCTAAGTATGAGTGTGTAACTGAATGGTGTGTGTGCCCTGCGATGGATTGGCAAACTGTCCAGGTTATATCCCTGCCTATTTCCCAGTGCATGTTGGGATAGGCTCCAGCACCTCCCACAACCCTGATCAGGAATAAGCGAGTATAGTTTATATATAGATAGGATTTTTTGTAACAGGTGTTCCCTACTTGGTAGAGATCGAAACAGAAAATGGTTGACCCAATATTAGTGCATGCCAAAGCTATCAAGTGTGTCTTTGCCAAAGAAAGACGTCCACGAACAAATGTTACTTAGCAGGACAAAAAGTGTGCTCGAATGCCTAAATACTGCTTTGAAGCCACTGTCAGAGTTTACTGACTTTTTTCAGATTAAGTGACCATGTCATTAATACTACCTAGGTTGCACTTGCTGGAAAATAAGGTCCTCCCTGCGTCTGCTGCTGATGTGCTGGTCAGCGAGATCAAAATGAGCATCGTTGACAAAGTGCTCTCTAAATACAAGGTTGAAAACATGCAAAAACAAATGTGTTTTGCCACTTTCTTGGATCTCTGTTACCATGGAAATCATTACCGGGACGTTGCTGAGATGCAGTCCATGGTTAAAGAGCAGGTCTCTGTAGCAGGTTTGAATTTGTTACCGTGCAAGTCAAGCCCAAGGAAGAACCATTTTATTTGACCTTTTTACTGTTATAGTAAAGCCTATTTTTCAGCCAGGCTTTTACAGACCTAGAATTACATTGATGTACGCTTTACATGTCTATGGTTTACACCTTTTATGACCGTCATACATATAATGTAGTTATTTCACTGGAATTGAGTTTTGGTTAAAATTTAGGCCTACAAAAGACAAAGTATTTATGGAACTCATATTTGAGTAAGCCATTGTAGCTTGGCAAAACAGAGACCTGTCTTGATGAGGCCTCATAGCCTAATATTAGTAACTGCATTATCTATGAAAATGTTAATCTGAATATGACTTGGGAGGGATGTAGAACAGGGACAAGAGTCATACTTGTTTGCTCATCCTGCAATGTAAAAATAGCCTCATATTGTTATCTCTCTGGTTAGCTCTATCTTGCATCATACTATCTGGACAAGTGAAAAAACGAATGTTACATTTCTTTAAAGAACAAAGTACTCACTTTGTGGTAGCTGTAAACTGTAGCCTAGACAGCACATTCCCAAATTTTAGCCCAATAGATCAGAAGTTACAGTATTTAAAGGTTGCTACAAGTCTAGATAGTTTTGTTTCACCATTCATGTGACTGATATTGTCATTTCCTAAATATTACGAGTATTAAAAAAGAACTCTTAGAGGACATACCATTGCCTGACATCAACTTTAATTTGATACGCTTAGCAAGTTCTTAATTTTATTCGAAAATAAGCCTACTGTCATTAGTTCTTGCATCAAAGTGCGGCCATGTTGGCAGAGGGCTCTGACTGCTGCTAGACTTTACCAACAGGTTTTAAAGATTGATTCACAAAACCAGTAGCCAATGTTGAATATATAGTTTAAAAGCACTTTTATCAGGCATGTGTTTTGGATGCAACAAGTTACATCTACATTTATGTGGTCCCTGGTGCAGTTTGAAAACAAGAATGTAAGTTAGTTATGAAGAGTGAGTGACGCAGCTGACTAGCTGCTACATAACTTCCTAATTTACCTGAAATGCAAATGCCAAGCATGCAATTCCTGCAATTTTAACTGAAGAGTCACAAATTATTTATAGTCTGTATTATGTATTATAATCGATTTATCTGTCTAGTTAGCTCTGTCTTGAATATTCTGATGTCACACGCCAGCGTGACACCACTGAGAGGGAGATGCAGCAGAGAGAGAGAGAGAGAGCACACCCACACTAACATGAAATCAAATAAACGAGCACCTTCACTCTTCCCCCTCACCGGTTCTGCGCAAAAACAATAAACTAAAACAACAAGCTAAAATAACAAAGACAAAAGAAAGTAAAACGGAGCGGAAACTTTTCAGTTCCCCACTTTGTACCTAGACTGCTTTGCAGCAGACCAGCTCCTCCCACTTTTCCAGTGGCGGATTACTTTTCTCCATATTGTGTTCAAATAAACAAAACTGAAACAAAAATCATAACACGTTCTCGGTGTGAGCTCCCAGTCTCGGCCCCGAACTGTGGAGAGCAGCACACCTTTAAGCACCTGGGCTGATTAGCTAACGCAGCCCAGGTGTGTGTGCTCTCTCCACCAGCCAGCGCAACCAAGACCAATCCGCTTCTCCGGCGGACCGAATGCTACATCTGTCTAACTGGATACGTGATACAGCAATGGTTACATTGCTCACAAGTTAATCACATTCTCTTGATCAGTACCATTGGTACAGTCACAGTAGTATCAGAGGGAGGTTGTGCCACACAGTAATCACAGAAACTGGTCATAATGGTTGATTCAGAAAACCAATAGCTAAGAAGAAGCAGACACTGCTGCCCTCCAGGACTGGACTTTGACACCTCTGCTTTAGGGGCTTCGTAGAAAGAGAAGAAGAACGATCCTGCGAAAGCTAACAGGCTGATACACATATATATATGATTTGGAATCCCCCCACATTTAGCGCCATAGAAAACAATGTGCAGCACGTACAACACTTGGTACACAGTTCCATTGTTTTATCTGTGACAGTACCAGGTAAATCAGTGTTTTAGAGCATTGACCTTTTGGGTTCATAACAGTCTTGTAGAATCGAATCTTACAGTCGACACTGTACCTCTGCATGGGCATTTCCCAGGGATGTCCCAAAAAACCCTCACCGACCTACTCCCAGAGTCTTATGCCCCTTTTTGAAGAATCTGGATAACCCTTAGCCGTGGCTGGCCATGACTGAGTTTATCTGAATTTGTCCCTGAGCAGAGACGTCCTTGGGATTTTTGCAATGCTTTAAACATTTGTACACGGAATTTGTCTCAGGGATAGGACAAATGTGAAAAAAATGGAGAAATCAGGTTGGAGAATAGGATGAATTTGAACTGATCACACAGTCAAAATGTTTGCCCTCTGTCTGCCCTTTCCACCTGGAGGGTTTAAGGTGAAACAGACAGAGAGAGGGGGTGATGCTTCGAACAGTGTGAGGGAAATGAAAGACCATTCTTTTTATTTTATTTTTAATGACGAGGCATCAAAATCATTCAACTTCATTTTATGATCATCCTTTTGAAAACAGAAATAAATAGCATAGATTCGCCATTGTCTGTTTCTATGGCAGGATTATTGTGCTGCAAGTAGGTTATACAATACTGTAACTGCATTTCACAGCGGGACATGCCACTTGTTTATACAGTGATGTATGACTGCTTTTTGTTTGTTCTATTTTTCATCCCAATTTTGAATGGCAATAGCCTTCCTCATTGGTGCAGCTTCCTCCATCAATTCTCATCCTCCACCTCCCGCATCCTAACACGTGCTTCCTGTGAAACGTGCAGCCAGACAGCTGTGTCTTTTTCACTATAGAATTGACCAGGTGAGTTGCCACAGCAACTGCACTGTGAGGATCACTCGGCTGATGTAGCTGCTGCAGGCAGGCCGTGAAGACCATGTGCGGAGGATGCCCGCTGCCTTGCTTCCCCGGGCACTGGCCATGGCTACAGCGTACTGCCATATTGGATTTGTCCCTCCACAGCTGGCACGCTCTCAGCCTGGACACACGCTTCCACTGATTCAATTAGAACCAGAGCACACTGCAGGAGAGCCTACACCAGAGATTGGATCCACGTTGGGCTGCTTTGGTCCATAGTTAAGAGGGTAGGGTGTTAGACTTCAGTCCTGGAGGGCTGCAGTGTTTGCTCGATTTTATTGTGCTCTGTGATAAGTGATGAGCGCTTTTTAATTGAGGTGATTAGACTGCCCAAGGTATCCACACACCTTGTTTCCAAGACCTACTTGAGAAGCTGATTGAAATGAAATCACATAAACCTACAGATGCTGTGGCCTTCCAGATTAAGACAGAGTTTTGACAGTTTCGTATGCCTCCCATGTACTAGATGACCACTAGACAATTGAAATTTAACTCTCACATTTAACAAAAATTGTGGGTTTTTAGACCTAGAGGTGCACACATCTTAAGATTCTGAATATACTGAGAATCATGCAGCTTCAAACATAAAATTACAACAGAATTATTTTAGATTTTTTCATCTTAGATTTTTTTAGCCTTCCTCTTTCTGTCAGAAACCCACTACCATTGTCAGGCAAAAGCCCTGTCCAGACGGGATTAGTTTCATGAGGGGAGGTAAGATACAGCAGTTTTTAAGAGCATAATTCAGGACCATGTAAAGGATTACCAGGCACTCGTGTGTGCTGTTTTGTGTTTTTTTTCTTTCTTTTTTTTCCCCTGGTAGGAATCTGTGGCGAATAGACCTACACCTGGAACAGCCAAACAGCCCCCTCAGTAATTTTAGGGAGTAGTAAAGGGAAAGGGTTTTTCTGTGCAGATCGCCCAATGAAATCACTGATGTGCAATGATAAAAATAGGTACATTACCAATGCTGTCATGCAATACTAATTTTATCCAGACGGGGCTAAAGCCGGCGCACCTATTGGCAGTGTAGGCTTATAAATCGCGTTGTTAACCATCACAAACCTTTTGAGCCAAGACTAAAGACTTAAAAGATAATATTAAACATGTTTGATTTTGTCGTGATGGTCGAGGCGAGGAAAAGACTGTGACAAACTCAGTCAGCCGCCTTAATACAATCCCACAGAAATTGTGAGTCGTGACGGGGGTGCGGACTGACTGAGGTAAGACTGGACAGATTTTACTACGACTCCTAAGACTGAAATCGCTTAAAATATCATCTAGTGTCAAGGCCAGCATTAAGTAACCCAGAAAAATTGTCTCTTGTATTCCTGGATTTGTATAATGTACACAGAGCTCTCACAGTGTTGATAGGTTTCCTTTCAATCAGTACAACAAAGGCCAATCCGTTTTATAAATAAAACTCAGTGTGCTCAAGATTTGTTTGCTCTGCCATTTTTGATAAAATCATGAGCTACATATATGTTCAGACTGAACATATATCCTTGGTTGAAACATTTTACTGTGTAAATGATCACAATGATTGAGCCAGAATCCGTGTTTTGAACAAAGAAAGAGTGTATACACAAGCTATCCAGGACTGCAGATGCACATGCCTGCTTTAAATCCATCTCACATATTTAGGCTGTCTGTGTAGTGTGTCTCACTAGAAGAGAGTATTATAGATTTCAAATAACAAAAGCACCACTCTGGTGTGACATTTACCCTATTGCACAAAATAACTGAAATTGCAATGCAAAGGTCTCATTAGGTAGAAATGGATATCAATCGGCTTGAGTCTAAACCAGAACTAACAAATAAAGCCATGGATTTTAGTCTAATTGGGTGAGGATGCAATAAGCTCAAAGCCTTGCACGATTGGACTGTTTTCCACTGTGTTTTGTGCCTGAGGGGAGGTCATAAATTGGAAGTACAATCTTCAACTGTTGTGAAGAGGGGGGGGGAGAAAATGAGAGTCAGGAGACTGCAGTGGTGATTCTATCAACATTGTGACTTTTAAAGCAAACAAAATGTCCTGACACGTAGACAGAAAATGAAATACATCAAATGTTTTTCCTGAAAGCAGCAATTCGAGAGACCCTTAATTCCAGTTAGTTCTCCTATATTGGCAATATAGCCTACCACAACCTTTGCGCCTCATTGCTTTATTATAGTTGGGTTGTTTTGATGTTCAACATGCAGTAGTCTATATTCACTCATTTAAAGGGACAAAAATGACAAAAATAATATTTTTTACATCCCCCCCCCCACCCCCAAGTTTTCAGGTGACCCCATCCTCAAATCAGGCAACCCTACATTTTGCCCTTCCTCCATGTGAATTTGCTCCTACTCTGCCAAGTTAGACAGAAAGCAATGATGAACATAAAACGAGTCAAATCAGAGATTTTTCATGAGATGTCATTGATTGGCCAATGGGCCATTCCAGAATGCTGACCTGCTTGCAGTTAAGTTATTCCTTTGCAGTTTTTGCTGTTTTCTTTGTGTGATTGGCAATTAAGTCATTTTCAGGTTTTTAATTTTGATGTAATTCTAAAGAGATCTATATCTTTACCTGCACAAGAGCAGAAATAAATTCCTAATTTTAATATGACTTTGCAACACTGCACAATGAGTGTGAAAAGGCGCATTTTGGTCTTTATTAAAAATGATTTGACAGAAGTACATTTTAATATTTTCACAATCATTAGATTGAGAATTCCAGAGTAAAATTTCAGCCTGGTTCCACAATGTTTTCTTGCTGAATGTTGAGGGGGTAAAACAAAGGCAGAATGCAGTAAGTGAAGTTACGGTGGTTTGCTTTGGCTTCTCTGTGGCTTTTCGTAGTTACTGTAAATCGACCACCCTATTTTCTCCAAAACACAAAACAGAGACATTATATTTGTCCATGTGATAAAGGATGTTTTCAATGTCACAAAAATGAAAAGGATAATTATTATTATTATTATTATTTTTACCAAAAATGAAGTTCCTGCCTTTTGTCTGTGTTCGGCAGTATTATAGGATTAACTTTACAGTAATAGATGCTCGGTAGGTGCTTGTGCAGGCACTGCCAGCCTATGGCCTGAGCCGAGGAGAGGATGTGCTGCTAGGAAGTGGATGCCTTCTGGAAATTAGTGGAGAACCTTACTCGCAGGCCAGGCATTAATTGTGTTACAGAGCTCCCAGGCTTTGAAGCATACTGTCTCAATCTCTTTGTGCTCCAGACAGCATATTTTCCAGCAGTAACATCGCCCACACCAGTACTCATGAGTAAGTTAAAACATTTCTCTTCTGATACTAATGTGTTCTTATCCCTGGGCAATACTGCTACACGTCCTAAAGAAGGTTATCTGCTGGGCCTATGGCATTCTGGGGAGGCACATAAAGAAGTCCTTGCCATTGTGTGCTGCCGCTGCAATAACAAGACAGTTTCCAGAAGAAGGAGGAACTTACAAAGGCTTTCTATGGGCTCATTTGGGCGATGAATCGATTACATAAAGCATTGTTTTATGAAGCTCATATAAAGAAGCAGCACAGGTGGCAGTTTACATGGGTAAAACATGTATCAAATAGATGCAGCATTAATGACTATAGGCCTACATACAGTAAAAGCCTAATACGAGCATGTTTATAATGTGCGCAAATTGCCTATATAAATAAGATCAGCAATTATCAGTGCAAACTAATGGTAATAATAAACTGCTAATGAGACATTTCATTTTCACACAGAAATCTGAGAGCAAGCTGCAATCTTGAACTGTAATACTTGTGCCATGAGCCACTGTCTGCTCTCAATGCCCTTTGGGGAATCGCAACTTCAGTGAAAGGTACTGGCCGACACCCTTATCCTTGGTGATCTGCAGGCAGGATCTGGACAGGGGGCGAGATGGAGAGGAGGACATGGTGACACTGCTCTCACGTAGAGCAGCGGGTGACCTGGAGTAGCCCTCCCTCAGAGACTCCATTAGGGTCGATGCGTACGCTGGAGAGGGACAAACATTGTTTAGGTCACATTTAGCAATATGGTTATTGATGCTTGCACAGCACTCAGAAAATAAATCAGATGTGAAGACTGATTGAAATTTCTAACCATACAATGCCCTCTTCTTGATTGCATGGGACTACCCAACTACTCTTGCTTGAACCTCGGGTAGCGAACCACGAAGCACGCATCCCCATCCTTTGTGGTCGCTACCTTTCAACTGCTGTTGTGGTTATAATGTCGGGCTGCCAAGAGGAGCCTGTAAAAAAATTAATTCTGCAATTCACTAATATTAATTGCCCAATGTGGCTGCTCTGTTTCCCATTCCAGACTGTGTAATGGAGTCCTATAAAGGAGCAACAACGCTGGTTTGATGCAAAGCTATATTGGCAAACATAACAAGATGCCAATATTAAGAGTTTTGCTAGCTTTCTACAAGCTGCCAGGTGAAATCATTATGTACTGAAGTTTAGTGTAGTCATCTGACACCTGAAACCAAATAATTTGTCTCCAGGATCAAGTTTCTGAATTCCTGGTTTAAGATAAATGAAAATGTAATAGTTTTGAATTGGGCATATAATGTAGTGGCAAGGAAAAGGAGCTAGGAATAAGATCAGTTGGGATAAAAAGTTTTGATATACTTCATAGCCTGTGCTTAGAGAGCTACAATTCAGGTGGGACCGCACCAAAACCGGGATCAGTAGTTTTGGCCCCGCAGGTGACAAGTTATGAGCGAGCACATCAGCTTCTGAACATGAAAAATCAACAGTTTTGTGTCAATGCCAAAGCAATTAGCTGGTTTTGTAGTTTAGGAAATTAGCTTTGTTTCTGGAGTGAGTATGCCAACTCTACGTGGAACACATAACGCTACCAGTGGTGCACCTTGAGGACACACGTTCCAAGTGTATCATATCCTCTTGTGGCTTATCTAAACATATATTACAGTTAGCTGAAATTGATAGGGCTGGTTGTGTATGATTGCAAAGCAACTTCAGCCTTCAGTTCTCTCTATGATGGTCTAATTAACATCACTGAATCTGGCAACACTTAGAACATCCCAGAATAAAGGAAAGTTAAGAGTGCTCGTTTGGATGATGATGATAATAATAGTGATTATGTTGTGAATGGCAGCCTTGCTTGATTTTTAATTACAGGCTTTGGTCACATAATCAGTGTGGATGGGTAGAAGTGGAAGTGATCAGGGGAATCCAGGAACAAACTGGGTTCACCAGGCCGGTGTCTGTAATTACTCCCTGATGAGAATCACAGGGATGATTGGGTTCACACACACACACACCCTCTCGCTTATCATTCAGATACACCACACTTTAAACTGTACCTGAGAACAAATTCTAACCACTTTGCAGTGTACATTCGATTGGTCAAAAGACTGCTGAAGCATGCCATGTACGGAATTAAAACAGCAGTTCCTCAGAGGTGGCTGGACCTTCAAAATGATTATGATTCTGTGAGGAAATAAAGATTACATCAGTGGAGAAATAGTACACAGTTGATGCTTGTATTTTTCTGTTCTCTGTTCATCAACAGCACTTACTTTTAAGAAATTGTTTTCCAGTCATTTTCCTTTTGTTTAATTCTGTTGTCAGAGGCACGCACACCTGTGGCTCTGTTGCTAAATTCTGACTGCCCTGTGCAGGGCTGCACAGCTGTGGATTATCTTCATTTTGGCTTACAAGGGGAGAAGCAGTATTGTCATGCTGCTTGCTACAAATATAAACATTTATGTTATTCAATAGCAAAATAGTAAATCCAGCTATATTGATATTCTGAATTTGCAATAACATCAAATCACATCACATGGTGTCACCATATCCTCATATAAGAACTGGAAATTCATTTTTGTCCCTTGTAGTGAACATGAGTCTGATCTGAACAGTGCAGAAACCTACATTACAAAGGACAATCAATAAAAATAAAATAAATAATTTTTTATTTTTTATTTTTTACTTCTAGTAATATGTTTTTATATATTTTCTGAAGGATCTCAGGAGGATATTCTGAAAGAGGAAAAAAATAGAACTGATGAAATCTGAAGTTTGCATTCATTACAGTGACGTGAGGTGGTGATCAACATGAACCAAATAAGCACAAATTGCCAAAGTGCATCAATATAAATGTATGATTATCGTCCATTTGCACAAATGACTACTGCATATCCACCTCCGACAAAGCCTCACATGTGGGGAACTGATGTGGAAATGAAAACCCAATAATAAAACAGTTAACCTAAATTTCTCATTTTAGTGAAGGCTTATAGTGATTTCATTGCACCAAGTGATCATGATATGGAACTAAAATGGAGATAAATATACACATTAATTGTTGACATATTTGCTTTCTTCCAATTTCAAATTTCCGAAATAATATTTTAGACCTTCACTGCTGCGTCTTCCATCTTCTCCGATTTGAAATTTCAGTTGGTGCTGATGAAGCAAGAAAGCAGGCGCCCAATTGTTTTCATCTCACTCTTTCACGGTGTGATGAAGACAAGCCTATCATATGACACCACCCTGGGCTATGCTTTCCCTATCTACAATGCAGTTGATAAGTATTTGGAAATTGACACTCTTTTTTTTTCAGCTCGGTATTCCAGCAGATTGAATTTGTATTTAGACAATGAATATCATTTTAATGAGCAGACTGTCAGCTTTAATTTAAACCCTTCATGCAGATGCTAAATCTGGCCAATCCTTGTCTATTTATGTAGTGTTCTATTTAAGGCTTTATAACTGATGTGAGCATCACAGAGACTTGTAAAATGAAGCAAATTTAAATGAAGCAAGACACTTCTGCCATTTACAATACTAAATTTGTTTAGCTTATTTATTATAATAATTTAGGTATTTCATTTAGATATAAATGAAATGCCACAAATACAAAACAATCTATGCGAAAATGCAAAAATGTTTGCAAAAAATTGTGAAGTTGTTCTCCAATAGTTTGCAATGTAATACTGAGTCACACATGTAAAACAGATAAACCTCTGACCACCTCACTTCTTCCCTTGACATTTTGCTTGTAGGGCTTGAGGGTGTGTCCTCAATAGAGGTGTGGGTGGGACTGAGGAGACTTCTTCGATTACAAACAAAGAGTCCAAAAGGGCCAGAAAACCATGCATGATATACCTTTAAGAAAAAATAAGGATAATATAGACAGTGTAGAAGAATCATATATACCCTTTTTCAGTATAATATATGAGTTTACCTTTAGCATGTTTGACCATATAAGAAAATAAATGTATTTTTTCATATGGGGGCTACTGTTTGCTAGGTTTGTTGCTTCCCTGATGGAATCCAGGGCCATTATGATTACTAAATTAAGGTTCTAATAACCACAAGCCTAAGAAACATGCTTGTGCTTCTCATTATTAAAATAATTAGTGTTTATATAACAATTAATGAACTGAATCTGCAAGCAAGGCACAAGCATTTCTTTAAAAAATCTTGGAGGGAAAAGGTTGATCATGTTTGAAATCCAACCTAGGGACACCTATGTGGAGTTTCACAGTGGTCTGCTGAGCCCTTCACCATCCAAATTGTTTGAACCAATCAGGACCTGCACACCAGGAAGCACCAGTGAAAATCAGACCGGCCTTATGTCAAACACTCTGAATGCACGAATGATCTTTGTCACTACTTTAAAAGTTGTATAAATAAATGGTCACGGTAAAACTTGTTCTTTGAACAACAAACCAATAACAACCACACATAAAAATATTGTGACGTTAGAGACACTGAGGTGAAGTAGCAGTGAGCATAGAGTAACTGTATATCATAGGAGACTACTGTGATGCATCTCAATAACAAAATGAATAAGTTAACCTAATATTCAGATCAATATCTTTTCTTCTTATAAGGTTTTTAAGTCAGAATTGGTGAAAAACAGGTCAATGTATATTTTATTTCAGAAGCATTTGAGGGTTATGTAAACATTTAAAAAAAAAATTTAAACCCTGAAGTATGAACTGTTTGAAGTTGTGAACTGCAATATGTTGAAATCTTACATTTACTGAATGAGCCAATCTATCAATTCAAGTTATTCAGAATCACTTTTGAAAATCACATTGTTTTTTTTTTGTTTTTTTTTGTATTTAAAATGTTTTTCTTTCATCTATGACCTGCCCATACCTTTATGAGAGACCACAATACCTTTATCATTTCAGACTGCAACAAGTGCTCTGCTATCTTATGAAGCAGACCCCATCTGTTTTGCGCTCATATGACATGGGCATTACAATTACAAAGCAAATTATAATTTCTCCCTGTACAAAACCTTCCAGGTACTGTCAGCTTTCACTGTCAAGAGGACTCTTGAAACACAAATGTTATTTTTTCTTCAGTTTGATATGCAGTTCCTCATTGTATGTGGTGCCCCTCAATGGTCCAAACATATCAATTAGATGTTCTAACAATCTCTACCACAACATATTAAAAATCATTAAAAATAAACCAACATATTCCCATCTGCTGTATTTAAAATTAAATGAATGAATTGAATTAATTAACTTGAAGATTTTGCTCAACATTTCATTGTACAGTATGTATTCAAGTTAAAATGATATGTGAAAATAATTAATTACTATCTAATTAATGTAATTACATTACAGACAAAAAATCAGTAGCAGACAAACACCTCCTAGAGTTGTAATAGCAGCACAACTCTCACTAAATACTTGTGGCTAAAAGGGTATCATTATGATGAAATGGAGAAATAATTTAATGGTGATGAATTGACAAAGGCCACTATGCATGGTCATCTGGCGACTGACTATAATCACTGACCATGAGGGACAGAATTGTGTCCAGTCTGTTCTGATTATTTTGTTCTTGTTGTCGAATGTCGATCGCTTCAATAGCATGTCATATTCCATTACTTGCCTTTCACAGTTCTGATCACACAACTGAAATCATTCTTCATCTACCAATCTGTGCAGAAAAAAGCAAAACAAGCCATCTCCAAGCACGCACATTTAAAAGCAGTATGTTTCACCACTTCATAAGTTTGCATTCAGCAACAATGATTTTGGTGCTTGGGTTATCTGAATAAACCCTGCCAAAGTCCTCAAAAAGGCTGGTTATGTCATTGGTCAGTCCTGGAATTTAACCCCCTGTACCCTCATCCAAGCTGATGTAGTGAAGCCTTTTTTATTTAAAGGCAAACATAGCTTGCTTTGTTGCCAAATGACTCTTAGCACAAGAACAGGAAGCCAGACTGCTGCAATGGTTGTAAAACGCATGTTGATTCCTTAGCTCAGCCCATCCACGTTTACAGAGCACCTGAAATCGGTCACTTGTAATAATATAGACAGTGCCTGCTGCTGGCATAAAGGCTATGTGGTCGTTCAGGGGCACAACCATCTATGGGCCACACAATTCAGGTTTTAAATTTGAAAGATATTTAAATTGTGTGGTCCGCGATCGCCACAGTAGTACGATGGATCAAAAAATTGAATGAACAAATTGAAAGGGTGAAGCTTCATTTTGAATGTCTGTTTGCGTATTTCACACTAATCGTTTGCAGAAGGGTCTTGCAAACTTGAAATAAAAAAGTTGTAGTTTCAATTTGAATTATTGATCAATGGTTGAGCAGAACTAAATCACATGATGTGCAACAGGAAAAGGTTTACAAAAGATAAATATTTCTTGACAACATGAGCATATAACCAGCAAGACCTTTTACTTTTTGATCTTGTGGCTAGCTTAAACTGCTTTGATTAATCAGTACCTGGACTACAGTATAGACAGCTTACTCTAATATACCAATGGTACAATGCATGTCCGATGTGCAGGACCAAACTTCACTTCAGGTAGACTTTCATAAACTCCTGCATATAGTTGAATGAGTGAATGAATAAATTATTAAATAAATAAATATGCCCTTGTATTACTTGGGGCTCCCAGAGGTGGAAAAGAAGTGATAGTTGATAGTTGATCAATTCAAGGTGATGTATTGGTGGTTGCTGAGTAATGTACTTTAAGGCAAACGGGTGTGTGTTTTGCCTTTAGTATGCAATGCATTCCAATGAATGAAATATAAACAGTAATATAATAGTGCTAAGCTGGCTGTATCTGTTGGTCTCACATACAATGGTCTAAAAGTTCATTCTTAGTATTTATATCTCAGACTGTTTTAAATATTGAAAGCAATAGTGATATACTGTGTATAGAGTACAGAATATTAATAACCAAGTAGTAATATAACTACAATACGAACTGACCTGTGAAGGCCATACCATTCACTTAATAACCACAATATTTTGTTAATACTGATTTATTTTATGATGTGGAATATGTGTTCTGTGTGTTGTGGCACTTTAATGTGCAGTTCGGTGACAAGGGAGGCTTGCGCCTGCTTTTCCTGAGGGGGTGACCTGAAGAAACAGAAAAAGAGGTACTGGAGTTCAGCACAGGCAATTAAGTGGGAACTGCTGAAAGATGCACATCAGCCATTGAATCAAAAATCTGAGGTCTTCTCCACAGGAGCAATCTTTCATCAGAAAAGGCATGGTGTGATTGATGGAAGGACTCGGGAGAGTGCGAGTCTCGAGGCCAGCTGGCAAGGTAAAGCACCTCGACGGCAGCTCATTTGAGCACCCAAGGAGGTGCACAGAGACAATTAAATAGTGCACTTAAGTGGTGTATTTTTCTCTGTTTGACCATTTCCCACAAGTTCAGCTTGATTGCCTTATAAGTGGTTGGGATAAAATTGAAAATGTTTTAAAGCAAAATTGGCTTATTTATTTATTTATTTAGCGCTGTATGTCAACCTCTTTATAAATGGCATTATACAAAAATAAAGATAGATTGATTTTTAAATAGCTATTTAAACAGTCTAATTCCACAGCACAATATATATATATGCCATGCTACATTACAGAGTTACTAAAATGAATGCCTTGTGGAGTAATTGTGTCTGTCTGAGCTGAAGTTCTATTTCTATTTCAAATTCTATTTCTGGACATTTTTTTTACAGGGATGTTCTTTAAAAGTAAATTAATTAATAATGTAATCAATTTAACAGCTAATTCAAGTTATTATGCATTATTTGTGACTATATTTTCCCTATATCCTCAACGAAGTTCAAATCTTGATGCTTTATTTTGTGCTTTATTAATCTTGCTTTTTGCCACAGTGGACAAAACACAGAGCAGCAATCTAAATGTGATCATATCAAAGCATGTATTACCTGCCTCGCTGAATGTGATGTAATTTTGGGGACATTTTTATCATTGCAAGGCTTCTTTCCCATTTTGCCAAGTTCTTTCTATTTGCATATTGCTGTTAGCCTATACTTCCTAATGCAAATTATTAGTGCTAGCAAGGCACTGTATTGGATTTTACTGAACACCAAAAAAAAAGCCTTTTATGTTGTATCTGCTTGATGATTTATTTGTAAGAAATTTCCTAATTTGCCTCCTGCCAGTTGCCTACCGCACTCAAAACGTTTGCCAGGCTAAATGTCCTATTGGTGGAAGACTTTAGGGCCTGCTACCTCCCTTGGAGTTCTCAAGTGTTATGTAATTTCACACAAGATTCCCTGCCCAAAGGGAAACTCTCACATCACTGACATGTCCTCTTTTACATTATTAGCAACCAAGAGCATTACCAACCATGAGCTGCTTCTCTATTGGGTATTTGAGTTTTGCAGTGACAGAAATTCAAGGACATGCCTCTCTCTCTAAACTCCTAGTCTGTGTCCGAATAAGACCCCTAACTACTCTGTCCCCAAAATATGTACTGTCTAATCATACTGCTGTCATGTAATGCGTAATATGCAAATAAATTTATAAATAATTATAATTATAAAAGAAATACATAAATATCACCACCAAAGACACCAACTTGTTCCCCTTGACATCAGCTTTCCAAAAATACAAAGGAAGATATAATATTCTCCGTACTGTGATGTGTCCTTATGTTCCGCACTTGTGCAGCCTTGCTCATATGTCGTTGAAGGAAAATGTCAGCGAAGCTACACCTCGATTTTAAAATGAAGCTGTGTGTCATATTTATGGGTCCAAAATGGTAATTTCCTCCTGAAAAGTATACTCCTGAATATGCTCAAAACCCCAGAAATAAGTATATCTTCCTGGGATTTTAAGTGCAGTATATTTAGAGGAAATTTTTCACATCCTCTGGCTCTACTTGTGTACTCAATGGTGGGAAAGTGTACTGGTTTAGACATGGCCCCAAATCACTCAAATTGCAATGAATCTGCACAACATGCTCAAATCCTTGAAATAAAGTATTCTATTCTGTTCTGGGATTTGCTGCTTAATCACCTGAAATGGCTTTTTAAGGAAAATACATTTTTTTGTTCTAGTTGAAACCTCCAAATCCTTTGAATTTTACACCAATGTGGTTCCCTCTAGTGGTCATGGGGTTAATACAAAAGAGAATGATCTGCAGGTTATAGCCTGATGAAATTAAATCCTTGCCACCCTTGCCTAATTGCATGAGGTGAAGGATAGAGAAGCAACAGAAAAGCCTTGTGACACTGCATGGTTCTCCTCCAATTTCTGTGCGGCTTTTTCTGTTTCACCGCACCAGTTTAACGTCTCCATAGTATGCACCTTCATACCGAGTTAACTACCTTCAGTTTCATTAAATTCTTTCTATTAATGTTATTATTGCAGGAATTCAATTTCAATGTCACTATGCAGTTGCTCCTCAGCCTCTGTTCATGACTGCCAGCAATGCTTCTTCAGTACTGGTTCTGCACTAAACTCCTCTGTCAAATTGGAGGGCTGCCTCATAGCCACTACAATTGCCCACTCCTTCAGGATTGGTGCAGCTACTGAGTAAGCTCCAATGGTTCCCACGGCCACACTCAAAAAAATCATGGCAATAGTCATGTACTGCTTTTGAACACTGCACTATGCGTAACACCAAGGACGTCAATCAAGCTCAAAACATAATTATCAAAATATACTTGCATGTGCTGCTAACATCTGCTACTTGCTACTTGCCACCAATCTGCATCTTCATGCAACCCTGTGTTCATGACCAATGCTGGCAACGCCATGACCAGCTCGTGGTTCTGCGTTAAATTGTGTTGTCTCTTGACCGCTATACTCCCCTCTCCTTCAGGATTGGTGCAGCTATCACAGCAGCTCCCAAGGTTTCAACGGTCACAAATAAAGGGCCAGTGGTCATCTGCTGCCTGCTTCTGAATGCTATTTCAGGCTCAATGCTGAGGACATTGTCCAAGCTCAAAAGATGATCTAATCTACTGGCCTGTTGGCATTTGTTATTTGTGAAAAAAAAGAAGTTTTTTTCATATGGTTTCTGGGCATTGACTCTTGAGAAGTAAGCATGTCCTTTTCTGATCCCTGTATCATCAAGTGTGTTTGTAACAGCAAATGGGAAAAAGAAGGGACCTGTTTTTTTTTTACTTAGCCATTGCTCTTAAAACATAGCACGAGACACTGGAGTGTAAATGTCATTATGGCTGCAATTCCACTTCATTGCCGGTCATAATGCGGAATGGGAATTATCAAAATAATTCATTAGTCCAATCCCTTTTGGCATATATGATGACACCACATGTGGGGGACTTTTGCCCAGGCCATGGGGGGTCCCAAGCCAGTGAATTGCTTTTCACTGAGTCAGAAACACATATGCTTTGGGAGTTGGATATGAAGGGCTTTCTTTCTTTCCCAACAGACCCCAGTGATTGGAGAGAGAGCATGGAACAGTTTTTAATGAGCTATCAGAAGAATTATAAGGGATGAAAAAATACATATCCCCTAATTTCCCCTCATTAATTAGAAGGAAACAGCATTCATCAAAGAAATACCAGGAGCCACATCGCAGTGGGAACTCCAACAGAAAGAGAATTTGTGTTCCAAGGCACAGAGCCTTAGACCCCAAGCTAATCCGTTGGCAAGAAAAGGCTAGAGTTACACAAGTTAGTAAGGAGTTATAACATCGGATTCTGACACGCATGTGTAATGAAAATAGGATGCCCAGAAGAGCATGCTGTAATTCAACCTCCAGGTAAAAAATGTTTGCTTTATATTACACTCTGTCTTGTGGTCATGTAGCTCATAAGTAAAGGGCAAGCCTGAATGAATCAGGCTTTCAAGAATCTTCATAAATATGACTAAAGTGAAATGCCTGATCTGCTCATTAATTAGTAGTTCATGAATTAATGCTGTAGACCCTCAGTGATCTGAATCCTTTGAGAATGGGGGGATGGGGGATGAACCCAAAACAAAAACATTACAAACTGTTAGTTGAACTTCCATAAGGAATGTATGTTTATGAGTTTCAGAGAATCTGAAAGCCTTTGAAGATGAAGTGATAGCTACACAGAACAGGTTTTGAGTTCAAAGCAAGCTATGGTTGAGTCAGGTTGCATCATAAAGACAAGGTATCTGTGAGAACTGTGGTTGACTAATTGGCACTGAATGTTGTTTCAACCGACATACCATTTGTAATCTGTCAGTGTGAAAAAATAAAAACATCAACAGAAATGATTTTTTAAAAATATTAACAGTTGTGTGTTGCTGTTCAACTTGCCATGTACATGTGAATCATCTATAAAGGTGCTTTTTTGATTTATTTCCTGAATGATTCAACCAAGGAATTCAGCCAATAAGATTTCCGCATGCTTTGCAGGGAAGGTAGCCAAAGAAAATTCAGCTTACTTAAAACTTCAGGCACTCTTGTGTGGAGGAATTGGTATTTTTTTAAAAACCTTTATTGTCGCGGCATATCCAGGAACAGGAGAAATACCACCGACCGGTTTCGACCACGCAGGGCCTTTATCAGGGTGTAACAGAATGGTTAAAGAGGAGATGTTTATAACCTCTGGGTGGGGATGAGCAATCCATGAATCATGTGTGGTAGGTAGGCATGGGCTGTCAATCAATGCCATGTGACACGACATTTAGGATGCAATACAACTAAAATACAACTTCAAACTAAGGATAACAATATCCCGAATATTGCTATAATGAAAAAGTATGATCGTATGTGAAAAGTACAATGTAAAAATTACAAAAAACGACAAAGAGGGAAGGCGAAGAAATAAGGGACTGATAGATATACGTCTAATCAAATAAGTATAAAGAGTGTTATAGGTATGGTCGGTAATCCACCTCCTCATTTAAACCAGGGAATGTCATCGCATCAAACTGAAAAATCCAAAAAGTTTCCCTTAGGAGCTTTTTAAGCCTATCGCCACCACGAATAGACTATTTTATAAGTTTGATTCCTTCCACTCTTAAAAGGGATTAATTGCTGGAATGGAACTCCTTAAAATGTTTTGCCATGGGGTAATCTAAATTTTGTGTACGTATAGCATATTTGTGTTCAGAGACCCTATCCTTAAGGCACCTCTTGGTGCGTCCCAAATAAAAACTACCACAAGGGCAGAGGAGACGATAAACCACGTAAGTGGTATTACAGTTAATGAATTCCTTTTGCTTGTATACTCGTTTAGATTTCTGCATGGTGCTGGATCAGTGCTGACTCCAACTGACTGAGCACCAAAAATACTAGTTTATATTACCTAATTTTAGGTAGTCTTAGAAACTAGTGACATCAGAGTTTATGAGATGGCAACTGAGTACAACTTTTGTGAAACTGAATCCCTCTCTTCTGCTCAGGTAAAAAGAAGTAGTTTCCTGTGAGTTTTGTATTGATCAGACAATAAGAAATGTTCCTCATAAAACAACTCTCTATAGAGACCCCCGCAAACAAAGACCTGCAGGCGGAAACAGATAAAAGCTACCATCTGGTGAAATTAATGTAACTTGGTTTGAGCAAGCAGACTTCAATTCACTATCAAATAGGTAAGATATATTTAAATATTGTTTTGATATATAGTATGTATTTCCATGAAGTATATACACATGGAAATATAACTGGATGTTTCCAGGTGGAGAATCTGTGGATTTTTTTTTCTCCTTTCGTGACGTGACGGGGCATACATTCTGAATAAAGTCCAGACTAAGCTGACACTAACATGACATAGAGGGTTACATACATAAGTGTTGGACCATGGTGTTGCATGGGATAGACAAACTCCCGTTGTCAGGTTAATTTTTGCCTGGAGCATGTGAACAGATTTGTGCAAGGAATGAACCCTGCTTCTCATGAAGTGCAGGGCGGATTACTTTTGTGCCGGAGCATGTTGGTTTTCACTCACTCCATACCACTTTAGTCCCGCAGCACATGCTGTGCTGGCCCAGCATGCACTTAACTGTAACCATGGAGTAAACCACACATAGCTAGGACGTTTTGAGAAGGAATTTGTCTAAGGTTTTTACAAAGAATAACAAGTACAATAAACATTTATGAAGGAGAGGTAGATAAATGTGGATGTGTAGACATTGCCCCAATTGAATCAAAGTGAAGAATTTTTATTCATATGAGCGAGAACACAACTGGTAATGAAGCACGTGGGTGGCAGATCAAACATGGAGTAGATACAATGCAATGTACAGCATTTATGCTCACCCAACTCTGTTTACAGGTTCTGCTTCTCCCTCATCACTCAGTACCTACTGTTCTGGTAAATCAGGTATCTGGGGTCTCCTGCAACCTTACATGCACCAACTATTGTAAGTGAGTTGGAAGATTAATCGAGATGTACGTAAGCCTAATGAATAAATAACTGCCTTTGATGGCATGCAGAACTGTACTTAGTAATGTGAGAATAAACAATATGAAGTACATAATGTACGGAAGTGTTTTCTTAGAATTACCCTGGTGAAGTGTGAACAAAAAAATGAAGGGTATTTTTTACGAATGAATAATCACCATTACTGGAAAGAAAATATCCTTATGTAATAAGGATAATTGTATAATTATAGAATAATGTTGAAAAAGCCTTATGTACTCCCATGCAGTGAGTTAAAATGTTTTTTTTCATACTAACCACCATGTAACATTTTATTAGCTTTATAAAATGTCACAGTTTGAAGAACAAAATAATTAGTTGGGAACATGCAAATGGTATATGTGGACAGACCCAAGCATACCCTCAAACGTCATCATGCAGAATTTCTGTCTGTTCTCTCAGGTTTTCAGATGAGATGCACTGCCCATGGCAGGGATTTCCAGGTTGGTCAAAGGCACCTTGACAATATACCCTGACTACAAATCAGTCCATGTGCCTGCAAGGAAGAGGGGTTACAGTTAATATATCACAAGGGAAAGCTTTAGGTTTAGCTTTGTAAGTCCAAAAAAACATAAAAGAAAACAAAAGTTTGCATTGGTACAGCAAGATATTTTGAGCAGGGGGTGCTGCTGACAGAAATGCTAAATCGTGATATCCACAATACAAAAAATGACCAAACATGAAAATGGGCACAATGCATGTGCCTGGTGTGACGGATCTAATCTTCTGTAATTTTTCTTGTGTATAATTTTGTTTTTATTTTGTCTGTCTGCAACCATGTTATCTGTGCTGCTGCCTGTCTTGGCCAGGACACTCTTGAAAAAGAGATTATTATTCTCAGTGAGGTTTCATGGTTAAATAAAGCTTTAATTAAATAAAACCTGCATTTTAAATGTCGATGTGGCGCAGTAAAATATGCACTTATTCCACAATGCACACCTTATTTTTTTGGCAACACCTTTTCAAATCAATGACACACAAAACAAAACATGCATTTAATTATATAAAGATAAAATATATAACCAAAAACATTCCATGTAATAAAAAATAGTGTATATAAGTAGAGAAAGAGCTGAAAAATGTATCAACATCGTGCTGTAGAAATACTTTATATAAAATATTATCATTATAGGACATTTCTAATGCATGAATGGGTTGAAAAGATTGAAAAGACATTTTATTATGCTGTCAAGCCTGCTCAAGAAAGCATGCAAGGTCAGTTCTCAATAAAATTCAGAAAATACATATATTTAAGTGACATATGTCATTTGTTTCTACAGAATAGAAATTAAATAAATAAATAAAAATAGCTTTTTCTCCAGACTTTGTCTGGAGACTGGCAGGGCAGAAGTGACTTGCACTCATGCTTCTTCGGCTGAAGGGAAATAAAGAATCTCAGTTGCAGTGCAGATTACAGTCGAGCTCAGCACTCATAATTAGTCTCACATCGTTGCAGCGGAGGCTTGATGCAATGTACTATGTGCCATAACCATTTGTAACCCTGTGACACTTTTCACTATGTGAAAATGAATTATTTACAGCATTGGATTCGGGGCCCTAACAAGATGTGACAGTTAAGTAATAAATCTGTTGCTCTCTTCAGGCAGTGGCATGATGTAAACTGAAACCTCCACAGTACTTTGAAATGAACACATTATTATTTAACAGACTTGATTCTGACAACAAGTTTGTTCTTCCTGCCAATCATTCAAAAAGGGGAATGGTACTTCATGTCTGGAAATTTCATGGACCAATGGAAGCACAGTTACTGTGGCATTGGCTGTACTGCTTAGTTTGTCAACTCTTGATTGAGTAACCAACACAGTATTTTTTTTTTTTTAGATTTTGGAAACAAATAAACTTGAGTTGAATTAACACTGACCTAATACAGAATATTCTGTGAATGGATCTGAATTAGTAAATTATACTATAAATTATTTGGGCTTGGGGGGAGAGGGGTTAAAGGAAAACGGTATTTCTTATGACCTGCAACATCATGTTGGATCAAATCAACAGGATCAACCAGAAGAAAATGTTTTGGGCAGCTGGAAGATATTGTTGTTGTTTTTTTTTTTGTTTTGTTTTTTTTTGTTTGGAATGGTGCATAATTGAAGTACCTGGATCTGACATAGCATTGGCTTGGAATTCTGCAACGATCAAAATCAAATCCAGTAAACTCTCCCTAGCTCTTTTGGCCACTAGAGACCTTCACCTTTGGCCAAATCTGGTAGTGAACCCATGATGTTTTCTATGCGCAATTTCATGGTAAAATGAATTAGAAAGAGCCAGGGAGACCAAATGGATCAGCTTGATGTTGCAATAAACTGAGTTTTCTTTCCTTTTCAACTGTCACCAATAGCCTGTGAAATGCTCACCTGAAATTAGTTTTTAAAAGGTCTGAACAGTAGAGATGGCCCCAGTTCATGTGCCTCAAGACTCCTTTTGAGAATTAAAAAATTTCTGTCTGCTATAAGCATGTGAGAAGCGTGCCAATAATGTCATCAGCAGTGACACTTCGACTAGGACCCGTTATGGTCAGATTAGACCTAAATTGAGGTTTTGCCATGCACACTTAATGTTACAAGGTTGTTTTTCATTTGCTGGTCCTAGGACCTTAATTAAGGTCAATGAAATCATGAACTTCAGCGAGTACCAAGGAAATTTGGCCAGAAATGTGGTAACACCCACCAGGAAGCTAAGTCTTCAGCAAAATGATGTTCCCAAGCATTCCTCAAATTCAAATTGCTCACAAAATTATTAATTCACAATTGTGAACTCAGTCTCCAGAGTTGAACCCAATCAAAAATGTGAAGTTTGTATTGAAAAGGGAAGTTCACAAACATGGACCAAAGAATCTGAAGGATTTTGTATGGAGGAATGGTCATACTGTAGATTGCCCCAATACGTTCACTGATCTCATACAATACTGTAGAAAACAACTAAGTAGTGTTAGCCTTGTGAAGAGAGGGTGCACAAAGTACTGGGAACAGGAGTGTGAATACTTGTAACACTTATCCTTTCATTAATGCTCAGATACATTTTTTATTTGCTGTTAAAGGTAGAAATCATTGTTAGTCTTTGTATTGCCTTCCATGGAAACCTCTTTAGAGTAGCTAGTTGTAGGAAATCTGAGTCACAAAAACTAAAATATAAATCAGCTGGTTTGAGTTTATGAGAGCATGATTGAGAGAGAGGTAGAAAGAGGCATCAATCACAGAGGGAAATGTGTAGTGGCTACAGTAAATTAAGTTGTAAACTGAACAGGAACATCTGCATTTTGGCATTTGCCATCAATGAACTGGGGGATTAAGATAAAATGTAAATTAGACCTTGCCCTTGCTTTAGAAAATAATCTTTCAGAGGGTTCCACAAGTGCTTTCTTAGATATATTTTACTTTGGTTCCCATGGGGCTAAAGAGGCCATGGTCCATGCAAGTCCTCAAACTACACCCTTTGTTGTTCACTTGTCAACATTTCTTACAACAACTGCCAGTCATAAAAGGGATAGTTATCAGTAGCATCAGCAGTAGATTTGAACAGTCATTAGTTATGTCCATAATTATTGAACTGGCAGAAAGGGACAATTTGCATACAAGAAAGAGAAATACGTCTGACTAATCAATGGAATATGCAGTATAATTATTGTACTAGCTGACAGTCATAGTCCACAATAATAGCTGAAAAAATTATAAATGTTCACTTACCTTATGTTACAACTCTGCAGTCCTAACGAATGACTAGACCCTGCCAGATTGTCTGACTAGTACATTTCATTCAATTCCTCAGTGGCTATTGGCTATTATTCAGCTTTACTGTGGCTAATTTGAAGGCTTACCAAGACTTTAAAGTGTCAATCATTAGGCAAGCGGTATTAAATTGTATGCCAATGTTGTGCTATACAAAGCCAGGGCATAGCTGAGGTCTGTTAATGGGCCTGATAACCTCAAAGTGGTAATAGGGAAATTAGGATGAAAAACCTAGAGGACCTGATGTCACCATCACTGCCTTAGATTTAATTGTGTAACTGGCTGGCATTTAAATGGCACATTTGAGCATGTAAATACCTTTACACTACAACACTATCAAGTGTAAATAGCATCCTTAAATTCAGTGGACATTCATTTCCAATTCAGTACTCATGATGGCTGAGCCTACCGTCACACTTTCCCCAGTAAAGAAGAATTAAAGAATGTTCTGGATTGCCTGATACAATTCAGTTCAATTTCCCAGTCCCCTCATACCCATGGAAATATTATGTAGTTTAGGTACAATGAAAATCCCCAGTCAAGCATTTCCTTTGCAGATCCGTTGCTTCATTCTTAGTAATATAGTACTTGGTGGCAGGTTGAACTTTAGTGATGCAGGACCTGGAGTTTAGTGTCCCTGCCACAGAGATATATAATCTAACTAACAGAGTATCAGCTGCATTCATGGGCAAAGACCATAAGTGCAACGTTGTATATGCTAGGGCAGTGTACCCTGTACAAAGGCTGTGTGTCACTTTCACTTCTGGTGAGGGGGCCATGTAGACAGCTTGTACGGATGAAGGAACTTGAAGAAGGCCTAAATGGTACACACATGGCCAGTTAATTGCTTTTCCATCTCTGCTCTGCAGAGCTCAGGGCAAGCATTTTATCTCCCCCAAGCTAAACCAGTTTTATTATAATCTAAAATGTTACAGGTGCTGTACTAACTCCCACTCACATGCAAAACTGTCTCTTTTAAAGCATGCTACAGAAATTAATGGTATTGCCGCTGCTTAAAATACATGTGCACGGCTATTGCTCACTATCCCGCATAACCTCATTGAGTTTATCAGGCTGAAAAACAACTCAGACATATCCGACTGAGATTAAAGAATTATCATCCAATAACCAATAACCAAGGCTGGAGTACCATGACCTTTTGACTGTATCTGAAGGAGAAAATCTATTTGATCTATTTACAGATCCATCTGTCTGACACAGCAACCTGAAAGCACCAGCACATTTTGTATCATACCCAAGAAGTGCGAGTCTCATCTGAAAGGAAATACAGGAGAAGGCAGTGTGTTTTTGATAAGGGCCTAAGAGGCATGGGGGAGCCCAAAGGCACTAGAAGGTGGAGGGGCTGGTACGCCCAAAGTTATTGATGTTCATATGGCATGAAGGGAAAAGGATAACTTGCATTTAATAGCCTCAAGTAGTGGAGCTGGCTTTTTTGTTTCTCAGGATTAAGCATATTGCTACATCTAGCTAGCAAGTTAGTGTGATGTTGTGTGCCTGAGCCAAAGCTGATGCATGTATGTGATCAGATTGCTATCTGAAAATTGATAAATTTTTGAGAATTATGCAGTGAGTTTGAACTGTTTTATTTGTACACAGCTATTGTTGTATTTTGCTACAGCCTTTGTTACTGTAAAAGAAGAACTACAGTGTGACAGGCTGTCTGATTTTGAACCAACAGCAGCTATAAAACATTGGACAGCACAGTTTCATTAGAAAATAAATAATCTAAATTAGAACTTGCCTCATTCCACAAAACAGACAAAAGTTAATACCCCACAGAGTCTCTGATTGAGCTTCCAGTTATCTAAACCTCCAGATAATGAATCCAGGCCTCACATCACACACTTAGTGTGAACATTCTATCAAATGTTGAAATTTAACTGCTTATTATGGAAAATAATACTTTTTATATGACATAAATAACTAAACAGAAATAAACCTCTCGCTCATCTGAAAATCTTCTGTGTAATTTTCCACAATGTTTTGTTAAATGAGTACTAGGGTTGCATGTGAGTATTATATTAGTTGATTACTCATTGGATATGTGACTACTCAATCCTTTCACAAAGGCTATGAGTGTACAACTATGTGTTGGAATTTAGTTCCATTTAATAATTTTGCATATGTAAAAAAAAAGGGGCGGCAAGGTGGTGCAGTGGTGGGTAGCACTGTCACCTCACAGCAAGAAGGTCTTGGAGTGGAGCTTGCATGTTCTCCCCGTGTCTGCGTGGGTTTCCTCCATCTACTCCAGGTTCTTCCCACAGTCCAAAGACATGCAGGCAGGCTAATTGGAGACTCTAAATTGGACATACATATGAATGTGTGAGTGAATGGTGTGTGTGCCCTGCAATAGATTTGCAACCTTTCCGGGGTGTATTCCTGCCTCTCACCCAATGCACCCAGAGACACATTAAAATAAGGGTATTTCTTCATCTAATTACACTATATGATCAAAATTATCTGGACGCCCCTTGACCTGGAGCTGTTTTTCATGGTTTTGCCTAGGCCCCTTAGTTCCAGTGAAAATCTTAAGGTAATGACATTTTAGACAATTTCGTGCTTACAACTTTGTGGCAACATTTTAGGGATGGCCTATTCTTATTGACAATGCCCCCGGGAACACTGCAAGGTCCTTATAGAAATGGTTTTGTCGAGACCGGTATGGAAGAACTTGACTGGCCAGCACAGAAACCTGACCTCAACCCCATCCAACATCTTTGGGATCAATTTTAAAGCCAACTGTGAGCCAGGCCTAATCCGCCAATCAGTGCCTGACCTCATGAATGCTCTTCTGACTGAATGGAAGCAAATGAGATGTTGGATGTCAGGTGTCCACACACTTTTAGCCATGTAGGGTGTATATTTTGATATGCATGTTTTGATTAAAATTATGCTTCTTGTTGGTAAGCTGCTGCATAAGCGAGATAATGACAAGGGCTGAGCATTACCCAGTTATTATGCAGTACTGAGGAAAACTGCTGGGTGAATTTATGTCTTCCATGTCAGGCATTCAAACAGCTTAATGACGAGCCTCTCAGCCATTATCCCGCTGAAAGAACGGCTTACGAACAAAAAGCATAATTGTAATCAAAATTACATTTCAAAATATTAAATTCCACTGTATTCCAGCAAATATCCCATATCCTATACCACTTAGCAATTAATGCATGTTTCTAGTCCCTCTCTCGGTGGTCAACACGTTTGTTATCTTGGATGGTTAGCTAGACAACTATTGAATTATAGGCTATTCAAAATAGAAGATAAACTATGAATGAAGTCAAGTTATAACTAGCTACTCTACAGTCATTCATGGACATCAAGCTGACGCTTGCAAGTATAGTATTGTAACTGTTGGCTTTTTAGCTCTTACAAATTTACACTTTATTTATCAAGTCACACCAATGCGCATTAATTTATAATGGTGATTGAATATTATATTATATTATATTGAATACTGTATATTAGTTTTGCAAGTGCACAACATTTGTGACTTGAGAAACAAAAATGCTTTGTATCTTACCCAACAGTATGACTGATTTATTGACATAATGGGCTAAGCATTAAGACTTTATTAAGATGGAAAAACTTTTGAATTGATGTTATTTGCGCATGTATTTTCAATACAAGCTGTGGTGCCGCCCAGGCAAGAGGCATTCTAAAAACAGATTCTTCCCCATGCAATAAATCGATTTTGGAATCAAGCACATTATGCGATGAGTACACTGGACTTATTATATGCAGTATATGGACTTATTATAAAACAGAGATTCTTATGTTAATGCAACCTCTGTAGCAGGATTACTTTTTTCTTAATCACTGTTGAATTAAACATGCGTTTCTTCAGTAGCATGGTCCACCACCATAAAATCAATTTTCACATCTTTTAGTGGCTAAATTTTAAGTGAATGCAATTTACCATTGCTAAGGTTGTGCAGTGCCCCTGCAGTTCATGGCCGTTTATTTATATAGATCCATTTTCAAGTTTTCAAAGAAGAGACAGTGGGCCTCCCTTCAGACAAGGCTTGGTTATATACACAACATGGCCAAAACTACGTGGTAATCTGACATCCAACATCTCATCCAAATTTATGGCCATTAATATTGAGTTTGTCCACCCTATAACAACCTCCACGCTTCTGGCTTTATACTAGATGTTGGAACATTGCAGCAGGGATTTGCTTCCATTCAGCCAGAACAGCATTAGTGAGGTCGAGCACTGATTGGGCGATTAAGCCTGGCTCGCAGTTGGCTTTCCAGTTGATCCCAAAGGTGCTGGACAGGGTTGAGGTCAGGGCTCTGTGCAGGCCAGTCAAGTTCTTCTACACCGTTCTTGTCAAAACCACTTCTATATGGACCTTGCTGTGTGCCTCGGGGCATTGTCATGCTGAAATAGGAGAGGGATTCCCCAAACTGTTGGGGAAGCACAGAATCATACAGAATGTAATTGCTTGTCATTGTATGATGTAGCATTAAAACAGCCCCAGACCAAGGGGTTTCCTAATACTTTTGGTCATATAGTATATAAAGCCATTATAAGTATGATCAACAATAATCAGAGATAACTACAAATTGATTTTAAATATGTATTTCATTTGTAGCTCAGTATCCATATATCAATGGCCTTAATTCTTTATAGGGCACATTTGAAAATAAATAGGATGTTTTTTTGTCTGCACTTAATACATTTTTCAGAAAAAATAGAGAAGCTAAACAACCCTTTGCTACCCTACCATCCCATAGATAATTGTAGTGTGAAAATGTGACTTCTCAGATATGAAAGTGGTTGGTGGATGGAGCTGTAAAAACAATATAAGTGTAATTATGGTACAATGTAGCTGTTTAAACAGATCTACACACATGGAGTGAATGTCTAACACCCAATTAGCACTAGATTCTAGTGTTGACTGAGAAATATAAAAATAAGACACAGGTCAACACTGTTTTCACTCTTTGTATCGTGATCCTCCTATCATAAAATGCTTATAAAGCGCAATTTTTAGCACAAAACCACTTAGCAACACTTCTGGTCGTGGGGAAAATTCAACAGCGGTTATTAATAGACTACTTTTGAACAAAATAATCAATAATCCATTAGGATCCATATGTTAATGATAGTGAAACAAAAAAAGGCTATGAAAAATTTGTAGGCCTAATAAAGGGATAGTAGAATAAACTGGTTTTTCATTACTCTATGGAAAAATAAAGATACACTGATGGCGGCTGGCTCTTGCATGTTAGGGGAAATAGACATGGTATAGTATGGATAGCAGATGAAAACAATCAAGCCCTCAATCTAAATGACAGTTTGTCTCATGGAGCAATTAAACCTACACCATAAAGCCCAGGTTCAACACAATCCTCACTTTGAACACAATTAAACAATACTGCTAATAAAGAAATAATATTGCTTAATTTGTGTTCCTCAGTTTTAGGAGGAACTGGAGGCTCTTGAGCAGATGTACTGATGTTTTAAACATGTTGGTCTTCCATGTTATTTGGCCTAAATATCCTAGTCTACTACTGTAGTTACTATCTCTGTTTATTTGTTAAACTTTAACAGCTATACTTTATAGTACAATGGTAATTAACTAAATTATTTAAATCATTCAAGGTAGAAGTTTCTACTAAGATTATACAAAATTAAGAAAACTTTCATGATTCAGTTTCATGATTCCATTTTTTTTTTTGACAATGTGAGTATAAAAGAGACACTGTACTTAAAAAGGGATCAGCAACTAGTGTTACTATAATTGACTATTTTGTGAAAAACAATCAGTATTAGTTATATTAGTCATGCTTTACCCAAAGCAAGAGTAGGTAAAAACACGCTCAATGTATTATGCAACATATACAAAATACTGCAAAATATTGTAGAATATATCCAAAAACAATAATCAAGATAGTGAAGTTACAAAATAGGGGCATGCATGCCATATTACAAAAGCATACAAGTTAATACTTTACAGTACATATTTCAAATATATGTACTCGAGATGCAGCCTATTCCAGATTAACAATGGTTGAATCTGAGCCTTTCAGTGAATGATGCATTTGGGTGTCACTTTTTTTCTAAAGCTCAGACTTGGTCAGGAACAGCAGCGCTGAGGGTCTAATGACCATAGCGCATGGGTCACTTCATACCACAGATAATTTCAGCGTATTATCCCATCATTAATGACTGGTAAAACATCAATTCAGTTTTATATCACATAATTCCAATAATGGTTCCTAAAGCTAGTTCCTGTCAGAGGGATATGAAATGTATGCGGTCACTTGCACATCAAACCCAGACCATGTGGTAAAATGTGGCACCATGCTCAGAAATGTCAGAACAATACACATATCCCATCACTCTATGATAACAAACAATATATTGGCTTGTTGGCTTGGATGGCACCATCATCTACAGTGTAAAAAAAAAGCTGCACTCCAAACCTGAGGTGGAGTCTTGACCCAAGAATAGCTGCCTTTCCGCAACGCAATGCAATGCACCCTTATTGCAGAAGCTTTAAAAATTACATACGATAAAAGAAAATGATGTTCAAAAATTGAATATACGACAGTAATTAGAAATACTGTATGTGGACTTTTTGTAAATCACAATGATAACAATAAAAACTTTTCTTTTTTCCATATTTGTAAATTACAATATAGGTCAGTACCTGAACGATTGATTTTATACTTTGTTTATGTGATGTGTGAATAATTTTGGAGGGTACTGAATTGTTTGTTACTTGTTTACATAGTAGTTTCTGCTACATCATGTTTGTATTTCTTTAATGTTTTCTGTGAAGCATTTTGGACAGCAATGGAAGTTACGAAAGACACTAAACAATTATTACGAACTTGACTGGCCTGCACAGAGCCCTGAAAAAAGTTTTTAGCATCAGGTGTCAACTGTGATTTAAAAAAAAAAAAACTGACATCTGATTGGATATAAATATGCTACTTTGTCCTGATTACAGCGACTACACTTAACATCAAATCCAACCGTTTTCCCTACCCACCACTTTTCTCTAAGTGCGTTCAAAAAAGATCAACATGGCTAGCCTAGATGTGACACCTGTTCATGAAGAAAAGAAAACCTGGCAAAGATACTAAGGGCAAGATTATTGATGGTTAAGCAGAAAAGGAGGAGTAATATTGGAAATAGATTTTGGGTGGTAACAACTAACAGACAAGATTTTTGTTATTTGGATGACAAGGCTAAAAGACATTGAACCAATCAGCAAACTAGAATTCACTAAAGGTAATATGAGTTCATGCAAATCAAGAGTGATACAATAGAGATAGGGTGGGCTGGACAGATGTCCTCCCATCATAGTGTTTGTATGTTCATATAACCAAGTATATTTTACCTGTTTAATGTTTTTATAAGGCAACCTAAGTTCTGAGAAAGGTGTTATATAAATAAAACAGATTATTATTATTATTATTATTATTATTATTATTATTATTATTATAGTACTATTGAGTTAAAATGGAATTACAAATGACTAGCTGGTTTTCCATTTAATGGAATATTCCACCCAAAATGTAATGATTTTCTGCTTTCATTAAGCCTTCTTGATCCATTCATATTTATTTATTTATTTATTTTGGTTAAAAATACATTCCAATGAAAGCTTTCCTTCAAATATACGAGATTTAATGGTTAAAAGAGAGAAAAAAACTGTAGACTGAAACTGCATCATGATTCCCATTTGGCAATGAATGGCCTGCTTCATTTCTGACTTTGAGCATTTCATATTATCACCCTTTTCCCATCCCTAGTGTATTGACTTATTTACCACAGTTGATACACAGACTTTTCTGTATAAATCTTTTATTTATAAATCTTTGTAAAATGTATCATGATGCACACAGATACAAAGCTCATGCACATCTTTTTTTTCAGATGTAAAACAGTGTAAAAAAATGCACTCATCGCTATAAAAGCCTTGAGCAGCCAACTTTGCACAGTGCCTCACATACCTCCCAGATGGCCCTGACCATATTTACACTCATCATGCACCCACCACTGTTTTTGCAATGTAGCCTACCCTATACTGTACTGCTGTTAGATGACAGACAATAATAGAATGCTTGAGTTACTAGTATTTAGACTAGCTTACAACCACGTTTATTAGGATTTAAAATATAAGATACAAAAAAAAGTTGTAGCCCACATTAAATACGCCCACGGTATTATTGACATTGTTGGCTGGTCAGCTGAAAATAGACAGGGTGGAAAAATTTTAACTGATATTTAGTCTCATCCTGTTCTCATTAAATTGTCCTTGATTAACAAGTGTGCCAACGATATGAATAATCCATTAGCAGCTAAACACAGAGTGTCTTTTCTCCGGTCATGTTAGGGATCTTAAACAATAAAGCAATTTAGAAAAATCAGTTTTAATCACTAAGTACACATTATGAAAAAGACACACCGTTATTAGCCTTTAGCACAATCTGCAATGTACGCTATGGAACAAAAGCTGTGCTTCAAGATCATTTAAATTACAAAATCTGTGCATAGCAGACCGTTGTCCAGAATATTCACCGAGTGTGAGTACGGACAACAAAGAGTATATATATCCATGTATCCACAACTTTAAATAAGGTTGATAAAATGTCCACAATTTTGCAATACAAATAAAATGAATTTTATTACATGGCTAATGGCCGACCTGAGGAAAACTGGCTATATCAGTTGGCAGTGAGTATTTTGTGAATTAATTGCTATATTGTTGATGAAAGAAAATTATTGAAAATGGGTTGTGACCAGTAAAAGTCTGTGTAAGGGGGGGTTTTCCTCCCCCTCAATTTTTAGCCACCATTGTCACAGTCTATCAGTATGCTAGCTTTTCTACCCCATATTATTGACTAATAATAAAAATTATTTAATGTGTGAACATTTGTAAAGCTAATAAATTAAAATAAAACATCCCTGCCTGGCACATGGCTCTCCCAGAGGTGAGGCCTTATGTGATCACCCTGTTTAACCCCCACTAGTGGTGGGCCTGTATATGGTAAGCTATTTGATATTCAGGCCAGAGGAATCCTCTGAAGTCCTGTCCTTATGTGGTTTCTTATAGTGTGTTCAGGCCACAAGAACATGAAATTGAGTGCCATCCCTTAAATGGAGCAATCCCATTGACTTAATTATTCACTAAATAAATAACTAGAAGAATGACTTCAATGATGCCATAAGACATAGATACACACAGAGTACATCTTTATAATCTTTGGGATAGAGAAATAACACATACTGAAAACTATTATTCACTATTATTAAATTGAATACACAATAAAATTGTCTATTTATTGACACTGACACGATATGGTAAGTAAGAGCGATCAGTTATCAGTTAAAGTATAAATATATATACACACAAATGTCCATGTCATTATCAGATATTACTATGTTACTTTTTTTTTGGCCACCAGGCGTGAACAGTCACACTTAACATTTGAAGAAGTTTTAATCCAAGTTTGGCCAAACACCTACTGATAAAATGTGAGCAAGGCAATATATATATACATATATATATATATATATATATATATATATATATATATATATATATATATATATAGTTTCAGTTATATTTTTCCACTGTTCAGGTGTGAGGAATGTGTTTATTCAGCAGTCTCCTCATAAATTCCCTCTGTTTATGACAACAAAACGACATTGATTTGTGTATTTTTTTCCAACTGAAGTAGTGATTGCAGTATTGAACAAAATAAGCCTGATCTAAGAATTTATGCAATTATGCAGATCTGTCTAGTGTCTGCAATACCTGTTTAAATAGTGTATATCAGCCTTTCAATAACTAGTTTAACCTCCAAGCTAATACCTGTGATGATATATCAAAGCTTTTCAACATCCAGCCCTCCATATGTTCACTTGGCTGCAAGACAACAAAAGTACACATTGAGCTTTGCCAGCTTATTGTTATTCAAGAGAAATCAAAGATTAAACAAAGGATACTTATAAACACAATATTTGTTGTGATACACACATTTGCACATCTTATGGAGTTTTGCTGTTTGAGCTAGATAACTATATTTTGCCTTGTTGTTTAGTCTGTTGTTGACGCTTAGATATTTTGATGGATCTCTTTGAAGTGCACCAATATTTTATGCTTTAAACAAGAATCCAAAACTGGTTTGTTTAAGTTTCCGTGAAATACACAAAAATTTATTTTAATACTTTTTTATTTATTTATTTTTTTTACACATGCTGTATAATAAGAGGAATATAACTATGACATAATATTAAGGCAATTCAAATTGTATACAATTTAATACAAATTATGACTGCCTTTAAAAGTGTAATTGGTCAAATTGGTACGACAGCAGATCTTGTTTGCCTTTTTAAGTATTTTTACTAACGTCCACCTGATTGGTCCGTAAATAGTCTGAAATACATGTATCATTAGTTAGCTACCTCATCAATGCATAGAAATGCATTCTGTACTTACTTTGAAACAATGAGCAAACATTGTGAAGACCAGAGGGCTGGATGCTGACAAGCACATGGCCACTGCCTGGCATGAAAACAGTTGAGGATGGCAATGTATATTAATTGTACTATTTCGTAAAACTAAAATTCTTAAATGCTGTAGACAAGATATCGGGGAAGATATACATGTAAAAATTGTGTTGATGAAAATAGGTTTCCCGGTGGCCTAGCAGCCAGAAAAAGTAAGTAGTACACTGGCAGCAGGTTAGCTGGCTGTGGCATACTATTCTTGCAGCTGGGGATTCAGAATCCATAAGGCGGCGCATGTCACCTTTTTACTGTCATTAAAACAACACGCAACTGAAATGCTTTATACACACTGTAGACAAGATCTTGGCGAGGATCTACATGTAAACATTACATCTACATTAGTTCAAACTAGCCTTAGTTGTCTAGCCATGTCAGAAAATCCTTCATAGAGCCTCTTTCCCAGCATAACTTGGACTAATCGGAATTGAACAATTGGGATGATATCAAGACAGGGGCTGACCACAATCTGAATAACATTTTATTTCACCAATACAAAATCCCTTCTGGGTTTATTTTGAATCAGATACCAAGCATCTGTTTTTTTTTTTTTTCTGGGGTTTTTTTGGGGTGCCATTTTGCTTTTGAAATAGCGGTAGAATTCCCTCAGGATGCAGGCAGTTGTACTGTAACATATTTAGGACACCTACATATACAAATGTATGAATATACACCAATCAACATCTAAAACATTTCCTTGCATCAAAATTTTTAATAATGCCTTCAATGTTTTAGATTTTTTAGTAATGACCCCATTGATTTCAGTGAAGCATTAAACTTAGGTACAAATAACCAGTCAAAATAGCATAATTCCTGACATTTGAAGTAAAAAAAGTAACATTACATTACATTACAGGCATTTGGCAGACGCTCTTATCCAGAGCGACGTACAACAAAGTGTATAACCATAACCAGGAACAAGTATGATGAAAACCCTAGAGAGAAGTACCAGTCCAAGTGCAGGGAACAACCGCATAGTTCAACTTGGACCCTGAAGATTAATCTGATTAGCACTAACACAAACGAGAACAGCAACAACACAGTCTATGCAAAAATACAAGCAGTAGTTAAGACAGGTGCATTAACTAAGTCACCTACAAAACAGCTACCTAGTTACAACCCTAAGCTTACAGTCATTTACAGGGAGGTAGGGTGGGATGGGGAGAGGTGCAGCCTGAAAAGGTGAGTCTTCAGTCGTCGCTTGAAGTGGGTCAGTGTCTCAGCTGTTCTGACCTCCACGGGGAGGTCATTCCACCATCGTGGGGCCAGAACAGACAGGAGACGTGTTCGGAAAGCGCAGGTGCGAAGAGGGGGAGGTGCCAGGCGTCCTGAGGTAGCAGAACGGGTCTGGCTGGCATGTAGGGTTTGAATATCTTGTGGAGGTATGCTGGGGCTGATCCCTCGACTGCCTGGTATGCTAGGACCAATGTTTTAAATTTGATGCGAGCCATAACAGGCAGCCAGTGGAGGGTAGTGAGCAGGGGGGTGACGTGGGAGTGTCTGGGGAGGTTGAAGACCAGACGAGCAGCAGCATTCTGAATGAGTTGCAGGGGTCTGATGGCAGATGCCGGTAGTCCAGCCAGAAGAGAGTTGCAGTAGTCCAGGCGGGATAGTACCATTGCTTGGACCAGGAGCTGGGTTGAGTAGGTGGTGAGAAAGGGGCGGATTCTCCGGATGTTATACAGGAAAAATCTGCATGCCCGGCTTACTGCTGCGATGTTCTTGGAGAGGGACAACCTGTTGTCCATCACCACTCCGAGATTCTTGGCACAGGGTGATGATGTCACTAAGGTGTCCCCTAGGGAAATGGAAAAATCGAGGAGGGGAGAGTTTAGAGCAGGAATAAAGATTAGCTCCGTCTTTCCTGGGTTGAGCTTCAGGTGGTGATTGTCCATCCAGCTCTGGATGTCCCTCAGGCAAGCGGGCAGGGACCTGTGTGTCCGATGGGGAGGAGAGAAAGAGTTGTGTGTCGTCGGCATAGCAGTAACATTGCTGAACTGTCAGTGCACTTTTAAAAAACTATTTAATAGCTTTGTCTACTCTGATTTTGTATAATTTCTTTTTGACCTGTTAAAGTGAGCTCAGATGCCAGTTTTGGTTTATGTTTGTGTGTGGAACGCACATCATGATTACATTGTGGGCAGAACATTCAACTTCCCTACAAGCACATTCCAGACTCTGTATACATTGTCACATTTTGTTTCTCCCAGCATCTGGTAATATTGTTAAAATACATATGCCTCTTCAATAACACTGTTAGCTATGGTAAGGTTGACAGTTCTCATCCAAAACTTCCAAAAAATCATGGAAAACACTAAAAACAGAAGAAACCATGGAAATTTAAAAAAAAACTGAAAGTCATGGAACTGTCAAAAAATGGCATAAGTCATGGAATCCATGACACATATGACTCTGTGACCCAGCCTTAACAATAGATAATCAAATATAACATTATTCTGTGTGCTGCATAGGATTTTGGCATGGTGACAAAGGCACAAACTGCAGCAACTCGCATGTCAGTGAAGGGTAGAGTCTGGGAGGGTAGGGGTGATGCCATGCTATGACTCGTGGGAAGTTTTACAGAAGCAGGGACACTGTACTAGGGATCTAAAATACCTTAACGTAGCCAAGAGACATACTCTAATACTCTCATAATCCCTGGTTTTATCTTAGTTGCTCTGGTTCCACATAGTGTTAAATGGTAAAGCATTGCTAACTCTGTACATCAAAAGATTTTAATGCATTTTGAATGCCCAAGTGCCATAGTTTTAGCCTTTTACAGAGTATGAAGTGGAACATTTTGGCTCTTCCCCCTCTTGCTTTGTTTCATTTACTACAATCCCTGTCTAACTCATCTGAGCTGGATAAAACATTTGCCCAATATGCCCTAGTAAGAAATTAAAAAGATTGATTGTTTTCTCTAGACATTATGCAAACTCTCCTACAAGAGCTGCAGGGTGAAGCCAAACACATTCAACACAGATGCAGAACATTAGCAAGAGCCACATGTCTGCTTTTTTTCTGTCAGAGAATAGTCCTGTGCGTGACTATGCTACAACTGCAAGACTGCACCTGGGGTTAGAAAATACAATAACTAGCAGAACCAAAACTAAAAAAGACAGTAATGTTTTACTGTAAAGACAAAAAGATTTAACTTTAGAAATGTGTCTTAATTGATTTAAGTGGGAACGAGTTACTGCTTATTTATTTATAATATAATGACAATACAATGCAATGACCTTCAGTGGTCGACAACAACACCAGGAGGTGCAAACCTGACAGCACAGTGACGTAAGGCCGACATAGGTACACTGTCACACTGTCTGTAGAAGGTAGTTGCGATGTAGCAGGAAGGTAGTTTGCCCATTGGGAAGATGTGGCTATGTCACATGCCACAGGTTAGTGTCAGATTAGTGTCAAAATCATCAAAGAAAACATCACACTTTTGACACAGTAGCCTATAACTATACTATCTTTATCCAAAATAGCATTTATTACACTGACTGTCAGTGGCGAAACCCACAGCAGCTCATGTTGCTTGTGTCTTTTATGACCATTGTTCATGTTGGCCAGCTGATCAGAGAAATCTCTGAGATTCTGGTCTTCTGGGGGTCCTTTTATGTAATTTCTGGTGAATTAATTTTGTAGAATGTAAGGCTGTGATGAGTATAAATCCAACAGGAAACTGTGGGATTATTATATGACAATTAATCAATATACAATTTGTAAATTGGCCAGATCAACATGTTCTACAATTCTGTTTGAGTGGGTTGGTCAGTAGAGTGAACCTTATGTGGAATTATTTAATGTGAACCGATAATGTAGAGACTGAGTGCAGGGCACAGATTTATTTCAGTAAGGAAGCTCCTATTTACCACTCTGAGGATACATGCTTTTTATACAAAGTTTTAAATAAGGACATATAATTAGGCACAGGTGAAGCATTAAAGACAGATTATTTTGCTTTGGTATAGTGCATTATATAATGAAAAATAAGAATGTAATAAAGTGTCCCAGCTAACCCAGTTAAACACTATGAGAATGAAGGATTCAATGGAGGGCATACATTAACTTAAAATTCATGGTCATGAAAATTAACTAATATGTGTGTTGTCTCCTTCGTCTTTGGTAGTGACACCTTCCGAATGGGAATGGTCCTGCCAATGCCTTGTGCTATGAAGACACAGCAAAGGACAACTGCACAGATATTAAAGTATTATATTTTTTCAAAAACTCTTCCTTAATATTTCTCTCTCTCTGTCGATGTTAAAACCAAACTGCAAAGTGGGAGGATTTAATGGACCCCTAAATTGAGCTGAATGCCCTTGAGGACATCTGATTATGGAGCGTGCAGATCTAATGTGCAGTGTTAGCTACTGTGTTGAATTTAACCACCTACACATGTCCTCCTTAATGCAGCCATGAATTAGATTCCTCCACGTGGATACGACTGTCAGTGTCGCCAACAAACTGTACAGCTCTGTGAAAATGCAGCTCCACTGGCGCCAACAGTGTGGTGAGTTCACTGTAGTTGACACAAGTGTGACAGAAACCAAAAATACTTATTCCCCTCTTTTCTCACAGACATGAGTAAACACAGAGTCTAAAAAATAAGTGAACTAGCAATGATGAGCCAGAGGAAGACCACTTCATGTGTAGCTTATGCAAGCAGACTGCAGACACCTGATTGACCAGTGGGTTTGTTCATAGGCAATGAGAGACAGTTGTATCCTGCTACTGAATTTCTCCTCCTTGGCTGGGGTCAAATATGTGCTATCTTGCAGAGTTACTGGTTAGCATGGGATGTATGGAACTATGGGGCCCAGCCACATACTGAACAGTGTCTTAACCGGGTAGATCCATCCAGCAGCTCAAGACTAAAAATATTTTTCCACCATTACAGTATGTAATGGTAACACAGCTTGTGTGGAATGGCACTTGGCAAAGCATGTAGTACTTGAGCTGTGGTGCTGCTCTTGTAGCAAGTGTCAGCAAGTCATAGACGGATACTCAATGACAACAATAAGCATTCCTGAAGTCAATTAGGGTCCCATGGGAACATGCTGTTCCACTCATTGAATAATAAGTCAAAAGAAAGGTGACTTTGACTGAGACTGTATGCTTGAATGTCTGTTGTTATGCTTACTTTTGGTGCTTATAAAACCAGACCCCAGGTAAAATCCGTAAGTTGTAAATTTGAATGATTAGTGGCAAGATTAGATACAATTCATCACGAAGACATACATTCAGGACATGAAGTCACAATAAATTTTCATTTTTAAATCACATGACTATGGAATAATTCTGAGCCCTCTGCTTTCCAGTAACTGAATACAATATCTGGAAACATTCATACTGCATGTTTATCTATTTTCTTTTATCTTATATTAGCCTACACTGTGCACATCAATGTTGAATTCTCATGTCTGATTGACCATGCAACTCAAATTAGTTTCCCATGAATGCAGAAGAATAGGGTACTCCCATCAATAAAGTTCACTACAAAACTTTGACATGTGCAAAGTTTTCCCTCCAAAACTCTGAGATTTAGCAAGTATTATAGGAATGAGTTTTAATTTCATAGATATAATGTAAAACTGCAGTCATTCAATGCAACTTGCAAATGTATATTTGTATATTTACATTAACAACAGCTGTTAATAACAGGAAAATATTCATATCTTCATCAATATTTCTGGCATTTCACATACAACGTATGAGGTATTTGTGCAAAAGGGACAATGTGTATTCACATATATGTATGCATTTGTACAAATCAGTGCACATTCATTCAAATGTCAATTTACAAGACACAAGTTGAGAGATATTTGTGGAAAGTGAAACACATTTGTGACTGGTCTCTTATTTATGGATCATGATATGCATTTGTCAATAATATTGAGACAAATCTCTTATACATTGTTGTTGGGTTGTTCAGTGCAATTAAAAGTGAAATAGTCTCGTCGGCCTCTAGTGGCGCAGCCCATAGAGCGCTATCTACATGCTCAATGCGAGCCGCGACGTCGGCGGTTTGAATCCAACCAGTGACCTTCGGCGCACGTCTCTCTCTCCTCCTAGTATTTCCTGTCTCTCTACACTGTTCTATCCAAAAAAAGCTAAATAGAAATAGCCTCATCAGACTTCACCTAGTGACAACACACAAAAAGGCAAGCTGCATATGCTGTGTTCACATTTGCAGCAATTTTCAATTCCCCTGGGATTTCACAAATAGAATGCCGCTGATTTATTCCCAGGATGCATAAGAAAACATACGGAGCTTAATTGTTTTAAGGTATCAATGGCAAAAATAACTTGGAAAAAGTTCACGCTGCATAATTTTCCAGGCAGTGGTGAGAATGAGATTTGCTAAGAGAGCCATGAGAAACCATAAATGTGCGTCTTGTGAAAATGTATCACTTTAAAATCATGTCCTGTTATTGCAACTCATTTTATGGCTGGGTTATTTTTGTCAGAACATGTTGGTATATGACACTGGCACCTTGAATGTTATTGGCAACAATAAACTGTATGTAGCTGCAATTTTGATTCACAAATAAGACAGACAAGGAGCATAGCTGTCCAGTAGCTGTACAGGGGCTTATTTCATGAAAGCAGTATACAATTCATTTGCAGATCACTTTTCACAAATCCTGTCGCTTGTAATAAAAATAAAAATAAAAATACTGTTATCACTGTTCATTATCGAACTGACTCATTTGTGTGGGTTTATAAAGGGTTTCTTTAAATTTGACAGTTTAGGGATTAAAATGTGATCTTTTTAGTAATTAAAACAGTATAAAATAACTGCAATGCAGCTAGATCTTTAAAGTAACATGTACCATTTTAGCTTTTAAGGTAAAGTTGCTTTTACGAAGAGTAACCAGTAGCTTAGTTGGTTACATTAGGTTCCCTAACATGGTGTCTTAGCTACTGGGTTAATTAAGCGGGTACTTTCTAATGTGCTTTACTTATACGACTTTGAGTAATGTTATCATAATGCTATAACTGAACGTCAACGTGAGCTAGCTAGTTAGCTAACATATGTTTGTTGTTTAAAGAACACACATGGCTGTAGCCGACATGTTCTATTTATTTAGCTAGTTAGTTGGTTAACTGGATAATTAAAATCTTACCAGTAATAAAAGGAGTACTGCAGACCCTGGAATCCCAGCCTTTTCTGGTGCTTGTTGTGGTGTTCAGCTGAACTGGTGGCATACAGTGCACTAGGCTAAGTTAGAGTAACCATCATGCGATGTGGTTAATTATGCCCTTCTCGTCATTGCTGTTCATTGAGGTGTGTATGCTGAGGGGTTACATTCGTGCCAATAAAGAGCCTTTTAATTCCAAACTTCTCTTCTGGTTTCCTGCCCATATAAGCCCAACTCGCCACATTAGTGTTGGAAGTAGGATAAAAGATACAAGAAGAGATTGAAGACATCCTGAAGAGCTTGCAGAATTGGCACCAAAAGACCCGGGGCAGAAGTCTGGGGCCCGAGCGCCATGCAAAAGGGTGTGGGCTTCCCGGGCCAGTCTGGGAACCAAACATTGTGCCTTCCCAGCTTTCCCAGATTAAGCTACCTGGGGTGTGCTGTGGAGGGTGATGCTTGTTGGATTGGGTTGAAAATAGCACCTGACAACTTTTTTGGAATGATTTATTTATTATGACCTGTGAGTTGCTGTTCTGAAAACTACAATTTTTTTAATGCAAATTAAGTGACTGTAGAATGTATGTAATACGTGATTGGGTGATGGGGAGGATCCTGTTATTTTTCTGCCATTTATTGCCCAGAGTATTAATAAGGGAACGAGTGTCATAATTTGGCCATAAGAGATTGTGCTGTTAGTGCTGAGCTAGAATTTGAAGTGTGTTTGTAGGCCATTTTTTTAATACATTGTGGATTTCATCCTGTGGACGCCAGCACCCATACCGATAGGGGGCAGGGGGAAAGGGTCACTAGCCTGTGTTTTTATGAGTACACATAGTTTTACTAGCTTAATTATTATGACCAACCTCATTATGCCACATAAATCATGAATATCATAGCTTACCATTTCAAATTGTTATTATTGACAATTACATTGATTTGATTACAGAAAAAAAGGAGTTATATTCACCTGTCAGGACCTATTCGCCATGAATGAAGTGGTAATGATTCACAAATGCTCCAGAACAGAGATGTAAAATGATCACATCTCTCAGATTTCAATTTGCACATCACATTTGTCATGAAAAACAGCAACGCCGTAACATTTACTGTTACCATCTCTGAAACAGAATAAACTGAAAATAAGATAACCAAACTGATTTAAAATTAAAATGTACTTTGTCCAGCCCTCCGGTATTTCTTTCCTGCCAATAAAATAATTTTATGTATAAATGTAATGAATCCTGGTGTCTTTTGTAAAGGGCCTCAGGTATATGGATATAGCCACCTACAATAAACATGATGGTCCTCCCACAGCACACCTTCACACAAGACAAAATGAGGCAGACCCAGATGGTGTATCCATCACCTATATAGAACTGTTACCAGATAGCTGATTGTCAGTTTATTGTCTTTTAAAATCAAAATTAGAGTAGAATAAGCCATGTACACACATTTAAATAAATTAGTGTGTGAATATTTTTAGAAAGAAAGCAAAAAGTATAGTACTCCACTATCACTATTCCCAATCCCTGTTCCAGACAAAATTATGCCAAGAGGTGTAGGCAGACATGAGGCACCACTGTTAAAGGTTATCTTCATAGATGCATACTGAACCCTATATGCTAAATATCATTGGTTCAGGCCTGGGCTGGGTCATCTGCAGAGAAAGACATACTGCCAAAGGTAAGATATATTCAAATCCAAGTATCTTCAGATCAACACTGCATTTTACCTCCCACCGGCATGTCCAGTTTACATATGGTACCAAATGTTGTCAGTCTAAGCTATGTCCAGTGCTACCTATCCTAAAGTACAGTGTAGCCAGTAGGGTTTAAGATCATTGTTGGCTCATGTGCAAGTGAGTTACGCTCTGTGGAGAGCAAGCACACACACGCACACACACTCACACAGAACAATATGTGCATGCTTTCTGTTAAGAAATTCTTGTCTGGAATAACTTTATGTTGACACTGTGAATATGAATTTATTTACACAGAAGAGGCAAGAAGTTGCTAGAAAAATTTCAGACAGGCAATGTTAGATTTTCTCAAATGCAGAGATGGTATATCGATATTTCTGTGGAATCTGAGTCAAACATTGAGTTGAGAATCTGAAGGTGAAATGTTTGAAATGATTATTTCTGGCAGAAAAAAATGTGATGGGGAGAACAAGAACAAATCTAGGGCACATATTTTTGGAGTGTTATAACAGGTAAGAAATATATTTGCCCACATGATGTGGGAATAACATGAACTGTGAACTGTTAATGAAGTCGAATGTTCCCACATCACATGATTTTTTTCTCTCCCATGCAGGGCTGTAATAAGGAGTGCCCAGCTGTTGGGGTATTTTTTGATTAAATAAATTGAATTTACCAAAGTTTGTTCTCATTTTTGTGATAGAAAAGTTTTTTTAGGATCACTATGTGCACCTTTCTGAATGCACGTTCACTCTCGATTTTGCAAAAATTGACCTCATGAATAAGATTAAATCCAATGCATACTTTGTGAAAAACAGCTTTGCCCCTCTCAGGATTGTGCAAAGCATCCAAACGCTACCAGTTGTGGCAGTGAAGGGTTTCAAAACATAGTTTAATGAAAAAACAATATATTTTAGCAATATGCCACGGACTGGCAGGTACATATGTCTGGATACTATAACATTGTCTCCAGAGGCAGTTTGAAATTCTCCACCAGTTCCTTCTCCACACAGCAGTAAATTTAAGCCACACAAAAATAAACTGCATATAACGGATTTATCTAACACCCTGTCTATCTTCTTCTTCCACATATTTAGTGTTGAACACAGACGTTCCCAAAAATAAATGTAAAAAAACAGCGGGGTATTCTGATGTTTCAAACTTAAACATATTTTACAGAGATAACTTAGTTCATTTAAGTAAGGGTGGTGTTCCACGAGGTACAACATTAGTTAGACATCAGGCCCAAATGTAACGCAGTTGACAAAGTATTGTTTCAAGGTTAATTCTATCAGAGTTGATTTAATACTGAAAATAAACTGTGCAGAGGTGAAAATCAAGATAAACAAATAAGCAGTTCAGTAAATAAAAATTTGATTTTTTATTAATAATAAAAAATAATACTCACAGAGCATTTTAGGCATTTTTTAATTCATGTACTGAATTTCAGTCCATTTCCTGAATTTATTGAATTGGAGGAAAATTGACCCACAGCTTAAATGTGCTACTAAAGTGAACTTGTCATACACAAACAGATGTATTTCATTCATTCATCCATTTGCTACAGCAGCAAGTGTAAACAGTCCCGAAATGGTACTGTCCTCATGAATGAATCACCAATCACCCCATTATTTACTGATTAGGCTAGGGACCATTTCACTCCCACAGTTATAATGTTGGACAACAAAAGCCCACAGTCAGTGCACATTGTTAATTCAGTTTATTAATTTATTTATGCTTTTTTTGTAATTACAGTGTATTGATTATTCAAGGACGTTATAATGCCATTCAGAAACAGCTCACAATTCTCAATTCCACTTCCTTGGAATAGAGACTTGTGCAAAAATGATGTTTTATTTGGTGTTTTACTAATGAAAGTAATTCTCTGATATCCACTGATATGGAGTGCATCTCACTTTGCTATTTTTAAATCCCTCTCCAGTTATATCAAGCACTTGGGGGGTTTCATACAAGTAAAACCAAGTGCAATAAAGTCCATAGTTGCTAAACTGGCACATCTGTATTGAGTGCTTCTGAAATGTGTTAAAATAGAGTGCCCAATGAATTCTGCAGTTTAGCTCTAATGGATATGTTTTAGTGGAATTCTAATAAGAGACTATGAAAAAGATTAATAAAGAAGTAGATGAAAATGAAGGTATGCGCATAAGCATATCCTAATCTAATTTATCCAAGCTGACTGCAATTATGGCAATGATAATTGTGCATTCTGTAAGGCCTGGGGAAAGCAGGTGCTAATGTTAGTTTGGCACGAAAATAACTGGCATGGCTTACATGATCGTTACTAGAGGAGACATTGTCTTCACAGAAAATCACAAAAGTAAACAGAAAGCATTCATGCAGGATTATTCTTCTTCTAGATATCCTCATTTTAACAATTGGACACCAAACATTTTATTACACAGAATGACGAATTATGCTTCTCTAATTACTGCTATGCAATAACACCACTGACTGACCACTGTGATATCACCCAAGTATTACATTATATTACATTACATTGGAACAACTACAAAACACAGGTCCGATAAAGTACAATACTCATTATTTAAGAGCTATTCATAGCCAAGCATGAATTGACACCCCAGGTTGATGATTATGGCATTTTATAATCCAATAACACAACAAGTGAAACAACTGCTAATGCAACAGTGACGGTTTTTGATATCGCTAGACATCTCCCGCTGAGCCCTAAGCAATCAATCTGTTCTCTCTGCAGTAGGGTAACACAAAGAGGAACAAGTGCACAACTACCAACACACCACCAAGGACAAACAGAGAGCAACAATACATACAGTAGCACAGGAAATAGAGGGATGAAAATGGCATAAGCAAAACACGGGATGGCCGGTGGGTATTTTAAATCTGGCATCGACCTCTGATTGGTGGAAGGTAGGCAGTGACTCAACAATATGGTTGTGATGGGCGGCATGAATGCCAAATGGCAGCAGTCTGTGGGAAGAGGGAGAAAAAGAGAGCGAGTAAGAGAGAGCCAGGGAAACACACACACACACACACGCACAGGGACGTAACACATAGTTTATTGATTTAAAAATCTTAAAGATAGTGATACGTACCTGAGAACATTAATGCTGATTTACACATTATATATATATATATATGTGTGTGTGTGTAATTATTGTATGACACAGGTACATGATTCTTCCAGCTTATATCATCGGGTAAAATTTGTCAAAAAATAGGAGTGCTCTCAAAACAACCAAGGCACTACATACATTAAGTTTTGAGTTTGTGTGTTATCATTGACAAATGAAAGGCAGATGAAATTGTATTACTATAATTGTATTGCTTGTATTATCATTGGCAGGAAAAATCATTTTTAGTGATTTATATATATATATATTTTTTTTTCATTTAGAACACTCACTACACCAACAGCACAGAAGCTTCTCTCTACACTGCACTTCTTTACTGTGGGCACAGTCCAGAAAATGGGCAACTGTGCTGTCACTTGTTGGCGTTGGTGTTATTAGTCTTATGGAATGTTTTTGCGGCTATGAGACATATTAGTTTGCATAATTAATTTTCATAAATACACTGCTAAATCTCTGCATCTTTTGCACTACTGTTTTATTCCACAGTATTTTTGGCAGTCTGACTACATTCCCACCAGCTGGAGTGAAGTGACTGCTGAAGGGTGCAAGTGACACACTTGAGAAGCAAGTATTCAGGTGCAGAACTACACAACTCCTCACAGTCTGAAAGAGGCACAGCCAAAACCAGCAAGATCACATCTTTTTTTCAGTGACAAAAATAATGTTGTCCATTTGACAGCTGTGCTACTGTAGCCACTTGGGATATATGTCTGCCAGTTTTTTACACGTAAGCTCCCATATGTTGAATGAGAGGAGATTGTGAGAAATTTGTCTAAGCAGAATGCTTTATTGGATTTTCTGAAAATGGAACAAAGCAATACAGTTTTCTACTTTTTTGGTTGATTTCTGCAGATACTGTGGGGGAAAAAATCCATGACTTTCAGCAATATCTTGCTCCTCAATTATATAAATAGTCTGAGCACTGTCTGCCAGGAATGCATGGCAACTCCTTCAGTCAACCAAACTTTGTTTCTACAGTATTTCCTTGAGGGATTTTTTGTTGCCAAAGTTGCCCTTACCTAGCTCTTAGGGGCCTACTCCTGGAATGTGTTTAATATGCTCTGAGACACTGATCATTTTTGAAAAACCATATAGACACAAAATTGACTTTAACAGAATTTAAAATATTAAAAAGTAAAATCTAGACTATTTTAATTGTTATTGTTTCTGTCAGGAAGTAATTAATGAATGTATGCTGTTTAAGTAAGTAAGCATTGCAGTTCAGTCACAATATTGCTTTGCAGGAGGAGTAACAACAAACAACGAACAGTATTTTTCTTGTCATCAGGGCTAGTTCACAAACACACACACACCCACACACACTTTATTAGAAAAAGTGAGTGCATTCAGTAGAACATGCCCTCAATCATAAAAATGGCAATTGTTTCGAAATAAATTATATAGAAACATTTAACTGAATATTTACGGAAGCAAAAACATAGACATCTTGGACACACTAATTTTTTACTCTTCAAAGACAAGTCCAAAAGCCTGACATTATTTCTTTATGAGCAAAATTTTAGCCTTCTGCAATTTGCTCACATGGTGACAGGAAGGCTGGAACTCATGCTCATACATGCAGCCAACTTTCTTTCTGTATCACGCCCATGAGGAGCAGGAGTGCAGTGAAAGCTGCAGGGCCATGGATGGCACTGGCCCCACTCACAGAAACTGCAGCTGCTGCTGCTGCTCTGCAACCACGGCAACCGCTGCCAATCTACTGTATACATTAAGGGCCTGTGCAAATGCACAGCAAGTGTATGCGTATTTGTATGTGTGTATGTGTTTGGATGCGCTCTCATGCTTGTGTGTGTATGTGTGTGTGATGTGATGTCATTGAACAAAAATAGCTCCCAGTCCTTACAGTATGTCTGGTCTTGGATTTGATTTCAGTAGTTCACAAAAGAGAATATGAATTCTTGAAAGGGAAAAACAGATAATGACAGGGATCTGTTATTTTTGTCACAGATTGTATTATACATCAAGTGAGGCTAGGACAGTAAGTAGAAGATTTTCCTTCCCTGTACCAGTTATTTTATTAGTGTAAGCAGAAATTTCCATTCTCAGTTAACACAGGCTGCTTTACCATTAGTTTTTACACCCATACACAGCAACATGTTCAGTGCAAAATTAACCCTGATAGATTACCATTTAGTCTATGTGATGCCAGGAAGGGTTATGGGGCACTGTCCTTTCAGCCCCCCAGGTATTCCAGCAACCTGGGAACGCTGCATAGCCATAGACATCTCTCAGGCAGGGTAGCAGCTGTAGCTCACTGCAATTATCACAGCTGCTGTCCCTTGCCTAATTATTGGGATTTTTAAAAGGCCTTGCACCCAGGCCTAAAGGGGAGACCTTTTCTAAACGTCTACTGTGGGTTTTGTTAGTTTTTATTTGTTGTGGACTCTTTTGGTCTGCCCTTTAGTGGTGTTTTTGTTCCTTGTTTCATCATTTCTGGTTTTCCTGAAGTGTTTTCTATTGTTTTCGGTTACTGGGCATAATGAAAGGTGGTATGCCAAAAGACTTTGAGTTTGTTTTGTCTGTTTGCCATGTGACACAGTGGCCTTCCCAGCATCGTGTCACATCTAATAGATAATTGTCTCCATTGGATGAATACAAATACTGGTAGGGTTTATATAACACTTGGAAGTTTGCTGCGTAGGCAGTAGGGCTGTGCAGAAATGACACTATCATTATCTGTGTCTGTTTAACCAACAATTATCTGTATCTGTATTCAGACAGTCAGTGTGGGTGCCAATTAAAGTTGCATCAACAATAGAAAATGACAGTTTTCTTGCTAAATGTAAATGGGCGTTGCAATCTTTGTGCCTTTTGTGCACCAGACCTCATGTGTAACACTAACATATCAAGCATGCTGTATAACAGATAATTTGTTTGTTTTTAAAGTCGTAACAGCAACCTAGATGTTCTGCATGATTAGCTATGGTATACAACTACATTATATATATATATATATATATATATATACATACATAAATAAATGTCATTTTTCAATAGTCTCTGTCTGAGTAAAATTTATGTGAATTCTAACCAGACGGTGCTGTTGCTATGGGTGCAGGCAGCTCTTCCAAATCTCTACCAACTTGACTATATCATCCTCTGAGTCCATTGTTACCAGTCAGAAAACAATATGGGATATTGCTAGCAAGCTGCCAGGTCACTATTGCTTGCTAGCCAAGCAACTATACTTGTTGTAGTCCCTCTCACATGTTCCTTCCCACAAATTAAGTTTGTATTGGATATTGATGACAAGATGAGAGTATAGGTCACTAAAAATGTCCATAATACAGGGTCTCATTTTTGCTATAAAAAATTTGCTACATGGTAATGATGTCATGGCTCCGTGTATGGACCCAGGCACAGAGATAGCATCACAGATGCTGAGATGAAATAAAATAACAAAGACACTTCATTAGGTTAGATTAGACTTTAGATTTAATATGGATCCAGCCCGCTGTCATACAGTAGAACATCCATTTACAGTTCTTGTTTCCTCTTTCAGTGGAAAGACTATCCCTGGAGGGCAAGGATTTGCAGGCACATCGTGGACATCGGTGGTGATGAGAATCCGTCTTTCCAAAGCCTCAGTTCAACGCTGGCCAAGCGAATTTCGAAGAGGCAACGTCAATCATTGCTCTCAAGGAACAGCTGCGCTTGAGAGAGAGGTGACCGGGGAAGAAACTGGGCCAGTACGCTGCAAAAGAAAAGCCATAGAGAGTTAGCTGAGATTTGTGTCAGTGATTTGCATAAAAGGCTGCATGTAGGAATAAAAAGAGCATGTCGTATGTGTGCAGTCAATTTTGTTATTCCTGTATTGTGCTAAAGCTCCATGTATTTTGATGTATTGATAAATGAGCTCAAAGTGATTCTCCTGGTCTGTCCATCACTGATATTGTGACAATATATATACATACAGAGCAGTCCATAAGCATTTGCATAGTGACACAATTTTGTTTTGTTTGTTTTGGCTCTGTACCCCAGCATATTCATTTGAAATGAATCAAGGTTGAAGTACAGACTGTCAGCTGTAATGCAGGGGGTATTTACAACCATATCCAGTGACCCATGGAATTTCAGCCTTTTTTATACATAGCCCCCCATTTTAGCGGAACAAAGGTAATTGGACAAATTAACATAATCTGAAATTAAGTTGTCATATTTAGTGCTAGGTTGCAAATCCTTTGCATATGTTGACTGCCTGAAATTTGTGACCCATAGACATCACCAGAGACTGGGTATATTCCCTAGTGATGCTCTGCCAGGCCTGTACTGCAGCCATCATCAGTTCCGGTTTGGTTTGGGGGATTTTTGCCATTTGTTGCTTTGGCTCTGTACTCCAACACATTGGATTTGAAATATAACAATGAATATGAGGGAGGCTGGATGGAACAAAGAAGCCCTGGTCATAGTCTTTAATCTAGGACTGTCAGAATGACTAAAGGATGAACTGGCCTGGCATCCAGGGACTTGCCACGCTGGAATCATTTCAGAAGTGTGGGGGCCTACAATCTGTATTAGAGGGAATAGGGCATAGAGTAAAGGCTGCAGTTAGCTCCCGCCTGTCACATCCCCTTTCCTTGGGTAGTCCTTGTCATAAATGAGCCTGACCCCCCACACCTTTCACACCAAGTCAGCATCACCCAGTCAGGGAAACATCCTCAAGCCATGCTGCATAAGGTATTTATGATAGCCACAGGGAAGTTGTCACATTTGGCTTTGGAGCCTTGGAGAAGAAGAGTTTTCCTCTTCTTATTTTGGTGGAGGTTCCTTGGTTGTGTGTTTGAACTCATTTCTTTTGTTGCTGTGGCACAAACTTAAACTGGAAGAGGATAATGGTTTGGCAAGGTCTGGTTTATCAGTCCCTCTCTATCTTTTCTGATATTTTCAAATTAATGTCTTCTCTTTTGTAATTTAGAAGTAGGGAGCCAATTAGTTAACCCCGTGGTCACACAAAAAGCACCGTTGCCCCCATTACCATTAATGGAGGTCCCGCTTGAACGGGTGTGGATGGACCTCATTGGGCCATTAGTCCGAAGTGCATGTGGGCATAATTTTATGTTAGTTTTATAGTTTTATTCAATACAATGCAGTACCCAGAAGAAGTGCCACTTTGTACAATATCGGCCAGGATCGTTGCACAAGCACTGTTCCGAATAAGCTCCCAGGTTAAAATCCTGAAGGAAATTCCAACTGATCAAGGCACTTGGTTCATGTCACACACTTTACAAAAACTATACAAATTGTTTGTAATAAAATCCATTAGATCCCTGGTCTACCATCCCCTAGTGGACGGTTTGGTAGAAAGATTTAATAAAAACTTAAAAAACTACGATTTGTAAGTTTGTGCATCATGAAGATACTTGTAATTGGGATATGTGGCTGCGAGCAAAGCTCTACATACTGTAGTAGGGCAATTGTCATGGGAGAATTTGCTGCAGGCGCAGGAACAACAATAGCACACACATAATAAAGGGGTACAGCTGAGACAATTAGGAGATAAAGTACTTGTTTTACTCCCTTCCTCTACCTCAAAATTGCTCTCCAGGTACCAAGGGCCCTTTGTGGTCACACGGCAATGATGCTTATGTTGACTATGAGGTTTTACGACCTGACAGGGGTGGGGCAGCACAGATATACCACCTCAACCTCCTAAAAGCATGGAGAGAGGTGGCTTCGGTTTCACATGTTACCACTGTAATTGAAAGAGATGAGTTGGCTCCAGAGGTAACAAAACTGGTTAATTCTACCCTGGTCCTTTGTGATAACCATCTCTCACTGTGTCAGAGAGCAGACGTTGCCCATTTGCAGAAGCGCTTTGCTGATGTGCTCTCCCTCCTTCTAGGGTGCACAAATCTCATTCACCACCATACTTGAAACACCAGCAGGGCGGATGGTGTATTCTCGGCTCCCTAGAACACAAGAAAACTGTGCAGGCTGAGTTTCAGGCTGTGTTAGAGATGGGAGCAATATAAAAATCAACTAGTGCATGGAGCAGCCCCATTGTTCTCGCGCCTAAGCAGGATGGGTCTGTGCGCTTCTATGTTGATTATCGCAAGGTGAATGATGTCTCACATTTAGATGCTTAGCCTAGGGTTGACAACCTCTTCGACTGGCTGGGCACCACTCATTTTTTCCACAATGCTGGATTTAACCAAGGGCTACTGGCAGATTCCATTGTCTCCAGAGCCAGGCTGCTGTAGGATGTTTATTCCAGCTTTCTCAGAGCTGACTAGTCCCCTGACCTATCTGACCTGGAAGGGTGCCTCAGATCCAGTCCAGTGGCCAGGGCAGTGCCAGCAAGCATTTGACAGGGTAACACTCTAGTCAAACACTTCTTTGTACTCCTAACTTTGCTCTCGCTTTTTGATTGCAGGCAGACACATTGAACTGTGGGCTGGGGGTTGTTTTGTCCCAGAAGGTTTGAGGTTGACCGTCCCGTGCTGTACATTAGCTGGAAGCTTATCTCCTGGGATGCCCTTTTACCCTCTGTTTGGACGACGCTGCCCTTCAGAGGCTCCACCACATGAAAGATCCTAACATGCGCATCACTTGTTGGGATCTGGCACAACAACCTTATAAGCTCAAGATGATCCATAGACCGGGAGGTCAGATGGTGGTGGCTGACTTCCTGTCCCACTAGGGTAGCTGGTGGCGGATGGTCCCCAGCCTAAGTTGGGTGCTAGGGGTATGTGGAGGGGTGGCGTGGTTGGGACATCATCTGCAGGCGGAGCAAATACGGTTTAGTCAGCCTGCAAGCACAGCTGTAGGCAATTAGACAATTATTGCTGACACTATCTGTTCTGCCTGTGGTGAGATCGGGGGGCTGAAATGAGACACGCACACAGGAGCTGCTCCTAACATCTGGTCCCTGGTCCTTCCGTGTGTGTTTTTGTGTGTTTAGTGTGACAAAATACAACCTGTGTGCATCCAACAACTATGGACTGAGGGGTGTGTGGGGAGATAGTGTGACAAGCTCAAATAATCTATGGTTGCGTGTTCACTCAGGAGCATACATATTTAATGAAAAATCTGAAAAGCACTGAACTTCTTACTTCCTCCTTGCATTCCTTACCAAAATGATTTAGCCTAGGCTACTGGTAAATTATCATTGCACGTTCTTGTTGAGAAGATGTCTTTCATACCATAAATACAATTGGGGCATACCTTGATTGCCTTTACACTGCTGCAAATCAATTTGCAAAGCATACAACAACTTTCTGAATTTGTTTTGGTTTTCATTTATTTCTGCATGGCATGAAAATCACACACTTAAAAGTTGTTTGACATAGGTAATCCGTCATCTTGAAAATGACATCAAAATTATTTTTTCATCAAAGTTACTTTATCATTGCATAATAATGCATTTTTTGTGAAATAGAAAACTGGCCAGGCTAAAAATGGATATAAAATATAAAAACGGAGGTGACTAAGTGGAGTTTGAGGGCCAAGGAGACTTCTGTGATTGTAAACACAGGGCCACAGCAAGGCTAAAAATCCTGCATAGTATGCATTTAAGTGAAAGTATAATCTCTGAAACTTCACTTGGTAAAGTTTAATTAACCCCTGCCTTGTTGTAATACAAAATGTCATGTTTGCACAAATTCACTTCTTTCCATGGTATAAGCCACAGACTTGCTCTGATTTACATGCAAATTCCCATAGCTATTATGATTTCCCAGAGTGGGCATTCATTGCTGCTAGTGATTGTTGAAATAACACATTTACTAACATTTACTAATGCTGGATGAGACAACAACAGTGCAATTCAATAATTAACAACACTAGTAATGCTCTATTTAAGTATTTATATGCAGACCCTATTCTAAAGTGTTACTGAGTACACTTCACATTGTGAATTCATGAAATATTCAAGAAAGTTTCTCACCAAGCATGTAAAGCACCAAGTTTAAGGCTTAAGGGGTTCTTCCTCAAAGTTACTCAGGAATATTTTGGATACACAACTAAGTGAAACTTTTCAGACCTGATTTTCCCCATGGTTAACTTATAATTAATTGTCACAAATAATCCAAATTGGTATGAATTCTTAAATTCTTATAAAAGATTATTTTAATTAAGCAAGCATTAAAAATATAATATAAAAATGTAAAATTTGTAAAATAGCATCATAACAAGCCATTAGTGGCCGGCGATATCACAAGATGTGGAGGCAGAACACAGTATTCATAAATATGACAGACAATCAGAAAGAATTAAAACAGAAAATACAAAAATGAACAAATATTATAGTATAGCTGGAATTAGGACAATCAGTGGACACTCAAGATGAGTGTTTTCATCAACCTATTTACAACATAAAAAGTAAAGCGTAGAAATATTGTGGTACTGTGAACATAACATGTAGAAATGATATCACAGTGGGGATAAAAGCAAATCTGTGCCTGTTGTTTTTCCTCTGTGGGATACAAATGTGCCTCCCAGATGGAAGCTGAAACTCCCTGTAGACAGGGTGAGCCACATCCATCAAGATATTTCAAGTTTTTCTCACAGCTATTTTCTTGTTAAATGCTGTGAGACCAATCTGCCATACCCTTGTGAATTTACAGCTTATGTTTATTATTACCCCCCCAAACCTGGTAGAATGTGGTGTCCTTGTGCTTCTAAAAAAGAAGAAATATAAAAACAGTAACTTACAACATCCTTGACAATGGATTTATAAGTCTGCTGGCAACATTAAAACTGAAAAAAAAAAAAACACAAAAAAACAGTAGTGCAAAAACAAGTTACTACTGACCTTTTGAAGCAGGTAGCTGAAAGTAAACTATTTACAGCTTAGAAATGATATTTAAAAAAAGAAAAAAAAGAAAATGCCCAAGCCATAACAGTGAACGCAAACTTTGTGTGTGCATGTGTGTCCGGTTTTGACAAATTCTAAATCTGGAAAAGCTAATACAGTTTGGTTGACTGGCTAATTAAGAATTAATTAGTTGTACCAGCATGTAATTAAGTGGCACCTATTAGAGCCGAATACAGAACAATATATTTTTTTCCCATCTTAATTGTTAGTTGTTTCTCAACAAGAAGGCCGAAGAAATGCCGGTAAAGCAGGCCATCATGGGATGGAATAATCTGAATAAACCAATCATAGACATAGCCAAAACATTGGGAGTGTCAGAATCAACTGTTTCATACATTGTCAAGAAGCAAGAACACACTGGGGACTTCAGCAATAGCAAACACCCTGGTAGTGAATGACTTAGAGTGAATGAATACTTTCAATTGTGAAAAAAACCCCTTTTCAACAGTCAAACAGATCAAGGACAAACTCCAGGATGTACACATAAGTGTGTCAAAAGTTACTATAAAGAGAATATTACACCAGCATAAATCTCAGTAGGTTCATTGCAAGACCAGCGTTAAGTTTCAAGAACAGAACAGCCAGGTTACTTTGCTAAAAATACACACACATAAACTTGTGGAACAACAATAAGAATAGTGATTTACCTTGAACAGCTGCTGCGTTGTTTATTTCAGCTGCAGTGTGCATTAAATAGACAGTTATGTACATTTGCTTACATTAAAAACTACTATAAAAGTAAAACTGTGCTTTCTTAAATATCACAAAAATCTCAATTTGAAAATAAATGTTTTACCGGTAATCAATTTAATCGTCTTCATTTTATCACTGTGCCACAAGTTTGGACCATCACAATAGAGTACAGTACATATTGTCGAATAGTTAAATGGAAGCTAATTTGTGGCCATTTCCAATTTTAAAGGGAACATGCAACAGAAGAATGTACAACTACAAAGTTGCGGGTGGGTTTACATTGCCCATGCTTCCTCAGGTTACTAGTGTACTACTTCATCTCAACAACATGTAAGGCAACCATGCTCATGCTACTAGTTAATGCCATAGAGAGATAGTCATAATACTTCTAGTGTGCAGGTGGTAGTGGCATGGCAGTAACTCCAGAGGAGCAAAAATTGGAAAGTAAAAAAAGAAATATAGAAGAGGGACATTCAAGAAAAAAAGGCTATTTCCTTTCAGATTTGAAATGAATTATTTCATCCAGTAAAAATATATGCTGCACTAAATTGAATTACTGAATTGCATTGGTTTCAGCCTTGGCAATTTGGTTTGGAGGAAGAAGGCTTGACAGTTCCTTTATTGAAATGGGTGGGGGGTGAGGTGGTGGGGTTGGGGCGGGGGTGGCAAAAATTCCTGCATTACACTTTCATAAGATCATCATCATGAATTATGGGACAAAAAATAGTATTACTTCAAATCTGTGTGACTATCAGGCCTGGACATGAAAAGCATACACCAGGATTCAAATGCCTGGGACCTCAGATGTCTGCTATATGATGTAAGCCTCTTTCACTTGTACAAATGAGAATAAAAATTACATTCCACTCTTAGAATCAGAAAAGATATATAGGTTGACCACTGCAGTGTTTTGCGACGCTACCGAGTGGTAAGTTGTCCACTTCCGCCACCCTGAAGAAACCTCGCAACACCGGCAAGCCTGCCCTACGGCGCGCTAAGCACAGGGGCAGAAAAGCTGCTGTCTCGCGAGAGCGTAGCCAAGAAAAGCAGGTGGTGGCAGGAGGAAGAGAAAGAGGGAGGCAGGGGTGCGTGACAGGAGCAGCGACCAATGCATAGGAACCCGCAGTCTAGATTTTAAATAACCCTTTGCACAGCTGTTGATTGTAAGGCTTGATTGCTGCCATGACAGGTCTGTGAGTATGAAAGAGGTTTTTTTTCCTGGTCATAGAGCATCATTGCAGTTTGAAAGGTAAATGATCAGATGCCAAAAAGTGGATTCCTCATGTGTTTCCTTAGATCTTGTAAAAAAAGCTCACTTGTTTGGTGTGAAGCATGGCCATACTGAACTAATCTCTAGACTTCTCAATTCTCAAGGCTGATGTAAATCAAGATTCTGACTGAACCAACTTGAGCAGAATATTCAAGGTAAAATAAGGTTACTGATCAGCATGTTGGCCACTACCTTATGTTATGAGCATGATTCACTTCTCTGAGAAACATTTGAGCACTATGACATCTAAGTGATCTGTGATCAAGGTGAGGAATGTATAAATGTTTTCTTAATTCATTTAATGTCAATGTTCATTTATATTGGCCAGTTTTCCCCTTCTGTATTGGTAATCAGCTGTTAAAACCACACATGTCTGTAGTCCATCACTTACTCGTGCCATTGAGTAAATGCACACTGATTACATTGTGTTTGTACTCAATGTTTTCTACACCTACTCACCTACTGTCTTAATTTAGGTGATTAGGGGCATGTTGATCTGTTGATAGTACAGCAATCACCTGTATCTAATTTAGAAACTCTAGAGGAATCTCTGCGCAAGAGCCATAATACGGTTCATAGTAAATTGTTGTGCAAAACTCAATAATGCATAATGTAAAGTTAACATTATGCGTAATGTTAAGTTATCTGCCCGCATTTGCTATAGTTAATGGGCAGAGTTCAGGGGGGATTTATACCTTATATACAATTTATCTACAATGGTTATTAATCAAAAATATGTCACATAATAAAAGTAGCAGATTGTCTCACTAGACTAAATAGAAAGCTTTGTGATAAACCATTGTTGGGTCAAAAAACACGTTAATAAATGAAGCTCATCAGAAAAGTTTTTCTGAGCCAAGCGGATAGACTCTCTTATGAATACTGTAATGAGAATGTGGCCCTTTCAAGCGTCCTCAGATAAAAGCCTTGCCAGCTACATGTTTATATTCTCCTTAATTATTTAGTTCACAGAAATCAAATTTCAGCAAATAATTTGGACATTTCTTGACTTGGATTTCTGGCTGAATCATTACCTGAGGTGTGCTATGTCTATTATACTTTGTATGCCTGTTTTTTTTTACTTGTACAGTAGATAAAAGCATTGTCATAAACCAGAGAGGTGAGCCCTACTATGTTACTAAGTATCTGAGCATGTATCATTGGAAGGCTGTGTGTCTTCAATGCAAATTTTATTCTTTTCAGTTACACAGTAAAACGTCCAGCGTTAATTCAACTCTAGCAGAGTATATATATATGAGTCAAATAGGGACCGCATATATGGAAGAGTTGGTATAAATGCAAGTTTTTTTTATTTTGCCCATTTACTAAGAAAATATTTAGCCTAGCAATATACAATTTCACTTCAAACAGATTTTACATGCCAGTAGTCATTATCTATTTCAATTATGTTCATAACTTAATCATGTCAGATATAATTTAAACCAGAGTACAAGCAGTCCGATGTTGCATTCATAATTCATCATTTCCAATGGTAACCTGAGACCAGCCACATCCTCCGATTATGAAGCAAAGACTGTGCGCAAATTTTGACACACAAGCAACTTTGTAAGTGAGTAGTGGTAACATCCAAATCAATGAGAGAGGCTGCTTTTGCTTGTTTTTGTTTGTTTCTTAACACCCAGACCAATCTTGTATGCATTTATTATAAATGCCTCTGACCAACTGACTGTTTCTTTTCCATTAATCACTTGGAGCATCCAGCAGATGAGGCTATTTCAATGCAGCAAGCGAATTAGCTGAACACATGTAACATTAAACACCAAACTAACTTAAAATGTCAAAACACATTGATGAGTACAATTAATTTATTTAACAAATATTAAATACCATTTAAAATGCCTAAGGTCTCCTCTAAAGGACACAACATGTAGATGGTTTTGAACACCATCTAGTGTCCCTAATCTCCAAATCTGAAGCCCTCTCCAAGACATCCTTGGGTACCAATCCTTTCGTTTTCTCTTTAGATTGTATTTTGTAAAGATATAACAGCCAAAAAGCACATTGTTTGTTATAGTAAACAGTAAATAGTTCCATAAATGGCATACTCCTCATCATACATACAGCCATTCATACATACAATTCAATCATAGGCTACTAAACACCTAATAGGCATCAATAAGTACAGAAACGGCCTACTGCCACATGCCACTAAAAACAAGCAGCCTCTTGCACAACTCCACCGAATCCTAATATAAAACGATTGTACAACCCCTTTACATCATACCATAATTCTACTGCACAGCCCCTATATCATCATGCACCGTTACTGTTTAGGATTTTAATTGAGATATGCACAAATTCATTTTTTAAAATGAGTGAGTTTAGACTACTTAGTTTCGAATAGGGGCAAGAGATATGTGCATCATAATGTTGCCTGTGAAATAAGAATCAATTAATGTAGTCTTTCATCAATGACAACTATTTTTTTTAATGTAATCTATAGTGGAAAATACCAACACAAATCCACAGATGCTGAATAAGAAAAGGGAACTGCTTCTGGGGGCGACTGCGCTACACGCATACGCAAGGGAAAGCCTTTCTGATGTTCGAATTGGCGTGCACGCGGCTGCTTAACCGTGATGTAGCGAATGCAGCAGTCCATTGGCTGTGAGCTTCGTAAATTTCATTCAGCGTAGTCCAATCGAAACTGGAGAGAGAGAGGGGAGAGGGAGAGAGAGGGAGAGAGAGAGAGAGAGAGAGGCTGGTACAGCCTTGGTCCTTCTGTCCTTAATCTTTTTTGAGGTCCACACTCTTTTTCTCTCTATGAAGGCAATCAGATTCCCTATAAATTACAGTTCCTCTGCAGTAAACGAATATCCTTAATGTATGTAGGTCATTTGCAACAACAAAGCGGCTTTTTCTCCAAAACAAAACTGGGGTGCATTTGCTTCGGTCTGCACTGTGAAATTGCGTTTGGGATTTTTTTTTTTTACAGGACATTACGCGGAGTTTTAGATTTTTCTTGTGATATTGATTATTTTCCTCATCCCTTGAAGTCCAGAACACGGACAACGACACCAGATTGTGCAGATAGAGAAAAGGTAAATCGCATGGTTTTATTTTGTTTGTAAATTAATCCTTTCGCCGGACAGTGTCTGCTGTTGAAACGGCATTTCTGTTTTTTTGATAGTCGAGTGGCAGTCTTTCCTATAAGTATTGCTCGGCACGGCACAGACGTGTGCTGCGGACATTTTGCGGTGAACATTTAATCTCCTCAGGGATTAATTCCGTAATGCGCGGAAAGTGTACGTGCAACCTGTTCTTGCAGAAAGATGGATTGTCATAACCGGGCTTTATGAAGTAAGGCATTCTCAGTTGTTATTTAAAATAGCTCAATGACCCGGACGTTGGTTTAACACATTTATCGAATGAAATGCGCATCATAAAATGCTGTTTGTTGTGTGTACAGTTGGAAATCTTACAATAACTTTAACTATTTGCTTACCTATTTGGTTAGTTCTGAAATAGAAAGCAACAATTACCAAAGGAAGATATGTGCACTTGAATATACGTTGTCATTGATGTTGAGCTTGAATAAACACCTTGTGCATTGTCAGGACAGACCTTAAGGATTTTGTATTTTGTTTTTGCACGAACTGCCGTCCAGACCTCCTTAGTATCCTTAGTATTCGTGGGACATCAGTCATACATTGGAATGGCATTACATGCTGACGATATAATGATAATAATAATAATAATAATAATAATAATAATAATAATGATCTTGGTAAATTCGTTTCATGTCATGTTAAACTGATATAATATCGCAGAAAAAACAATTGTATAGTGTTTCTGGCCTTTCTCCTCTGGAGGCAATATCAAGGGCAACACGTGCCTTGTTGAATAGGAAATATGACTTTTTAAAGTAAAATGCTTAATGTTATTATGCATCCTTTTTCAGTGCGGTTCTGTTGAGACCCCTTTATACCTTCCATATGCATACTTAAATTGTGACTATGTTCAACTGACATGGAGAAGCTTGTGTGAACATAATTAACTGCCCAAGGGGAAGCAACCACATTACATATAACATCAACAGTCGGAGTCGGAGAATTACAAGAGCAGACACAAAGTCTATATTTTAGAGTAAAGAATACGTCCCTTACCTGGCGGCTAATGAGGAGCAGAGGCTAATGCTAATCCGGAGACGGTCAAATACAGTTAAATACTATTTTTGCATTCACATCTTCGAGAAATATGTGCAATAAACACTGCCCCCCTTTTTTATTTGGGGTTATCACGCAACCAAGGTATAACCAAATCGACAGCATTTACTATTAATTCAGCACTAGTTCAACACTGAGCCACAAGGTGGTACTGTGGACAGCTGTTACAGTTTTAGAAAGCGTTAACTGGTTAAAATGTATGAGGCTCTCTAGAAAATTGACCTGTGCGCTGCATATAGAGAGGAAATAAATAAAATTCATTCTGTGGGAACTTTTATTTGTGCATTGTCAATATTAGTTTTGTGATACACAATTAATGTCTTACGCATCTACATGTCCATGTCCAGATAGAAATGGTCAGCCCATATAAAGACTAAATGGTCCGTGCACAATGTCATCTACTGTATACATGTGACAGAAGACCTCTGTGGCTCTCTCCAGCTCTCTCCCTTCCTTTCCATATTTAAGACACTGCTCCTGTCAAAATATAACGCAAAACTTGCTAAAAATAACAATCTATGTCAACATGTCTGCACATGTAAGGACATAGCAGCAGTGCAGTGACAGTCTATAATAATTAATAAAACAATTATGAAAATGTATTGCTTAAAAACTTTAAAAATCTATCTGAACAAAAACATACTAGATTGCAATGGGGTTTGGATATTAATGGGTATCTTCAACTTCTGTACCTGAAATAAAATAATAGGCTGATGTAGTGGCAAGTGAAAATGGGCAGAGCACTGTGATTTTGGAAAATGTCCCTGGTGTGTGTTATGGGAATGAGTCTTTCATGAACAGACTCAGACATGGTTGCTGAAAAGCATTGGCATTTGTAAATAATTCACAGTAAATGTAAGCACAGAAATCCATGTAGTCTCACGTCCATATAAATCCATGTAGTCTCACGTCCATCTATCATCTTACTATAGTGATGTCCTTGTAATGACTTTACTATACATGTGTATGTATACAGACGGGCAAGAAATTAAAGGGGGAAACCAACATAAAGTGCTTTAGTAAGGTGTTGGGCCACCACAAATCATCTTTCAAAGACATTTAGCTCTTTTGCGCTTGCCATCTGGATCCAAAATCGGGGTCAACCACACAACACAGAGCATGGTAGGATGTTAATTGCTTAATTGTATCATGCAGCATGGCTGTGTGGAAGCATCTGCATTTGTTTGCATTTATTTTCAACTCATTTATTCAGGTTTTTCCTAATTTGTCACCCATCTCTCTCTCTCTCCCTCTGTGTGTGTGTGTGTGTTGTGTGTATATATATATATATATATATATCTGTGGACAGACAATGAACTAAAACATGAACCCGAAAGCCATATGGTCAAGCCAGGTAACATATGGGTTGTGCTTAAACACACTCAAGCAGTAGAGTGGCCAAACTGTCACACCCCATGTGGTTGCCATGAGCATTATGGGCTTCATGCATAGTTCTGTGACTTTTTAATTGATCAAATCTACTGTTCCTCCTGGTCACATTGACCAAGAATGACTTGAAGTTTCATGCAGTTTTTCCTTTTCTGTACTGCCAAAGATCTCCTTACTCGATCATAAGTGGATACTAAGCATTTGGTAATTTGCTAAGCACTAACAACTATGTATATGGAGCAGTCAACAGCACATATTCATGGGGCCAAGGAGGAAACTACGAATATATGGCTCATTACTGTAAACTGGACAATATATTAATGACAAAATATACTTTTCCAAGGTCACTGGGGTGGGGAGGGGGCAGCGGGGGTGCTTGGTTAAAGGGAGGCCTTATGTAATCTGTAACTAATTTGTAAATCTCTTCTTAATTGTGAAACAATTAGAAACTGGCCACAAAAAATATATAAAAATAAAAAAATAATTCACTTTGGGTTTTATATAGACAGTTTCATCCGTTTGCCATGATTTTCAGTGCACTGTGATGACAGCTCCTTGGACCACATCTCTTTTAATAATTAAAATGCAAATTCCGAATCCTATCTTCATTAAAATGCACATGAATTATCACCTGTAATCAAACATCAGAGATAATGTTCTACGGTGTTCTGTCTCTCTCTCCCCCCCTCCCCCTAATGCTGGCCAGCCCTCAATAATCACTGGTCATAAATCTTGCTGGATGCATGTATGCTAAAGATATCAAAGCACTAGACATTGAACACTTGAGCACATTTTTAAAAAATGTCACTGCTTTACTTACGGTAAAAACCCTTTTTTTCTAACACTGTTGAAATGCCTTTTATAAGTAAATGTGGAATAGTCAGGCATTGAAAAAAAGATCTAAAAAGCCCTGGCAATGAGCCTTTTTATGTTTTAAGAGAGATTGCTGAACCTGCATCCATTAGAAAAAAGCATTATTTAAAGTTGACTTTTTATCCACAATGGACAGATCAGGATGCAATCATTCACTTGGGAAAAATGTGATATTTTAATGATAGAGCCTACAAAAGAACTCTGAATTAAAGCACCAACTGAGTGATTCTGGACATTCTGAAATTCTACGGAGTTAGGGGTTTGGCGTAGGAGGCAGCAATGAAAATGTCAACTCCCAGGCGTTTAGACGAGGCAACATCATTGTTCAAGACATTTGAGCATTTTCTTGTACGTGAAAACTGCCATGGCCAGTTAGTGGTTAAATATGAAAATGAATTTGTCAGCTCCTGCAGATATAATGAATGGTCCCTGAAATCCTACTGACCACTCAACGTAAGGCTCAGACAGCAAAGAGAAGAAAGTAATTTTATTTCCAAGGAAAATGTTATTTGTCTAAGATCATACTCTTTTTCCATTTACATATGTGAACAGGTTCCTAACAAAAAAATGTCCTTAAATAGAAGTAGTATATCCTGTTCTGAGAGGGCATTAAGGTTAGGGTGCAACTTCAGCAAGTCCTTTATGAGAAACTTCATTCGTGCAGATACCGCATGAGCTCATGGTGTGGTACTGAATCAGCATCAGTGTGAGATAATGGCATGTCTTTGCTGTAAATAATGTAGCTCACATTGTTGGAGGTTATCTGGCAAGTGGCTTGAGTATGGAGTACATGAGCCAATGGGCTTCATAGATTTGCATCTTCATTTAAATTCCCTGCCACTCATTTGTCATTTATGTGCATTTATATATCATATGTAGTGTGGGATAGCACTTTGGTCATATATTGTTTTAGTCATGCATTAAATTTGAATGTGAATGCCACAAATGTGGTGTGTGAAATAAAAGACACAGAAATTGTGCCTTCAGTAGGTGCACTTGGGTATGTTTACAGTAAAATGCAGGCTGAGAGAAACATTAAAAAACTCTTTCCCATTTGTTTAAGTCGAAAGTTGATTAATTAACTCCAAATTGTTTTCAACATTAAGGTGTAAGCAAGGTAACACCACTGCACTGGGGTTTGAATATTTTTCTAGTTGCATAATTCACACCATTATCCCTGTGATATATAGCACAAAGGGCTGGAGTTTTATAAATCAATAGCCACAGATGAGATCCCGCTAACAGCCTCCCTCTCTAGAAGCCTTTGTGACAGCTCTGTTAATGGAAGAGAGAATTAATAAATGACTACTGAACGATTCCCTCAGATTTATAAAGGCCTCTTAAATTAGGGGCACATTCTCCATATAAGCAGATGAAGCCTTTCAGAAATGCACTCTTTTTAGCATCTGAAAAATGATAAGGTCTTTGGTCATGGCCCACTGCTATCAAAGACCAGGGCAACCTGCCTTGCCTTCGTTATTCGATGAGGGTGAAGCCCTATGGGACAAGAGAACGACATACACTGTTGTTCTGCGGGACAGTAATAATGAGGAAATGTTCAGTTTGTGGGCTGCTAGGTGTCCACACAGGATAAAATTGCTCTAATCTTTAAAAAATTTAATCTCAGAAATAACAAATAAATAACATTTAAAGTGGTCTTATTTCCTGTTCAAAAATTTGCACCCGAGTAATACTTGATTTTTGACAGCTCGTGATGAGGATTATTAATGCAGATGTTCTCCTTTCTATTACCTGCAGGCTGAATGATCAAGCTAGAGTCAAAACGGAGAAATAACTGCACTATTTGACAGAGAGGTTGGCTGGTCCGATCCTACCAGGGAGTGGTTACCATCAAGACAAGACCTGCGACCTGGGATGGAGAGTGCTGAGAGGTCCTGTCTGATTGGTGGACATTGTGTTTGTCAAGCTAACCATACAGCCTGAAACAAGGCACCTGGCCTGTGGGAGAACCGTACTGTGCACCGCTTATTCCACGGTGAACCATGTCGAGGCCCGGGGGAATTGAATGGCTACCGGTCATCTGTGGCCCCAACTGCATAAGGCTGAACATAAACCTGTTCTTCTGGATGGCCTTCCTGGCTGCCAGGTTTGCAGTCATCGACTCTCAACAAGCACAATACTCCATTGTCACTACAAACTATGGGAAACTGAGGGGATTAAAAATGCCATTGCCCAACGAGATCCTTGGACCTGTGGAGCAGTATCTGGGGATCCCGTATGCCTCTCCACCCACCGGCGAAAGGAGGTTCCAGCCCCCTGAGCCCCCCATTTCCTGGCCTGGAATTCGAAATGCCACCCAGTTTGCAGCAGTGTGCCCCCAATACCTTGAGGACAGGTTTCTGCTCAACGACATGTTGCCTGTCTGGTTTACTGCCAATTTGGATACGGTGGTAACTTATGTGCAGGACCAAAAGGAAGACTGCCTGTACCTAAACATCTACGTTCCTACAGAGGATGGTAGGTCATGAAAACAAAACATAAGTACTGTCTCTTTCTCCCAATTCCCTGTGTCTCTTTTTCCTGTGCTTGTAGGTTCACTGCTGATTGGATGCAACTAAGAAAATGCATTCTGTTCAATCTGCAAGAAAGTCTGAGAAATGCCTGTGCTTAAATCTTGACAGTTAATAGGTTTTGAATGTTTTAGTAGTTATATTGGATAAGTAGCAGATATTTTTCCCCCTGCATTATTCAATAAATTTGTCTAGCATGAGAAGGGCATGTGTAGTTCTCCCAAGAACCCTATTAGGGTAGGAGCAAATCAGCTTAAAAAAAGTGTGTCAAAATAGATCCTGCACAATTAACATAGTTTCCTCTGGCATGCAATGAATACGGCATGATATGCAGACATTTGAAATGCTGGATTGCTTATTGATTTTCTGCACAGCAGAATCCCTGTTTGACTGATTGAGCAATGTTAGGTCACAGCTGAATACTGCTGATTTAGTGAGGTGCAGTACATCATAGAACATAGCCTATAAGAACGCATAGTTCCCTCAGTAAGTAGGGTTTATCCTGGCGTGAAAAGGGTTTTCGGGTCTCCCTGTCATTGGGCCTGGGTTAATTTAGCTACCCACCGCCCCACACCACCCAGTCTGTAATAATTTATTTAGAATACAAAAGCATTGACTCATTAAATTATGTCATTCAGTAATTTGTATAAAACAATAACAATATTAAACTATATCACCCAGCAGACTGGTGACTGGTGTCATCACAGTGATTGTGATTTGCCCCAGAAACACATTTTTAGATTTATTCATGTATTCAGCAAGATTTAAATCATAACTACGGTTGGGAGTCATTCCAATTTTATCAATTTTGATTCTACTTAAAAAAAAAATAAGAATCAGATTTGATATTTGACTATTCACTTTAAAAGGACAATTACATGGTTGCAATTCTTACCATGTTTTTGACGAAGACAACAGAATGTTTCTAAAGCCAAAACAACCTTTATTCATGGAATATTTAAGCTGTTACAAGACAGAAATTGACAGTAATTGTAAAAGTTAAAAACAAGTTGTTTTTCTTCATTTTGGTAATAAAAGCAAAATAAAGAAAAAATAATGGTGTCTCTCAATCAGGAGCTCACTGGGGATGAACTGGACGAGGGTGATACTGCTCTGTGAACTCATGTCTAAGAACCACAAATATCATTCTCTCTCTTTCCATAAAAGTTGGATGCATGTGGTTTTGTGCATTGTTGTACCTGAGTGCAAAGTGCTACTGTTGCTAGCTAAATCTGGGGTGTTATGACTGGGATTCTGGACATTGAAAACAGAGCAACTGAAGGTTACACCATGCAGCAGAACCTGTTTCGGCACACTGGAGGTGCTTTCTATCTAAATTAATTTACCGCTGTGATTACATGTAGCTGCATCTGTATTGCTACTTTCTCTAGGGAACTCTTAGCTGCACTTTAGACCGTTTACTACAGCCATCATTGTTGTAAAGAGCAGTCTATATGTTGTGATGAGGGATTACGTAACAAGGGATGTGGATGTTAGTGCAGCAGGTCCTGGCAGTTGACTTACATTTTTTAATTGACTTTTTTAATGCTCAATCAGGGCATCAGGGATTGCCATTCTTAGTGAAGCTCACAAACTCCAGTGTTTACTTTAGATATTGCTGTTTAGTAAGCCTCTGGTGCCAAAAAGCAAATTTCCCCACTGAAGTCCATCCAAAATAACGAATTTATTCTGGCCAAATGAAATTACAGTGCTTTAAAACTCTTACATTTCTTCACACTAAACTAATTACTCTCACAGCACTTTTTTTCTGAGCCCCACAGAAGAACACATTGGTCCACATGGTTTAGTTATGTTATAGCGCACGTACATGCTTTCATGGGCACACCCTCTCATGAATGAGCATGAGGCTGCAATCGACTCATTAATGCTGAAAAGAGTTCTCTGCACAGAACCGACATATCCGAATACTTTGAGTATTAATCCTTGAGCTAGGATTACATGAATGCACCGTGATTGTTGATTTGATTATATTTCTTTTTGATATTATTACTATTAATATCACTAATAATGTTACATGCTATGACATTCTTGTGGCTATTGTTCAATGCTTTATAAATAGGTAATGAAGCTGGCATATGTTGCTCTTAAAATGCTTTTATGCTGATTCCACCATATTATTATTTTGACATTGTTATTTTTGTTATTGCTACTAATTCTACTAGTGCGACTAGTTGTATCTAGCCAGTTAGAGAACATGATAGCTAGTTTGTGAAACATAAGTTATTTAGTTAGCTAGCTTACCACAACTTTTCTAACTATAATTCAGTGTTGCTCGCTAGCTTACCTGCTAGCTTTTCTGTATGCATATGATGAGCTAATGCAATGTAGTCAATTGTAGCCAAATTCCTCCATGAAAAATATCGACTACCTTACTTGAACTTGCAGAAAAATTGGAAACTACATTCAAAATGTCCTTGTCACAATGAGTCACTTCATTTATTCCGTAAAATCCTGTAGCTAGCCAGCTACTAGATGCAATGTCGCAGTTTGTCAGAAGACTTGAAAGCTCTCTCGGAGCACTTCCCCCCAAGTTTACGTCATTGTACTGTGTATCTTGGTTTACCGTGATCCTTCACGTTTAGGTACTCAATGCGCATGCTCAGCTGTCATAAAGCCCCATAATCAGACATGGCCGCTGCCATTGATTGGCTTCATGTGCCAATGAACAGCTCCCATAGCAATCCATGGAACCGGTAAGCGGAAGCTGTCTCTGATTCTTGTGTATTTCACTCATTTTGTGAATGCAACTGAAAATATGCTTTCTGGAATTGATAAGCAAATTCAAAACTCACGTTTTTAAATGAATTTCCGGTTCACTATAAAGCTGACATCATTGATTAACGTTGATTTGCTTCCTCCTTACCTTCGCAGCTTTGATTATTGGGTGGCGACGACAAGCCAGGCGTCCCTGCACATAATAGTCTTGCCCACAATGACTGTGCTGCCTTGCTGTCATGTTTCTCTTTCACTATCTTTGCTTTTCTCAGATTATCAGAGGGCTGCATTGTACCACCAAATAAATAACAGTCTAACTGATTTTTATAGTTTGTTTTCCCTTTTTTTCCCTGTTTGGTGCACATTTTGCTTTGGTGCACACCAAAAAATTCTCTGCGTAGGGAAACCCAGTAATTGTTGGCAATTGATATAGAGATATCTGGCAATTGTTAGTGAAATATTGTGGATAGGCAACAATTTTACTTTGAGGGAATAGAATTCTAAACATGCTTTAGACTGAACAAAAAAAACATTGGTTTTGTTGCTTGTGAATTTTCATGCAAATTACAAAGAGATTTATCAAAAGAGGAGTAAAAAATGATTAGAAAGAACAAAACAATTAGAACCATTTTATACCATGCTGTTTACTCCTGGCTGGTGTAGATCAGGGCTGCCCAGCCCTGTTTTTGGAGATCTGCCATCCTCCAAGTTTTCACTCCAACCCTAACACAGCCACCTCATTCAACAGCTAGAGCTTGTTGAGCTGCTAATTAGTATAATTAGCTGTGCCAGATTGTGGTTGAAATGAAAACCTACAGGACTGTATGTTTGTGCTTCCATGGTCTAGATGGCAGATTTGAAGCTTAACATGATTTATCATGATAATGAACATGCTAGAAATACTGGTTTTTGCAAAATCACACATCAGTCTGCGTCTGATTTTATTATGACCGAGACTCTGGATATGGGACTATTGTTGTTTTAGGTCTTTGGAAAACTGATTAAATGCTTTGTTGTAGTATCTAAACTATGCATTTAAAACAAAAAGGCAACCAATTCAGCTATATCAAAACTCAAAACTAACCTGTCATAAATGTTTAAGGTTCATTAAATACACACTGGATTAATCTCAGTCCCATTCAACTACTGTAACATGTAATTTGGCATTGTTGAGTTTGCTTAATGAAATGAATCTGACTGTTATTGGTGCTATAGTTCCCACAGATTACCATTATTGTTACTAGCACAATCTTGTAATGATGGGTTAGCCATAAAACTACTGCTATCAGAAAAATCAGCCATGTTGTAGCTAGGTCAATATGCACCGCAGTGCCAGGACTAGATCTCTTGTTTTTGAGCCTTGGGATTATACTCCAGATGGAGCACTAATGTTCAAACCTGAACAATTGCTAAGCACAAATCCTGCTTTATGAAAGGTTTACAGCATGCATGTCATGTAAAATTAAAAACTATAAGCTGCCAAGTATACTGGGTGTTTTCAGTTCAGGCAAGGGATGATGTTCTACAGCCAGTTAATGGAAAATGATATCTTTATTTGTTCATTTATATCGAACCATGAAAAATATGGTTCCACAGAAAACATGTTTTGTATGTGTACTATATGTGGGCAGTGGAGTTAGTATTGTATTAAAGCAGAGAGTGGTGCCTGATTATTTTGATTTCAATGGAGACACACCTGGCTTCATGCTTCTGAAGGTCACATATGTAATATGATTAATAGGCATATCTATTCCTCATATTCCCCACACTCCCTACCCTTCATAACCAGAAACAGTTCATACACAACCACTGCCTGTTTGTCAAAGCAGCACAAACCACATACAAAAATCAGAATGGTAAAACATGAGGTAACAATGAACTACAGGTGTGTGGATTTATGTTATTTCACGTAATCGGTAAACAGGGAAATCATCTGTGTATCACCACATATAAAAATACAATTTTGACTGTACACAATGTACACGCACACACACACACGTATGCACACACATGCCCACAATAACACACACACACAGCATTATTTTTTCCTCATACATGCAAAGAACAGGAATTATTACGGTTATATAATTATACTATTATTATTGTTATTATTATAGCCATGCAATAACTGCATGGCAGAAATATTTTGTGTATTTTAGTTATTTATTTAGTGGAAAAGGGGATGCAATAGGTTCCCAGAGGTTGACACTGTCTGTGTGTTCAGCTTACTGCAGAAACGGCAATTTCCCTTATTTTAAATGAATCAGAAGAATGTGTGGCCTAGGGGGATGTTCACAGTGAGAGGAAAATAACACAGCCAGCAGTCGTCAATTTTGAATGGTAAACATCATCCCTTCTCTTAAACTTAACAAAAAGGAATGAAAGTAAACAGACACACTAAATCAAAGCTTGTTACCTCAATTTTCCCCCTGATGGTAATAGTCTGGTATATTCAATATATATATTCAATGTATATTTCTGTATTTTCACTATGCCCAACTTTTGAGTTTTGGTACTTTAATAAGTTAGATTTTCATAATTGCTTTTCATCCCTATATAACTAAACCTTGCTTACCCATACTTGCAACTTTCCCATGCCCAAATCTCTCCTATTTTACATTATTATAATGAAATTAAACTTGTTTATTGCTTTTGAAGCATGTGATAAGAAGAGATACATTGTGATCTGTTGTTCATAAAATATAAAAAAAATTAATTGGCACACAATACAATAGGATGAGTGTAACAATGTAGCCAAGTTGCAAGTACCAAGGCTTGCACCACAAGATGACATTGAATCTTCAGCTGAACTGCTAAAACTGCATGGTTGTACTTGTACTGTAATATGTGCATGTATACATGTTTAATCGCTAAGCGTTAACAAAAATTATTAACGCATTTCTAAGCACCAGTGTTATTGAAATTATAACCACTGAAAGTGTCCTGTTCGCACTGTAATTGTCAGACTTGTGTTTTGACATATTAGTGCTGATCTGGTGTCAGTTTTGACAGTTGAGTGAGGCTGTGATATGGACATGGGAAAAATCTCAGTTGATAACGTAGGCTTCTGCTTGCGCATGTGACAAAAATCAAGATGACATTCCTCAAAATGCTTTGCAAATAACGACACAGAAAAAATGCTGGACTCTTTGAGCAGATTTCAGAACATTATATCAAATGTAAGCTTTGCTACACAGAGCTAACATACTCAAAGAGCACTGGAGCGACGTAAATTCATGCAAAATCTGAATATGAAATCTGACCCTGCAAAAAGTGACAAAACGTGTAGCATCAGCTCGAGTCCGACCGCATATAATTCTCAGCAAACATTAATGGGAGCTTTCAGAAAATGTTTTCCAACAAAACTAGCCAAGAAAGCATGACCAGCAGTGTTCCTCTTCTTATTAAATTACGGTGCACTTTTCTGTGTGGGGAGGGCTGGGTGTGGTTACAGAGCAGCGGAGTGTTTGTTGCTAGCTACCTAGCCACTGTAATGGCTCAGATACAGCAAAGCAAATATGCACACCGACAGAGCTCGTTCAAGAACTAGAGCTACTGGAATTGCATTTCTTTGGTGACGTCAGCTGAAGTTTGCCAAGGGGATGAAAAGCAACCTGGAGTTGAATTGTTTTCTGTTGGAGCTGTAAGTAATGTTACCGCTAGCCATTCAGCTGGGGTTACCAGATGTCCAGTTTTTTTTACTAGAATGTTCGGGTTTTATTATTATTTGTTCATGTCCAGTTCTGGCTGACGTAGGCACTGTGTCGCACTCCATCTGTGGGAGGTAGCCACAATGTAGTGTGGAGGCGTTCCAGCTACGTTGCATACTGCTGCTCTGCTATAGAATAAGGTTTGTGTTAAAAAGTATCAAACAAATCATTGTATCAAGTATTCATACCATTAGACAAGACCCAGTGAGGGACATAAAATAATGAATAGATATTTATTAATTTCATTACTTATTTATTTCATTATCAATTTATTTATTAAATTTGTGTTGGTCTTCGTGCAAAATTACGATATTTTCAACAATTGCAATTCTATTGATATATTTTTACTTTTTTTATTATTGCTAGAATTCAATGAGGGCTACAGTGCATGAAGGTAGACTACAATTGATCAGTGTGAAAATTATAAAAAACAAGATTATGAACGCACCTATATTTCTGATTGATGCCGATTCTGATTATTTGGGGGAAACATTGGCTGATACCGATACCGATTGTTTGGTGGTTATGCTTGCATAGGTTTTACGGAATTTAAAATCAATTCAAAATCTTGCCATTCTAATAAACGCAATTTTATTTACACAACTAAATAAAAAGTAATGCAACAAAGTTTAACATTTATTTGTGTCATTTTTTATATTCATCCTACTTAAAATGCATTCTTCCACTGACAGTGCATTCCTGAAATATCATTTGGTTCCCCTAGAACTGTTTTCTGGCCTGGTGGTACCACTGAAAAACCACTAAACAGACACAACACGCAGGGTGCATAATGGCAGGGTCAGATGGTGAAGCAGGCAGTCTGCAATTTCTATTTGCTTTCAATATTCTGTTTGTTCTGTATATTTACGACTATGAATGATCACAAGGAAAGGATAACTTGATACAATGTGTTTATTGCTTAATAATAAGATGTGCAACCTCTGCCACATTATAATCAAGACTCCACAATTGCTAACAGAGGATATTTAATAATGTTACAAACTCAAATTAATTTACATTAAATTGAATTATAGTGTCAGGCAGTTGCTGGGTCTGAAACATTGCTATTGGAGGAAAAAATAGGGACACGCCTGGCATTACTTTGCAGGTTTACCAAGATTTTATGCACTTTGTGCATTGATGTTAACATTCTCTAACCTTTACCAAAATATTAGCACATTGTGAACATAGGAGAACAACTTTTTGTTTTAATACTTGGTTATCCGTCCCCTATGTTGGAGTTTTTAGTTTTTTAGGCTATTCTCATAAAATGTCTTCTTACCGTGAAGAATGCAACCAAAATCCATTGCTGTTACCGTCACAGCACTTTCGACACAAGCAATGCCGGAAGCGCTGTCCTAAAATTTGTTCGTACCATGAAGAGTGCCTGACCCGCAAGCATAGGAAATGCATTACCATGGGGGCACAGTTATATTGAGAAATAACATTTTGGAAAAAAGGCTATATGTTGTCAGTGCATTTAGATCAAACCTTCCGGCGTTGTTTGTGTCGAAAGTGCTGTGACGGGTAAAAAGTGCTGTAAGAAGAAATTTCACGACCACCTTCAACCATACTGACACAAAGTGGTAATGCTAGGTTGACAGTTCAAACAAGAGAAGTACAAGAAAATATTGAATACCAGAAACTTACTTTCACTAAGCTCAGCAAGGATAAGTAAAGTAAAGAGACTGACCACAGTTCAGTGAGACTGACAGCAACATAGAACACAATGAACCATATAAGAACAAGTTCTTATATGGCTCATTGATAGAATGCTGCAGTGACACTCTTATCGCATCCCAGGCTACAACACAGAGGTTGACTCATAATTCGGAAAAGCACCCCACAGAGGGTACCAAGCCAAATGATTATTGATTTCCAAATGAATGAATATTTGGCGTCATTTCCAGCATTTTGCCTGGCAGCCCACCAGGTCTGTACAATTATAGGGGAAACACTGATATGGAAAACAAAGTGCAATTATTTTGTATCTGACTGGCAAATAAAAAACACCTCTTGAATTCAAAAAGACAATAGACTATTTTCTTTTTTTTACTTAATCGAGCTGACCAATCGGTTGTTTCGAACTATCGGCCGATGGCAGTATTATTAGCCGATAACAATCAGTGGCCGATCAATCGGTGCATCCCTAAACAAGATGTTGAAAATAGCCCAAATTTCAAGTCAGGTAGCCCAAAATAGCCCAAATAAAAGGACAACGAACATTTGAAGCTGTCTGATCTACACTAGTCATTATAATTTGCACTCTCATACGTAGGCCACTGTATTTGCTTTTGAAGTTCACTCTGTGGTTGCTTTTGTATTTCGTTATTTAAAAGCACATCTTATGTATAGTCTGGGTAGGGCGTCAGATGAACCCTTTCACATGTAACCCTTTTCTGAATTATTTCCAAAGGCCTCAGCATGATTTTTATTTTCTGGCTGTGCGCCAGCGGTTCTGGAATTGGACGTGTTACATCACACTAGTCTTCGTAAGGTTGAAGTTGCTCTTGATAAGAGTGCTGATTGAGATCAGAATACCTTACCGTAATTGTAACCTTACCCATTAGTGGGGAAATTGCCAAGCTGCCCCCTTGCCACCTTCACCCTATGTCACGTGACCACCTGTGTGTAGCTTAGCTTTGTTTAGCAGCTGCTGTTGTTATCCAGTTATGATTGCATTTAATTGGATATCTGACTATTTAATTTAATATATAAATGTACAATGAATATAACAACACTAGATGGCTCAACGTGCGTTAGGCATGATGAGCTCATCTGATTCATAAGCTAGCTACATGCACTGTCTATCTCATTAGTATCAATACAAATATCAATGTAATCCAATGGTTTGTGTGGTGAAAATGTATTTATTTGCAATATCATTCACATTTTCAAATACAAATTATGTATTCCAATTTCTAGCAAACATTGTAATGGACACCCATGATGTTTGTAATATATTTTTTGAAGGTTGCACTGATCACAATATGCTAAAATAAAGCTAATCACATGGGCACAGCCATATAATGTCATCTGGTCCAACCAAAGATGATAATGTGACAAAGATTCCTCAGTTGTTTTGGACAGAAGACTTGATAGATAGGGAATTGGTAGCGTTATGTTGGGAGCGAGTGGAGCATCTTTCTTATATCATCTTTGGTTAAATGTGGAAAATCAATATTACTATCAGATAAACATTACTGTCAGAATGAGTTCCACTTTTGCAGAGTGTTTAGTCAGTTATTTTGATCACTGGTGAGTTTACCCATGATGTGAAAAAATAATGTACAATTAATTGTTTAAATTCTGCTTTCTGTCAGCCTGTAGGTAGCTCATTTTGTCACCTTGGTTAGCATTTGATAACTGTATAGCCAAATACATTTGTTGCTACTTCTGACCAAAGTGTGAACATCTCCATAAACAAACAAACGCTCATATTGAGGACATAAAGATCAGGGTTGTAAAGAGTTTCTTCAGTGAAATGTTTTAGTGGAAAATAAGTGTGGTTAGTCCTAGAAAAAAGCCAGGCTCCACCTACTACACGATTTTGAAAAATGCTTCCAGTGGGCGGTGGAGTAGACCTGTCCATCTCATTTGCATAAAGTACACTCTATGCAAATGAGTTTGTACAGCACAGCTGTGCCTGGCTCTGATCAAACTGTCAAACTAGGCATTGCAGATCAAATATGAATCAAGATTCAGCAATTACATGGCCTACTTCAAAGGCTTGTTGTTCTTGGTTTTTACTGATTTTTAGCACACAATACCTGGAACTGATCAGATTAAACAGATTTTCTCCTGGATTTTATATTTCCTCACTTCAAAAAAACCTGCTCCTGCTTGTGTGAGATTAGGTAAACAGTGTTCTCTTGTGTCAAAATTCAACCTTGTCAAGCCCCACCCATGTCCCGTTCTCCTTAGTTGCTGTTCTATTTAAAAAAAAAAAAAATTTAAATTGAGAGGACCTGCCAGTTATATTAATTTGTATATTTTGTTACAGACTTTGTCAGATGGAAAACCGACTACTGCCTTGTTAATCAAGAGACTACTGGGTACTTTATAGTGCACAGCATTTAATTCTTTCCATGTTAATCTTGAAAGAAAAAAAAAACATTCTATTTTTCTGACTAAATAGCCCAACAGAGTCTACAGTTACCATATTTGACCGATGCTTACTATGCCTGATCAGTTTACATTGCATGCACGTAACTAACTGAAAGTTTCATGGTAATCGAATGAAATAAGTCGTCTCATCTTATTTTATTTTTTTCTGTTTGTGCAGTGGACAGTTGGCTTACCAGCTGTGTGTTGTTGCATCATTAGTTCATGCACAAGGAGGCTAACAAAGGGTCAGCATAAGGACCAGAGTTGTGCCAAAGAATGTCAAGGAAGCCACAATGAGGAAGCCAAGTGAAGCCATTTGTCACAAACATTATGGCATCCTTACATGAAAGGGGGGGCTTTTGTATAAAAAAAATATTTCTACATGGTGAAATCAAAATGTCTAAAATACCCTTTAATAAAAGCTGAGAATGTGCACTTTAACCACATACAAATTGTTTGATTACACATCTATAATTATGGACTACACAGCCAATTCAAGAAAAAATATGGCTTTGTCCCAAACAATGATAATTGTTTGAAATGGTACAAACTGAACAAATTGGGAAATGGTATAGTGTATAATGCACATAATACTGACACAATTTTCATTTTTAGTGTCCCTCATTTGAGAGGAAATGGTACAGAATAATATTACTGAATGTTATTTATGTGTATAAAAAAGGACATGTTGTCTATAACTGTTTTTTTTGTTTTTGTTTTTTTTTTTACTTTGTGGTACTCGAAGGTACCCTGATTATTATTACCATTTTTGTGAGCACATGTACTGGTGCTACATACAGTCTTTGACTATATGTATGGTGCTGACAGTGGTATTTATGTTAACATTATCTTACACACTTATTGTATCTAGGTCATGAAGAACCTTTCTCAAGTGCTCAGCATGATAAATATGTTGACCTGTTATAGAAAATGTTTCCAAAGATGTATTTGTATAAGAGGTAAACATATTTATTGTTGACAATCACAGCAAAGTAAATCATCTGTCAATCCCAATCTCCTGAATCCGTTCCATGAGACAGGAGACAAACAGAGCCAAGTAAACTGTTAGAGGACATGTTTCACATTGTGAGCTGGACTTAGTGTACTTGTAGAGGGTTTTCCCACAGAGTACACCTCGCCACACTGCTGACAGATGTTGACACAAACTGCTCATGTCCCATGGGATTCTCCAGCTCTCAATCTGATGTTATCACTCTGTATGTTGGTGGGATGTGCTAAGATTTTGCAGTTGAAAAAGTGTTACTTTGTAAGACAGGTCATTTGGACCAAGTCTAGAATGGTTTCACAGCTGACAGCTCTGACACATTGTAGGAAATTCTATGACCCAATGTATCAGATTGAAAAGCTAAGAGCCTAATGTGATGTCTGTCAAAAATTATATTAAAACAAAGAACAGACCTGTCCAAGTTATCTGTGTTCCAATTGGTCATCAATGATGGCAATAAATTAAACAAACCACACCTATTTGCAGGTCATTTATCTTAATTCTAGCATGTATTATGCAATAGCATTCCTCGAGAGTTTGATTTAGTCCTGCAGCTGGATATAGTAATATCTTTGAGGACAAAGTGTGAAGACAAGGACGAGTTATCGAACTCAGTTTGCGAAATAACTGCACTTCCATAAATATTTAAGCCTTGCTGTTTCATTGATATTTACACTGTCCTGATTATGCGCAACACATATTTAATAAATTATCAGTTAAGATATACTATGAACAGCACTGGGGATTCATATGTTAGAATGACTGGCAGAACTGCTTGAGTCTACTCATCAACAGAAAATATCTTTAAAGACTGACACATCTATGATGCCACTGATAAGCAGCTTTTCAAGATGTACTTTAAAAGGTATTAGAGTTGAAACTCAGAACAATAATGTCCTAAACTTATTTATTGTATTTTGAATGACCTGTTATTTATTATGCCTATTGGAATCATAAGTGTGAATTTGAAAGATTGAGTTCAATGAACAAGTTATGAGTATGCATGTGTTTTTCGTGGCTTTGGCGTTTGCTGTTTATGTATTTGGGGTATGCAAGTATTTATTTTTCAAACAGCTAGAGAGGTCTGTCACTTGAGTATTGAGTTAACTGGGTAGCCCCCTCCCCTATAAGTAATTCAAGGTAAATTAAAACCATTTGGGATCCACAAATAGGAACTGACTATATACTGTTAGAGAACCAATGTGTTTAGGTCGCAGGACAAAACATCTGAGTTTCTCAACGGCTCAGGCTCAACCAAGCCTGAATTGCATCTCTGACGTGACACTTGTGCTTTTCCCTATACTACCCCTATGAGATTATCTGCATTTTGGATGTGCATTGTCAAGTACAACGATTGCCACACATTATTAATCACTCATTGTGAAACAGAATGGTCAGTTTATAACATTGATTGCTACAAATGGAAACAACACTCCTCCATTACTCAGTGTCTTTATTATTTCTCCTACATGCTTAGTTGTGCATTCATAGACTGATAGCTAGACACTCCAGAAGAATAAGAACCTTGAATGATGATCAGGCACAGAAGCAAAGTTTGTCGTTTACTTGTACATGTTTGGTAGGACATACATTCACAGCCCTGTATTCCTCTTATGTATGAAACTAAACTGCCCCCCCCCCCCTCATGTGCAAAGGATGAAATACAGCAACAAACTGAGACATGCTATCATTCCCAACTTTAATGCTTTGAAGTTTTCACAAATAGGTATTTGACAAATTATTCCAGCAGATTATTTAAAGGTTAGAGGGCGCTTTTGCCCCACCCCCCCCTTGACCCAGGACAACTGACCTGGTGTTCCCCCCATGTCGGCGGCCCTGCAGACAAGTAACCGGTATAAATAAATGTACAATGTGAAACATAATATAAGTAATGTCCATAAACAAATGTCAAATTCTACAAATTATTAATCACAGTCATCATACTGACTGGACCAGTATTAACTGCATTGTAACATGGCTGAGGTCAAAAAGACAACTCAGATACAGATAGAAAAGGCAAGCACAGCTCAATGCATAAATAGTAAAGTAGATGCCTGTGTTTATGTCATGGCACTTGTATGGTCCTCCAGGCTGCAACTGAGTGTGTATGTGTGTTTTGTGTGGGTCAATGCATTGTGTGTGTGTGGGGACATGGGTGTTTGTGCACTTGGCGCGTACAGGTGGTGACAGTACAGGATGAGTATGTGTATGTGTGAATGTGGATAATTGGAATTGCAGTTGATGTGACTTCAAACTGACGCTTGAATGAGCAAGGACATTTCATTTGCATATTACAAATTTCCTCAAATCCTCTATCCTTGTGATCCTCTAAAATAAGCGATTTGAATGAGAGATTTGAATACTTTCTATAGGGTGTTACATTCTTTTTGTGGACCAACTCGGAAGTTTCTTCTGCCATGGGTTCCCTTGGCAGATTTCCAATGCTTTTCTCCCCCATAGGGATTTTGTTTTCTGCAGAAAATAAGGTCTGTGGTTAACATAAGCCTAAGATAGTTTCACGTTTCGTTCTATGAGATGAATTACACTTATTAATATCTCAACTTTGAATTATGTGCTTTTAAAAAGAAGT